>NW_027361707.1:15695000-16412500 GCF_039654945.1 Dendrobates tinctorius
TATCTTGCAGCTAGTTCCACGCCTCGCTGCGGTAGCAGCTTCAGTGTGTATTCGCAGTTGCAACACTGTGCACACGAGTGTTTACGGTAGGTCTTGGCGGATGTAGTGCCGTCATCCTGAACTACTCCGGTGACCATTTACCGCTTATGTGCCGCTGAGTCTCTGTGCCTCTAACAGGCTCAGCGCAGTTATACTTATTGTTTGTATTAGCAGCTCTGTGAGTACAACAGAGATTGCTTTTGTGCACCTGGGTGATATCTAGCCCTGTGCACACTACTGCCTGATTGCTCTGCCACCATCTAGCAGCGGTTTAATCATCTACTGCACGGTGGACCCCGAGTGGCGAGCGCACTATATTTTTTATTTAGTGCATTCCGCCACTCCTAACACCCTGATGACATTATCAGAGGTCCTTTTGCACTTCTAAATTGCTGCCTGCTTATGATTGGTCAGCATCATACTGGGAGATGAAGTACATGCCTCAGTGAAAAATATATGATAACACCCACTTGAACTTAACTAAACTTAACTCATTGGGTGCCAAGTATTTGCATTCTAATATCCTTGCAATGGAGATGCAAAGTTTAAAAAAAAAAAAACCTTTATATTCTGCTCTGCAGCCAGTATTAGGGTATGTGCACACATTGCAAATTTGCCTTCAGATTGTTTTGCACAGAAACTGCACCTCTTGGCAGAAAATGCAGGTAAAAATCTGCACTTTTTGATGCGTTTTTCATGCGGATTTGCATGTGTTTTTTAATGCGGATTGTATGCGTTTTTGTAAGCTAAATAAAGATATGTTATTTAACAAAAAAAAAATTTGTGATGTCATTTGTCCAACCCACACTCCATTATACACAGAGATGGATAGACAGACAGACAGATAGATAGATAGATCTATAGATAGATAGATATATCTAAGGATATTTCTATAGATATATCCATAGATGCGCCAATTCTGGCACTTAGCCCCTCTCTTCCCACTGCCGTGTAGTGGTGGCATATGGGGTAATGAGGGTTTAATGTCACCTTGCTATTGTAAGGTGACATTAAGCCCGGTTAATAATGGAGAGGCATCAATAAGATGCCTATCCATTATTAATCCTATAGTAATAAAGGGTTAAATAAACACACACACATAAGAATAAAGTATTATAATGAAATAAAACACGACACAGTTTTTCATCATTTTTATTACACGCCTATCCATTCTAAAGCCCTCGATCACCTGCAAAAAAATAAAAAAAACAAACCAACAATATACTCCCTGTCTGATGTAATCCCATTAATAACGATTGTCTCACAATGATCTCCCCTATAGAGCTGTCACATCAGCAGATGTGACAGCTCTATAGGCCTCCAATGACACACTGACCGGAGTTAACCCTCCAGCACTGTGTCATCGGAGATAAGCCTCGCACGCTGTAGTGCCGCAAAGTGACAGGTGAACTCAGGTGACTTGCCGGCAGCGGCAGAGTGATGCAATGCAAAGGATAATCTCCGTCATTGTATCACCAGAGCCCCTGTAGAGTGGTCGCATCTGCTGATGTGACAGCTCCCCATGGGAGATCATCGTGGGACAATCATTATTAATTGGATTACGTCAGACACAGGGAGTATATTGCTGGTTTATTATTTTAATTTTTTTTCAGGTGAGCGAGGGCTTTGGTGATTAGGTGTAGATGGTGAGTATGAACTATATGTGAGTGTATGTGTTTTTTGTTTTTTTTCACATTCAACACATTGGCCAGATGATGGAACTACTACTGTAACATCATTGGCTAATGTGTCAATCAATCACTGTCACCCTGCAGACACCCGCACAGCCCCGGCAGACCCCCGCACAGCCCTGCAAGACCCCCGCACAGCCCTGCAGACCTGCGCACAGCCCTGGCAGACCCCCGCACAGCCCCACAAAAAGATTTGTTTGATTTCATACACAATCCCCCACAAAATCTGTAATTGTCCTCCCACCTATCATACATATTGTGGTACAGAAATAGAGAAAAATCATAAGTACAGTTCAGGATACCATGCCGGTGACTCACACAGTTTGGAAGCGCCATCCTACTCTGTGTGCACCGCTCTGCTCCTCCCAGTATCAGACCATTTAGCTGAGCTGCCTCATGCAACACTTCCAGCATGTCTACATCCTCCCCTTGCTGGAAATTCTCCACTTGACTATAGGAATGTGTGGCCAGATTCTCCAGGAATTTAAAATTACTGTGTGCTGCAGAGTTTTGCTTTCCTGGCCTATGTCCTGTCATCAGTGAATGTATTAGGAAGCTACTCCCTCCACCTTTGCCTGAGCTGAGGTTTTGTATTTTGGATCTGTGCTGTCTGACCACATATATCTCTGTCTTCACCCACTGTGCTTTGTATTTTTGCTTCTGACCCACTGGTCAGCAGCTGCAGGTCCCTGCATTGCTCCAGAGTGGCACCTGGTGACTACCCTAATGGCCCAAGCCTATCCTCACCATCAGATGCATTAGTGCAAACCCAGTAGTCACATAAGCTCTTTCAGGTTAATCCAGCCTATATTACTGGGAGAGACGCCCAGACCTCACATCTAGCGTATATTACTGGGAGAGGCACACAAACCTCACACCCAGCCTATATTACCGTGAGACACACACAGACCTCACATCTAGCCTATATTAATGGGAGAAATGCACATACCTCACATCCAGTCTATATTAATGGGAGATACACACAGACTTCTCATCTAGCCTATATTACTGGGAGAGACACACAAACCGCACATCCAGCCTATATTACTGGGATAGAAACACATGCCTCACATCTAGCCTATATTACTGGGAGAGACACACAGACTCACATCCAGCCTATATTACTGAGAGAGACACACAGACCTCACATCCAGCCTATATCACTGGGAGAGAAACACACGCCTTACATCTAGCCTATATTACTGTGAGAGACACACAGACCTCACATCTAGCCTATATTACTGTGAGAGACACACAGACCTCACATCTAGCCTACTGTATATTACTGAGAGAGACACTCTTATGGCAAACTGCATATAAGGAGGTCTAAAAGTGAATGAAGAAATGAAAATTGCAGGATAAACCTTAGTGCAATTTTACTAAAAGTAACCAATGACATATGTAAAAATATTTTTTCAATGTTAAAGCTGTTCATTGCCTTTTAAGGGTTTTTCTTTGTTTCATACAGAAACTCAATACACAATCTGTAACCGTCCTTCTTCCTCCCATGTGCTATATGTCATACTGGCATCTTCTTACTTGGTAGAAAAACTTAATCATGCATAGAAAAATATTCAGGATTGAGAGTCCTCAGTGGTTGATACCTTTTAATGGCTAACTGAAAAGATGGTAACACATTGCAAGCTTTCGAGACTACTCAGGTCTCTTCATCAGGCTAGACTAATACAAAATCTGAAGTCACATATTTATGCACAATACAGCCTAGAAAAAATGCAATAGATAAGACAAGTGACGTGAAGCAGAACTATCAATATGGGAGAGGGAGAAACATAAATATAAACATTGGACCAGTTCATAGATAAGGAGTCTGGATGTTTTATGGTCCTCTGATTGGGGTCTAGTTCTGTGTTGCCCCGCAAGGTTTTAAAAGGAAATTCCTTAATTGATGTAAAAAGACATAAATCCATGCGACACATTCATTCCAGCACTGAGAGTGTCAAAGTTCGTCATAAATTTGTACTCCCAAACTCGTCTCTCTCTCTGAGATGTGAAGTTACCTTTCATACCAGTAATTTCATATCCATGCTGCTGTGATCAGGGATACAGAAATGTTTTGCCAAGGGTAGATCCATTCTTTTTTCTCTTATTGTGTGACGATGAGCATTCATCCTTGTTCTAAGCTTTTGCCCTGTCTCCCCCACATACAGACCCCCAGTTGGACATTTAGTACAAATAATTAAGTACACCACATTAGATGTAATGCAGGTGAAAGTACCTGGGATCTTGTAGTCCTGATGTGAGTTGGGGATCTTTATCTTGTCTGAGGTCATTATAAATGGACAGGTTTCACATTTTTTCTGGTTGCAAGGAAAGGTTCCTGCAGCTGTTGGAGAGGACAGGGAGCTTCTGACCATGATGCTTCTTAAATTTGGGGGCTGCCTAAAACACAGCAGTGGGGGGTCTGGAAAAATGGATTTTAATCGGGCATCTTTTTGTAGTAAAGGTTGTAATTTCCGTGCAGCTCCCCTTAGCACCTCCAGTAATCATGCATATACATGGTACTAAGATCAGGAGGACTCTTCAGCAGACTATTCATGGTCAGTGCAGACAAGATACAGTCTGTACTAAAAGTCTTCGATAACCTATTGTTAATGTGAGAACTCACAGTGAGAAATCTTGGAGACCACATAGATTTGATGAGTAACTGTTAGTGCTGATATTACTGGGGTGGGAATGTAGCTTGGCCTCTCTTCCCGGTGGTTTCACAACTCATTCCTGGCACTGTGTACAAAAAATGCTTGTAATCAATCAAGTACATAAGAGGAGAATTAGATAAATGTACAGAAGTGAAGAATTTGTCCTTGTAGGGAGAGGTAAAATTCTGACAAAGCAGCAATTATGAGTTTTATGTGTAAAAACATAGTTTTATCCAGAGTCATAACTGCAAACTCCTGAGCCCTAATGCAAATTCTGTAACACGGCTTTCTTCTACCTGTGACACTTATAATACTGGTGCTTTCTTATGTGGCGGGGGGAATTCTGGGACGGAAGGATTTTCCAGCCCAATGGGCATGCAATCTTCTTTATTCAGGTAAACGTCTTATCGACTCTCTTGGGTATGTATACTGTACAGCTTTTTCTTCACTCTACCCACAAATATTCAATTGGGTTGAGATTAGGGGGACTGTGAGGGCCAATCCAGCACCTCTACTTCATTCTACTGACTGTGGGAAAGTTTAGAAGACACCTGGCATCAGATTTCAGTGGAGACATGTTTGATTCTGGTCGACAGCATGCCCAGAAGGATTCAGGCAGTGTTGAAAGCCAAATGTGGATTTACAAAATACTAACAAAATAATAAAAATTAAAATTTAGATTTTTTTTTTGTAGCAAAACAGTAACAATGCAGTGATTTGACAAGAATCTGCATAACTAATCATGTGCTAAATAGATGCTAGTCAAATTTATGTATTAGATAGCCAAGATGATTGTCTATAAAATAATGGTAGTTTTAGGGTACCGTTACACTTAGCGACGCTCCAGCGATCCCGACAAAGATACGACCTGGTAAGGATCGCTGGTGCGTCGCTACGTGGTCGCTAGTAAGCCGTCAAACAGGCAGATCTCTTCAACAACGCAGCAACGATCCAGCGATCCGTGTAACAACCTCGGCGGTCGTTGGGCCCTTGTCACACAGCAGCTATTCTGACGACTCCCGCCTGCGTCCATGAGTTCTGCGTCACCAACTAGGTCGCTTGTCGGCGTCAAACATAGCGATGCATGCTGGCCAGTGGGACACCAACAATCAAAAAATGGCCCAGGACATTCGAGCATGATCAGCGATATCCAGCGGGGGGGGGGCGGTCGCCGCTATGTGTCACACGTAGCGAGATCGCTGGCGAGGTCGCTGTTGCGTCACAAAATCGGTGACATTTCAGTGATCTCGCTAATGATCTCTTTATTTGAGACGAGGCTTTAAGACTCCGTCACACTAAGCGACTTACCAGAGATCCCGACACCGATATGAAAGTGTCAGGATCGCTGGTAAGTCACTATGTGATCGCTGGTGAGCTGCCACACAGACAGCTTCACCAGCGATCAGCACAGCGATGCCGAGCGCCCGCATCGCTGGCTATCGCTGTAGAAAATAGTATCAAAATAAAAAACATAGTTATTCTCACCTTCCGACGTCCCGTTCAGCCATCCTGCCTCTCTTCACGCTCCGGTCCCAGTGATCCTTTGCACGAATGACCGCGAGATGTCACGGTCTCGAGGGATAACAAAGTCTCACGGTCATTTGTGCAAAGGATCACTGGGACCGGAGCGTGGAGAGAGGCAGGATGGCTGAACGGGACATCGGAAGGTGAGAATAACTAACTATATTTTTTATTTTTTTTTTTATTATTTTTTTACACCTGATCGCTGGTCTCCCGCTGTCACACACAGCGATGCGTGCTGGCCAGCGGGAGACCAGCGACCAAAGAAATGTCCAGAGGTTTCTTCCAGCGATCAGCGATACCGGCAGGGGGGCCGCTCGCTGATCGCTGTCACACACAATGATCTCGCTGGTGAGATCGCTGTTACGTCACAAAAGTTGTGACTCAGCAGCGATCTCGCTACCGAGATTGCTTAGTGAGACGGGGCCTTTACATTCGAAGCAGTGGTGGATGCTGAGATATGGAGCCTGAAAGTCAAAAGTTCAAAACATTGTTATCCTGGACACCTGATTAGTGAATAATTAGACTTATCTCTGGTTGAATTCTTGGTAATTACGGTAGATTCTTTGTTGGTAAGGCCATGTGCAGATATTCAGTATTTGGTCAGTATTTGACATAAGTATTTGTAAGCCAAAACCAGGAGTGGGTGATAAATCCAGAAGTGGTGACGTGTTTCTATTATACTTTTCCTCTGACTGTTCCTCTCCTGGTTTGGATTTAAAAACACTGATGTGAAATACTGACCGTGTGAACGTGGCCCTAAGTAAATTAGGCTACTTGCATTTTTTTTCATTTAGTTTTTGAAGCCTTTTTGATTCTGCGGTGTTTATCTCTTATTGGTTTACCACATTTTAAGCTGCTTTGTTTTTCGTACTTCCTGGTAATTGGCTTTGACAAAATTTTATTGACACAGTTATGTGCGGATTACATGCGTTTTTGATGCGTTTCCGCTATGGAAACACACTAAGTGTGTTTTATCTGCAGATTTTCCATATCTATTGCAAAATTATGGGAAAAATGTAAACATAAAATTCAGAGTACCTGCAAGAGAAATTGGTATGTTGTGGATTTGAAGCACACATACGCCACAGGTCAGTTTACGCTGAATAAAATAAAAGCGAGCAAGAGATTTCTATAAATCCCAACCACTTTGCTGGAACTGTAAGACGCTGTGTTTTTGAGCCAACAAAAATACACATCATCAAAAACTCACCAAAAACTCATCATGGGCACAAAGTCTAAGACTTGGGGTGTACTCATTTTTGGAACATGGTCTTTAATTAAGTACTTAGGAAAATTTCTTTTTTGGGTATGCTAAATAACAAATCTTGCTTGCAGTCAATGGTCCACATTTGTGGCAGTATTCTGTAGTATGGTATATCATAGAAAGGTTTCCTGACATATCTGTTGGGATGTACTCACAGTATCTCAAAAAAGTGAGTACACCCCTCACAGTTTTGTAAATATTTTACTACCGTATGTACTCGAGTATAAGCCGACCAGAGTATAAGCCGAGGTACCTAACTTTACCTAAAAAAACTGGGAAAACTTATTGACTCGAGTATAACCCAAGGGGGAAGATACAGCAGCTACTGGGTCCCCCTCTGGGAGTCTCCCCTCTCCCTGTGAGTGTCCCCTCTCCCTGCCGATCCATGAGTCTCCCACAGGAGTGTTTCTTACCCACTTCTTCACAACAGCGCCATCCTGGAGCAGCAATAGCAGTCATGTAGGCAAGCAGTCTGTCTCCCCGCTCCCCAGGTCCGTCTCTCTTGCCCTGGGGTGTTTCTTATCCCCTTCTTCACAGCAGCGGCGGCGAAGCAGCGCAATCCTGGCATAAAATGAGTCCCGGAGGTAGCGGCATGCCGGTAACTTTTGGAGCAAGCGGTATGGCAGGTGGAGGTTGCGGGCGGCCTGAGTCCCGGAGGAAGCGGCATATTAGTAACTTATGATGCAATGGGAAGCTGTACGGCAGGTGGAGGTTGCGGGCGGCCTGTATTTTCAGTGCCGCACACTTCACTCCCGGTGATGTCACGAATATTCATATGCCATAATGAGCGGGACCGGAAGTGAAGTGTGTGCAGTGAAAATACAGGCCGCCCGCAACCTCCACCTGCCGTACAGCTACAGCTTGCTCCATAAGTTACCAGCATGCCACTACCTCCAGGACTCAGGCCGCTCGCAACCTCCACCTGCCGTACAGCTATCGCTTGCTCCATAGAGTACCGGCACGCCGCTACCTCAATACATGCCAGGATTGCGCTGCTCCACCGCCGCCGCTGCTGCTGTGAAGGAGGGGGTAAGAAACACCCCCGGGGAAGAGAGATGGACCGGGGGAGAGGGAAGACCAGTCGGGTGACTCGAGTATAAACTAAGGGGCACTTTCAGCCTAAAAAATGGGCTGAAAATCTCGGCTTATACTTGAGTATATACGGTATATCTTTTCTTGGGACAACACTTAAGATATGACACTTTGATACAATATAAAGTAGTCAGTGTACAGCTTGTATAACAGTGTAAAATTGGTGTGCCCTCTAAATAACTCAACACACAGACATTAATATATAAATCTCTGGCAACAAAAGTGAGTACATCAATAAGTGAAAATGGCCAAATTGTCCTCAAAGTGTCAATATTTTGTGTGGCCACCATTATTTTCCAGCACTACCTTAACTCTCTTGGGCACGAAGTTCATTAGAGCTTCACAGGTGGCCACTGGGATCCTCTTCCACTCCTCCATGATGACATCACGAAACTGGTGGATGTTAGATACCTTGCGCTTCTCCACCTTCTGTTTGAGGATGCCCCACAGATGCTTAATAGGGATTTAGTTCTGGAGACATGCTTGGCCAGTCTAGCACCTTTACCTTTAGTTTGTTTAGCAGGGCAGTCGTTGTCTTGTAGGTGTGTTTGGGGTCATTATCATGCTGCAATACTGCCCTGTGTCCCAGTTTCTAAAGGGTGGGGATCATGCTCTGCTATCAGTATGTCACAGTACATGTTGCCATTTATGGCTCCCTCAATGAACTGTAGTTCCTCACAGATGCCAACACTCATGTATCCCAAACCATGACACTCCTGCCACCGTGATTGACTGTAGGCAAGACACACTTGTCTTTGTACTCCTCACCTGGTTGTTGCCACACATGCTTGACACCATGTGAATCAAATAAGTTTATCTTGGTCCCATCAGAGGACAGCACTTGGTCCCAGTATTCCATGTCCTTTGTCTGCTTGTGTTCAGCAAACTGTTTGCAGGCTTTCTTGTGCATCATCTTTAGAAGAGGCTTACTTCTGGGATGACAGCCATGCAGACCAATAAGCTGCAGTGTTCAGTGTATGATCTGAGCACTGACCCCCCCCACCCATTTAACCTTTTCAACAGCAATGCTGGCAGCACTCATACGTCTATTTTGAAAACACAACTTCTGGATATGACGCTGAGCACGTGCACTCAATTTCTTGGTCGACCATGGTGAGGCTTGTTCTGAGTGGAACCTGTCTTGTTTAACCACTGTATGGTCTTGGCCACCGTGCTGCTGCTCAGTGTCATGATGTTGGAAATCTTCTTATAGCCTCGGCCATCTTTATGTAGAGCAATAATTCTTTTTTTCAGAACCTTGGAGATTTCTTTGCCATGAGGTGCCATGTTGAACTACCCATGACCAGTATCAGAGAGTGTGATAGGGATGACCAAATTTACCACACCTGCTTCCCATTCACACTTGGGACCTTGTAACACTAATGTGAAATAGGTGGACTAAAGCTGAATAAAGTTTATAGCTAGATAATTTGTGACACCACCTGTGGTGCTCGGCAATGAAGGTATTAAGCCGACGCTGCGGTGCAGATCCTCTGAGTCAGATGGTGTGATGCAGCAAAGATGAAATAGCTCTCCACAGGTAGAGCTGTAGTCCCAGGGCAAGAGTAGTAGGTGTTGAGGTAGATGGTGTAGTGTTAGGCACAGAGATGTAGCAGTGCTGAGTAGGTTGGTGCAGGAACAAGGCAGAAGACTCAATTGCATGTAGTTCCAAAAGATTTACTCAGAGTTCAGTTGCATGCAGATGCCCACTTAGTGCTGCGTCCTTCAGGTCAGGAGTCCAGCCAACTTCCCAGACAGATAGAGTACACCTTTCCAGCACTCCCTTTAATATGTACCTTCCCTGGCCGTCTCACTGTGTTGTTTTTCCCACCTTCTCCTACGCAACACCTCACAGTCAGTGTCCCAGGCCAGCAGCTGCGGATCCTGTCGGATAACATGCACAGTTCGTTTCCTTGATCCTAATCCTTGTTGCCTTTCCAGCGAAGATAACTGTGGATAGTGGCTGTGGCCCCTAAAGTTGCCACAGCTATCGGCTTTGCTTGCTAAGTCCTTAGTTCACTCTACTAAGCTAAGGGGCCGAGTCCCTTCTGCGACCTGATTCCTCCACCTGATGACTATCAGCGTGGAATGAGCCCCACGGGTGGCCTCTGCCTATCCCATGCCTCTGGGATCCCTTCCCTCTTCCAGGGAACCTTCTCTGTCTCTCTGTCTTCCCCAGCAGCCCCTGGTGACAGGGAGCTGCTGCACACACATCCTTTCTCCTCCTCCCCTAAGGGGAGACTCCCTAACTTCCCCTTCTGCTCAGGCTACAAGCTCCGCCCACCTCCCAACACCCACTCCTATCCAAACAGGGTGAGTCAATCCCTGCTATCTATAGTGTAGGTGTGAGGTGAGTGTCAGAGTACCTGTCAGATGTTCTGAGTGTGGTTGGATGTCTCCACCTTACCTGGGAAGCGGGATATCACACTCTGGGAGAGGTGCATTACCACTGTGGTGACTAAACCCTCAGGGGCGCCACACTAATGATTCACATGACATCGGGGATGGAAATTGGCTAATTGGGCACAATTTGGACATTTTCACTTAGGGGGTACTCACTTTTGTTGCCAGCAGTTTAATCATTAATTGCTGTCTCGAGTTATATAGAGGGCACACAAAATTTACACTATTGTTCAAGCTGTACACTGACTGCTGTACATTGTAACATAGTTATTAAGGTTGAAGGGAGACTTTAAGTCCATCTAGTTCAACCCATATCCTATCCTAACTTGCCCTAACATGTTGATCCAGAGGAAGGCAAAAAAAAACCCATGTGGCAAACAGTAAGCTTCGCATTGGGGAAAAAAATTCCTTCCCGACTCCACATACGGCAATCAGACTAGCTCACTGGATCAACGCAATATTAAGGAAACTAGTGTATATACCCTGTATCAGTGTCAGATCTTCAGTGTTGTCCCATGATATTATAAAACATTTACATTTGTGAGGGGTGTACTCAATTTTGAGACATACTGCATATGGGACATATTATTATTTGGTTATATTTATGGTTATTGGATCCTTATAGTTTCTTTGACTTTCAAACCACTTAACAATTTATTGGGCAAGTTCCATGACCCAAGAGGCCAACTGCAGAGACTAATAATATGCTGTCATCATTTTGGAAAATTCTAGCTAGTGGTCAATAATAATTCCTAAAGTTGTTTTTATTTTTTATTTTTTAACTTTAATACTGAAGATGAAAATATTTGTAAGGATGTTGGTGCGGTCAGATTACTGAATTGTCACCCACCCAAATACTGGTTTTCATATCATGTCATAGACAACTCTATATTGAATTAATATTTTCCACACTTTTTAAAATAAAAAGTGGGCAATGATATTGACTGTGCAAAATTATAATGTCACCCCCATTGAACTTATTTTTGGAAGGAGGGATCACCCATATTGGAAGTCGTTACACTTATTTTGGGCTTGTTCTCCTTGTTGCGCCCCCTTGCACTTAAAATTTTCCAAATGGCTTTCTGATTTCTTGTTTCCCCTCTCAATCCTGATTAAACAACACTTTTCTTCATCTTTATTGAACTTTATCTTTAACCATCAAAGCCTGCCAATTCCAATTTTTCTCATTTGTCTTTCCAGCATATGTTTATGTTTTACTAAAAAATAGAAGGAAATAGCGCTGAATTGCCATAAATTACAGTGAAGTTCCAGAACCAAAGAATATTTGTTGCTGCATTCTACTAACTTCAATGGAATCTCATAACAGTTTATAACGTATGGGGACAGATCTGTTTTCACATTGTCAATTGACATTACCTGCCCTATAACCTGCACAGCTTAGAGCCCTGGTAGTGGGTGAGTTTCCTGAAAGAAGATGGGTCCAGAAGACGGTATGTCGTGACTGTGTCCATTGTGAAAACAGGGTCTGATAAGGAGGAGAAGATCGGCCAGGTGAAACCCTTGCTGATAACAAGGAGGTATCCCACTTCTGAGGCCCAAGAACCTCCCCGCCAGAGTGTGCCCTGAAAGGGTTCTCTGATGGGGAAAGATCAGATTTCCATACCCCTTTTGATGACCTGCAGAAGGGATTGTCCCAACATTGCTGCTGACTGTGACTAATCTCACAGTTGACTATGTAGCCCAAGGTGCCCATCTCGAGAAGAGGGGCCAAGGAGAACCTGAGTCCGAGAGAAGCCTGAGTCAAGATCTAAGTAAGCCAGAGGCTGAAGGAGCTGAAGTTGAGCTTTTTGCTTCCCAATGCCTGGAGTAGTTTGAGGCTGCAGAGCAGCAAGAACCAGTGGACATGTGGTCCAATAGTCCGGGACTCAGCAAAGTAAATGGAAGTTGACTACCTGGATAGTTACCTGTGTGGGAATGTGAGTGCCCTAGATGGCCGAGAGCGGCCTCCAGTTTACAGTAGCCTATGGCTGAACTATTGCCGCAATGTTTTTGTTTATTAGTTGCGCCCGTTGCGCCTTTTTCTGCTGGATTACAAAGCGTTATAACGACCGAAGAACCACCACACATCAAAAAGTATGTACTAAGGACCAAGGAAATGTGCAGAGACATTTGACCAATTGGAACCCAGGCCAGCGAGGCCATTTAAGTGATATGGAAAGAGGATTGCCCACTTAAAGGAGATTGGAAAGGAAGGAATTGTATCAGCAGGACTCTAGTAAACAGTTCCCTACTGTGAAAGGGAGCTCAGGTGTCTGTATTGAAAGGAAGCTATGGTCGCCATATTGGGACATAAATTGCAGAAATGTTGTGAATTTCAGTTTACAAATCCGAAGGTAAAATCTGCACCAAAAAAACAACGTGTGAACTTAAAGCCCCGTTACACGCATCATTGTCCCAGTGATCCCACCAACAATCCGACGTGGATGGGATCGCTGGGACATAGTTAGTTGATCGCTGGTGAGCTGTCACATAGACAGACCCACCAGCGATCAGGACCAGCGAGCAAGCTGGTATCCAAGGTAAACAGCGCGTATCTAAGAGCCGCGCGGCTCTTAGATACCCGCTGTTTACATTGGAAACCAGCGATGCACACTGGCCAGCGGGAGACCAACGATCAAAAAATGGCCCAGGACGTTCCAGCGTGATCAGCGATACCCGGCAGGGGGGCCGGTCGCTGATACATGTCACACACAACGATATCGAGATTTCTGTGGCGTCACAAAATCAGCAATCTCGCTGGCGATCTCGCTGTGTGTGACTGGGCCTTTAGCCTTAGCTGCAGAATAACAAATACGGCTTGTACTCCTGTGACATTAGTACTCCAAAACCAGGAGTGGGTGGAAAATTTGTATTTTCCAAAAGAACATGCTGTATATAGGGCCAGGGACTGATCCTTACGACAAATGCATAGCCCTCCAATTAGTGTTATATTACCATAGCCAAATGTATTTATACTTGATCTGTGGGCTCCTTATATGACAAAGCTGCTTCTGTTTGCATGATTTAGGCAATTATGTTCTTATGACATAAATAACCACACAGGAATCATGTCCATACAAAACCCTCAGTGTATCTACACGTCTAAGAAAATGGACCTTTCTAAGAGACCAATTTAGAATATCGGGCAGGCAAACAAATACCGTAACTTATATTTACCATCTCCTGACAATTGCTGGCCCCTATCTATGCGCTTTTCTATAGAATAAAACGATGAGCTAAATCATGAAAATGTAAATCTTTTTTGCTTGCTTTATTCAGAGTTTACACGCCAAGCAATTAAGAATTGGAACGGCGAAATAAAAAGTCAAAATGTAAAAAAAAAAAAAAAATCAGGAAAGCAAAACCTTCATATGGGAATAATAAAAAATCCTTAATCAGCAGAAAATAAAATGTTATCTAATCCTGCATAATGATTTACAGATATCATTTTCCACAAATAGATTGGAATAAATAGATTTATTTTTGCGGGTGACCTTAGAAATCGCCAAACATGTCTGTTTTAATATTTGTAGATCCTTCTTTATGAGAGATCTGCATTGCGCTCTTCTTATTCTATATCTGATGGAAAAGTATGAAAAAAAATTGCCTACTTGGTGTTACAATTCTGCTTGTATCTGATCGGTGCCCATTTTGTGTGCCAAAGTGGTCCTACTCACGGAGCAATTAAAAAAAATAAGAAAATATGCCTCTCACCTGTCCCCGCTCCCAAGATGAGCAACCCCTTCTCCTTCCTCAGCCCCTTCTGCAGATGGCGCAACGCAGTGATGCCTTTGACGAGACATCCTACATCACCAGCTGCTGTGGCTTCAGATTGACTGTGAATTGTATGGCTTATGCCCTTAGATGCCAGTTAAGGGGGTTTTACACATAGCGATATCGCTAGCGATATCGCTATAACGTCACCGATTTTGTGACGTTATAGCGATATCGCTAGCGATATCGCTATGTGTGATACTTACCTCCGACCGGCTCCCCCGCTGTCCATCGCTGATCGCGTGAGAATGTCCGACTCCATTTCTCGTCGGGCGCTTCCTTCTGGGCTTCCTGCTGTGACGACGAGCAACGTGTGGAGGCGGGCGGGAGGACGTCAGGATCGCTGTGTCTGAAAGGTGAGTATCGTGCGCTGCGTCGCTGCTGCATCGCTGTGAGATCTTTCTGTGTGAAAGCTCACTAGCGATCATTTAGCGATGCACCAGCGATCCTGACCGGGTCGGATCGCTGGTGCATCGCTAAATGTAAAAGGGCCTTTAGTGATGAGCGAGCATGCTCAGATAAGGCGTTATCTGAGAATGTTCATGTGCTAACAGAGTGTGTTCAAAAAATATGTTCGAGTCCCCGCGCCTGCATGTCTCGCGGCTCTTAGAAAGCCACAACATATGCAGGGATTGCTTAGCAAACAGGAAATCCTTGCATGTGTTACAGCTGTCGAAAAGCCACGAGACATGCAGCCGCGGGGACTTGAACATATTTTTCGAGCACACCGAAGACACTTGGTTAGCACCCGTGCCATGCTCCGATAACACCTTATCTGAGGACGTTCACTCATCATTACTGACAGTCACTTATGCAAATTTCAGACATGATTGCGTTCTTATTAGTATTTTGTGTTAATTCTTTCTTTTCAAGAATGCTCAGCTTACAGCAAACACTGGCTGCCTTTAATGGAAAATTGAACATCTCTGCTTGCACCAGGGCCGTGGAGTTGGTAAGCCAAATCTCCGACTCCGACTCCTCAATTTCCATGACAATGACTCCACCAAAATGGGCTCCGATTCCAACTCCACCACTCTGACTCCACAGCCTTGCCTGCGCCGTGGAGTCGGTAAGCCAAACCTCCAACTCCGACTCCTCAATTTTGCATGACAATGACTCCACCAAAATGGGCTCCGACTCCAACTACACGACTCCCACTCCACAGCCCTTCCAGCGCTGTGGAGTCTGTAAGCGAAACCTCTGACTCGGACCCCTCAATTTCCATGACACCGACTCCAACCACCAAAATGAGCTTCGACTCCGACTCCACAGGCTTGCACAGTGACTTGTTCCATGAGTAGTCCATTGTGCATACGGACAGCAGAGTGATCGAAAATATACTTGTCTCAACTGTATACGTGGGTTTGTGATTTTAAGTCAGGGTGACAGACAGAAACCAAATTATTGTTTTCCCATAAGGAAGTTAGAAGTTGCATAAAAATAGGAGCGCTTTACTATAATACAGGCGCGGGATAGATAGGTGTGATGGGAAATATTTGACATTTCTGTTGGGTTTCTCACAGCTCATAAACTGGACACACATACACAAAATAATGTAATTTGGAGAAAAAAATGGATGAGTACTCGCCCTTATGTTCTTTTGGCTCCAATGTTATGACACCAAAGCCAAGAACGTTATATAAAACTATTTATGGTTTTTGTCAGTATCCAATATGTAAGGATGGATTAGCGCGCATAGATTTTTTTTTTTAAATTAAATTGACTCATCCGGAAATGATTGCCCTCAGGAAACCAGATGGGACATTTCCATCACTCATTGCTACTTTATCTTTTTATTGTTTTGACACTTTTTTTATCGCGATTTTAACATTTTCTGGGTCATTTGTTCCTGACGACTGACGACGTGTAACGATTCCGCCTACATTTTGGATGAAAGGAAACAGCAAACTAAATATTTCTCTGCAGAGCTTACACAAGTGCCCACTGGAATTTTAAATAGTTCTTATTTGGTGTACTTTACAAAATTTGTTACACTAAATATGAACCAGACGCGTTGTGCAGCTGCAGCGCACATGTAAGAAGTGTGTTACAGAGGCACAGAAAGCAGGTCTTACCTGATGGACGCCGTTAAGGATCGAATTAGAGGGTTTTTTTTTTTTTTAAATTCAGAATCCAGTTGGAAGTTCGAAGAGACGCTACATCTATAAGTGACAGACATTGGGGCATAAACCTGAGTATTTGGTGGATGACTGATGGTTCTTATGGTCTCCATAAAGTAATGTAAATGCAAATATTGTGGATAACAATATAGGGAACCTGTCACCCCCCCCAGGGCGTTTTTCAGTTAAAGAGCCACCTTCAGCAGCACTAAGGCTGCATTCTGTGAAGGTGGCTCTTCTTTTTCTGACCCCTAGTAATGCCAAAATATTAACTTTTTTAACTAGCTCCTCATACCTGTAATGTGTCCCACAGGTATATTGTGTCCCCCAGTATCAGCCGCCTACCATCCGTCACTCATGCCTGTCCGAGGTCTTGGTGCCGCCCATGATCTGTCCATCATGATGCCCCGTGCGTCGCTGCTTCCTCTTGATTTGAATCCCGGCGCCTGCGCTGTAACAAATGTTCTCGGGCAACCGACATCAGGCTATTGCGCCTGCGCATTGTGGAGGCCCCAGATCCCGCCCCGCAGTGTGTATTTTGTATGTATTTTTTAACCCCTTCACGACATATTATTATTATTTATTTTTTATAGCGCCATTTATTCCATGGCGCTTTACATGTGAGAAGGGGTATTCATAATACAAACAAGTATAATAATCTCAAACAATAGAAGTCACAACTGGTACAGGAGGAGAGAGGACGCTGCCCGCGAGGGTTCACAATCTACAAGGGATGGGTGAGGATACAGTAGGCGAGGGTAGAGCTGGTCGTGTAGAGGTTTGGTGGTTACTGCAGGTTGGAGGCTTGTCGGAAGAGGTGATTCTTCAGGTTCCTTTTAAAGGTTCATGTATCCATTAATAAGATGTGTAGTAGAGGGATTACAAGGACACTAAACTTCAGGAAAGCAAATTTCCAACGGATGAGAGATGATCTTGGTGCAATTAACTGGGACAATATCCTGAGACATAAAAATACACAAAAAAAATGGGAGACGTTTATTAGCATCCTGAATAGGACCTGTGCACAATATATACCGTATGGGAATAAACATGCTAGAAATAGGAGGGAACCACTATGGCTAAATAGATCTGTAAGGGGTGCAATAAGAGATAAAAATAAAGCATTTAGAGAATTAAAGGAATTAGGTAGTGATGAGGCATTAAATAAATACAGAAGATTAAATAAATTCTGTTAAAAGCAAATCAAGACAGCAAAGATTGAGACAGAGAGACTCATTGCCAGAGAAAGTAAAAATAATCCCAAAATATTCTTTAACTACATAAATAGTAAGAAACTAAAAAATGATAGTGTTGGCCCTATTAAAAATAGTCTGGGTGAAATGGTGGATGAGGATGAGGAAAAAGCCAATATGCTATATTACTTTTGTTCAACAGTATTTACACAAGAAAATCCCATAATGGATAACATGATCAGTGATAAAAATTCTCCTTTAAATGTCACTTGCTTAACACAGCAGGAAGTACGGCGGCGTCTAAAAATCACTAAAATTGACAAATCCCCGGGCCCATATGGGATACACCCCCGAGTACTGCAGGAACTAAGTACAGTCATAGATAGACCATTATTTTTAATCTTTAAAGATTCCATAATAACAGGGTCTGTACCACAGGACTGGCGTATAGCAAATGTGGTGCCAATATTCAAAAAGGGGACAAAAACTGAACTTGGAAATTATAGACCAGTAAGTTTAAGCTCAACTGTGGGTAAAATCCTGGAGGGTTTTCTAAGAGATACTACACTGGAGTATCTGTAGAAGAATAACCTCATGACCCAATATCAGCATGGGTTTACAAGGGACCGTTCCTGTCAGAATAATCTGATAAGCTTTTATGAAGAGGTAAGTTCCGGACTGGACCAAGGGAATATAGTGGACGTGGTGTACATGGACTTTTCGAAAGCTTTTGATACGGTGTCACACAAGAGGTTGATATATAAAATGAGAAGAATGGGGATAGGGGAAAATATGTGGAGGTGGGTTAAGAGCTGGCTCAGGGATAGGAAACAAAGGATGGTTATTAATGGAGCACACTCGTTAGCAGTGGGGTACCACAGGGGTCAGTATTGGGCCCCCTTCTTTTTAACATATTTATAAATGACCTTGTAGGGGGTATAGAGAGTAGAATTTCAATATTTGCAGATGACACTAAACTCTGCAGGGTAATCAATACAGAGGAGGACAATTTTACATTACAGGAGGATTTATGTAAATTAGAAGCTTGGGCTGATAAATGGCAAATGAGCTTTAATGGGGAAAAATGTAAGGTCATGCACTTGGGTAGAACAAACAAGATGTATAATTATGTGCTTAATTGTAAAACACTGGGCAAAACTGTCAATGAAAAAGACCTGGGTGTATGGGTGGACGACAAACTCACATTTAGAGGCCAGTGTCAGGCAGCTGCTGCAAAGGCAAATAAAATAATGGGATGCATTAAAAGAGGCATAGATGCTCATGAGGAGAACATAATTTTACCTCTATATAAGTCACTAGTGCAACCACACTTAGAATACTGTGTACAGTTCTGGTCTCCGGTGTATAAGAAAGACATAGCTGAACTGGAGCGGGTGCAGAGAAAAGCGACCAAGGTTATTAGGGAACTGGGGGGGTCTGCAATACCAAGACAGGTTATTACACTTGGAGTTATTTAGTTTGGAAAATCGAAGGCTTAGGGGTGATCTTATTACAATGTATAAATGTATGCGGGGACAATACAAAGACCTTTCTAATCTTTTTACTCTTAGACCTGTGACGGGGACAAGGGGGCATCCTCTACGTCTGGAGGAAAGAAGGTTTACGCATACTCACAGACGCGGATTCTTTATTGTAAGAGCAGTGAGACTATGGAACTCTCTGCCATATGATGTTGTAATGAGTGATTCCCTACTAAAATTTAAGAAGACTGCATGCCTTTCTACACCCCGTACATTTTTGTAAATGTTTTATAATATCATGGGACAACACTGAAGATCTGACACTGATACAGGGTACACACACTAGTTTCCTTAATATTGCGTTGATCCAGGGAGCTAGTCTGATTGCCGTATGTGGAGTCGGGAAGGAATTTTTTTCCCCAATGTGAAGCTTACTGTTTGCCACATGGGGTTTTTTTGCCTTCCTCTGGAACAACATGTTACGGCAAGTTAGGATAGGATATGGGTTGAACTAGATGGACTTAAAGTCTTCCTTCAACCTTAATAACTATGTTACTATGTTACTATGTTGTGGTAGAGAGTTCCATAGTAGGGGGATGTGCGGGAGAAATCTTGTATCCGATTGCGGGAAGAGGAGATAAGAGGGGAGTAGAGAAGGAGATCTTGTGAGGATCGGAGGTTGCGTGTAGGTAAGTACCGGGAGACTAGGTTACAGATGTATGGAAGAGATAGGTTGTCGATGGCTTTGTATGTCATGGTTAGAGTTTTAAACTGGAGTCTCTGGGTAATGGGGAGCAAGTGCAGGGGTTGATGGAATAAGGAGGGGACAGGTGGATTAATTGGGCAACAGAGTTTAGAATAGGCTGGAGGGGAGGCATATGACACATACCGAGCCTACATCATTCTCCGGCAGATGATTATTGATTTATTCAGCCATCACCTGCCTTTAACAGTCACCAAGGTTGTTGACAAGTTAAATGCTGCTGTTAATCTCTAACAGCGGCAGTGGGGCACATCATTCCATAAGCCTATTGCTGTGCCCGTGACATGGTTGCTGATCCCAATGGTTTGCCATGACAGCCAGGGGTCAGCTGATCACTCCCATGCCTATTATAATACTCCTGTCAAAGCCGGCCTGTAGCTGCCATTCATTGAGGATTGAGATTTTCACTATACATAGCAATGCTGATGCATTGCTATGTATAGCATAAGCAATCAGGTGTCCGCAGCTTCACGTCCCCTAAAAGGACTAACAAAAAGGGAGAATTTTTTTTTTTAAAGTATGAAATAAGTAAAAAAAAAAACAAAAGTTCGAATTACCCCCAATTAGAAAGAAAACAAATACAGAATACACATTTTATATCACAACATTTGGAAAAGTCCAGACTATCAAATATAAAACATATTAATCCAATTGGTAAACGGTGTAATGAGACAAAAAATAAAACCCAAAACTAAGGGTTTTTTTTAGCCACCACAACACTGCAATAAAATGCAGTAAGAGGTGATCAAAACATCGAATCTACCTAAAAATGGTATCAGTAAAAATATCAGCTCAATGCGCAAAAAATAAGCCTTCAAACAGCCCCAGATCCTGAAACTAAGGAGTGGCTCCATAAGATGCATTTCAAGGTCCTGGAGTGTCCTAGCCAGTCTCCAGACCTGAACCCAATAGAAAACCTATGGTGGGAGCTGAAGCTCAATTTTGCCCAGTGACAGCCTTGAAACCTGAAAGATCTGGCGAAGATCTGTATGGAGCAGTGGTCCAACAACCCTGCTGCAGTGTGTGCAAACTTGGTCATGAACTACAGGAAACATCTGACTTCTGTAATTGCAAACAGGTTTCTGTACCAAATATTAAGTTCTGTTTTTCTATTGTATCAAATACTTATTTCACACAATAAAATGCAAATTAATTGTGTGAAAATTATACAATGTGATTTTCTGGCTTTTATTTTCAGAATCTGTCTTTCACAGATGAAGTGTACCTTATGTAAAGCAGCGGTGTCCACGTTGTGCAGTTATGAGGCAGTGACCCAAGCCAGTTCAACAACAAAAATGTGTTTAATGTCCAAAAAAACCCTCACACAGTGCACAACACGCTGTATACTCCGGATCGCAGCCGTAAAGCAACATAACAGTCCGTGGCCAGTTGCCGTGAGCAACCACGCTGCCCGGGTATGTGGGGAGGTTGAACTGACAGACAGGTCTGCCTGTGGAGAGAGGCAGAGGGATAGCGCAGTGTAGGCTGAGATACAGCGAAAGGGGTGTCATGTGGTAGTTTGACCATTAGAGGGCAGTGGGGAGTGTAGGAGAGAGTGATTGTGTGACTGCCATGGGTCAAAGTAACTGCCATTGGTCAAAGGTAACTGTCAGGTGATAGTGGGCGGAGCTACCAGGACTTGGAGTATAAAGGCTGAGGGAAGGTCCTGGAAGGTTCAGTCAGCCAGGGGAGCTCACTAGAGAGGAGGATCTGCCGTAGGGAGAAAGATGGTAAAAGCCTTCAGAGAGTAACTGGCAGTGAAGACGGTCATGGGGGGTGACCCAAAAGGACAGTAGCCGCAGACGGAGACGGTCTGGGGGTACCAAGTGGACGGTGTACTTTGGTTGGTGAAACTGTTGTGAGTTCATTTTCCCCTTCATTACTGAGGCCCGAGGAACTCCCTCTTCTGGTAAAGAAAGGTAGTGAGCCTGATTATCAAACACCTGAGGCTGATGATGATGACTGGCTGAGTGGAGTTACGGACTGGATATAAGGCTGCCGACGCCCTTCTGCCCTGCGGGTGATTTCTCTGTGGGATCCTTGGAGACCAGTCTGAATTCCTGCTCCTCTAAAGCTAAGTTTGCTGCTCGGCCTTTTGCTTTTGTGCTTTGACTTTGTTTTGCTTTGTTTTTCTGGATTTCTGCCATTCCCTGCTGGGGTGTGCTGAATTCATTTAGCTCTGTCTTCTGAAAATACCTGAGTGCTGATTTAGTTTTTGAAGCCTAGCTGCTTCAGGGCCTTTTTCATATCAGCTTGTTGGCTTATGTCTTTGATAGGGTTTTGGCAGATTGCAGACAGCAGCCTTCCTGTCCTTTCCTATCTAGATAGTTGCGGGCCCCGTCTTTGCTCAGTCTATCTTTCTGTCTGTGTTAGTGTTTTCATCTTGCTTCACTATCATTATATGTTGGGGGCTGCCTATTGCTTTGGGGTCTGCTCTGGGGCAGTTTAGATTTCCCCTTTCTTTCTTTAGGCTTATGTAATTCTCCGGCTGTGATCGAGGGGTCTAGGGCTTCGCAGGAACCCCCCACGGCTACTGCTAGTTGTGTTGATAGGTTCAGGGGTCTGCAATCTGATAGTTGCCAACTTCTCTGGTTTTCTGGACTTAGCTTGTATTTCTGCTTTTGCCTCCTACGGTGACTCATTCATAACATGAAACGCTGTGGTGGAAGTGCCTAGGGCAGCCACGGTGGCAAGAGCCACAAAGGACGCCAAGACAGTGAAACTAAGAAGTGAAGGTACCTGGGTCTGTGAGCAAGAGAACAGTGAAATTCCTGTGATGAATTGCGGTGGTCATCAGAGAGGCGGCCAATAAAAACGGACCTGTTGAATATAACTTCTGTCTCTGTCTCGTGTCTGTCGGTGGCAAGAAGTGGGTCACCCCCCATTCCTGTTGGATCAGCACCTCCCCTCGCCTATCCTACAGGTATGCAAGGGGTGCCAGACCTTTTTGGCTCAGCTTGGCCCTGTGTTGCCTCACACAGGGAATGCTCTGCTGACTACTGCTCTGTGTCTGCGCAAGCCAGAACAGACACACCCAAAACTCTTTCTGCAGGGTTTTTTTTTCCTTCCTCCAATCTTATAAGACCTGGGCTGGAGGAAACGGACTGGACCCCACTACCTTCCTGCAGTCAGTTTCAAAAATAAATGCCCATACCGGGTTTTCCTGAACAAACTCCTTGGTCCAAATAACTTGACCAGGCTCAAACTTACTTTTATTCTACCCCGTGAGTCACAGGCACACTGCTGTGACCACAGGGCACTCCAGCGGATCTAATACACTTCTGAGCATATCCTGGGGGACACATAGCGACCCTCACATATTACTCCGGTCGCTGCCTCACACTATGATAAAATTTACAGATCTCTCCATTCTTTGTAGGTGGGAAAACTTGCAGTGTTTCAGATACTTATTTTCCCCACTGTATATACCAGGATTATTATTATTATTATGCATTTATATAGCGCCATTTATTCCATGGCGCTTTACATGTGAAAAGGGGAAATATAGACAAGTATAATAAACATGTGTAAGACAAGGGACACACAAGTACATAAGGAGAGGTGACCCTGCCCGCGAGGGCTCACAGTCTACAGGGATGGGTGAGGATACAGTAGGAGAGGGAAGAGCAGGTCGTGCGGTGGTTCAGTAGACCGAGGATCATTGCAGGCTGTAGGCTTGTCGGAACAGGTGGGTCTTCAGGTTCTTCTTGAAGGTTTCCATTGATGGTGAAAGTCTGATGTGTTGCGGCAGAGAGTTCCAGAGTATGGGGGAAGCACGGGAGAAGTCTTGTATGCGGTTGTGGGAAGAAGAGATGAGGGGGAGTAGAGAAGGAGATCTTGGGATGATCGAAGGTTGCGTGCGGGTAGGTACCTAGAGACCATGTCACAGATGTATGGAGGAGACAGGTTGTGGATGGGGGACATATATACCAGGATGGAGGTCATATTTATATATACCAGGGTGGAGCCAGGATGAGAGACATGTACATCAGGATGGAGGACGTATGTGTAGCAGGATATGGGTTGGGGGGCTGGTCCAAGTCTTGCACCGAAGCCCATCGAACTTTAGTTACACCACTGGTAAGATTCCTGCCAAAACATCATTCAACCAACAACCATCTAAAGTGTATGGGATGGCTTTAGGAGGTGTTAAGGAATCCCCTTTATGCCCAGATACTTTCAGCTATCCCGACATACCAATGTAGACTCTTTGTTTTTTTGGTATCTTTCATCACTGCAGGGACTTTGTATTTTGCTGGGGAATTCCTTTTTTTTGCCTTTTGTGGATTTCTTTTATTGTATTACATCCTGATGACTTTATCTCTAAATGGTTTGCGTCCCAATCAGAAAACCCTTCTTGAATAAGTTGTTGGGTTGAAGCTATTTCCATTCAGCCCTGACACTCGTTATGATGGATAGAAGCTATAAATGAATTAGGAAGCTTTTATGTATAAACAGTTTATCTAACATTCGTCAACATCTGTTTTGCATGGTCCGAAAGGCTGGAGAGTCAGTTCTCGCTGATCTATGTCTGCAGTCTATTCAAGAACAGAAGGAGAAAGATGAAAAGTCACTTGATACATTTCTGATATGGAAAACATTGCAGTTATATGTTCTTAAAGGGGTCTTGTCTCAAATTTTTATTAAATGAGCCATGGGGAGTATGCAAATTACAATTACAGGGGGTCATGTCTTTTTATTTTATGAAGCACTATACCTAAAATATTTCCTATTTTTTGATCTATCATCTATGGTAGCTAAAGGCTTACAAACTCTGGTACAACAGGTCAGCCTCGCCCATAGTCACTAAATGCAATTCCTGCAGGCCCTACTGATGCTTGCCTGCTTTCTCTTCTATGGTGGCATCAGAACTTCTTGAACCTGGGCAAGTCCAAGCACCCACTGCGCCAAGAGGCCTAACCTTTCCAGACTTCCATTGGCAATACCGGTCATAAAAGTACAGCAAATGTGTGCACTGTGTGTATGGAGCGGGCTCAGGAGCTGAGCCTGCATCATATACTGCTATACCATCCAAGGCTATTTGCTGCAATGGGCATTATCTCTTCTCGCAGTATACTAATCAGTGAGATGCCACTGTCAATTATAACACCGACGCTAAGACAGATACAAATGTGAATGTGATCTTCTAATGCCTATCGGCCCCTTGCCATGCGATTACAGGGTGCAATGGCATTGTCAGTGCAGCCAGGGGCTAATCGAAGGTCAAGTTTCTACACTTGTAAACCACAGCGTTAGTCTCACCTGTAAGGTGGATTCATAAAGCCACAGGTCAGGGTGGACACACAGACCCAGGGTGTCTGTGTAACAGGAGGGCAGGACGGTAGTCATAGCAGAGGACACCGGGTCTCTGGTGTCCTGACCTCCTCCCACAGAAATGCCATCAGCATCTACCGGGTGTACCTGTTCTTGTTGCTGGTCCATGGTCAGGGATTCCACTGCAGTGCGACCCAGCTCCAGCACACTTGATTCCAGTGCATGAAGATGAAATAACGGACACAGATACCGGTTCTGATGCAAAATCAACCCTTTTCCTTTCTTCTTCAACAGTCCCGGACACAAAAGTTACATCACAGTCCACACAGCATTCCTCCTGCTCTTTCCCTTTCTTACTTTCTTCGCCCTCACATACAGTACCGGGTAGTAGCGCCCTTGGCGGTACCGCAGCTTCACTACTGTAGATCCTCAGTACATAGGGGATTCCGCTCATCCATTTTGCCCCAGACTTGCCAGCTTCAGCCCTATTGAGGATCTGCCACATCATGAATGTTCTGCACCCAGCATGACTTTTGGACCATGTTTCCTTCTCCGTTCCTGCTGCTGACATGAACTGTAACTTCCCCGGGAGCTCCGGGCTTATCCAGCACCCGTCTGACTGTGCCAGTGCTTCTTTACTTAAACAATGTTGCGTAGCTGCTATGTTGTCCTGGGCTTACAGCCCTTGTGGACCTGTCGGGTGTGCTCGCCCTTCTGACTAATTCCTAATTTATACACTTAACCCATAGCAGCTTCTCCTACAGATAACCCTTATGTGAACTTCCTAATCAGCTATACCTATCAAGGACCCACTAGTATGCCCCATCTAGTGGCCCGGTCCAATATTACACTTACCCATATCTATGACTATACTATAAATGCCCTCCTCTAATGTTCCCAAAGGAAGCACTATCTTACCCTAATCTGTACAGAAATACAAAACAAAAGACATAATAAAGCATAATATCTTACAGTATGTACAGCATGGTAACACATAATGTGGTAACACCAATACGACAGTCGGTAATACACAGCCGTGTAACAATACCGAAACATAACCGTATATTTAAATTAAAGCTCTTAAAGGGGAGGAGGCAATAAAGGGATGTTCTATCCCAATCCACTACATCTGAACAAAACACTTAAGGTACTATCACACTTAGCGATGTACCAGCGATCCCGACCAGCGATATGACGCGGTCAGGATCGCTGGTACATCGCTAAGTGGTCGCTAGTGAGCTGCCACAAAGGCAGATCTCACTAGCGACATCGCTGGGGTCGGGGGTCGCTACTTACCTGTCACACCAGGCGATCCTGCATCCTCCCGCCCGGCTCCACGCGTCGCTCGTCGTCACAGCAGGAAGCTGACGACGAGAAACAGTCCAGCCTGTTCTCGCGTGATCAGCGATAACCAGCGGGGGAGCGGGTTGTAGGTAAGTATCACACACAGCGATATCGCTAGCAATATCGCTATAATGTCACAAGTTATAGCGATATTGCTAGCGATATCGCTTAGTGTGACAGGCCCTATAAAAGGTACATGGAACAGCGAAGATGTCAATAACAGGCTATGCTGATCAGAAGACAAACAAGTGAGGTAGGACACACCAGAAACCACTGAACCAGGAGAGATGAAAGGAAATCAGCAGGTCTGAGACAACCCCATGGTGTGTCTAAGTGGACCTTAAAAGGACTTTGGAAATGATGTCATTGAAGAATGCTGGGCCACTTGTAGGACCCAACGTAAAGCACAGCATAGGCCGGCAGACATAGGGGAAGGGAAGAGAGCTTCTCCCTGAAGATGACTCAGGTGCTTAGAAACAGTCTGTGGCTGCGCTTCATATGGGAATAGTAATAAAAAAAAAATATATATATATATATATATATATACAGAGCAGGTAAAATGTTGAACAGGTCATCAAATTTCTAAAGGTGCTACTGATATGAAATTCTCACCAGATGTCAGTAACAATCCATCCAAACAACAAAGAGATCAAACCATAGATGTCCGAAAATTAACTTATGTGTAATAATGACAAATTATACAGGGAAATTTATTTAATACTTTGTACAAAAGCCTTTACTGGTGATGATAGCGTCCATAGGCACCCTGTATGAAGAAACTAGTCACATGCATTGATCAGGTGTGATTTTGGACCATTCTTCCACACAAACACTATTCAAATCTTGAAGGCCCCATGGACTCCATCTTTGAACTCTGAGCTTTAGTTCCCTCCATAAATGTTCTGTTGGATTCAGGTCAGGTGATTGGCTGGCTTATTCTAGAAGCTTTATTTTCTTTCTCTGAAACAAACTGAGAGATTCCTTGGCTGTGTGTTTGGGATTTTTGTCTTACTAAAATGTCCACAATTTCATCTCCATCATCCTGGTAGATGGCAGCAGATTTTTATTTTAAGTGCCATATGCTGAAAAATAACTTCACGCCATAATGTTGCAAACTCTAAACTTTACTGTTGGCATGATGTTTTTGGGTGATATGCAGTGCCTTTTGGCCTCCAAACATTGTGTGTAATATGGAATCCAAACGAGTTATATTTTAGTCTTATCTGACCAACTATTTTCACCCAGTATTTTATAGGCTTGTCTAAATGTTGTTGAGCAAACTTTAAATGCACTTGAACAAGCTTTTTGTTCAGCAACGGAGTTTTGCGTGGTGAACGTGCATACATGGAGGTTGAGTGCATTTCTTATAGTTTTCTTTGAAACAATTGTACCTGCTGATTCCAGGTCTTTCTGTAGCTCTCCACAGTACTTGGCTCTTGGACAACTCTTCTGATAATTATTTTCACTCCTCTGTCTGAAATCTTGCAGAGAGCACCTGATCGTGATCTATTTAAGGTGAAATGATATTCTTTCCACTTACAGATTATGGTCCCGAACAGTGCTTACTGCAACCTTCACTAGTTTAGACTTTTTTTGCAACCATTGCCATTGGTATGTTTTGCCACAATAAGGTTGCGAAGGTCTTGAGACAGCTCACTGGTTTTACCCATCATGAGATGTTTCTTGTGTGGCACCTTGGTAATGAGGCAACTTTTTTTTATAGACCATCAGCTGAACCAGCTGATATTATTTTTTTCTAAGTGTCAGGATTGCTTTCTAATTACTGATTTCAGCTGGTATCATGACTTTCCATGGTGGTTTTTTGCACCTCTCTTTCTTCATGTGTTCAATACTTTTTCCCTGTGTAATTTCTCATTATTACATATACCTTAATTTATTGAAATCTATGGTTTGATTTACTTGGCTGTGTAGACTGGATGGGTTGTTACTGACATTTGGTTAGAATTTCTTGTCAACAGCTCCTTTAGAAATATATTTATTTAGCAAATTGGTGACATGTTTAATACTTATTTCACTTGCTGTATATATACAGCAGAGCACAAGAGAGGGCGCAACAGGGGACAGCAGACCGAGTTGAAGAGAGCAGAGCCCGGGATACCCAGAACAGGATTTTTAATGGACATGTGAGCTTCAGAAATGGACCAAGGAGCAATAAAGAAGGAGGTCTGATCTGATAAATTATTTTTATTTTCACATCTTCTGGTGTGTGTGCCACCTATATAGGAAATGGATGGTACCAGGATGCCATGGAAAGAAAACAAGCAGTGTGATGTTCTGGGTAATGTTCTGCTGATAATAAACCTTTGGTCTGGACATTCATGTGGATTTTACTTTGGCATGTATCACCTACCAAATCATTATACAGACCAAGTACACTCCTTAGTGATAGTGGATAACTTAGTTGGCCATGGCTTCTGTCAATGGAGTAAGGCCCGTTCATTGATTTTTCAGCATTGGTTTAAGGAACACAACAAAGTGTTGCCATTTTGTCCGTGAATTCTAGTAATCATGACATTTACTCTATCTACATTAATAAAGAATTGATTTACTCCACCAGGGCAGATGATGAACACGTGATAAATGTACAGTTTCCTTACAACACAGCAAGTGTTGTGTCACCGAAGCAGTGGAGCTCGTCACGTGAAATTCATACTCATACATTCCAGATCAAGAGTCACAGATTTACGAGGAAAAGTAAATGAGCCAACTTGTATTTATAAGTGGAACCAATCGTGTTTACAAAAATTAATCCCGATCCGTCTGAGTGGTGTGACAGTGCCATAGTTGTTTCCTCTTCTTTAACCCAGTAACACATTTCATAACTTCTTATGTAATAGAGAAAAAGTATTAGACACTAATATTAACTACTCAAAGAACATCAAAAACTAATTTGTAATTTATATTTAAAAGGGTTCGGCACCTTGAATGATCCACACTTATTTGGGTCTCTTACTAGTTCGTATAGTGTTGCGTAATGTAGGACAGAGCAGAACTGGTCCTCAGGAGAGGGAGAAAGTCTTAGTATCTGCATTCAACTCTATACAAGATTCTGGATTCTGGACAGAGGACGATCCTTCCTCCCTACATCAACCCAGACATTCCACACTGGGTAAGAGAATTGGGTTTTAGAACCTGGACAACCCTTTGCCATTTTGGTGGCTAAAATGGTCAAAAAGTCAGTGCCAAATATTTTCTTAACTGCTGCCTGTCATAGCACGGTGTCTTTACATCATCCTAATGGAATGAGCCTGGTTACATTAGGGCATTTTTGCCCCCATGATAAAGTAGTGTCCGGACTCTTTCTCTATTGCTGAGCAAACCCTGCTTTGCAAGTATTGACACAATGATGGAATTGGGTGTTCCTGTTACTATTGGTTAATACCTTAGATGCAGTGGTTAAAACCACATCACAAATGGTGTAAAAAGACAGATAAAAACAAACAATGGTTGAATTGCTGTTTTTCCCCATTTACCCCAATTTTAGTAAAAATGTGACTGCTTTCGGACTGCCCATAGACGATTGACATCTGGGTGATAGATCTGTACATTACAAAAAAGACAAAAAACACACCGGCGCTGCAAATGCACAGTCAATGGATATGCTGCTGGCACACCTGGCAAATTAAGTGTGCTATCTGCCACTGGAAAAAACAACTGCAATGAAACTGAAGGTGGCCGCGCTTATAACGCTGTGTAATGAATGTATCACCCAAACTGAAAGTAGCAGTCAAACTTTAAAACAGGCACAACTCACTGTTGCGAAGACTAGTTATAGCTGATCATGTCGATCTTGTATTTACAATAATTGGAAAAGAAAAATTCCTGAACTGAAGCAAAAACAGGGAGCGTCCTCCCGTTTGCAAAAAAGGAACAGCTCCCCGCAAGAGAGCGCGTCCCCCTGGCGGCAGACAGCCACGGCCGATGGCGCCGCCGAACAGTAGCATGGTGAGCAGGGGGCGTGACTGGCGGGGGGCGTGAATTGTGGGTGGTGACGTCACCGTGCAAGAACCAATCCTGACGCGTTTTGGGGAAGCCGTCCCCCTTCCTCAAAGGTATGGAACATACACTGCCACCCACACTCTATATACCCCCGCCTGCACAAGAAAATGACGCACACTTAACCCATTATGTGGCGCAACCTCCTTAAACTAAATACTAAATGCATAAAAAGCTGAACTTTATTCAAACAAAAACTAATGAATGGGACAATTAATTACAAAAATGCTTATAAACAGTTGTGATAAAAATAAAAATAAAACAAACTCCACCCCCCAAAATATTTTGATCGGTGGTTGTAATTCCAACAATGAATAATAAATAATATCCAAAGAGACGGTCCTTCTTATCTACAAGGATACTTATTTATATGGGTCACAAAGCATAAAGTTCGATTTCATGATTAAGCCCATTTGGCACCAAACTATCCAATGTAAAAATCCACCTGGATTCGACCCTCGACATACTCTTAATAAAGTCACCACCCCTCGGATTTTTTTGGACCTTTTGAATGCCAAAAAAAGTGGACCCCACACATGTCTTGCCATGTTTCTCCACAAAATGGCGAGATAGTGGATGTCCTAAAAATCCCTTAGAGATATTGTTCAAATGTTCTTTTATTCTCTCTTTAAGTTTTCTTTTTGTACGACCAACATAGAACTTATTGCAGGGGCATTTTACTATATAAATAATCCCCGTAGAGTGGCATGTTAAATTGTCCTTAATATGGAACATCTCAGTTTTATCCATATTCCAAAAAGTGGTCTGCGTGATTCTCTTGTTTTTCACCTGCACACAACATGAACAATTACCACACGGGATAAAGCCCCCAGTAATGTTGGGATATTTCCCATTTAATGTATTACTACCATTTAATAAACCCTTCTTCTGGGTGGGTGCTAGCAAATTGCCAATATTTTGAGCCCTTCTATAAACAAACCTGGGTTTCTCAGGTAAAAGCTCACCTACCAATTTATCTCTCTTTAAAATAGGCCAATATTTCTGGATGATCTTAGTAAAAGCTCTAGGATTATTATGAAATTGAGTGATAAAGGGTAATTTACCAATCACTTGTTTAATATTCGGAATACCCAAGGCCTGTTTCTCTCCATTGATCAACCTGCTCCTAGAAGCAGATTTTGCTACATGTCTAGCTCGATCTACAATGGATACATCATACCCTTTCTCCACAAATTGAGCTTGTAAAAAACTGGCTTCAATATCAAAATCGCTATCTTTAGTACAATTGCGTCTAATGCGCATGAATTGGCTCTTTGGGATGTTTGAAAGCCACAAAGGGAGATGACAACTGTTCATATGAATATAACTATTACAGTCCACATCCTTATGATAACATTTAGTATAAATGGAGTTATTTTCCACAAAAATATTAAGATCCAAAAAATTGATATTAGTGAGACTAATACTAGAAGTAAATTCTAAACCAAATGAATTATCATTAATCTCCTTCAAAAAGGAGTCTAAACTGGTCTGGGACCCCTGCCAAATGAAGAGCACATCATCAATGAAGCGCCGCCAATAAATTAATCCCTCTCTCAAATGGTCATTGTAAAAAATATTGGACTCCTCCCACCTTCCAACAAATAAATTTGCATAACTTGGGGCAAATTTTGTACCCATGGCCGTGCCCCAAGTCTGCAGATAGAACTGATTGCAATAAATAAAATAATTATGTTTTAAAATGAATCTCATACTATCTACTATAAATGATATTTGAAGGGGGTTAAAAATTTTGGATTTATGAAGAAAATACTCAGCAGCATCACACCCTTTTTCTTGATTAATAACAGTGTGCAAGGACTTGATATCCAGAGTACCCAAAAAACAATTAGGAGCCCACTTCACCAATTCCAAGCTTTTTTTTTTTTTTACAAGCTCAATTTGTGGAGAAAGGGTATGATGTATCCATTGTAGATCGAGCTAGACATGTAGCAAAATCTGCTTCTAGGAGCAGGTTGATCAATGGAGAGAAACAGGCCTTGGGTATTCCGAATATTAAACAAGAGATTGGTAAATTACCCTTTATCACTCAATTTCATAATAATCCTAGAGCTTTTACTAAGATCATCCAGAAATATTGGCCTATTTTAAAGAGAGATAAATTGGTAGGTGAGCTTTTACCTGAGAAACCCAGGTTTGTTTATAGAAGGGCTCAAAATATTGGCAATTTGCTAGCACCCACCCAGAAGAAGGGTTTATTAAATGGTAGTAATACATTAAATGGGAAATATCCCAACATTACTGGGGGCTTTACCCCGTGTGGTAATTGTTCATGTTGTCTGCAGGTGAAAAACAAGAGAATCACGCAGACCACTTTTTGGAATATGGATAAAACTGAGATGTTCCATATTAAGGACAATTTAACATGCCACTCTACGGGGATTATTTATATAGTAAAATGCCCCTGCAATAAGTTCTATGTTGGTCGTACAAAAAGAAAACTTAAAGAGAGAATAAAAGAACATTTGAACAATATCTCTAAGGGATTTTTAGGACATCCACTATCTCGCCATTTTGTGGAGAAACATGGCAAGACATGTGTGGGGTCCACTTTTTTTGGCATTCAAAAGGTCCAAAAAAATCCGAGGGGTGGTGACTTTATTAAGAGTATGTCGAGGGTCGAATCCAGGTGGATTTTTACATTGGATAGTTTGGTGCCAAATGGGCTTAATCATGAAATCGAACTTTATGCTTTGTGACCCATATAAATAAGTATCCTTGTAGATAAGAAGGACCGTCTCTTTGGATATTATTTATTATTCATTGTTGGAATTACAACCACCGATCAAAATATTTTGGGGGGTGGAGTTTGTTTTATTTTTATTTTTATCACAACTGTTTATAAGCATTTTTGTAATTAATTGTCCCATTCATTAGTTTTTGTTTGAATAAAGTTCAGCTTTTTATGCATTTAGTATTTAGTTTAAGGAGGTTGCGCCACATAATGGGTTAAGTGTGCGTCATTTTCTTGTGCAGGCGGGGGTATATAGAGTGTGGGTGGCAGTGTATGTTCCATACCTTTGAGGAAGGGGGACGGCTTCCCCGAAACGCGTCAGGATTGGTTCTTGCACGGTGACGTCACCACCCACAATTCACGCCCCCCGCCAGTCACGCCCCCTGCTCACCACGCTACTGTTCGGCGGCGCCATCGGCCGTGGCTGTCTGCCGCCAGGGGGACGCACTCTCTTGCGGGGAGCTGTTCCTTTTTTGCAAACGGGAGGACGCTCCCTGTTTTTGCTTCAGTTCAGGAATTTTTCTTTTCCAATTATTGTAAATACAAGATCGACATGATCAGCTATAACTAGTCTTCGCAACAGTGAGTAGTGCCTGTTTTAAAGTTTGACTGCTACTTTCAGTTTGGGTGATACATTCATTACACAGCGTTATAAGCGCGGCCACCTTCAGTTTCATTGCAGATCTGTACATTACTCTGCAGTGACGTTCTAAACTGTCACTACACAGTAGAGCAGGGAGTTGGTTGGTTGCCACACACAGTCAGACTCCCATAAAGAAGGCAGAAATTACTTATTACCCTGAACAAGTGCGGTGTATACAGTAAAAGGAAACATTAGTGGCGCGACCTCTTATGGACTCTGCTATCATGTAATCGCTGGGTGTAGGGAGGGAGCAGAAGCTGCTGGGTTCTAGGGGACCCGTCAGATCTGCATTCCATCTAGGAGGCTGAAATTCCAATGCAACTGGGGCTAATACACCAGCCCCACTTACAAGGGAAATCAGATAAAAACAAGTATTTAAATGTGGAAATGGCTTTTATTATTTTATCAGAGACACAATATGTGAAATCAGTGAGAAATAAATAAATAAAAACCCATAAACATTTGTCTGATATATAAACTTATGGTAAGCAGAAACTGGAAGCAAATGGATTAACCTGTGCTGCCGTTTAGAATGATATAACAGATGCAGAATCCAATTTATGGAGTCCAATGGTAGGTGGTTTATTGGTCAATACTTTTCAAAGTTATTACATCTTTTGATTACCAGCTTTCTTTCTCGTGGGTCTCGCAGGTCTGCAGAAGCCTTATGTGATGAGTCACTTCTCACTGACTAGGTGTGAGATGGGACAGTTAAGGAGTCCGAAGTCAGAAGCCAGGAGAGTATGTCATAAACAGAGGGAAGAGAAAAAGGCATAGTCAAGTAACTTTCTGAGGTCAGAATACCAGTAGATAGTGGATCAGAGCAGAATGGGTTAAAAAGAGGGAGTATGAATAAATCATCATTCTCTTTTATGAATAACTGATCCTGAGTCATGTTTAGCAGCACAATAAATCCATGAAAAACTTCACTAATCTGACGGTAAAAACTGACACATTGACCAAACACGGATGTAAATTGCATGGAATCCACAGATAAAATGCAGACTTTTTTTGCGTATGTGAAAAATCACATCTGAATTAGACCTAAAATTCACAACAAAAGAGAGCCAAAATTACAAAACAAGTCCCAAGGAAAAATAAAAACTCCATACAGTTACATAGAAGGAAAAATTAAAAAAGATATGAAATTGGGAAGTTTTATCCTAGAAATGCTTTTTTCTCTGTAAAACATACTTTTACTTAGCAGAAATACTAAACATAAAAAGCTATATAAATTTGGTATAAAGGAGCAGAACTTGCAGTTGCACTTAGGCACAATATCTTATATTATCAGGGCAGAGACCTTTCTGTTCTATATATTTTATGACTGTGGGCTGCATCTTATGCATGGTTAGAAGGGGGAACGTTATACTGGGTTAAACGGCTGCTGATCTTCTATATACAAACCATTCGGCGGTAGTTTAGCACCCTGTTTAGCCGGACAGACCACAATTCTATGTGCACAGACCGGTCGTTAATTAAATCCTTTTGAGAGCATAGAACATCATGTTATTGGTGATACATCACCTCACAGGGCCATGTGCTGCCAAAGGTGATCATTTTTAAGCTTGCTCAAAAATTATCTATGATATATGACGAGCAGGTCTATAGTTAGTAACGAGCGTTCCTACAAGCATTAGCTTCCTGATTTGGCCCATCAAGATGGACCTTTAAACAGAAAAAAATGGTTGAGATCTAAGGTATAACTACAGTAAGTGCAGGCCCTGGAACTCAGAGTGACCCAAAAGATCCTTTTGTCCCATATGAGAAGACCATTAATATTAAAAACCTGTGATAGTTGGGGCCTTTTGGAGATATTGGATTGGGCCCATAAGCTACCGATATCATGGTAACATAGTAACATAGTTATTAAGGTTGAAGGTAGACTTTAAGTCCATCTAGTTCAACCCATATCCTATCCTAACTTGCCCTAACATGTTGATCCAGAGGAAGGCAAAAAAAACCCATGTGGCAAACAGTAAGCTTCACATTGGGGGAAAAAATTCCTTCCCGACTCCACATACAACAATCAGACTAGCTCCCTGTATCAACGCAATATTAAGGAAACTAGTGTATATACCCTGTAATATTATACTTTTCAAGAAAGGCATCCAGTCCCTTCTTAAATTTTAGTAGGGAATCACTCATTACAACATCATATGGCAGAGAGTTCCATAGTCTCACTGCTCTTACAGTAAAGAATCTGCGTCTGTGAGTATGCTTAAACCTTCTTTCCTCCAGACGTAGAGGATGCCCCCTTGTCCCTGTCACAGGTCTAAGAGTAAAAAGATCATTAGAAAGGTCTTTGTACTGTCCCTGCATATATTTATACATTGTAATAAGATCACCCCTGAGCCTTCGATTCTCCAAACTAAATAACCCCAAGTGTAATAACCTGTCCTGGTATTGCAGACCCCCCCAGTTCCCTAATAACCTTGGTCACTCTTCTCTGCACCCGCTCCAGTTCAGCTATGTCTTTCTTATACACCGGAGACCAGAACTGTACACAGTATTCTAAGTGTGGTCGCACTAGTGACTTATATAGAGGTATAATTATGTTCTCCTCATGAGCATCTATGCCTCTTTTAATGCATCCCATTATTTTATTTGCCTTTGCAGCAGCTGCCTGACACTGGCCGCTAAATGTGAGTTTGTCGTCCACCCATACACCCAGGTCTTTTTCAGTGACTGTTTTGCCCAGTGTTTTACAATTAAGCACATAATTATACATCTTGTTCGTTCTACCCAAGTGCATGACCTTACATTTATCCCCATTAAAGCTCATTTGCCATTTATCAGCCCAAGCTTCTAGTTTACATAAATCCTCCTGTAATATAAAATTGTCCTCCTCTGTATTGATTACCCTGCAGAGTTTAGTGTCATCTTCAAATATTGAAATTCTACTCTCTATGCCCCCTACAAGGTCATTAATAAATATGTTAAAAAGAAGCGGGCCCAAAACTGACCCCTGTAGTACCCCACTGCTAACCGTGACCCAGTCCGAGTGTGCTCCATTAATAACCACCCTTTGTTTCCTATCCCTGAGCCAGCTTTTAACCCACCTACACATATTTTCCCCTATCCCCATTGTTCTCATTTTATGTATCAACCTTTTGTGTGGCACCGTATCAAAAGCTTTTGAAAAGTCTATGTACACCACGTCCACTGCATTCCCTTGGTCCAGTCCGGAACTTACCTCTTTATAAAAGCTTATCAGATTAGTCTGACAGGAACGGTCCCTTGTAAACCCATGTTGATATTGGGTCATGAGGTTATTCTTCTACAGATACTCCAGTATAGTATCTCTTAGAAAACCCTCCAGGATTTTACCCACAGTTGAGGTTAAACTTACTGGCCTATAATTTCCAAGTTCAGTTTTTGTCCCCTTTTTGAATATTGGCACCACATTTGCTATACGCCAGTCCTTTGGTACAGACCCTGTTATTATGGAATCTTTAAAGATTAAAAATAATGGTCTATCTATGACTGTGCTTAATTCCTGCAGTACTCGGGGGCGTATCCCATCCAGGCCCGGGGATTTGTCAATTTTAGTGATTTTTAGACGCCGCCGTACTTCCTGCTAGGTTAAGCAGGTGACATTTAACGGATAATTTTAGCCCTGATCATGTTATCCGTCATGGGATTTTCTTATGTAAACACTGTTGAAAAAAAGTCACTTAGTATATTGGCTTTTTCCTCATCCTCATCCACCATTTCACCCAGACTATTTTTAAGGGGACCAACACTATCATTTTTTAGTTTCTTACTATTTATGTAGTTAAAGAATATTTTGGGATTATTTTTACTTTCTCTGGCAATGAGTCTCTCTGTCTCAATCTTTGCTGTCTTGATTTGCTTTTTACAGAATTTATTTAGTTTTCTGTATTTATTTAATGCCTCATCACTACCTACTTGCTTTAATTCTCTAAATGCTTTATTTTTATCTCTTATTGCGCCCCTTACAGCTCTATTTAGCCATAGTGGTTTCCTCCTATTTCTCGCATGTTTATTCCCATACGGTATATATTGTGCACAGGTCCTATTCAGGATGCTAATAAACGTCTCCCATTTTCTTTGTGTATTTTTATGTCTCAAGGATATCGTCCCAGTTAATTGCACCAAGATCATCTCTCATCCGTTGGAAATTTGCCTTCCTGAAGTTTAGTGTCCTTGTAACCCCTCTACTACACATCTTATTAAAGGATACATGAAAACTTATTAATTTGTGATCACTATTACCCAAGTGACCCTCAACCCTTATATTTGATATGCGGTCTGGCCTGTTGGTTAATATTAGGTCTAGCAGTGCCCCCCTCTTGTTGGGTCCTGAACCAGTTGTGAAAGGTAATTATCTCTCATAGTTGTCAGAAACCTATTACCTTTGCTGGAACTGCAGGTTTCGGTTCCCCAATGTATTTCAGGGTAGTTGAAGTCCCCCATGATAATGACTTCTCCTTGAGTCGCAACTTCATCTATTTGCCTTAGTCTCCTCCAAAAATTCTGAAATCTGAATTTTCTATAGTAATATCAAAACCTACTATCTTTTAAGCAGTCAATACACTATTGTGGTTGCAAAATGTGGTGAACAACTGAGCCCGTGACCAATTTCCATATTTTTCTAATGAAGACTACAACCTGATCCACATAATAATAATAATCTTTATTTTTATATAGCGCTAACTTATTCACAGCACTTTACAGTGCGCACACATTATCATCACTGTCCCCGATGGGGCTCACAATCTAAATTCCCTATCTGTATGTCTTTGGAATGTGGGAGGAAACCGGAGTACCCGGAGGAAACCCACGCAAACACGGGAACATACAAACTCCTTGCAGATGTTGTCCTTGGTGGGATTCGAACCCAGGACTCCAGCGCTGCAAGGCTGCAGTGCTAACCACTGAGCCACCTTGCTGCCCTACACATCTGCCTAGTATATGACACACAATAATATAAAGACCTTTACAGCAGTAGACAGATGATGTGTCTAAACTTACAACTCTTTAGTAGTAGACATATGTACGGATTCTGCCGGACAAGGTCATCGCGGATCGTGGCTACTTTTAATTTATTTATATTCTGACTCCAAGATTTGGCACAGAGTCTGGAAAATATGTTCCCTCTTTGGTGCAAAGGCCATTGTTCATGTTTCAAAGAAATATATTTTAGGTAATAACATTTATAGAAAAATAGTAACAACGGGATAAATCATCATGAATAACAATAGCTCAGTGAAATATGGCCGACCATCATTTCTCTTGTCCAAAAAAGGCATATGTTAGAGATTTTAAGTTAACTATGCTGTTAACCCTCTCGTGATAGCTGGTATAAACTTTTCAGATTATGTGCAGAAAGTTGTAATAAACTTCATGATGCAGTCCTAAAAATTACACGATAATTAGATATGTATTAAAAATCTGTTCCTGAGGCCGTACTGAACACACAAACAGGACAGCACCTACTATCACTCGAAAATAGTGCGCATGTAAAGAAACTGTCCACTGATACAGAAGTTTTAAAGGCAACTTAACAGTATAAAATCACATCTCATTTCTCAGCTTTGCTATATAGCCTGGGACAGAATCAGCAGAGTGAGCTCATTAGGGCCATAGAGCAGTGAATGTAATGACAGGTGACAATTCTTCTATACTGCCAAAGGCTTAACTTTAGACGGAATAATTTGGGACCTTTTACAGGGGTAGATTTTTTTGCCCCAGATGATGATGAAAATAACCGTTTTGCCCTTGTTTCACTCCATTTACACAGAACAATCATATGTGACCAGACAATTATTAGTGCAATTTTTCATTTGCGTGTAGTTTTAAAATTGCTGGCAGCACATCCGTATTTATACCAGAAGATGTACTTCCGTCATGATTTTAATGTCTACATAAAAAAGTGTGATCCAACCACATACTAGAGATTAATAAAATTATTATTTAGAAACGAGTAGATCACATTTTTCTTGATGGAATGAAAAAAACTCAATAAAGTGTATGGAAAAAAAAGTCTTAATTTTTACAAAATGCTTTATTATGGGGTATTAAAATGAAAGCTCAAAAATATTGTGCATAATTGGAATTAAAGAAACTATAGTGATCACTGCTATAAAATGATCTCATATGGGGAAGTCAATAATTTATATTTAGCCAATAATGGTATCAATAATATGTGTCGCGCACAAGGAAACGTCATCCTATAGCTATGGTGATGGTAAAAAAAATGTTGTGGCTCTTGAAATACAAGAACACAAAAACAAGGACTTTTTTTTTTTAAGTATACCTTTATGCAGTTGTAGTAATTTCGTATCTCCATAATCATACTGACCCACAGAAAAAAGTTAATGGGTGATTAACCCCTTAACGCCTTTTAACGGCGGTAGTTAAGGGTACTTAAACCACAGTGCCGTTAATTAACGGCTCTGTGGAGAAAGTGTATAGCACCCCCAGAGTCGGATTTTCTCCGGGGTCTCGGCTGCCGGGGGTAGATGAGACCCCAGAGAACATGAATCGGGTCGGTTTTTACCGACCCCGCTTTTGCGATCGCCGTTATTAACCGTATAACGGCGACTGCAAAAAAAAGCAGAGATTTTGCATATAATTTCTCTCTCCTCTGATGTGATGGCACATCAGAAGAGAGAGAAATAGGGTCCCCGGTCCCCCCCTGTACCTCCCAGTGGTCCTTGTGGTCCCCGGGCCCTCCTGCCTCCTCCAGTGGGAGCCGCCATCTTGGTCCGAGAAGAAAATGGCGGATGCATGCGCAGTGCGCCCGCCGAATCTGCTGACTGGCAGATTCCATTCATTCATTACAGGTACATTTTGATCACTGTGATAAACCCTATCACAATGATCAAAATAAAAAAAAATAGTAAATAATCCTCCCCGTTTATCACCCCCTTAGGTAAATATAATGAAATAAATAAAATATTTTTATTTTCATTTTTCCATTAGGGTTAGAATTAGAGTTAGGGTTAGAATTAGGGTTTGGTTTAGAATTAGGGTTAGAATTAGGGTTAGAGTTAGAGTTAGAATTAGGGTTAAGGTTGGAATTAGGTATGTACAAAAATACTTGCCACTCAATTGAGTGCCAAGTATTTTTGTACATGTTTATGGGTTGGATACCTAACTTGAGCACCGAACAGCCTTCCTTTTTCTCTGGCGTGCCGTGTTCTTTTGCCTACCAGGGTTGGAATTAGGGTTAGGGTTGGCGTTAGGGTTAGGGTTAGAAATAGGGTTGGGTTTAAAATTAGGGTTAGGGTTGGAATTAGGGTTGGAATTAGGGTTAGGGTTAGAATTAGGGTTAGGGTTGGGGTTAGGGTTAGAATTAGGGTTACGGTTAGGATTAGAATTAGGGTTGGGGTTAGAATTAGGGTTAGGGTTGGAATTAGGGTTATGGTTGGAGTTAGGGTTAGAGTTGGGATTAGGGTTAGGGATTAGAATTAGGATTGGGATTAAGGTTAGGGTTGGGATTAGGGTTAGGGGTGTGTTGGGGTTAGGGTTGGAGCTAGATTTGAGGGGTTTTCACTATTTACCAACTTTGGGGGTCTAATTTCTCCTGTTACCCTTGGGAAAATAAAAAATAGTGGGCTAAAAATCATTTTTGAGGAAAAAAAAGATTTTTTATTTTCACGGCTCTGCATTATAAACTGTGAAGCACTTGGGGGTTCAAAGTGCTCACCACACATCTAGAGAAGTTCCTTGGGGGGTCTAGTTTCCAAAATGGGGTCACTTGTGGGAGGTTTCTACTGTTTAGAAACATCAGAGGCTCTGCAAACGCAACATGATGCCCGCAGAACATTCCATCAAAGTCTGCATTCAAAAACAGCACTCCTTCCCTTCTGAGCTCTGCCGTGCACCCAAACAGTGGTTTACCCCCACATATGGGGTATGAGCTTACTCAGTACAAATTGCATAACAACTTTGGGGGTCTTATTTCTCCTGTTACCCTTGTAAAAATAGAAATGTGGGAGCAAAAAGATCATTTTTGTGGGAAAAAAATGATTTTTTATTTTCACGGCTCTACGTTATAAACTTCTGTGAAGCACTTGGGGGATCAAAGTGCTCACCACACACCTAGATAAGTTCCTTATGGGTTCTAGTTTCCAAAATGGGGTCACTTGTTGTGGTTTTCCACTGTTTAGGCACACAGGGGCTCTCCAAACACAACATGGCTCCGATCTCAATTCCAGCCAATTCTGCATTGAAAAAGTCAAATGGCGCTCCTTCCCTTGCGAGCTCTGCCGTGCACCCAAAAAGTGGTTTACCCCCACATATGGGGTATCAGCGTATTCAGGAGAAATTGCACATCAAATTTTGTGGTTCATTTTCTCTTTTAACACTTGTGAAAATTACAAAAAAAATTGGTTCTGAAGTTAATTTTTGGCAAAAAAAAAGTTAAATGTTAATTTTTCCACATTGCTTCAGTTCCTGTGAAGCACGTAAAGGGTTAATAAACTTCTTTAATGTGGTTTTGAGCACCTTGAGGGGTCCAATTTTTAGAATTGTGTCACTTTTGGGTATTTTCTGTCATGTACACCCCTTAAAATGACTTTAAATATGAGGTGGTCCCTATTTTGTTGTAAAAATGAGAAATCGCTGGTCAACTTTTAACCCTTATAACTTCCTAACAAAAAAATGTTGTTTCCAAAATTGTGCTGTTGTAAAGTAGACATGTGGGAAATGTTATTTAATAAGAAATTTTTGTGACATATCTCTCTGATCTAAGGGCATAAAAATTTAAAGTTTGAAAATTGCTAAATTTTCAAAATTCTCGCCATATTTCCATTTTTTTCATAACTAAATGCAAGTCTTGTAGAAGAAATTTTACCACTAACATGAAGTAAAATATGTCACGAAAAAACATTCTCAGAATCAGCAGGATCCGTTAAAACGTTCCAGAGCTATCACCTCATAAAGTGACAATGGTCAGAATTGTAAAAACTGGCCTGGTAATTAAGCTGTAAAACGGCTGTGTCACTAAAGGGTTAATATGACATGGGAGGTATTACTCATTTTGTTAAACCCTCAAAAACAACAATCAAAATAATAATAATAATGCAAAATTATTATTAATAATAATAATATTATTATTATTATTATTAGTAGTAGTAGTAGTACAGCTGTGCTCAAAAGTTTACATATATACATATTTATTTATATAGTGCCATTAATTCCATGATGCTGTACATGAGAAGGGGTTACATACAAAGTTATAGATATGGTTAGTGGTTGGGTGAAGCCATTTATTGTCAAACTACTGTTTTCTCTTTTTATGGTTCAATATATTTTTATTGAAGTTATAATTAACAATTGATGCTTCAACATACATCAAAATCAATTTCATGTTGCACAACATGTACAATCAACAAAATGTAAGTATTTTAACCAGCAAATACTTATTTGGAAAGGAATCACATAGTGCAACAAATAGCATTGAAAAGTTGTATCATGTTATGTGAACAAATTGTTGTATTCAAATGACGAGACACGATTATTATTATTATTATTATTTATTTATAAAGCGCCATTAATTCCATGGTGCTGTACATGAGAAGTGGGATTACATACAAAGTTATAGATATCGTTAACAGTAAACAAATTTACAATGATAGACTGGTGCAGAGGGGAGAGGACCCTATCCTTGCGGACTTACATTCTACGAGATAGTGGGGAAGAGACAGAAGGTCGCGGGTGCAGCAGCTCTGGTGGTGATGAGTCGGCAGCTCAGGCGGTGGTGAGGCGGCACAATGGTTATTGCAGGCTCTAAGCTTTCCTGAAAAGATGGGTTTTCAGGTTCCATTTGAAGGATCCTAGGGTGGTGGATAATAGGACGTGTTGAGGCATGGAATTCCAGAGGATAGGGGATATTCGGGAGAAATCTTGGAGGCGGTTGCATGAGAAACGAATAAGTGTGGAGGAGAGTAGGAGGTCTTGGGAGGATCGAAGATTATGTGAGGGAAGATATTGGGAGATTAATTCAGAGATATAGGGAGGGGAAAGGTTGTGGATGGCTTTGTAGGTCAGTGTTAGTAGTTTGAACTGGATTCGTTGGGGAATTGGGAGCCAATTGAGGGATTTACAGAGGGGAGAGACAGGGGAGTAGCGCGTAGAGAGGTGGATTAGTCAGGCAGCAGAATTGAGGACAGACTGGAGTGGTGCAAGAGAGTTAGCAGGGAGGCCACAGAGGAGAGTGTTGCAGCAGTCAATGCGGGAGATGATGATGGCATGTACAAGAGTTTTAGTAGATTGAGGGCTGAGGAAGGGATGGATTCTAGAAATATTTTTGAGTTGGAGACGACAGGAGGTGGCAAGAGTTTGGACGTGTGATTTGAAGGACAGGGCAGAGTCGAGAGTTACTCTGAGGCAGCGGATTTCAGGTGCGGGAGAGAGCATGATGCTGTTTACCATAATAGATAGATCGGGTAGGAAAGATACGTGAGGTGGAGGAAAGATAATGAGTTCAGTTTTGTCTACACTGGGTTTTAGGAAGCGAGAGGTGAAAAAGGAGGATATGGCTGATAGACACTCCGGGATTCAGGACAGCAGAGAGGTGACATCTGGACCAGAGAGGTAGATCTGAGTGTCATCTGCATACAGGTGGTACTGGAAGCCATGGGACTTTATGAGTTGTATGAGTATAGATGGAAAAAAGTAGGAGCCTTGGGGAACTCCAACAGAGAGGGGGCGGGATGAGGAGGTAGTGTGGGAGTGGGAAACGCTGAATGTGCGGTCAGAAAGGTATGAGGAAATCCAGGACAGGGCAACGTCTTTGATGCCAAGGGAAGAAAGAATCTGTAGCAGTAGGCAGTGGTCAACTGTGTCAAAGGCAGAGGACAGATCGAGAAGGAGGAGGATGGAGAACTGTCTGTTAGCTTTGGCTGTGAGTAAGTCATTAGTAATTTTGGTCAGGGCAGTTTCAGTGGGGTGGTGGGGATGGAAGCCAGATTGCAGAATGTCAAGGAGGGAGTTAGATGAGAGGTGGGAGGAAAGTTGAGCATGGACACGCTGTTCAAGGAGTTTGGACGCAAACGGGATCAGTGATATGGGGCGATAGCTGGGCATAGCAGTTGGGTCAAGGTTTGATTTTTTGAGGATGGGTGTTATTGTAGCATGTTTGAAGGCAGAGGGGAAGGTACCAGAAGTTAGGGATAGGTTGAAGAGATGGGTTAGGGCTGGAATGATCATGTTAGTGAGGTTGGGGAGCAGGTGGGAAGGGATGGGTCAAGTGCACAGGTGGTGAGGTGTGATTTGGAAATGAGATGAGTAAGCTCTCCTTCAGTGATGTTGGAGAGGGAGGTTATTAGGGAAGAAGTCTGGTATGTGGAGTGGTTGGGGTGGTGGAACTGTAAAGGATTGCCTTGTTTGGTTGATTTTGTTTTTGAAGTAGGTGGCAAAGTCCTCAGCAGAGATGAGGGGAGTTGGAGGTGGCAGTGGTGGGAGGAGGAGAGAGTTAAATGTGCTGAACAGTTGTTTTGGGTTGTGGGATAATGAAGATACAAGGTTTGTGAAATAGGTCTGTTTGGCAGAGGTGATGGCTGATTTAAAGGCAAGTGTAGCTTGTTTGAAAGCATTGAAGTCGTCTGGCAGGCGTGTTTTCTTCCAAAGCCGCTCCGCGACCCTTGATGCGTGTCGAAGTTTTTTGGTGAGGTTATTGTGCCAGGGTTGCCTATTGGTCTGTCGCACTTCGGCATGCATGAGAGGAGTGACTGAGTCTATGGCTGATGTGAGGGTGGCGGTGTAGAAAGCGGTGGCACTGTCCATGTTGTGGAGTGAAGATATGGAGGACAGAGGTAGAAGAGAGTCTGAGAGTCTGTGAATGTCTAGGTGTGCTAGGTTTCTGCGAGGATGTGCTAGTGGCTGGACATGGGGGGCAGGTGAGAAGGACAAGGATGAGAAGGTGACTAGATGGTGGTCAGATAGGGCGAAGGGAGAGGTTGTGAGATTAGATAGGGAACAGAGGCGGGTGAAGATGAGGTCTAATGTATGTCCATCTGTGTGGGTGGCTGAGGAGAACCACGGAGTAAGTCCAAAGGATGAGGTAAGTGACAGGAGTTTGGAGACTGCTGGCTGGTGGGTGTCAATGGGGATGTTAAAGTCCCCCATGATGATGGTGGGGATGTCAGAAGAGAGAAAGTGGAGGAGCCAGGTGGAGAATTGGTCGATGAAGGCAGTGGCTGAGCCCGGTGGTCGGTATATGACAGCCATTTGGAGATTAGAGGGAGAGTAAATACGGACAGAGTGAACCTCGAAAGAAGGGAAGATAAGGGAGGGTGGGGGTTGGATAGGGTTGAAGGAGCAGTTTTTAGAAAGGAGGAAACCCACTCCTCCACCATGTCTGTTGCCAGGGCGAGGAGTGTGGGTAAAGTGGAGGACGCCATAACTCAGCGTGGCCGGGGAGGTCGTGTCAGGGGGTGTCAGCCAGGTCTCAGTGAGGGCCTGGAAGGAAAGGTTGTGGGAGGTAAAGAGGTCGTGGATCACGTGGAGCTTGTTGCAGATGGAGCAAGCATTCCAAAGTGCTCCTGAAAGAGGGTGCGGGAAGGAGGGGGTCAGTGGCACAGGTTAAGTGTGAGGGATTGTGGTAGTTTCTCTTAGTGTGAGAAAGATAGGGGTGAGGATTAGTGGGATGTATGAGGCAGGGGGGGCCAGGATTGGGGGATATGTCACCAGCAGTGAGAAGAAGCAGAGAAAGGGAAAGCAGGTGGGTGAAGGAGAGTGATCTTCTTGTGTTGTATTTTAGTAGGAGAGGTCTGAGGTTAAGGAGTATGTCTGCAGATAAAGCCAGGTGGGGGGTAAGAGAGAGGCGGAGATAGTTATTTGGTTCAAGGGTGCAGGGGTTTGGGGATAGCGAAGGAGAGTGAAGATTAGTGGAGCAAAAACGGTGATGGCAAAAGTGAGCATGGTTAAAGAGCAGGGTAAAAATGTGATGTAAATGGCTCAGAATCACTAGAAAGGTGATGTTTAGCCAAGCTCTAAATTCAGATAAATTTCTGAATGATGTCCAGGGTAACCAAGCTTTCATACAGTATATTCGTATGAGTCCAAGTTCAGCCAATTGTCAGAGACTATGAGCTCTTCCATGTGAATAAGATTATCCACCGCCTCATCCCGATTTCTTTTTTTAAATAATAATGACAATCCAAAACATCCAAATGACCCTGATCCAAGATCACATACCCTGGTGAGTTTGGCCTAATAACATGCACATAAGTTGAAACAAATGGGTTTGAATGGCTACTAAAGGTAACATCCTCACCTGTGACCTGTTTGCTTGTAATCAGTGTGTGTATAAAAGCTGAGTGAGTTTCTGGGATCCAGACAGACTCTTGCAGCTTTCATCTAGCACTGACATTTCTGGATTGTGAGTCATGGGGAAAGCAAAAGAATTGTCAACAGACCTACAGGAAAAGGTAGTTGAACTGTATAAAACAGGAAAGGGATACAAAAAGATATCCAAGGAATTGATAATACCAGTCAGCAGCATTCACACTGTGATTAACAAATGGAAAATCAGGGGCTCTGTAAAAACAAAACCATGGTCAGGTAGACCAAGAAAAATGTCACCCACAACTGCAAGGAAAATTGTTCTGGATGTAAAGAAAAGCCCATAAATAACGTCAGGTGAAATACAGGACTGTTCGAAAACTAGCGGTGTGGCTGTTTCAAAGACGCACAAATAAGGTGATACTTGAAAAAAAATGGGCTGCATGGTCGAGTCACCAGAAGAAACCCATTACTGCGCAAATGTCACAAAGTATCTCGCCTACAATATGCAAAACAACAAGCCTCAAATTCTGGAACAAGGTAATTTGGAGTGATGAGACCATAATTGAACTTTTTGGCCCCAATCATAAACATTACATTTGGAGAGAGGTCAACAAGGCCTATGATGAAAGGAACACCATTCCTACTGTAAAGCACGGAGGTGGATCACTGATGTTTTGGTGGATATGTGAGCTACAAAGGCATAGGAACTTGGTCAAAGTTGAAGAAAAGATGAATGCAGCATGTTATCAGCAAATACTGGAGGCAAATTTGCACTCATCAGACCGGAAGCTGCGCATGGGACGTACTTGGACATTCCAACATGACAACAATCCAAAACACAAGGCCAAGTCGACCTGTCATTGGCTACAGCAGAACAAAGTGAAGGTTCTGGAGTGGCCATCTCAGTCTCCTGATCTCAATACCATTGAGCCATTCTGGGGAGATCTCAAGCGCGCAGCTCATGCTAGACAGCCCAGGAATTTACAGGAACTGGAGACTTTTTGCCAAGAAGAGTGGGCAGCTTTACCATCTGAGGAAATAAAGAACCTCATCCACAACTACCGCAAAAGACTTCAAGCTATCATTGATGTTATAGGGGGCAATACACGGTATTAAGAAATGGGGTATGTGAACTTTTGATCAGTGTCATTTGAATGTTTTGGGCTGTCATTATAATTTAAAAAGAGAAAACACAGTAGTTTGACAATAAATGGCTTCACCCAACCACTAACCACGAGTGGAGGAAAAGTTTTGGTGTTATCATTCATATTCTCAGAAAAAAGAAAGCAAAAATTCCACCCAGGTATGTAAACTTTTGAGCACAACCGTATATCATATATTTAAATGATTGTAGTAATAAAAATAATAAGTTATTATTATTTAAATATTTGATATCCCTACTTTCCAAAGGTTGTCATTAAGGCCTCTTTCACACATCAGGTTTTCGCCGTCAGGCGCGATCCGGCGCTTTTGACAGAAACCGGATCCGGCGAAATGCAATGCCGGATCCGGTTTCCCCCCCATTGACTTGCATTTGCGCCGGATCGCGCCGGATGGCCATGCGTTTCATCCGGTTTTCGCCGGATCCGGCAATGTGTCGCGATCCGGCGTCTGGAAAAAATGGCTACTGTAACGTTTTTTGTCTCCGGAGTAAAAGCCGGACACGCCAGATCCGGCGCGTCCGGCTTTTTCACACAATGAAAGCCTATGAGCGCCGCAATGCGCCGGATCCGGCGAAAGCCGGATCCGGTGGCCGGATCCGGTTTTTTTGGTCTGAGCATGCTCAGTAGCTCTGCCCACAAGACATATATAAAAGCAAGACAGTGGGACCCACAGCCACACCCAACATGCCACCCAAGAAAGCAACCAAGCGCAGCAGGAGAAGGCAGGAGACCACTGCAGCACCATCAGCACCACCACCACCCCAAATGGAGCAGCAAATGGAACATGCTGAGGAGGGGAGGCCAGCAGCAGATGAGAGACGGTAATTATCAAATCACCCATTCCTCCAAACTAGGGCTATTGAATATCAAGATATTCATTGGCCCTTTGTTTCTCTTTATTCAACAGCCGCCCAATAGATGCAGCAGCAGCAGCAGCAATGGCAGCAGCTGGAACACCACCCACAGGCATGGAGTGTGTCCACCAGGAAGACAGCACATCATCTTCTGGGAGCCCTCCCTCGCATCGTCAGCGTTTGACGGTAAGTTTTTATTTCCAAAATCCATCATCTCTGTAATATATGTCTATTCATTGCCTTTTATTTCAAAACAGGATTCACAAGATGAAGAGGAGCTCCCAGAAGAAGGAAGGGGTGGACAGACATCTGGAGTGGGCTCACAATTGGTAAGTTTTTTGCATCAAACGCAGAAACACAACATCACACTACACACAACACATAGAAAACAATGTTCTGCAGACCACACACAGCAAACAAATGCCTACATCCAAAGACATAACATTTTTTGTTTTCTTCTCTAGTCTTCCCAATCTGGTGCTCGGCCAAGAGGTCCTCGCAGTGCCTCCCAGGGTCGTCGGCGACAGCAACGCGGCGGTCACCAGCGTGTAAGTATAAATATTTTTGCTTTGTTTTTTTGCACTTTTTATTTCATTTCTTTTGTGGAGGCTAATTATGTTATTTTTGTCTTTTTCTTTAACAGCCTTCACAGCGTGCTCCCGACTCTGACGGTGAGGATGGAGGACTCGATGTGGACCACCTCATTGATCTCGTCAGAGAAAGGGAGCCGCTCTGGAATATGGCTGACCGCCGCCACGCTGACCTTATCGTTACCCGACGACTCTGGGAGGAAATCTGTTCGCTCCTTGTGGGCCGCTGGGAGGACCTCGATGTTCGGGCCCAGATTAAAGAGCGTAAGTATATACAGTACCGGTTGCTTGATGTAAACCAGTGTTTCCCGAACTCCAGTCCTCGTGGTCCCCACAGATCATGTGTTCAGGATTTCTATTTACTATGGAAATCCTGAAAACATGACCCCTGGGGACCATGAGGACTGGAGTTTGTGAAACACTGATGTTGTATACTAACCACTTTGTCCTTTCTCGTTTCAGGGAACAGAATTGCGAATCGGTGGCGGTCTGTGAGGGATCGTTTCAAGAAGGAGTTCAATAAAGAGATGCGGGCCCCGAGTGGATCTGGAGGACGCAGGAGCAAGTACAAGTACGCAGAAGCCCTGTCGTTCCTCCGGGAAACAATGGTCACTAGAAGGTAAATATTACACACCACATGTGAAAAAAAATGTTAGATGTAAATTTTTTTTTTCAGCCAGGGCCATACCATGTCAGTATTTTAATTGTTTTTTTTTCTCTTTATTCCACAGCACGGTGAGCAGCACTCGGGAGCCTGCACGATTGGACCCTTCTGAGGCGATCCCTGAGGAGACCGGCACCGAGGGACACTTCGACCGCCCCGGTACATCTGCACCTTCCCAGCCTTCCCACACATTCGACCCATCTGTCCCATCCACCAGCACAGGAGCATCGTGGCCGCCTACATTACATGAAGCTGCTGGTGAGGAGATCGCTTTCCCTTTACCCCACCCTTCTGCCCCTGCCACCTCTAGTACACCTGCGGGTACTGGGCGGCAGCGGCAGAGGGGTCAGGAAAAGACTTATGCGCCAGAGTTCTTGCATCTGAATGCATCTTTCCAGAACTGTCTAAAAGTCTTGTCAGAGCAAATCTCCGCAGGCTATCAGCAGATCAACTCCAGCATTCTGGAGGTGAAGACACTTCTGCAAACCATGCATTCAGAAGCAAGATCTTCGCCAAACCACACCTTTTTCAGGTCTGTTGTGGAGCGCATGGAAACGCTCTCTCCTGCCCAGCAGATGCATGTAATGCATTCATGCCACGCTGCTCTCCAGCAAGTTACCTCCCAACCTCCTCCTCCCACCACAGTAGTTCCTCCACCTGCACCCCCTCCAGCCACTTTCCATCCTCCCCCTCCTATTACATCTACACCCCCTCCAGCCACTTTCCATCCTCCCCCTCCTATTACATCTACACCCCCTCCAGCCACTTTCCATCCTCCCCCTCCTATTACATACCATCCACCTCCCCAGCACCATCCACCTCCCCAGCACCAGCAACCTCCCCAGCACCAGCAACCTCCCCAGTACCAGCAACCTCCCCAGTACCAGCAACCTCCCCAGTACCAGCAACCTCCCCAGTACCTGCAAACTCCCCAGTACCAGCAACCTCCCCAGTACCAGACATCTCCCCACTTCCAGCAACCTGCCCCGTACCAAACTCCTTCCCCATACAACTTGCCATCAACATCATCTGCTCCTACAGTCCCTGCCCAACCCTCCACTCCACCACCCACCACCTCTTCTGCTTCCCACATGTCCACCCATTCTGTAGTTTTTTCCACACCTTCACCTCTAACTGTTCCTTCCCCACCACGATCCCAGTCCTCTCTCCACACTCCCAGTGTCGAAGTGTCCCGCAGCCCCTCCAGCAGTATTTCCACCACACACTACACAGATTTATAATGTGTGTATTTAAATAAAAATGACCAGTTTTATGGTTTCAAAGCTTTATTAAACAAGTTTATTAAAATTTTAAAAAAGTTTACTAAAAAAAACATTTTTCAATAAAAGTTAAATTATTTTACACTGGTTGTCTGTCATTTCTTTCTGCGGCGAAAAAGGTTAAATACAGGGTATTTAAAAGGTGAAATGGTATTCAAAACTAGGTATATAACTGTGGGTAAATTTTAGCTTTTTGCCACAGTTGTGTTCCTGGTTGTGTTTGAAGCAAAGTATTTCACCTAAAAAGTTGTGTTTATTGTTGGTGAGTTCCTAACAATGTACACAACTTTTGTTAAAAGGTGAAATACTTTGCATAAAACACAACCAGGTACACACCTGTGGCCTAAAGCTAAAAATAGTAAGACCATGACAAGATAGCCAACTTTGGTTGGCAAAGGTATATACTGTTGGTCCAGAAGGTACACAAGTTTGGTTAGGGCACAAATCTTTCACACTCTGTCATCCTGCCAGTGTACTCTGCCTTGAGGTGACATAAAGTATATTGCAAAATTGTCCCTCATTACTGAAACCGTCACAGAACTTCTAGTGGTAATGTCATGGTAATCTTGCAAGGTGGTTTCTTCAGATGTGTCCTCAATGGAAATGGGTTCCTTGCAGATAACAAAATTGTGGAGTACCACGCACGCTTTGATCACCTCGTCCACAGTTTCTGTCTTGAGGTTGATCGCAGTCAATAGGACCCGCCATTTGGCTGTCAGAATACCAAAGGTACATTCAACCATTCTTCTTGCTCTTGTGAGGCGGTAATTAAAAATGCGTTTTGGTCTTGTCAATCCTCTGCTAGAGTACGGTTTCAAAAGGTGTTCTGACAGCTGGAAGGCTTCATCCCCTACACAGACAAATGGCATAGGTGGACCAGATGTTTGCGGCAGCGGTCTAGGTGGTGGGAACTGGAAGGTGTTTCCATACAGTTTACGCCCCATGGCAGACAGTTTGAAAACTTGAGAGTCATTGGAGCGGCCATAGGCCCCAATATCAACAGCAATAAATTTGTATTCCGCGTCAGCGATGGCCATGAGGACAATTGAAAAATATTTCTTGTAATTGAAATATTCCGATCCCGATCCAGCTGGCTTTACAATGCGGATATGTTTCCCGTCCACAGCGCCCAAGCAGTTGGGAAACTGACATATCTGTTGAAACTTGTCAGCAATTTCAATCCACCTCTCTGTTGTGGGCTCTGGTAAAAACTCTTCAGCTAAGGAGTCCCACAGTGCACGGCATGTGTACTTCACAATTCCAGATATGGTGGAAATCCCGAGTCTGTACTGGAAATGCAGTGACGAAAGGGATTCTCCAGTTGCAAGAAATTTGTGGGGAATTAAAAAACAATAAATTAGTTTTAAATCACAGCATTACATACCAAAACTGACCTATAACACTTGGAGATACAAACTACCATCAACAAGATTGCAGTGAAAGTGTGCTCTGATGCGAGCATATCCAATAAATGTGGCTTACCTTAAAGTCACCATCAGACGCTCTGCGGGTGAAACAGAGAAGCGGCAATAGGTGTCCGCTTTTCTTATGAGGTGTGCAATGCGCTCCACCAAGTAATCAAAATTCTCCATTTTCATCCTAACATATCCAAAAAATTTATCCGGGTTTCGTCGAAGGTCCATGCAGAGTGTAGAATAGACCCCACTCCTCATTCTCTTGGCTGTGATGGGGTGGATCCACAAACGTCGTCTACGATGCCTGATGCGCTGCTGTCTCGCTCTCTCCTTCTCCAGAACAATCACCCTCAAACGATTCGCCTCCGCTATAAAATCCGCCAAATTCTTCAAAATATTTCCAATGACAACATCCATCTTCGCCAGTAACTTGCTCTTCTCTCCAACCTGCACTTTCTCCTCTACAACCTGTCAAAGAAGGGCTGTAGGAACATGCTATATATAGTTTTCCAGTAGCCAATCCCGTTCGGAAGGCCACAAGGGTCAATTTTAAAAACCGGATCCGGCGTAATCCGTCGAAAAACGGATAGAAAAACGGATGAACCGGATGAGACGGATCCGGTTTTGTCTGTCAAGAAAAAGACGGATCCGGCAGAAAACCGGATCCGTCACATCTGGTTTTACGAAACATTTGCCGGATCCGGCGTTCCGGCACGACGCCGGATCGCGCCTGACGCCGAAAACCTGATGTGTGAAAGTAGCCTAAAATACAAGTTGTCCCACAAAAATTGATGTGGTTCAAGCTTATAAACTCCATTGATACTAATTTATTTATATACAGGGCACAACAGAACATTACTTTTTGGTGGATGCTCTATTTATACAATTTCATTTTTTAATTTTGCATTCAGTGAACTTAACGCTTAAAAGTAAATATATGTATACAGAACATCCTTGTTTGACTATCCTATGCAAGAATGAGATGTATCTGCACTTAATTTATATCTTCTATCCTGTGTCTGACTGAGTATAAATTAAGCACCTGTAAATTAAATGTTAAAAGGGGTTTGCTAGTCATTAAAAAAAGAACAGCAGCTGCATATGCAATAACATACACTACCGTTCAAAAGTTTGGGGTCACCCAGACAATTGTGTTTTCCATGAAAACTCATACTTTTATTAATCAAATGAGTTGCCAAATTAATTTACAATCTAGTCCAGACATTGACAAGATTCAAAAAAAAAATTTTTATTTGAAGTAATAATTTTCTCCTTCAAACTTTGCTTTCATCAAAGAATGCTCCCTTTGCAGCAATTCCAGCATTGCAGACCTTTGGCATTCTAGCAGTTAATTTGCTGAGTTAATCTGGAGAAATTTCACCCCATGCTTCCAGAAGCCCCTCCCACAAGTTGGTTTGGTTTCATGGGCACTTTTTGCGCACCATACGGTCAAGCTGCTCCCACAGCTCAATGGGGTTTAGATCTGGTGACTGCGCTGGCCATTCCATTACAGATAGAATACCAGCTGCCTCCTTCTTCCCTAAATAGTTCTTGCATAATTTGGAGGTGTGCTTTGGGTCATTGTCCTGTTGTGGGATGAAATTGGCTCCAATCAAGCTCTGTCCACAGGGTATGGCATGGCGTTGCAAAATGGAGTGATAGCCTTCCTTATTCAAAATCCCTTTTACCTTGTACAAATCTACCACTTTACCAGCACCAAAGCAACCCCAGGCCATCACATTACCTCCACCATGCTGAACAGATGGCGTCAGGCACTCTTCCAGCATTTTTTCTGTTGTTCTGCGTCTCACAAATGTTCTTCTGTGTGATCCAGACACCTCAAACTTGGATTCGTCTGTCCATAACACTTTTTACCAATCTTCCTGTCCAGTGTCTTTGTTCTTTTGCCCATATTAATCTTTTCCTTTTATTAGCCAGTCTCAGATATGGCTTTTTCTTTGCCACTCTGTCCTGAAGGCCAGCATCCCGGAGTCGCCTCTTCACTGTAGACATTGATACTGGCGTTTTGCGTGTACTATTTAATGAAGCTGCTAGTTGAGGACCTGTGAGACGTCGATTTCTCAAACTACATACGCTAATGTATTTGTCTTGTTGCTCAGTTGTGCAGTGGGGCCTCCCACTTGTCTTTCTACTCTGGTTAGAGCCTGTTTGTGCTCTACTCTGAAGGAATTAGTACACACTGTCGTAGGAAATCTTCAGTTTCTTGGCAATTTCTCACATGGAATAGCAGTCATTTCTTAGAATAAGAATAGACACTCGTGTTTCACACGAAAGTTCTTTTTTTCTGGCCATTTTGAGAGTTTAATGGAACCAACAAATGTAATGCTCCAGATACTCAACTAGCTCAAAGGAAGGTCAGGTTTCTATGTTCTCTAATCAGTCAAACTGTTTTCAGCTGTGCTAACATACTTACACAAGGGTTTTCAATGGTATTCTAACCATCCATTAGCCTTCATACACAGTTAGCAAACACAAAGTACCATAAGAACACTGGAGTGATGGTTGTTGGAAATGGGCCTCTATGCACCTATGAAGATATTGCATTACAAACCAGACGTTTGCAGCTAGAATAGTCATTTACCACATTAACAATGTATAGAGTGTATTTCTGAATCATTTAATATTAGATTAATTGGAAAAAACTGTGGTTTTCTTTCAGAAATAAGGACATTTCTAAGTGACCCTAAACTTTTGAACGGTAGTGTAATTAGAAATGAATATTCTCACCATTTTAAATTATTTTCCATTCCAGTGATTTCTCCTTTGAGTCCAGTGGTCCTCCATTACTCTGTGGCAAATAGGTCAACTACGGCATTGCAACCTACAAAAATGAGTTTCCTCAGGGACAAACTGATGTCCTGTAAAAAAGACCAGAAGAACCTCAAAGAATGCAGTTAATTATTTTTTTCGTACTTATATAGCACTATTATATTCAGCAGCACTTTACAGATATTATCACTGTCCCCATTGGGGCTCACAATCTAAATTCTCTATCAGGACATCTTTGGAGTGTTTGAGAAACCGGAGAACCTGGAGGAAACCCACACAAACAGGGGGAGAACATACAAACTCCTTGCATATGTTGACCTTGCTGGGATTTGAACCCAGGACTCCAATGCTGCAAAGCAACAGTGCTAAACACTGAGCCAATGTACTCTTCCAGTATGTACAGGCTATGTAAAAATAAAAAAGAATGTGTTTAGTAATTTGGTGTGTTTGCATTCTTGCCATTGATCTCTTCTTTTCAGTAAACACTTTAACCTATACACTTAAGCCCCCGTCACACATAGCGATTTCATTAGCGAGATCGCTGCTGAGTCACAAGTTTTGTGAGCAACAGCGATCTCACCAGCGAGATCACTGTGTGTGACACTGACCAGCGATCGCCCCCCCTGCCGGGTATCGCTGATCGTCCTGGAATAGCCAGGACATTTTTTTGATCGCTGGTCTCCCGCTGGCCAGCATGCATCGCTGTGTGTGACAGGCGGGAGACCAGCGATTAGCGCGCTGGTAACTAAGGTAAACGCAGGGTTTCTAAGCACCGGGCGGTGCTTAGAAACCCTCTGTGTACCTTAGTTACTAGCGCTCTGATGCAGAGAGCTTTTAACCAAGGTACACATCGGGTTTCTAAGTGACGCATGCCCCTTAGAAACCCAATGTGTACCTTAGTTACCAGCTCCCTGCATCAGCACGCTGGTAACTAAAGTACACAGCGACGCCGCGCGCTCAGCGTCACTGGTGCTGGTCGCTGGTGAAGCTGTCTGTTTGACAGCTCACCAGCGATCATGTAGCGACTCACCAGCGATCCTGACAAGTTGATATCGTTGTCAGGATCGCTGGTGAGTCGCTATGTGTGACGGGGCCCTCAGATTATTATTCTGATAATCTTGATTCTGCATTTTAAAACTTTGTGTTGTGAGTTCATTTTTCCCTTCACCATTGAGGTCTGATGAACTCCCTCCTCTGGTGAAGGAAGGTAGTGAGGCTGATTACCAAACACATGGGCAGCTAGATGACTGGGTGGCTGGAATTGAGGACTGGATATAAGGCTGCCGACGCCCTTCTTCCTGGCTGGTGATTTTCCTGCTGGATGCTTGGAGACCAGTTTGATTCCTGCATCTCAAAGCTAAGTTTTTCTGCTTTGCTTTGTACTCTTCAGTTTGGTTTTTGTTTTGCCTTGTTTTTTGGGAGTTCTGCCATCCCCGGCCGGGGGTGAGCTGAACTCCATTTTTGTCTCTGATCTGTTGATATTTTGCTCTGTCTTCAGAATATACCTGAGTGCTGATATAGTCTTTTGAAGCCTAGCGACTTCAGGGCCTGTTTTTCCTATCAGTCGGTTGGCTCATTTTGATAGGGTTTTTGCGGATGGCAGACAGCAGCTTTCCTATCCTGTCCTATGTAGTTAGCTTGGGCCCCATCATTTGCTCAAACTATCTTTCTATCTGTGTTAGTGTTTTCATCTTGCTTCACCGTCATTATATGTTGGGGGCTGCCTTTTGCTTTGGGGTCTGCTCTGGGACAGTTTAGTTTTTCCCCTTTCTGTCTTTAGGCTATATAGTTCTCCGGCTGTGATCGAGGGGTCTAGGGCACCGTAGGAACCCCCCACGGCTACTGCTAGTTGTTGTGGATAGGTTCAGGGGTCTGCAATCCGATAGCTGCCAACCTCTCTGGTTTTTCTGGACTTAGCTGGTATTTTGTTTTTTCCTCCTTCGGTGACTCATAACATTTATGTATTTATTGTTTATGTATGGCACTATTCACTAGCATGAGTATTTCCACAGATTGTTACACTGCCTCCCTATGTTGCTAATGTACAGTATATAGACTTCGTCAGGTGCAGTATGCATGAAAATGTCCTTTGAAGCCATGCATTTGCAACACTTTTGTGCATATGTTAACTGATTGCGCATTCTCCCATATGCCACAAACTGACACATCAAGGTACAATAAAGGGCTCATGAGCCTCAATGGGAACCCCATTGCGGTTCCATTCAAAACATAGCCATTACACGGCCAGGTGCACAATTTTGTAACATATCTACGTGTGCATAATTCATTATATCTGGCTGTTAATATGTACTTAACCCACTGAAATATTCAATTAATTCATCAAACAATTTCTTTAATACGCGGTAACATTTTAAGCGCATTTACCGTAGTGACGGGCAGGTATTGATGGCCTTTTAAATTCAGATTAATTCCCTGTACTAAAATGTTAATTCAATATTGATCCTTTTTTAATGAACTCAATGTAGAAGCTTCCATTTATTGGAATTTCATTACCATTGTTTTGGACTTTACAGGAGCTGTTGTTTCGTGATATCTTAGCAACTGTGAGTTTGGTATTTCAATAATCTCCTCCATACAATTCATTTTCCCAGATTTGCATTTGTAATTAAAATATTGAACATACTGACACCAGAGGGGCCGAGGGACTGGGAATTAAAATAAGTGCTAATTTATTTAACTAGTCATAATTGCCTGGTGGGGAACTCGGCAGAGTTTTCACTGGAGGGTGCAATGAAAAATATGGCCAATTGTGTAAGTCCATCATCATTTACGAGCATAAAATAACAACCTCTGACAAGGGCGGTCGCCTGATGACTAATCCCAATTATAATGCAAATTATTAAATCACTGCTTTTGACTTCTCGGAATAAGTCAGGGTAACTACATAATTACCAGGATGGATTTGGGCAGGTGCATAGATATGGCAGAGTTGACTTTCTCATTGAGCTGATAACTTTTTATGCTGTTATGCAGGATTGTGAAAAAAAGCACAGATAATAATAATAAATAATAAGTTTTATTTCTATAGCGCCGAAATATTCCGCAACAATTTACATTTAGAGGGGATTTGTACAGACAATAGACATTACAGCATAACAATAATCACATAGATTATAACAAAAACCAAGAGGAGTGAGGGCCCTGCTCGCAAGCTTACAGTCTATGAGGAAAGAGGGAGACACGAAAGCTGTAACTCCATACACAGATCACTCCAATACACAGAATAATAACTGTAAAAGAGGCAAAACTCATTTATCTGGAAATACAATAAAATATGAGCATAAAACCTGTAGAAATGGGTAGAGGATGTTGAGTATTGGGATCTGGGGGAGAAGAACTACATGGGATGAGAAGTGATTTGCCGAGAGGAAGACGAGAAGATTGTGCTCTAGTAGGCTTTCTACTGAGCTATGTCGCTCCTCTAATACCCCGAAATATAATAAAAACAGAATTTCCATACTTATATGCTTAAATTCTGTGCTCATAATGTTAGAACTAGAGTTGAGCGAAACGGGTCGAAAAAATTCAAAAGTCGCCGACTTTTGGCAAAGTCGGGTTTCATGAAACGAAACCCGACCCTAGGATGAGGTCGGCCACGAGGTCGGCGACTTACACGCCAAAGTCGCGTTTCAAAAGTTTGTTTTGCGCTCTTCTTCAGCCAATCAGGATCCACGGACACTGTGGGCAACATGATGACATAGGCACGGGTCACCACCATCTTTCAGAAGGGCATGCAAGTGATTGGCTTGCTTTGGTGGGCGTCACAGGGGGTATAAAAGGGCGTGCACGCCGACCGCCATCTTACTTCTGCCGATCTTAGTATAGGGAGAGGTTGCTGCTGATTCTGTAGGGAGAGCGTTAGGCAGGGAAGAAGACAAAAAAACTGCTTCTGCTGCTAGCGATTTGGCCTGCACAACACACCAGTCACTGTGTGTGCAGTGCAAGGGGAGGCTATATAGTGGTGTATCAGTGGTGTTGGTTGTTGGGCTGCCTTTTAAGGCTTCCTGACAGGCTGGCATTGCTGTTTACCCACTGCTCCGCAAACTGCTTTTTTAAAAGCAATCCCAATTTTTTTTTTTTGTCCTGCTGAGAAGAAAAAAAAACTGCTTCTGCTGCTAGCAATTTGGCCTGCACAACACACCAGTCACTGTGTGTGCAGTGCAAGGGGAGGCTATATAGTGGTGTATCAGTAGTGTTGGTTGTTGGGCTGCCTTCTAAGGCTTCCTGACAGGCTGGCATTGCTGTTTACCCACTGCTCCGCAAACTGCTTTTTTAAAAGCAATCCAATCTCCCTTATCCTCTAGTCACTTTTGTCACAGCTGTGCCATCGAGCCTGTCACATAGCGCTCAGATATTCATTGGGCCTCACACAATCCAAAAGTGTCCAGTGTCCAAAAGTGTGTGCAGAGATTCAAAATCTCCCTTATCCTCTAGTCACTTTTGTCACAGCTGTGCCATCGAGCCTGTCACATAGCGCTCAGATATCAGTGGGCCTCACACAATCCAAAAGTGTCCACTGTCCACAAGTGTGTGCAGAAATTCAAAATCTCCCTTATCCTCTAGTCATTTTGTCACAGCTGTGCCATCGAGCCTGTCACATAGCGCTCAGATATCAGTGGGCCTCACACAATCCAAAAGTGTCCACTGTCCACAAGTGTGTGCAGAAATTCAAAATCTCCCTTATCCTCTAGTCACTTTTGTCACAGCAGTGCCATCGAGCCTGTCACATAGCGCTGAGATATCAGTGGGCCTCACACAATCCAAAAGTGTCCAGTGTCCAAAAGTGTGTGCAGATATTCAAAATCTCCCTTATCCTCTAGTCACTTTTGTCACAGCAGTGCCATCGAGCCTGTCACATAGCGCTCAGATATCAGTGGGCCTCACACAATCCAAAAGTGTCCAGTGTCCAAAAGTGTGTGCAGATATTCAAAATCTCCCTTATCCTCTAGTCACTTTTGTCACAGCAGTGCCATCGAGCCTGTCACATAGCGCTCAAATATCAGTGGGCCTCACACAATCCAAAGGTGTCCACTGTCCACAAGTGTGTGCAGAAATTCAAAATCTCCCTTATCCTCTAGTCACTTTTGTCACAGCAGTGCCATCAAGCCTGTCACATAGCGCTGAGATATCAGTGGGCCTCACACAATCCAAAAGTGTCCAGTGTCCAAAAGTGTGTGCAGATATTCAAAATCTCCCTTATCCTCTAGTCACTTTTGTCACAGCAGTGCCATCGAGCCTGTCACATAGCGCTCAGATATCAGTGGGCCTCACACAATCCAAAAGTGTCCACTGTCCAAAAGTGTGTGCAGATATTCAAAATCTACCTTATCCTCTTGTCACTTTGGTCACAGCTGTGCCATCGAGCCTGTCACATAGCGCTCAGATATCAGTGGGCCTCACACAATCCAAAAGTGTCCAGTGTCCAAAAGTGTGTGCAGAAATTCAAAATCTCCCCTGTCCTATAGACACCTTGTACCTTGTTTTACATTACTATATAGTTTGTTGGATTTTGTCTACATTTCTACCAAAAATGAGGAAGGCTGGTGGAAGAGGCCGTGGAATTGGGCGGGGGTTGGCAGCTGGTAATGATGGTGTTGGTGGTGGATCTGATGGTAGTGGCAAGAGCAAAATAGGACCGAATGCAGGAGGTGCTGACCCTGTGTCATCGTCTGGCTACATAAGGCCTCGAACGCTTAGTTTTCTAGGAGTTGGCAAACCGCTTTTAAAGCCAGAGCATCAGGAAAAAGTTTTGTCTTACATTGCTGACTCAGCCTCCAGCTCTATCGCCTCCTCTTCTTCAGTTGTAAAAAGTAAAAGCACTGAGTCGTCATTGGAGGCTCATGTTCATGAACCACACCTTTCCTTGTGTCCTTCACCCCAACCAAGATTGAAGGATGACGCAGGCCATACTACTGATTACTCCATGGAGCTGTTTTCACATACCATGCCTGGATTATCAAGTCAAATGGTGAATTACCCAGGCCAAGATGAATCTGACATGGAGTGCACTGATGCACAGCCGCTGATGGATGATTCTGCTGGTACATTCACTCAGAGCACTACATTGTCCTCGCAGTGTACAGAGCCAGATTCTGACCCTGATGAGACTCAGGTGCCCCTTCCCGCACACTATACCACCATACACGGTGACACAGAGGAAGGTGCACATGACATAGAAGAGGAGGTGATGGATGACCCAGTTGTTGACCCAGATTGGCATCCATTGGGGGAAGAGGGTGCTGCTTCCAATAGCTCAGATGAGGAGCATCCACAGCAGACATCGACATCGCAACAGCTGTTATCTGGCAGGCCCGGAGCACTCCAAAGACAGGTTCCAAACATCAAAAGAGTTGCTGGACAGCTTGTCCAGAGGGTCAAAAGATCACAGTGTGCTAGGCCGCAAAATGTCTGCCAAAGTAGGAAGAGTGCAGTGTGGCACTTTTTTGAACAAAATCCTCATGATCAGGCCAAGGTTATCTGTAAGAAGTGCGCAAAGACCTTTAGCCGAGGGAAAAATCTGAAAAATTTGAATACCAGTTGCATGCTTAGACATTTAACCAGCATGCACTTGCAAGCGTGGACACAACACCAAACCTCAAGTGCCACATGTGCAACTGATCACAACGAAGGTAGTCAGCAACGCTACATTGTTTCCCCCACTGTAAGCCCACCGGTTAGCACAGCAGCAAATGTTGAGGTGTCGTTGCAAGACCACAGCAGTCAGGGAATCCCACTGTTATATCAATGAAAGACTGATTCTAGGCCATCAGAAAGAACACCAACTCCATCACCATCATCAACCCTCTCTCAGTCCACCCTGTCCACCGCTACTTCCACCATATGCAGCTCTCAAGTCCAGCTCACCCTCCCAGACACTATGAGTAGGTCAAGAAAGTACTCAGTCTCTCATCCGCGTACACTGGGTTTGAACGCCCACATTGCCAAACTAATCTCGTTTGAGATGATGCCCTTTCGGTTGGTGGAAAGCACAGCTTTCCGCGAACTCATGGCCTATGCAGTACCACGCTATTACCTACCCAGTCGCCACTTCTTCTCTCGCAAAGCCATCCCAGCCCTCCACCATCATGTGAAAGACCGCATTGTCCATGCACTCAAGCAGTCAGTGAGCGGAAAGGTGCACCTCACAACTGATGCATGGTCCAGTCGGCATGGCCAGGGCCGTTACGTGTCCATCACTGCGCACTGGGTTAATGTGGTGGATGCAGGGTCCACAGGGGACAGCGGTGGTGGGACAGTGCTGCCTAGCCCACGGTATAGGAAACAGTTGGCTGTAGGCGTTCGACCCTCCTCCCCCTCCTGAAGCGAAAGCTCGTCCACAGAGCGCAGTCGTACGAGCACTCCATCTGCAGCTGCCACTGTTGCACACGATGTGTCCCCCTATCGAGCAGCTAGTGGAAAGCGTCAGCAGGCTGTGTTGCAGATGATGTGTTTGGGCGACAGACACACCGCTTAGGTGCTGGCCTGAGTACTTGAAGCGACAAACTGAGTCATGGCTGGGCAGTGTACATCTTGAGGCAGGCAAGGTAGTTAGTGATAACGGCCGTAATTTTGTGGCAGCCATAGCCCTTTCAAAACTCAGCCACATACCTTGCTTGGCTCACACCTTGAACCTGGTGGTACAGTGCTTCCTCAAAAATTATCCGGAGTTAACAGCCCTGCTCCAGAAGGTGCGAAGACTGTGCGCGCACATCCGCCGGTCGCCTGTACACTCCGTTCGTATGCAGAAGCTGCAGCGATTGCTCCACCTTCCCAACCACCGCCTCATTATCGACATTGCAACAAGGTGGAACTCCACCCTGCACATGGTGGAGCGGCTGTGCGAGCAGAGGCAGGCCATAATGCATTTGTGGGAGGATACACGGCCAGGCACTTTGAGAGCAGACATGGAGTTGACAGGTGTGCATTGGTCGAAGCTGAAAGACCTTTGTAAAGTCCTTCAGTGTTTTGAGGAATGCACACGGCTGGTAAGCGCAGACGACGCCATCCTAAGCATGAGCATCCCACTTATGCGTCTGCTCATGCAAACTTTGACGCACCTTAAGGAGCAGGCGTCTGCAGCCAATGTTGATGAGGAGGAAGAGGAGGAGGGAATCCTTGATGACATTCAGCCATTGTCTGCTCAGGGACCTCTCCTGGACGAGGTGGAGGAAGAGGAGGAGGAGGATGATGATGGGGATGATTACTTAGGGGAGGAGGATGCATCTCGTGGGGCAAGTGAAAATGTTGGTGTGGCAAGGTCTGGTACAGGGTTTGTGCGTGACTGGAGGGATGTGGATTTGCCAGAAAGTGCTCCTCCACCCAGCACTCACAGTGCATCATTGACACCGGGAACATTGGCCCACATGTCAGATTATGCCTTGCGGATACTAAAAAGGGACCCCCGCATTGCCAAAATGATGAACGATGATGACTACTGGTTGGCCAGCATCCTGGATCCACGCTATAAAGGCAAATTACAAAACATCATGCCACAGGAGAACCTTGACCTAATATTGGCTAATAAACAAGCAACTCTGGTAAATCGGTTGCTTGAGGCATTCCCAGCACACAGCAGCGGTGATGGTTCTCACACGAGCCGTACGGGCCAGGGGCAGCTTGGCAGAGGTGTTCGTGGTGCACACAGCAGAAGTGGCGTTGGAGACAGGGGTTTCATGACAATGTTGTGGACTGATTTTTCAAATACCGCTCACACAACTGGTAATACTGCATCGATGGAAAGTGACAGGAGACAGCAGTTGTCAACTATGGTTACAAACTACTTTTCCTCCCATATCGATGTTCTCCCACACAGGTCATTCCCCTTTGACTATTGGGCCGCTAAACTGGACACCTGGCCTGAATTGGCCCAATATGCCTTACAGGAGCTCGCTTGCCCAGCTGCAAGTATGCTATCGGAAAGAGTCTTCAGTGCAGCTGGATCAATCCTGACAGAAAAAAGGACCCGTCTGTCAACCCAAAATGTGGATGATCTAACCTTCATTAAAATGAACCACGCATGGGTTTCCAAGGATTTTGTCCCACCTTCCCCTGATGACACATAGGGTGACAGAAAAATGGCTTGCTTTGGTCCACCTCTTCCTGGTACTTCACCTATTTCGCCTTTTGCATCAGCTGAATGTCCAACATCAACATATGCCACTTTCTAAAACTCCCTAACTGTGCTGCCTCCCCCCCATGGCCGGGGTCACCACCTACCGCACGACACCGTGCGAGTGCCGTTGCCCTGGACAGGTGGGTAGGCCGACTCTTGGGCGCGGGCACTGGCACAGGGTCCCTCATAGTGCAATCAAGTGTCTCTGACGGTGGTGGTGCACACCCGCCGTCAGACACACCGCTGTACTATGAGGGGCCCAGTGCCAGTACCGACGCCCACGAGTGGGCCCCCCTTGCTTGGGCAGGGCCCCAGCATTTGCAATCTTTACCTCTCCCTGCTCCTCCGCTGTGTAATCTGGGCCGTCAAATCCATACTGTGCCTGACACCGTCTGAGCCTGCCTTCTGAGACATATATTTTGAATGTGTACGCTATCCATACATGTTATCCAGGGATACGGTACCCTTTCTAACCTTTGTGCAATCACGTGCAATCCATACTGGGCCTAACACCGTCTGAGCCTGCCTCATGCTGTTTAGACATATATTTTGAATGTGTACGCTATCCATACATGTTATCCGGTGATACGGTACCCTTTCTAACCTTTGTGCAATCACGTGCAATCCATACTGGGCCTAACACCGTCTGAGCCTGCCTCATGCTGTATAGACATATATTTTGAATGTGTACGCTATCCATACATGTTATCCAGGGATACGGTACCCTTTCTAAACTTTGTGCAATCACGTGCAATCCATACTGGGCCTAACACCGTCTGAGCCTGCCTCATGCTGTATAGACATATATTTTGAATGTGTACGCTATCCATACATGTTATCCGGTGATACGGTACCCTTTCTAACCTTTGTGCAATCACGTGCAATCCATACTGGGCCTAACACCATCTGAGCCTGCCTCATGCTGTATAGACATATATTTTGAATGTGTACGCTATCCATATATGTTATCCAGGGATACGGTACCCTTTCTAACCTTTGTGCAATCACGTGCAATCCATACTGGGCCTAACACCGTCTGAGCCTGCCTCATGCTGTATAGACATATATTTTGAATGTGTACGCTATCCATACATGTTATCCGGGGATACGGTACCCTTTCTAACCTTTGTGCAATCACGTGCAATCCATACTGGGCCTAACACCGTCTGAGCCTGCCTCCTGAGACATATATTTTGAATGTGTACGCTATCCATACATGTTATCCGGTGATACGGTACCCTTTCTAACCTTTGTGCAATCACGTGCAATCCATACTGGGCCTAACTGTCATGTCGGACGCTGTTCACACCACAGCGTCCGGCAGGCAGAGGTAGTTCCACCTCCAGCCACTATAGCCTCAGTGGCGCCGGCTTGATCTTCAGGCTCTCGGGGGTTAATCCTGCTGGAGACCAGGTTGGAAGGTTAGTCACGCCCACGGTCTTTAAATAGTCTTACTGGCATATGGGCGTCGCCGATTATAGCTTGTGTTTCATACCAAGTGGTTCCGGTCTGGAGTGGAGGTGTTCAAGAGAGAGAGATTCATATCTGGTGTCGTATGATCCGTCGTTATCCTTTCTCCTTCCCATATTTGTGTTTAGTTGTGCCCTGTTCACATTACTGTTTATTCCTGTGTGTGTGGCGCAGTGCAGTTTAAGTTCTCCCTGTCTGTCATTATTTGTGTGGGAGCTTTGGTGGTGTGTCTCCTCACTGGGTGGAGGGTGGAGGGTTAAGTGCAGGGCTGAGCAGGAGATAAGGAAAGGTCGGAGGCTCAGGCATTTGCACCTTCAGCAAAAACCCTGGGTTGAGGGTCAGACAGGGTTTCCCCTAGTAAAAGGGACACCACAGGGGCCCCGGGTATTTCAGCCTTAGTTGAACTAAGCCCCCGTGACATTATAATCGGCCCACATTTTTTCAGGACTCCATGGATCCATTAGATTCCATAACCCGCCAGTTGGCGGCGCTGTCCATACAGGTCTCCGAGTTGAAAGGGGCAGTTCAGCAGCAGGGCCTGGTAGTAGCAAAGGTGCAAACGGCATCTGCAGGTATCGGTGCAGAGCCGAAGTTTCCGCTGCCAGAACGATTTTCAGGCGATCGCAGCAAATTTGTCGTATTTCGGGAGGCCTGCAAATTATACTTCCGCATGCGGCCAATATCCTCAGGTAATGAGGCCCAGCGAGTAGGGCTGGTGTTGTCATTACTGAGTGGTGACCCCCAAGCATGGGCATTTTCCTTACCAGCTGACTCTGCTACATTTCATTCGGTCGATAATGTTTTTTCTGCCCTCGGGCTCATTTACGATGACCCTGACCGACTGGCTCTAGCGGAATCTAAAATCCGCGCCCTCCGCCAGGGGGAGCGCTTGGCAGAGGACTATTGTTCGGAATTTCGCCGCTGGGCTGTAGACACACAGTGGAATGACCCAGCGCTGCGGAGCCAGTTTATTCATGGGGTATCTGGGAAGGTTAAACAAGCCCTCCTGATGTATGAGACTCCGGCATCATTGGAGTCTGCCATGAGTTTGGTGATACGTATTGATCGCCGGTTTCGTCAGGGGGCACAGGAGACGCTACCTCTGGGGGAAAACAGAGGTGCAGGTGTGGTTGAAGTAGATGAGTCCCCTGACCTTATGCAGATTGCTGGCGTGGCACAGGTTTAACCTCGCGCTCCGGGATTCCGGAAGCACGGAGCATGTTTCTACTGTGGTAAAGGAGGTCATTATGTTAACGTTTGCCCGGTACTACCTAAGAGGGTCACACCGGCGGAAAACTGTTTAGCTCAGAGGGTATGGAGGAGACCCAACTGAGCGTATGCATATCCTCCATGATGGTATCTCAATGTAGGCTCCCTGCCAAGGTTATTATCGCCGGCAGAGAGCTACCAATATCAGTGTTTGTGGATAGCGGTTCCGCCACCAATCTCATAGATGAGGAGTTTGCACACACCGCCGGGTTTAAGATCGAAAGACTTCCTCACCCCATACAGGTGGTGACCATTAATGCTGTTCCCCTCCCTCAAGGGGAGATTACTGAGTTTGTGGCAGAGGTGAAACTCCACATTGGGGTCCTACATTCTGAGTCGGTTACATGTAGGGTCCTTCGTAATCTCCCAGCTCAAATGGTCCTGGGTTTTCCATGGCTGTCCAGGCACAACCCGGTAATTGATTGGAAAACTCAGGACATAGTCCAATGGAGTGGGTTCTGCCAAGACAATTGCTTGGCCACATGTGTGTCCGCCGTGACGCCCAGCCTGCCGGAGGCTTTGCAGGATTTCGCGGATGTTTTCTCTGAGAAGGGTTGCTCAGAACTGCCTCCACATAGAGCCTATGACTGTGCGATTAGGTTAAAACCCGGGGCCAAATTACCTAAGGCCAGGATGTTTAATATTTCTGGTCCTGAGAGACAGGCTCTGAAAGACTACATCGCGGAGAGTCTGAGCAAAGGTCACATCCGGCCTTCGTCCTCGCCTGTAGCCGCGGGGTTTTTCTTCATTAAGAAGAAAGATGGGGGGTTACGCCCGTGTCTGGATTTCCGAGAGTTAAACCAGATTACTATCCGTGATCCCTACCCAATGCCGTTGATCCCGGATTTGTTCAACCAGGTAGCGGGGGCGAAATGGTTTTCCAAGCTGGACCTCAGGGGGGCGTATAACCTCATAAGGGTCCGTCAGGGGGATGAGTGGAAGACGGCGTTTAACACTCCTGAGGGTCATTTTGAGAGTCTGGTTATGCCGTTTGGGTTGACCACCGCGCCTGCCGTTTTCCAACATTTTATTAATGATGTATTTGCTCATGTCCTGGGGAGATTTGTGATTGTATACCTGGATGATATCCTCATTTATTCTAGCGATCGGGACACTCATTTGGAGCATGTCAGGCAGGTGTTACAGTTGCTCCGGGAGAACCAGCTCTATGCTAAGCTGGAAAAATGTTTATTTTTTGTCCAGGAGTTGCCCTTTTTGGGATATATTGTGTCCGCAGCCGGTTTTAAAATGGACACCGCTAAGGTGCAAGCGGTGCTGCAATGGGAGAGGCCGGAGAGTCTGAAAGCACTCCAGCGGTTCCTTGGGTTTGCGAATTATTATAGGAAATTTATAAAACACTTTTCGACTGTCGCCAAACCGCTCACGAACATGACAAAAAAGGGTGCCGATCTGGCGAACTGGCCTGAGGTGGCTATACGTGCATTTGAGCGTCTGAAGAATAGTTTTGCTTCAGCCCCCATTCTGGTGCAACCAGACGTGACTAAACCTTTTGTGGTAGAGGTTGATGCGTCGGAGGTGGGAGTGGGGGCAGTACTGTCTCAAGGCTCGTCCTTGAGCGAGATGCATCCATGCGCCTACTTCTCCAAGAAGCTGTCGCCGGCCGAACGGAATTATGATATCGGCAACAGGGAGTTGTTGGCCATCAAACTGGCTTTTGAGGAATGGCGACACTTCTTAGAGGGGGCGGCTCACCAGGTCACAGTTATCACTGACCATAAGAATCTGCTCTACCTGGAGTCGGCCAAGCGTCTGTCTCCTAGGCAGGCTCGCTGGGCATTGTTTTTTACTCGTTTCAATTTTCTTGTGACGTGCCGTCCCGGGGCTAAAAACACCAAGGTGGATGCTTTGTCTAGGTGTTTTCCGGGGGGAGAACCTCGGGAAGAGCCGGTACCCATCCTCCAGAAAGGGGTAGTGGTCTCGGCTCTCACGACTGAGGTAGAGGCGGAGATTGCCGAGGCCCAAGAGGAGGTACCACCAGGTCTTCCCGCCAACAAATCACTTGTACCCCTGCATCTTCGGCTTAAGGTGTTGAAGGAACACCACGATTCGGTACTGGCTGGTCACCCAGGGGTGAAGGGCACCTTAGAGCTGGTATCGCGTCGTTTCTGGTGGCCCAAAATCCGGCAGGACGTGGTCTCGTACGTGGCAGCTTGCATCATGTGCGCTAGGGCTAAGTCACCCCGAACCCGTCCTGCTGGCACGCTACAGCCTCTGGCGGTACCCAATAGGCCATGGACAGAAATCTCCATGGATTTTATCACTGACTTGCCAGCCTCGGCAGGGAACACGGTCATCCTGGTGGTGGTTGACCGTTTTTCAAAGATGGCGCATTTTGTGGCGTTGTCTTCTTTGCCCAATGCTAAGACGTTGGCTCAGGTATTTGTGAAGGAGGTGGTCAGACTCCACGGAGTACCGTCTGACATAGTATCTGATAGGGGTACGCAATTTGTGGCGAGGTTTTGGAAAGCTTTTTGCTCAAGGTTGGGGATCAAGTTGTCACATTCATCGGCGTTTCATCCACAGTCTAATGGACAAACTGAGCGCATGAACCAAAATCTAGAACAGTATTTACGATGCTTTGTGTCCGACAACCAGGAGGAGTGGTCTACTTTCCTTCCTCTGGCCGAATTCGCGTTAAATAATCACCGCCAAGAGTCATCAGGAGAGTCTCCATTCTTTTGTGTGTACGGTCAACATCCTCAGTTTTGTACCTTACGTCAGGGTGACTCCGGGGGTGTCCCGGAGGAGGATCAGCTAGGAGCCCAATTGTCATCAGTCTGGAGGCGGGTGAAACAGCGTTGGTTGAGCATGAGTGCCAGGTACAAACGGGTGGCTGACAGTAGACGCGTGCCAGGTCCGGACCTGTGTGTGGGTGAATGGGTGTGGTTAGCTACGAAGAACATAAAACTCAAAATCCCATCTTTAAAACTGGGTCCAAGGTTTATTGGGCCTTTTAGGATTTCTGCCATCATTAACCCAGTGGCTTATCGGTTGGAACTTCCTGCGGTGTACAGAATACATAACGTTTTTCACAGGGCTTTATTGAAAAAGGTGGTAGGCTTGGTGGACACGACGCCGATGCCACCTCCAGTCATGGTGGATGGCGATTTAGAGTTCGAGGTCGCCAAGGTAGTGGACTCTCGAGTAGTACGCCGTACTCTTCAGTATTTGGTGCACTGGCGGGGGTATGGTCCGGAGGAGAGGTCTTGGGTTCCAGCCTCAGACATACATGCGGATCGGCTGGTCAGTTCTTTTCACCGTCGTCATCCGGACAAGCCGGGTCCTATGAGTCTTGAGGGCCCTGGGGTCCCTCGTAGAAGACGGGGTACTGTCATGTCGGACGCTGTTCACACCACAGCGTCCGGCAGGCAGAGGTAGTTCCACCTCCAGCCACTATAGCCTCAGTGGCGCCGGCTTGATCTTCAGGCTCTCGGGGGTTAATCCTGCTGGAGACCAGGTTGGAAGGTTAGTCACGCCCACGGTCTTTAAATAGTCTTACTGGCATATGGGCGTCGCCGATTATAGCTTGTGTTTCATACCAAGTGGTTCCGGTCTGGAGTGGAGGTGTTCAAGAGAGAGAGATTCATATCTGGTGTCGTATGATCCGTCGTTATCCTTTCTCCTTCCCATATTTGTGTTTAGTTGTGCCCTGTTCACATTACTGTTTATTCCTGTGTGTGTGGCGCAGTGCAGTTTAAGTTCTCCCTGTCTGTCATTATTTGTGTGGGAGCTTTGGTGGTGTGACTCCTCACTGGGTGGAGGGTGGAGGGTTAAGTGCAGGGCTGAGCAGGAGATAAGGAAAGGTCGGAGGCTCAGGCATTTGCACCTTCAGCAAAAACCCTGGGTTGAGGGTCAGACAGGGTTTCCCCTAGTAAAAGGGACACCACAGGGGCCCCGGGTATTTCAGCCTTAGTTGAACTAAGCCCCAGTGACACTAACACCTTCTGAGCCTGCCTCATGCTGTATAGACATATATTTTGAATGTGTACGCTATCCATACATGTTATCCGGGGATACGGTACCCTTTCTAACCTTTGTGCAATCACGTGCAATCCATACTGGGCCTAACACCGTCTGAGCCTGCCTCATGCTGTATAGACATATATTTTGAATGTGTACGCTATCCATACATGTTATCCAGGGATACGGTACCCTTTCTAACCTTTGTGCAATCACGTGCAATCCATACTGGGCCTAACACCGTCTGAGCCTGCCTCATGCTGTATAGACATATATTTTGAATGTGTACGCTATCCATACATGTTATCCGGGGATACGGTACCCTTTCTAACCTTTGTGCAATCACGTGCAATCCATACTGGGCCTAACACCGTCTGAGCCTGCCTCCTGAGACATATATTTTGAATGTGTACGCTATCCACACATGTTATCCAGGGATACGGTACCCTTTCTAACCTTTGTGCAATCACGTGCAATCCATACTGGGCCTAACACCGTCTGAGCCTGCCTCATGCTGTATAGACATATATTTTGAATGTGTACGCTATCCATACATGTTATCCGGTGATACGGTACCCTTTCTAACCTTTGTGCAATCACGTGCAATCCATACTGGGCCTAACACCGTCTGAGCCTGCCTCATGCTGTATAGACATATATTTTGAATGTGTACGCTATCCATACATGTTATCCGGGGATACGGTACCCTTTCTAACCTTTGTGCAATCACGTGCAATCCATACTGGGCCTAACACCGTCTGAGCCTGCCTCCTGAGACATATATTTTGAATGTGTACGCTATCCATACATGTTATCTGGGGATACGGTACCCTTTCTCACCTTTGTGCAATCACGTGTAATCCATACTGGGCGTGAGAACGGCCGGCGAGCTGTTAAGCAAGCTACAGCACCTGTCCAGACAAGTACAGGGATTCCTTAGTGAGGATACTTATTTGATTGTTTTCAATGTTGGGACAGCAATTTTTGGGGAGCACTATACTCTGGAGAATGATAGATGGGGCCCACCATACACTGGAACATTCCAAAGGTGGACATCAGACACTGGAGCAGCATTTACAGGGCCCATTATACACTAGAGCATTAGAAATGGGGCCCATTATGTTTGGAGCATTATTTGGGCCCATAAGACAGTGGAGCTTCATCCATGGGGACCAACATATACTGTAGCATTATGTGGAGCTCATCATATACTGTTTCAAACATTATATGGGACCAATGATTCTGTATGGAGAAATAGATGGGCCTCGTCATGAGATGTAAAAAGTGAGGTATTTTTCATTGTACTATACCGCTATTTCTCTGCCGTATCGGAGCATGATGAGTTGTGGTATGTGTTAAAGGGGCGCTCTTTCGCCCAGGGCACATGAAAACCTGGAGCCAGCCCTCCCCCCCACAGTTTGTAGCCAAATAACCCCCATTTTTCAGTGCGTAACTTGTATTATGAAGTTAATTAAGGTTGACAAGCTTAAGTAAGAAGAATTGATGCTTTTGGCATTCAAATGCGCACTGTATGTGTGTTTCCTGTCCTCCTCTCACTGCCGACTTTTATTCCCCATTGACTTACATTGGGTTTCGTGTTTCGGGACGACCCCGACTTTTCCCTATAATCGGACGATCTTGCTCGACCCGACTTTTGGAAAAGTCGGGTTTCACGAAACGAAACGCGACCCTAAAAAAACAAAAGTCGCTCAACTCTAGTTAGAACCTATTGATGAAGTCATACAGTCCAGTGACAATGTAGTCATTTGTTTCAAAGTGGAATAACAGAGTAATAGAAAAATGCTTATTACTTCGAGAAAAAATGCTCCAGAATGATCTTTTCATGGGGAATACAAGTCTAGTATAGATATAAAAATAATTCTAAAATTTCGTAGAATAATTCTACAATTTAAGAATAGGAGATGATTAACCCCCTAACGTTTCATTGTACTGTGTACATAGATCACAGCCTGATCCGGAAAGTCTGCAGAGAGGTGATGTTATTGAGAAAAGGAGAAGAATGGTGCTAGGTGGTGGTAGGTGAGTTTATTAATACACTCATGCTACACTACATGCACGTATATACACAATTAATAAAAAAATAAAAGGGAATGTTACTCCCTTGCTCAACGTCATCGGGCCTGGGTCTGCCTTTGCCTGCGCTGCTGCTTCCACGCTGCCCCAGTCTTCTCTGCGTCCCGCTCTTGCTTCCTGCCGGGTGCCTGCACGGGTGCTCCAGCGCGCTCCCCCTCTGCCACCGGCTGCGCGCTCCTGCTACTCGCGCACGTGGCTTAGGGCCGACCGCGCGTGCACCCGCAGATCTTATCCCCCTGCATAACCTGATCCGGCAGCGCTGCCTGTCCAATGGAGGGCAGGTGCCGGGTATTTCAAGCCGCCCTCCCTTAGTGGAGGCACCTGATTTTTGAGTTAATCTCACATATTTAGGCCTGTCTTGCTGCCACTAGCTTGCTCCCTGTATAGCCTTGTCCTTAACCCCTTGTCTTCCTCCTTTTCTTCCAGAGTCCGCTCCTGCCCTGCATCCTCCTGTTGCCTCCTTACCATCTCCACCTCCGCTCTCCTCAGTCTGCTTACCAACTCCACCTCCGCTCTCCTCAGTCTGCATACCATCTCCACCTACGCTCCCCTCTACCTTATGCCATCTCCATCCTGTGGTTTACCTCCTCCGTACCTCTCCAGCTCCTTTCCTGCTCAGTTCCTTCCCTCTCCCTACTACCCAGCCTCATTTCCATTTTTGTGTTTATCCCTGAGCCGACCCTGGTCATGGCATCCGTGGTACTAGAGGTCCCAGAGCTTGCTCCCTAATTATCCCTGTATAGAGGTTGGTCAAACCTGGTGCGCTTGCTTGGGGGAGTTTCGGTATCATGGTCCAGTGGGTCCACTCTTGGTACCCGCCGCCTCCGGCATAACAGGGAATTCTTCTTTAAAAGCATAGACGGGGTATAACCAGATGATAAGAGTCACCTGATTCTGAAGAAAATTTAGAACGGGCAGGAACGGAATATTCAAATTAATGAGGTGAGGTCATAGGCCAGTTTAAAGAGAGGGGTCATTAGGGCACTCTTAAAATTTTGATACTGGGAATTATTTGAATTGTCCAGGATATTGTATTCCAGAGAGTTGGTGCAGCACAAGAGACGTTTTGGAGATGGGATTGGGAGGTTCGGATTATTGAGGATGTTAGTCTTATGTCATTAGCAGAACAGAGGGCACGGGTAGGGTGGTAGACAGAGATGAGGGAGGATATATAGGGTGGTGCACAACCATGGAGAGATTTGTGGGTGAGAGTAATAAGTTTTTACTGGACTCTATAGTGAATAGGCAACCAGTGCAATGACTGGCACAGGGTGAAGGCATCGGTGTAGCGATTGGACAGGAATATGATCCTGGCTACTGAATTTGGGACGGATGGGTGAGTTTGGTAAGAGGGAAACCGATTAGTAGAGAGTTGCCATAGTCCAGATGAAAAAGTAAGAGTTTTTACAGAGATAAAGGTAAGAAAAAGTAGGATTTTAGAGATGTTTTTGAAGTGCATGTGGCATGATTGAGCGAGTGATCAGATATACGGAGTGAAGGCAAGATTGGAGTGAAATTTAAACCCAAGACAGAGGGTATGATGCAGTGGAGTAATGGTGGAACCACACACGGAAATGACGATATTGGGTATAGGCAGGTTAGTGGAAGGAGGAAACACAAGGAGTTCAGCTTTTACAATAAAGAAATTCTAATTCTTTTCAACTTGCAACATTTGAGTGCTATGGTTTTCTTTGAAGTTCTTACACTACATGGTGAACACTGTAAAAATGTCTAAAAGATCTAAAATATTAGAGAAATGCTGTTTCTTCTATCTCTCCTAGAAGAAATTAATAAAGAAATGAAAAAAAGTTTTTACCATATTATATAGTCAAAAATCATGCCATTGAGAACACATCCCTTGCCACAAAAAAATCAGCCCTCATACGGCATGTATATATATCTGCCTGAGGAAACATTTATACCTGTTGTTCACAGCTGATAAATGTCTTGCATTTGTCTACATGAAAGCTGATTTGCGGCCATTTACTGTCTTGTTTAGAATTCCCAACAAATGTTCTATATTCACACTACAAAAGCTAATTCGATCATGATGTGCACATTTAATATTACTGTTTTCAGCAGAACTTCACCTGCTTACACAGGAGGATTTGCTGCCATTAAATGTTTTTTCCAAGCAAGCTTGCAAATCATCTCATTTGATGAAACTGTATTTTGCTTGTTCGTTAGATGATTGACAGCCTGTTTAGACAGGTTGATAATCAGGAAATGAGCATTTCTAGGAAAAACACTTTTCTCAATTATCACCCATTTGAAATAGTGCTAAATTTGGTCTCTCACTCACTCTATCTACAGTATCCATCTATCTTTCTATCTATTATCTATCATCTATCTATCCTTCTATCTATTATCTATTATCAGTATCATTAATCTTCACTTCATGACACAGATGCTGCAGACACTTTTTATAACACCACAATAACAGCAGCACTTGATTCGGCCGGCCCCCTTACACATAGCAAAACTCGTACAATCAACAGGCAGCCCTGGCTGACCAGTCTGACTAAAGAACTGAGACGGGCTTCCAGGGTTGCTGAGCGGAGATGGAAGTGATCTCGCTCTGCCAAGCACTTCATTGCATACAAGCAGTCCCTCACCAGCTTCAAGTCCACACTCACTACCGCAAAACAAACCTACTTCTCATCTCTCATATCCTCCCTGTCTCACAACCCTTAACAGCTTTTCAAAACTTTCAATTGTCTACTCTGGTCCCCAGCACCTCCTCCCTCTCCTCTCATCACTGCTGAAGACTTTGCCTCTTTCTTTAAGCAGAAAATTGATATGATCAGAGAAAGCTTTGGCCCACAGCCCCCAATGCCCCTCTTAGCTGCTCTGCCATGTTTTTCCAAAAACAGCTTTTCCACCATGATAGAAGATTAGCTCTCCACCCTCCTGTCCTGATCACACCGCACCACACCACTTGCATGCTTGACCCGCTCCAGTCCCATCTCATCCCTAACCTTGCCACAGTCTTTATCACAACTCTAACACACCTCTTCAACCTCTCACTTAAAAATGGTGTCTTCCCCTCATCCTTCAAACATGCCTCGATCACACCCATCCTCAAAAAGACCTCCCTTGACCAATCCTCTGTGTCTAGCTATCGCCCGATATCCCTTCTTCCCTATGCCTCAAAACTACTCGAACAGCATGTCCATCTTGAACTGTCCTCCCACCTCTCCTCCTGCTCCCTTTGACCGGTTACAATCTAGCTTTTGACTGCATCACTCAACTGAAACTGCCCTAACTAAAGTCACCAACAACCTACTAACTGCCAAGAACAAGCGACACTTCTCTATCTTCCTTCTCCTGGACCTGTCTTCTGCCTTGGACACTGTGGACCACTCCCTCCTGCTCCAGATTCTCTCATCTCTTGGCAGACTTAAGGGCATGTCACACTAAGAGATATCGCTAGCAATATCGCTATAACTTGTGACGTTATAGCGATATTGCTAGCGATATCTCTGTGTCTGATACTTACCTATGACCGGCTCCCCCGCTGGTTATCGCTGATCGCGCGAGAACGTTCAGGACTGTTTCTCGTCGTCAGCTTCCTGTGGCGCTTCCTGCTGTGAGGACGAGCGACGCGTGGAGCCGGGCGGGAGGACGCAGGGTCTCCTGGTGTGACAGGTAAGTAGCGACCCCCGTCCCCAGCGATGTCGCTAGTGAGATCTGCCTATGTGGCAGCTCACTAGCGACCACTTAGCGATGTACCAGCGATCCTGACCGCGCCATATCGCTGGTCGGGATCGCTGGTACATCGCTAAGTGTGACAGTACCTTTAGCCCTATCCTGGATCTCGTTATATCTAACAGGCCGAACATTCCGTGTCTCCCTCTCCCACATCACCTCCTCACCCCTCCCCCTGTCTGTCGGTGTTCCTTAAGGCTCTGTTCTAGGACCCCTATTTTTCTCCATCTACAACTTCGGCCTGGGACAGCTCGTAGAATCCCACAGGTTGCAGTATCATCTCTACGCTGTTGACACGCAGATCTACGTATCTGACCTCACCTCCTTACTGACCAAAATCCCACAATGTTAGTCTGCTTTTTCAGCTTTCTTCTCTGCTCGCCTTCTAAAACTGAACATGGACAAAACAGAATTCATCATCTTTCCCCCATCTCACTGCCCCTCCACCAGACATATCCATCAATGTCAATGGCTGCTCACTTTCCCCAGTCCCGCATGCTCGGTGCCTTGGGGTAACATAGTAACATAGTTATTAAGGTTGAAGGAAGACTTTAAGTCCATCTAGTTCAACCCATATCCTATCCTAACTTGCCCTAACATGTTGATCCAGAGGAAGGCAAAAAAAAAACCCATGTGGCAAACAGTAAGCTTCACATTGGGGAAAAAAATTCCTTCCCGACTCCACATACGGCAATCAGACTAGCTCCCTGGATCAACGAAATATTAAGGAAACTAGTGTATATACCCTGTAATACTATACTTTTCAAGAAAGGCATCCAGTCCCTTCTTAAATTTTATTAGGGAATCAGTCATTACAACATCATATGGCAGAGAGTTCCACAGTCTCACTGCTCTTACAGTAAAGAATCTGCATCGGTGAGTATGCTTAAACCTTCTTTCCTCCAGACATAGAGGATGCCCCCTTGTCCCCGTCACAGGTCTAAGAGTAAAAAGATCATTAGAAAGGTCTTTGCATTGTCCCGGCATGTATTTATACATTGTAGTAAGATCACCCCTAAACCTTCGATTTTCCAAACTAAATAACCCCAAGTGTAATAACCTGTCTTGGTATTGCAGACCCCCTAGTTCCCTAATAACCTTGGTCGCTCTTCTCTGCACCTGCTCCAGTTCAGCTATGTCTTTCTTATACACCAGAGACCAGAACTGTACACAGTATTCTAAGTGTGGTCGCACTAGTGACTTATATAGAGGTAAAATTATGTTCTCCTCATGAGCATCTATGCCTCTTTTAATGAATCCCATTATTTTATTTGCCTTTGCAGCAGCTGCCTGACACTGGCCACTAAATGTGAGTTTGTCGTCCACCCATACACCCAGGTCTTTTTCAGTGACTGTTTTACCCAGTGTTTTACAATTAAGCACATAATTATACATCTTGTTCATTCTACCCAAATGCATGACCTTACATTTATCCCCATTAAAGCTCATTTGCCATTTATCAGCCCAAGCTTCTAGTTTACAAAAATCCTCCTGTAATATAAAATTGTCCTCCTCTGTATTGATTACCCTGCAGAGTTTAGTGTCATCTGCAAATATTGAAATTCTACTCTCTATGCCCCCTACAAGGTCATTAATAAATTTGTTAAAAAGAAGCGGGCCCAAAACTGACCCCTGTGGTACCCCACTGCTAACCGTGACCCAGTCCGAGTGTGCTCCATTAATAACCACCCTTTGTTTTCTATCCGTGAGCCAGCTCTTAACCCACTTACACATATTTTCCCCTATCCCCATTGTTCTCATTTTATGTATCAACCTTTTGTGTGGCACCGTATCAAAAGCTTTTGAAAAGTCCATGTACACCACGTCCCCTGCATTCCCTTGGTTCAGTCCTGAACTTATCTCTTCATAAAAGCTTATCAGATTAGTCTGACAGGAACGGTCCCTTGTAAACCCATGTTGATATTGGGTCATGAGGTTATTCTTCTCCAGATACTCCAGTATAGTATCTCTTAGAAAACCCTCCAGGATTTTACCCACAGTTGAGGTTAAATTTACTGGCCTATAATTTCCAAGTTCAGTTTTTGTCCCCTCTTTGAATATTGGCACCACATTTGCTGTACGCCAGTCCTGTGGTACAGACCCTGTTATTATGGAATCTTTAAAGATTAAAAATAATGATCTATCTATGACTGTGTTCAATTCCTGCAGTACTCGGGGGTGTATCCCATCCGGGCCCGGGGATTTGTCAATTTTAGTGATTTTTAGACGCCGCCGTACTTCCTGCTGAGTTAAGCAGGTGACATTTAATGGAGAATTTTTATTCCTGATCATGTTATCCGTCATGGGATTTTCTTGTGTAAATACTGTTGAAAAAAAGTCATTTAGCATATTGGCTTTTTCCTCATCCACCATTTCACCCAGACTATTTTTAAGGGGGCCAACACTATCATTTTTTAGCTTCTTACTATTTATGTAGTTAAAGAATATTTTGGGATTATTTTTACTTTCTCTGGCAATGAGTCTCTCTGTCTCAATCTTTGCTGTCTTGATTTGCTTTTTACAGAATTTATTTAATTTTCTGTATTTATTTAATGTCTCATCACTACCTACTTGCTTTAATTCTCTAAATGCTTTATTTTTATCTCTTATTGCACCCCTTACAGCTCTATTTAGCCAGAGTGGTTTCCTCCTATTTCTAGCATGTTTATTCCCATACGGTATATATTGTGCACAGGTCCTATTCAGGATGCTAATAAACGTCTCCCATTTTCTTTGTGTATTTTTATGTCTCAGGATATCGTCCCAGTTAATTGCACCAAGATCATCTCTCATCCGTTGGAAATTTGCCTTCCTGAAGTTCAGTGTCCTTGTAACCCCTCTACTACACATCTTATTAAAGGATACATGAAAACTTAATAATTTGTGATCACTATTACCCAAGTGACCCTCAACCCTTACACTTGATATGCGGTCTGGCCTGTTGGTTAATATTAGGTCTAGCAGTGCCCCCCTCTTGTTGGGTCCTGAACCAGTTGTGAAAGGTAATTGTCTCTCATAGTTGTCAGACACCTATCACCTTTGCTGGAACTGCAGGTTTCGGTTCCCCAATGTATTTCAGGGTAGTTGAAGTCCCCCATAATAATGACTTCTCCTTGAGTCGCAGCTTCATCTCTTTGCTTTATGAGGATATTCTCTGTTGCTTCCATTATTTTTGGAGACTTATAACAAACCCCTATCAGTAATTTATTATTTTCCCCCCTCCCCTTATCTCTACCCACAGGGACTCTACATTTTCTTTAGATTCATATATATTATCACGCAGGATGGGTTTTAAGGATGATTTTACATATAAACACACGCCTCCCCCTCGCTTATTTGTTCGGTCATTTCTGAACAGACTATAGCCCTGTAAATTAACCGCCCAGTCGTGGATCTCGTCCAGCCATGTCTCAGATATCCCCACCATGTCATAATTATGTTTCAACAACATTAACTCCAATTCCTCCATTTTGTTGGCGAGGCTTCTGGCATTAGTATACATGCACTTTATGTATCTCTCTGTACCTCTATTCTTTCTTAAATTATTAACTGTTCTAACCCCACCCCCCATGCCACCCCCACCCCCAATTTCATTATTTGTGCCCAGGTCTCTATCTGCATCTTCCACTCCTATAAAAGGAATACCCTCCCCCCCGCCCCTAGTTTTAACACTCCTCCAACCTTCTAGCCATTTTCTCCCCCAGCACAGCTGCACCCTCCCCATTGAGGTGCAGCCCGTCCCTAGCGTAGAACCTGTAGCCAACTGAGAAGTCGGCCCAGTTCTGCAGGAACCCAAACCCCTCCTTCCTACACCAATTCCTGAGCCACTTATTAACCTCCCTAATCTCCCGTTGCCTCTCTGGCGTGGCACGTGGTACAGGAAGTATTTCTGAAAATACCACCTTGGAGGTCCTTGCTTTAAGCTTACAGCCTAATTCCCTGAAATCATCTTTAAGGACTTTCCACCTACCTCTAACTTTGTCATTTGTGCCAATGTGCACCATGACCGCTGGATCCTCACCAGGCCCTCCCAGTAATCTGTCAACCCGATCAGCGATGTGTCGTACTCGAGCGCCAGGTAGGCAGCACACCGTTCGATGATCCCTGTCTTTGTGACAGATTGCCCTATCTGTTCCCCTAATAATTGAGTCTCCCACTACCAGAACCTGTCTGGCCTGCCCTGCTCTCCTATTTCCCCCCTTACTGGAGCAGACACTCCTCCCCCTTTCAGAGGACATGCCTTGCTGCAGCAGTACTACTCCTGCACTAACACTCACCTCATCTGCCAACTTAGCAAACTTATTGGGGTGTGCCAGATCAGGACTAGCCTCCCTGGCGCTCTTCCCTCTACCCCGCCTTCTGTCACCCAGCTAGCTGTTTCACTGTCCTGCAGCTCAAATCTAGCATCCCCCCCTCATCTATCCCATTGAGCATCTGTTCAGTGAGCAGAAGCCTCCTTTCCATATTGTCTATGGATCTCAGTGTTGCCAGCTGCACATTTAGATCCAGTATCTGGGCTTCCAAATGCACAACGTGCTCACATCTCGCACAGCAGTATGCGCCCTCGACCGGCTGTTCAAGGATTTCATACATGCGGCAAGACGTGCACTGGATGGCATTGGCAATAGTGGAGCACATTCTAATGGGGATTGCACCAGACAAAAAGATAAGCAAAAATAAATAAAAGTATTAATAAAATATAACAGCAATTCAGTAAGACCTCCCTTGGAAACTCCCTGAATCCAAAGTCACTGAATCACAAGTCAAACACTTACCACAGTTCGCACTTACGCTAAGGTCACATTCAGCTCGTTCACACTCACTCAGGCAGAAGATTTAAAAGATTTTTTTTTCCCTTTTACCAGCACACCACCCTGCTGCTCAATGCACTTCCAAAAGGTGATACTCGACTCTCTTTCAAGCCACATATCCAAGCCCTTGCCTCCTCCTGCCATCTCAAACTCAAAAATGTTTCCCAGATCCGTGCATTCCTTGACCATGTAAACACAAAAACACTAGTGCATGTCCTTATCATCTCCCGCCTCGACTATTGCAACCTCATACTCTCTGGCCTCCCCTCTAGCACTCTGGCACCACTCCAATCCATCCTACACTCTGCTGCCCGACTCATCCACCTGCTCCCCATTATTCCCCAGCCTCTCCCCTATGCCAAGCCCTTCATTGGCTTCCTATAATCCAGAGGTTTCAGTTCAAAACCCTAACTATGACATACAAAGCTATCCACAACCTGTCTGCTCCATACATCTGTGACACGGTCTCCCGCTACTTACCTACACACAACCTTCGATCCTCTCAAGATCTCCTTCTCTACTCCCCTCTTATTTCTTCTTCCCACAACCGCATACAAGATTTCTCCCGTGCTTCTCCCATACTCTGGAACTCTCTACCCCAACACATCAGACTATCACCTACCATGGAAACCTTCAAAAAGAACCTGAAGACCCACCTCTTCTGACAAGCCTACAACCTGCAGTGATCTTCAGTCTACTGTACTGAACCGCCGCATGACCAGCTCTCCCCTCTCCTAGTGTATTCTCACCCATCCCCTGTAGACTGTGAGCCCTTGCGGGTAGGGTCCTCTCTCCTTCTGTACTTGTGTGTGACTTGTTTTGCTCATGTTTATTGTACTTGTCTATATTTGCTCCTTTTCACATGTAAAGCGCCATGGAATAAATGGCGCTATAAAAATATATAATAATAATCTATCTATTATCCATCTGTCTATTATCTATCTCTCTCATATCTATCTATATGTTCATGTTATTCCTATTTCTTGCCGAAATGACTGTCCCTGAGGAATACACATGTGGTTGGGAAAGCGGTAATAACTTCTGTCTTCTTTTTAATGGAAATGAAGTCGTGCACTTGTTGCATATTTACGCATTGGCCATCCTGACTCCTGAGAAGCTGCGCAGGTTCTTTCACGCTCAGTGTGAATGGGGTAATTTTTTATACGTTAAAGTTAATTATTTCAATAAAGGACTCTTGGCCTTTCTACTTGCCAGCTGTTACCTATGGAGCCATATAGGCCAGATTCAGATTCCTCCAGCTCCCAGCGAGAGAAAGGCAAACATGAAGAGAATGCGTTCACATACATCTCGTGTAGAATGGCTGGCAGACAAGGATCCTGATGCATAGTAGAGTCAGTATAGGCCGGAGAACTCAACAATGAGCAATTCTTCATGGAACAGAACTATTACAATGGCGAGCCTTTGATCTTTTCTGGCTCCTGTTGCCAATTGAACTTTGTCACCATGCACTGTCATCCACAAGGGAACACTTTTGTGTGGAGCAATCGGCAGCAATTTAGCCTGGACGGGCTTTGAAGTGCCAACATCACTCAGCCAGCAGTCGTAACCTTCTTTTCCATTTAACCATTATTATTTTGGTGTCTTTTTTTTTTTTTGCTTTTTACATATCTAGACACTCATGCTAAGATAGCAAAGACATCAAACGTCTCCTATACCATGCCCCCCTATATCAATAGAATAAGGGGGCACTTCAAAGCTCGCTAATTACATGATTGGCTCATTTACACGTTTAGTGAAACTGCTGCCAGTAATACTTGGAAGGACTACAGTTCTACCTGGTAAGATGTCTACTAGACACCCATGGTGGTTGAGTCATGTCCCTGCTATGAGACCACCTGCTGTGCAGGTGGCGCCACTGAAACAGTAGGACAACTATGCTTCCTCTTCCTACAAGAAATGGAAGCGATCGAGATCCTAAACAATACTGATCAAATGCATTTACACAGTCAATAACTGGTTACCTACCATTAACACGGTATATATAATATATACAGTATATATTTTATTATTTTTCAATTTTTATCTTATATATACACTTTATATACTAGTATTTGTGTGTTACTTTGCTTATAATAAAAGAGCAGGTGTTCTGCACTTCCCGCTATTCATTTGCAGCCCATGTGCCCTCCTTTCATATCCCCCATGAAAGTATCTGCTCCCTTGAAATCGGATATTTGTCACACTGAACAGCGCCATAGAAAAACAGGGAGTCTGATCCATAGAAAAATAGGGTCTGCCTTGGTTTTTTTTATTTCTTTTCCAGAAATGGGCCCATGGTCTGCGTAATGGCAGCTTGCACCCATGGACATGGAATTGCAGCTCAAGTGTATTAACTTCAGCTGCGAAAATCAGATGCAACCATGACATGAGAGCAGCATAGGAAAAAAGGTTGTATTCTTTTTTTCGCCCTAATATAATAGGATGTCACGATAATGAATTCTAAAACTAATGATATCACCACACAGAGATTAGCAGAGATTCGTAAAGTCAATGAGAATAAGTACAACAAAGATACTATACAGGGATAATACACACAGTGATGTCACAGGACAGTAATAATAATCACAGTGATGTCACAGTACAGGGATAATACACACAGTGATGTCACTGTACAGGGATAATACACACAGTGATGTCACAGGATGATAATCACAGTGATGTCACAGTATAGGGATAATAAACACAGTGATTGTACAGTACAGGGATAATATGCACAGTGATGTCACAGTACAGGGATAATAAACACAGTGATGTCACAGTACAGGGATAATAAACACAGTGATGTCACAGTACAGGGATAATACACACAGTGATGTCACAGGATGATAATAATCACAGTGATGTCACAGTATAGGGATAATAAACACAGTGATTGTACAGTACAGGGATAATATGCACAGTGATGTCACAGTACAGGGATAATAAACACAGTGATGTCACAGTACAGGGATAATAAACACAGTGATGTCACAGTACAGGGATAATAAACACAGTGATGGTACAGTACAGGGATAATGTGCACAGTGATGTCACAGTGCAGGGATAATACACACAGTGATGTCACAGTACAGGGATAATACACACAGTGATGTCACAGTACAGGAATAATAAACACAGTGATGGTACAGTACAGGGATACTGTGCACAGTGATGTCACAGTACAGGGATAATACACACAGTGATGTCACAGTACAGGGATAATAAACACAGTGATAGTACAGTACAGGGATAATGTGCACAGTGATGTCACAGTACAGGGATAATACACACAGTGATGTCACAGTACAGGGATAATACACACAGTGATGTCACAGTACAGGGATAATAAACACAGTGATGGTACAGTACAGGGATAATGTGCACAGTAATGTCACAGTACAGGGATAATAAACACAATGATAAAGACTGAAGAGAAAAAGCAGGACCAGAAGGAGAAATGCACACCACCAATATATGTAATACAAGAAAAAAGCTTTTATTAACAACAATGTCAATTCATAAACAAGTAAAAACAAGAACAATCATATTTCCACTGTTAACCCTGATCCGTGCAAAAAATATAGATAGCGTCTCATACATATAACATAAATATGTCAATGTACATGAATTGATAAATGAGGAGAGTATCCACTATCAGGTGTATACACAAAGATACATGTGGTCATATCACTATACCATGCACAAAAAATGTAATACTGATACAATCACCCCTTAATATAGTCTCATGAATAAAAAACACCTTTAGGTAGGATATCGCAATAGACAATATGTCTGTCACAATAACCACATGAAGCACTCCCTTGGAGATTTGACAATGCATGGGACAAGGACAAAAATGGAGCCTGTCCCAAATCAAAGCACTAATTGTGCAACCATATGACCCAAAATAACATAATTCCACATGCCACGTGGAGACTATGAACGTCAAAAGTCACACAAGGAGGGCAACAAAAGATGGTGTCCCAAATAAGGATACTCATAGCACACCAGTGCATAGAGTGATAAAGCCATCCAATTGCAAGGGGCAAAGGATCACATGTGGATCAAAATATGAAAAGCCTCTGTTACCCTGCTTGTACTGACGCCGTGGTATGGATCCTTCACATGCATTTTATCATATTTTCAATAAACACAATGATGTCACAGTACAGGGATAATACACACAGTGATGTCACAGTACAGGGATAATAAACACAGTGATGTCACAGTACAGGGATAATAAACACAGTGATGTCACAGTACAGGGATAATGTGCACAGTGATGTCACAGTACAGGGATAATAAACACAGTGATGTCACAGTACAGGGATAATGTGCACAGTGATGTCACAGTACAGGGATAATACACACAGTGATGTCACAGTACAGAGATAATACACACAGTGATGTCGCAGTACAGGGATAAGACACACAGAGATGTCACAGTACAGACATAATACACACAGTGATGCCACAGTACAGGGATAAGACACACAGTGATGTAACAGTACAGGGATAAGACACACAGTGATGTCACAGCAGGCTCGGACTGGCCCATAGGGTAACAGGGGAATCCCCCGGTGGGCCCCTGTGCAGATCTGGGCCCTCAACCCCACTGTATGTGCAGTACTTGGCATAATTCAATTGATTCACTCTGTACAGAAATAAAAAACATCTCATCATTCATTAACCAAACTACCCAGTTTATTATAATATAGAAATATGGGTAAATTTGTGAACAAGGGTAGTGTAATATTTGTATGCAGGTGAAAAGTGGGCCCCCCCAAAGTCAGTGTTACTGTTGGGCCCTTAGCACCCCAGTCCGATACTGTGTCACATTACAGGGATAATAAACACAGTAATGTTACAGTACAGCGATAATACACACAGTGATGTCACAGTACAGGGATAATACACACAGTGATGTCACAGTACAGGGATAATAAACACAGTGATGTCACAGTACAGAGATAACAAACACAGTAATGTTACAGTACAGCAATAATACACACAGTGATGTCACAGTGCAGGGATAATACACACAGTGATGTCACAGTACAGGGATAATAAACACAGTGATGTCACAGTACAGAGATAACAAACACAGTAATGTTACAGTACAGAGATAATACACACAGTGATGTCACAGTACAGGGATAATACACACAGTGATGTCACAGTACAGGGATAGTAAACACAGTGATGTCACAGTACAGAGATAACAAACAGTAATGTTACAGTACAGCGATAAGACACACAGTGATGTCACAGTACAGGGATAATACACACAGTGATGTCACAGTACAGGGATAATACACACAGTGATGTCACAGTACAGGGATAATACACACAGTGATGTCACAGTACAGGGATAGTAAACACAGTGATGTCACAGTACAGAGATAACAAACAGTAATGTTACAGTACAGCGATAAGACACACAGTGATGTCACAGTACAGGGATAATACACACAGTGATGTCACAGTACAGGGATAATACACACAGTGATGTCACAGTACAGGGATAATAAACACAGTGATGTCACAGTACAGAGATAACAAACACAGTAATGTCACAGTGCAGAGATAATACACAGTGATGTCACAGTAGAGAATAATACAGCACAGAAAAACACAGTGAGGTCACAGAGTACAGGGATAATAAACATGATGATGTCACAGTGCATGGATAATAAATACAGTGATGTCACAGACAACACAGAGATAATAAGGACAGTAATGTCACAGTATAGGCATAATCCCCATAATCATGTAGAATGTAAGCGCACAATGGCAGGGTCCCCTCCCCTTTGTACCAGTCTGTCATTGTTAGTTTGTTTTCTGTAAGTGATATTTGTATTTTGATGTAACCCCGTCTCATGTACAGCTCCATGGAATTAATTGTGCAATTTAAATAAATAATAATAATAATACAGTGTGTCCGTAAAGTCATGGTGCACTTTTGACCAGTCACAGGAAAGTATACTACGATACCCGGATCTGATGTAGGGGATTGAAGTAGAATATGCCTTTAATGCCACCTCCCCATTTAAGGAGTTCTAATATTAATATATTGTAAATATTGTGTAAATATGATTATGCCACAGTACTGCTACACTATTGTGTATTACCGCCGTTCTCACTGGTACTGCCACATTATATGTGTTACCATGTTGTACATATTGTATTGTGTTTTGTATAATGATGTATAAGCCAGTGCATCCTATGGGTTCAATAGTGGAGGGCACTATTAGTATAGCGTTCATAGGTATGGCTAAGCGTAGTTCTGTTGTGGGCCACTAGATGGGGGTATACTAGTGGGCCTTGTTAGGCATAGCTGATAGGAAGTTCCCATAGGGGTTAACTGTAGGAGGAGCTGCTATGGTTAAGTAAGTGTAGGCTATAGGATTAAGACAGAAGGATGAGCATGCCCGACAAGTCCACAAGGGCTCTAAGCCCAGGACCCCATAGCAGCTATGCAACTTTGTTGAAAAGAAGAAAAGCAGAGGCACAGTCAGACGGGTGCTGGATAAGACCGGAGCACCCGGGGAAATTGCAGTTTATGACAGCAGCAGGAACAGAAATGAATATGTGGTCCAAAAAGTCATGCAGGGCGCAGAATATTCACCATGTGGCAAATCTTAAATAGGGTGACGCTTGCAAATTCGGGGCGAAACGGATAAATGGGTTCCCCTATGTCTTGAGGTTCTACAGGAGTGATGCTGCGGTACCGCCAAGGGCGCTACTTCCCCTTAATGCATGTGAGGATACAGAAAGTAAGAAAGGGAAAGTGCAGGAGGAATGCTGTGTGGACTGTAATGTAACTGATGTGTCCGGGACCGTTGAAGAGCAAAGTAAAATCGTTGAGATGACTTCTGAACCGGTATCTGTATCCGTTATTTCAACCTTGAGCACTGAAACCAAGTGTACTGGAGCTGAGTCGCACCGCAGCGGAATCCCTGTCTGTGGGTTAGCACCACAAACAGGTACGCCGGTAGAAGCTGATAGTTTTCCTGTAGGAGGAGGCCAGGACACCAGAGCCCCGGTGTCCTCGGCTGCTACTAAGGTCCTGGCCCCCTCTTACACTGACGCCCTTAGACTTACTTTTGGGGTTATGTGAAGCAACATGTGTACATTGAACGTATCAACGACATTAATCACTTAAAACAGAGAATCACAGACGTTATTCACTCTGTTACACCAGACGTCCTTACCGGTGTGTGGCAAGAACTTCACTATCGTTTGGATGTGTGTGGGGCAACAAATGGAGCCCACATCAAACTGTACTGAATAGGTATGAAACTGGGAGAGTTTTTTGCTTTTATTTGGAGCAGATTTCACATTTCTATCGTTTTTTTGTTGCTTTCCAGTGACTGGTCAAAAGTGCACCATGACTTTACGGACACACTGTAATAATGAATACAGCAATGACAGTGTGCAGGGATAATGAACACATTAGATAAAGTATGAGGATAATGAATTAAATGATGCCACAAATCAGGGATAGTAATCACAATGATGTCACAGTAAAGGGATAACATTGACAATGATGTTATTTTGTAGAGAGAGGAAATGACTCACAGCTGTGAGGTGTAGCTGCAAGTTTCTAACCAGAATAGAAAGTGTCATTAACCTCTTCAGCACCAAAGGAAACAAAATCCATTCAATATGAAACTCAAACACACAGGTAATCTAAATGTAAGATCTGCAATTCATAGTACGCAGTGATTTTCTAAGCACAGATATCCCAGGAGGACATGACCAACTCGTGACAAAACTGAGGGACTGTGCAGATGAGGGGAATAAACTGAAAGGCTGTGCAGAGGGTAGGAATAAAATGAGAGGCAGTGTTAGGGGGACCTTAAATGAAGGGCTATGCGGGGGGCATAAAACTAGTGGCAGTGGGAGGGGGAAATGAAATGAGGGTCTGTGTGGTAGACTTAAAAAGAAGTGATGTTCTTTTTGGGCAATTAAATGAGGGCCTGTGAAGGGGGGACCACAAAGTATATGAGGAGTTGTGACGACCACACTGTAAATGGAGCTGTGGAGGCTATTATACCCGGGGCTGTGGTGATCATACTGGATAGGGGGCTGTGGTGAATATCATATTCTTTAGGGTGTTGTTTGTGGGCCATAATACTGTATGGGGTGTTGTGGGGATCATAGTGTACCTGGGGGCTGTTTTTAACATCATACTATTTATGGGGTCTGCAGTGGACATGGGGTGGCCATACTATATATTGGGGGGTTGTTTTGGATATCATATTGTATGGTTGGCTGTGGTGACCATCATACTGTGTAAGGGGACAGTGTGAAAAGTGGTTACAGTTTGAAGAGAGCAACGTGGTGGTCAGTATGAGGACATAGTGTCAAAAGGGGCACAGAACGGATATCGAGAAGCATGAATTGAAGACACAATAAGAAAAGGGGTTAGCACGGTGGGTGGACCATGTAGAGATATAGAAAGTGTATGGATAATTAGAGATGGGAGAGCCATGGTTCACAAGGGTGGATGGTGTGGAGGTTATAGCAAATAATGGTAGAAAGTGTGGAGGTCAAATACCATAAGAGCCTTATTTAGTGTCATAATATGGTCAGATATTTTTATGTAGAGGGCTTTTTAATAACACTCTTATTTTTAAGGGCACTGTGTCGGGATGTGCTACAAAAGATCGGAGAAGAGGGAGGTCTGTGGATGTGGAAAGTCATCATGACATCTAGACAAGATGGAGATGGAAAGAAAGAGATGACTCCAGAGAAGATCTAATCTATAAGTACATGAGTGTAAATATTTATTTGTGATACTGTCAAATTCTCATCAATACTGTGGTTCCTGTATGATCTACAGTCTGATGATAGTTGTTAATAATGACTCTCAGTATCTCCATACCATTGTTAAGAACATACTGGGAGTTGTAGGGTTGTAGGTTCATGTGATACAATTGTTTATGGGGCTGACTTGATATTACAATAGATTGTTGTACTAAGCTTGTTTCTTGTATTCAAGTACTTTTGATTCTTGTCATGTACACATGTACTTATGGTGGTTATGGTGATGTATTCATGTACTGATTGAGGATCTGGCAATGTATTAATTTACTGATCGTGGTTTTGGTGACATAGTCAAGTACTCATGGTGGGTCTGTTTAGGTATTCATGTACTGATGGTGGATCTAGTGACGCATTCATGCACTAATGATAGTTTTGGTGACGTATTCATGTTCTGATGGTTCTGGTGATGTTTTCATGTACTGATGGTGGTTCTGGTGATGCAGAACTAGTGATTACTAGTGATATTGCTGGTGCCATATTCATGTATTATTGATGGCACTGGTGCTCTAATTATATACTTATGATGATTTTGGTTTTGTATTCATGTACTGATGATGGTTCTGATGATGAATATATCACTAGAATCAGCATCACTACATGAATACAGCACCTGAACAACCATCACTACATGAATATGTCATCAGAACCAGAATGCATCACCACAACCACCACCAGTTTTGTGCAACATGTATTTGTTGCATGATGGATGCAAAAACCATCATCTGTATCCCTTTATTTATAAAGGGGGGTCTGTTTATGTTTCATTAAGATATTTGCCAAATGCTGGGTACCTTAATTGAAACCAAGCAGCTCCAATTATAGTTACACTTGATTAGTTTCCATGACTATACTTGGGTTCTATGTCTAAAATATAGGATGTTAGGGATAAATATCGCTATTTATTCCCCTGGATTGTGTAAATAGTCTGCAAAAATGATTGATTCTGTATCTAACTTTGAAATTACACTCCCTTTTAAGTTATACCCCAAAAGTACACCACTTTGTTTTAATATTGATAACATTTTTTTGTGAAAAAGGTAACTATTCTAGTGGAAGTGATCATCAGAGTTTGCTACCTATCTCATCCGTGTTGAAGGGGGTTGTGCATTAGAGGTCCTTTTACCTTAGTCTCTGAGTCATTACTTTGCTTTGGGTTGGAAGGAGGCATTATTGACTTCATCTGTCTAGTGCCCCAAAATGCTTTGTCTCGGCCACACATCAATATCACCCAGTACAGAATATAGGAATAATAAACGGAGATGTGACAGTAAAGGGTAATGAACACAGTAATATCAGTGTACAGGGATAATGAACACAGTGATGTCACAGCACAGGAATAATCAATACAGTGATGTCACAGTTCAGAGATAAATTGTGGTCACAGTATAGAAATAAGAAATATGATGATATCACAGTGTAGGGTTAATAAATAGTGATGTCACAGAAACGGAATACTGAACAATTATTTCAAAATATACAGAAAATGAACACAGTGATGACACAGCTCAGGGACTATAAACACACTGATTTCATTGTACAAGAAGAATAAACTGTGATGTCACCGAAAAGGAATAATAAACAGTGATGTCATAGTACAACTGTATTCACCCAGTGATATCAAATTCCTGGGATAAGACACACAGTAATGTCACAGTGCAGGGATAAAATAAACACAGTAATGTCACAGAACAGAAATAAAATAAACACAGTAATGTCACAGGTCAGGGATAAAATAAATACAGTGATGTCACAGTGCAGGGATAAATAAACACAGTGATGTCACAGGTCAGGGATTAAAAACAGTGATATCGCAGTACAGAGATAATGAACACATTGAAGAGAGAAAAAACCAGTGTAATGTCACACGTATAATTATAAATACATAGATGTCATAGTGCAGTTCTAATAAACAGTGATGACACAGTGAGTAAGTAATAGGGATATCTCCAAACATAATGCAGACAATAATGATAGAACGCATGATCAAGGGAAAATAACAACATAATTTCACAATGCAGGGGTAACAAAAAACTGGTGACGCACCGATAAAGGATAATAGACACAGTGATATCACAATATGGGGATAGTAAATACATACATGCCCTTTGGTGATCAAATTGCCATCTGTTCTACCCAAATATTTCATATTTTCATTCATCAGTCCAGAGAACCTGCTGACATTTTTCTTCATTTCGGTTACTATGTTTTCGTGTATAGTTGATTTGATTGATCTGATTTTCATGTTGAAAGTATGGTTTTTGTCCTCAAATCTTCCATAGTGACCACTTCTGGACAGTAGATGGGTGTAGCTGGGTCACACTGGTCACTGGCAATTCTGAACTGATGGCACTGATAGACATCTTCTGATTTCGAAGGGAAGTAAGCATGATGTGTCTTTCATCTGCTAGACTAAGTTTACTTGGCCAACCACTGTATCCTCAAAAGTGCCCATTTTTGGTGATTCTTCATAAGAGCTTGAACATCGACTATATCTACAAACTCCAGTTTGCTTTCAAACCTTTATCTTGGAGAGAATTTGCTGATGCAGTATAACTACCTTGTATCATCGTTGCTGAGCTGTCTTGCCTTGGTGCATCTATGTTTTAAACCTCCTTCACAGCTGTTACTGTTTCATTTCATGACTATGATTCAGCCAACATATGAAAGTGATGATCATTAACACCTGCTTTGTATAATTGGTTACTCATACACCTTGACTATAATTCAACAACAAATTCTCTGACTTTGTGCAAGTGCACGAAGAAGAATTGATGCTGTTTTGTAAGCAAAGGGTGATCACACCAAATATTGATTTGATTCCAATTTCTCTTTTCTTCATTTATTTTTTAATTTTGGTACGTCATAAAAATAAACTCAAAAATCTTTTCACACCTGCCTAAAACTATTGCCCAGTATATATATACATATACAGTGCCTTGAAAAAGTATTCATACCCCATTAACTTTTCCATATTCTTTCACATTACACCCACAAACAAAGTTAAACACAACCTGGGTAAATGTATGATCCCAGATCCAGAATAAAGAAGAGATATATGAGAAAAATATCTAACAATTTTTTTTATTGAGAATAATTATTATTATATATATATATGCACAATTATTAGAAAATGGAAGAAACACAAGATGACTGTCAATCATCCTCAGTCTGGGTCCCCATGCAAGATCTTGCCTTATTGGGTAAGAATGATTCTAAGAAACGTCAGGAATCAACCTAGAACTGCATGGGAGGACTTGGTCTATGACCTGAAGAGAGCTGGGACCACAGTCTCAAACATTACCATTAGTAACACACTACGCCATCGTGGATTAAAATGTTGCAGGCACACAAGGTCCCCTTAATCACGCCAGCAAATGTCCAGGTCTATCTGAAGTTCACCAATGACCATCTGGGTGATCCAGAGGAGGCATGAGAGAAGGTCATGTGATCAGATGAGACCAAAATAGAACTTTTTCATATCGACTCCACTCGTCATGTTTAGAGGAAAAAGAAGGATGAGTACAACTCCAAGAAGACCGTTTTAACCATGAAACATGGTGGGGGAAACATCAAACTTTGAGGGTGCTTTTCTGCAAACGGGACAGGACAACTGCACCGTATTAAAGGGAGGATGGATGGTGTCATGCATTGCGAGATTTTGGCACAAATCCTCCTGGGTCTCCCAGCATGACAATGACCCAAAATACACAACCAGGACAACTAAGGAGTGGCTCCGTTAGAAGCATTTCAGGGTCCTGGAGTGGCCTAGCCAGGCTCCAGACCTGAACCCAGTAGAAAATTTTTTGGGGGAGCTGAAATTCAATTTTGCCCAGTGACAGCCCCAAAACCTGAAAGATCTGGAGATCTATATGGAGGAGTGGTCCAACATCCCTGCTGCAGTGTGTGCAAACCTGGTCAAAGAACTACAAGAAGCATCTGACCTTTGTAATTGCAAACAAAGGATTCTGGATCAAATATTAAGTTCTGTTTTTCTATAGTATCAAATACTTATTTCATGCAACTAAATGCAAATTAATTATGTAAAAATCATACAATGTGATTTTCTGGACTTTTTTGGGTTCTGTCTCTCACAGGTGAAGTGTGCCTACAATAAAAATTACAGACCTCTCCATTCTTTGTAGGTGGAAAACAAGCAAAATCGGGAGTGTATCTAATACTTATTTTCCCCACTGTATATATGTTGATTATGTATTTGTGTCTTTGATTGAACCCTGGATGGTCCGGATTAATTATACTACTTTTAGAAGATTGTTTGTAGTGTTGTATTTTTTAAATACATTAATAGAAGTTATATTTTAGGAGTCTATTTGCTTGCTTGGTTTTCATACTTCTAACCACTCAGAACTTGTGGTGTTGCCTCCAGAATGTAGTAACTTCCTTGTTTGTAATATTAGTGTTTATGTAAATTACATTTCTATATAAAAAAAAGATGAAATACCTATAAATCCGTGTTCAAATGAGAAAAATCACATAACCACATGGTATTTCTGAACTCACTACAATGACTTAAGGAGACTAAATTAAAGTAGTCCCTTACTATAGGGACCAACCATCATCTACAGCTTTCTCTGTTGTAAGTTTCCCCCTCTTCATAGAATGTATTGTTTTAGAAAACATAATCCTTACATAAGATGACAAAGGCGTAACCATCAGGTTGCCAAAAGTAAAGAATTACATGTTTAGGCATACGAATATGCATAAAATATTCAGCGGGGGCATGAGAGGTGGTGAGTTCTCCTTCAATGGAGGTCTTCAAACAGAGGCTGGACAGACATCTGTCTGAGATGGTTTAGTGAATCCTGCATTGAGCAGGGGGTTGGACACGATGACTCTGGAGGTCCTTTCCAATTTTAACATTCTATGATTCTTTGATATGAACTTCTTTTAAGGCTTGAACGACTCTCTAATATTCTTTAGTATATACTATGCTACATTCTATTCTTCGTTCCTTTTACAGGAACACACGCACAGTTGTCAATTCATTTAACCAAGTCCCTCAACTTTCTCTTTACTTTGTTATTTACCTCCTACATTGGTCGCAAAGAACCAAAGATCTAAAATGAGCAGATGTGATGGCATAACCCATGCGGAGCCTTTTCTTCTTACATTTACTTGTATTAATTGCCTGTTTTATCTATTACTCCATCTTCACAACATTTTAATGAACTAAAACAATAAAAAAATAAAAAATGGTAAAGGAGCTTGGCGGGAGAGCGCACTTGCCATGGGCAAGTATGACTGAAAAACCACTTAACAAACCACAAATTTCAGAGCCCTAGCCACATCTGCATTTTATCAGCTTTTTCCGGATAGTGTTACACTAAACAATTGTCTGCAGATCGGTATACAGCTGAGACTTTAAAGTGCAGAATTACTGAAAAAATGCTGCAGATAAAAAAAGCAGCACATGTATCCTATCAATGTAATGAATCCAACCTGACGCTAGCGCCATGGTGCCTTAGCTGTAAGTACCCTGTAGAGGAAGGCTTTCATTTAACTCGTGAGAGGGAGGCAAGGATAAGAAAACTAAAGGTCACTTCATACCAGCTCTAATCAGCTAACAGAAATACCTTTGGAAATATGAAAAAAAAAAAGTTGAAAGCTTAGTGCTTAGAAAACAAGCACAGCAAATTCAGACAAGAGACCATGTCTGATCACACTGAGACCTTCATTTCCTGCAAGAGGCAGGCACAGTGGGAAGCGGGGGTGTGATGGACAATGTTCTCAAAACAAGACAAACCCTGAATTACCTGCCATGACTGGAACAAGGAATCTATTATGGCATTTTAGATAATATTTTATATTTTGTTAGTCCATTTTTCACGCCAATGGACAGTTCTATTTAATACCCTGCAGTATCACGCAAGTAGGATTGTTTCCAATCATAGGCGTAACCAGAAGCTCCGGAACCCCAATGCAACATCTGTAGCAAGGCCCCCACCTATCATAATGCTGATGTCTTCTGACGTGGCAGGGGGTCCTTTGGGCTCCCTTAGGCACCAGAGCCAGTATGTGGCTGCCAGCTTTGCACCCCCTATTGCTACGTTTCTGGTTTTAGTCAAGGGCTTACATTCTACAGAATAGTAATCTCCATTCATTTCCAAAACAAAAAAAATGACATCATGCCTTGATGGCAAAGGATTGTTGGGCCATTCTCAGAGCTGTAGTTTTGCAATAGCTGGAGAACCATAGCTCAATGTTATATAGAGGCCATGTGGCACTTTGGCATCTTTGGTGAGAGTGGCCCAAGTTCTTGTTGTTCTCATGCCTCAGAACCTAAAACCGGGGCAAAACTAAGGCTCATTGGTAATTACGATGTTCATGTGTTGGCCTCTTATTTCTATGAGTTTCCTTAATAATAATAATAATAATAATCTTTATTTATATAGCGCCAACATATTCCGCAGCGCTTTACAGTTGAACAGTTTCAAACACAACAGTCATAAGTAACAACGTTAACAATACAATAATTAAAGCGAAATAAGACGACCCTGCTCGTGGAGCTTACAATCTACAATGAGGTGGGGGGGATACAAAGCACAGGTTTGTATTTACAATGATGTATTTACAATGACGGTCCAGCCATCTTCAGGGGGTGGGGGTTAGATGGAGATAGTGAATGGGCTACACACACACAAACATGACTTTGATTACTGAATGTGATAGGCCGCTCTGAACAAATGTGTTTTGAGCGAGCGCCTAAAACTATGCAAATTGTGGATGGTCCTAATATTTTGGGGTAGAGCATTCCAGAGGATTGGCGCAGCACGGGAGAAGTCTTGGAGTCGGGAGTGGGAGGTACGGATTAGGGCAGAGGTTAGTCGAAAGTCATTTGCAGAGCGCAGCGGTCGGTTAGGCCGATAGACAGAAATGAGGGAGGAGATGTAAGGGGGTGCCGCACTGTGGAGAGCTTTGTGGGTGAGAACAAGTACTTTGAATTGTACCCTGTAATGAATTGGCAGCCAGTGTAACGACTGGCGAAGAGCGGACGCGTCTGAGAAACGATTAGCCAGATGGACAACCCTGGCTGCTGCATTAAGGATAGACTGGAGAGGGGAGAGTCGAGTGAGAGGGAGGCCAATTAATAGAGCATTACAGTAGTCTAGGCGGGAGTGGATCAGGGCGACAGTGAGAGTTTTTGTTGTTTCCATGGTGAGAAAAGGGCGGATTCTAGAGATGTTCTTTAGGTGTAAGCGGCATGAGCGGGCAAGAGATTGTATATGGGAGGTGAAGGAGAGATCGGAGTCGAACATAACACCCAGACAGCGCACCTGCTGTCGGGGTGTTATTATGGTGCCACCCACAGAGAGGGAAATGTCAGATTTAGGGAGGTTAGTAGATGGTGGGAGCAGAAGAAGTTCAGTTTTGGAGAGGTTGAGTTTCAGATAGAGAGCAGACATGATGTTGGAGACTGCAGACAGACAGTCAGTGGCGTTCTGTAGTACAGCGGAGGTAAGGTCAGGGGATGATGTGTACAGTTGTGTGTCATCAGCATAAAGATGGTACTGAAAGCCAAATCTGCTTATGGTCTGTCCAATTGGGGCTGTATAGAGAGAGAAGAGAAGGGGGCCAAGGACTGAGCCCTGAGGTACCCCAACAGTGAGAGGAAGAGGAGATGAAGTGGAGCCAGAAAACAGAACACTGAAGGAGCGGTCGGAAAGATAGGAGGAGAACCAGGAAAGAGCAGTGTCCTTAATGCCTAGTGACTGGAGCCTAGAGAGTAGGAGAGGATGGTCAACAGTGTCGAAAGCTGCAGAAAGGTCGAGAAGAATGAGCAGAGAATGGTCACCATTATGTTTTGCTGTCAGAAGGTCATTGGTCACTTTGATGAGTGCAGTTTCTGTCGAATGTAGGGGGCGGAAACCGGACTGTGAAGGGTCTAGGAGGGAGTGAGTGGAGAGGTAACGGGTAAGGCGTGAGTATATCAGGCGCTCCAAGAGTTTAGAGATGAAGGGGAGATTGGAGACTGGTCTGTAGTTGTTTGTGCAGGATGGGTCAAGGGTGGGTTTCTTTAGTAATGGAGTAATGATAGAGTGTTTGAAGGAGGAGGGGAAAATGCCAGAGGAGAGGGAGAGATTAAAGATTGTAGTTAGGTGAGTTGTGACGACTGGGGAGAGAGACTGGAGGAGATGTGAGGGAATGGGGTCGGTTGTGCATGTAGTTGGACGAGAAGAGGAGAGGAGCCTGGAGACTTCTTCTTCTGTGATGGGAGCAAATGTGGAGAGTGAGCCTTTCCTTCACAGTTTCCAGTTTACTCCTGCACATTGAAAACATCCTGATCAGTTAATTGGCTTTCAATAAAATTGGACATATATATATTTTTAGGATGGGGAGAGAGACTTAACTTTAATTGGTACACATGGGCTCTGGAGCCTAGACGGCCCCAAATGGTCTATTTGGACCATATGAGAAGATCAATACTATTATAGATCTGTAATAGTTGGAGATTTTGCATTAGTTTCCACGCGCTTCAAGTTACGCCACTGGATGGGAAAGTTACATTAAAAGCTGCTTGGGTACAGGGAAGGATGTGAATGATGACTGAGCCACAGAATGTTTGGGCATAACAGTAAGTCCATTTTTAGCAAATACATGGTACGAATTTGACACATGGATCATGAAAAGGAAATCGTAGGGGAAACATATATCTTCTGTCCTTGGTAAAAAACCAGTGCAACATTTGAGGTTAATTTTAGTCACTCTAGTTCCAATATTAAACCTATACCAGAATGGTGATTTAGACTGGGGGTACAAGTGTGTCACGCGACAACAAATCTCGGACAAGTCACATGACCAAAAACATTAGTGCAACTTGCTGTCACAAGACTATCTGTAGCTTAAAAAATGGCTACATCGCAGAGAAGTGGCATGCAACTTGAAGTATATGGTGAGAGAGTCACATGTGACAGAACACTTTTGGAAACAATTGCAACTCTGTGTCACAGCTCCGATAGGTCACAAAGGATGTCATTAAGTGCAATTAAATGATCTTAAAGGGAACATGTCATCAGCTTTTTCCCACATAAAGTAGGTCCAGAACCTATAAACCCTTTGTTACAGCATATTAATATGTTGTGTGTACAGTATGTCCCTAATCCTTTACACAAGGCACCAAAAAGATCTTTTATTATATCCACAGGCAGTGCGGTACAATCCAAAGGGCGTCTCTGGTCTTGAACTGGCGCCTCCTTTCTTCTTATGTTCGCCATCCTACTTTCCAGCTTCATATGGATGACGCATCCTGTGTCATCCACACAGTGTCTTCCATCTCTCCCGTGCAGGCTCATTTCTCTCTGCCCTGCCGAGGGTAGAGCAAAGTACTGTTGTGTACTGGGAAAGACCAAAGAGCAACGATGAACCATTGGTAACGCCTACACGTGTGCACTACAATGTTTTGCACTGCCTTTGGTAGGGTAGAGACAAGTACGCCATCGTGCACCTGTGTGTATTACATAAGACACGTCGTCTACATGAAGCAGAGAAGGAGGACGGTGACCGTAAGAAGAGAGGAGTCTCTGGATCAAGACCAGAGAAGCCTATTGGACCAGGCGGCACCAATTTGAGTATAATAAAATGTTTTTTGGTGCCTTGCAGGGCAGATTGGGGACATACATGCAGCATACAAGAATGCTTTGATGTTGCGTGACACATATGTGTAACCCTTGCCTCAAGTTGACAAGGATGTGCAAAAACCAGCGTATTATTTTACCAACTAGAAAATATTTGCTTAGCTTGTCATTCATAAACGATCTGAACGAGACGTTTATACTATTGATGGGTAACAGTATCTAATATTTCCTGTACCAGTGCTGATTTCTGGCCACACTTGTGCTGGCTGGCGATAGAATAAGGTAACCAATTTAGAGGTAATTTTACACAGGTCATTGAAAACAGCATGGGGACGAACCATTAACATTATCTGCCACCCCTACTAATTGCATATTATCAGCAGCACATCCAGTTTACACAAAGGATTGTGCTGCAATGATTAACTTTTAGGTAGCATAAAAGCAGCCAGTGAAAGCCATCAATAGCAGGCTTCTAGATCATATCTGTTCTAGGTTCCATCATTTTTGATGACATTGGTGTTGTGAAACAAAGATAGACATGCAAGGAATTTACTCTACTCCAAATAATGCCTTGTAAAGGTTCTTACCGTAGTCATATACTCATGGCGTTTTGTGGGTGTACAAATGGTTTATAGTCGCCGTCCTACAAAATAAATAAGGATTATAAACTATCAAAGGGGTTTTCCATCTTTATCTTTTTTGAGTCAAAATATTTGACATGTGGGTTGTTTTGTGCCTATGAAGAGTGGTAAGAAGTCGCCAGGAGCCAACTGACTCTACCAGATGCTACATAGCTGAGGCATGCAAACATCCTCTTCAGAGAGGAAGAGGACAGGAACTCTAATGCCACCTATTGGGGGTGGCAATCCTAAAAGTTAGTGTTGACTCTTTAACATTCCTTGAGACATGACTTAGGATAACTTGGATATCTTAGGACATCTTAGGATATCTGAGACAAACATGTTCTCCTATGTGCAAAGTAGAGCTTGGAATTATCCAGCCCGATTTTCTCGTGATGGCAGATCGTTAGGATATCAATAAGAGTATGAATTTTTGGGACCGCAAACGATCGCGAGAGGAAAGCAGTCACATCGCTGTTCCCGATTCACAGTTTAACCTCCTTCATCTCTCGCAGCCATCCTGTTGTCCAGAAAACTTTATATAGTCCCATTCACTTTATTAGTTCTGCAGAAGGTGGCTAGAAATAACTTATAAAAGCAACCCCTAATTCTCGGAATCAGTGAGGATCCCAGAGGTCAGATCCCCACTAGTCATAAAGTGATGGTAACTCCTTGCAAAATTTTATGATTTTATGACATGGAAACACCCCTTTTAAATTGGGCTTCCTTAGGTACATGCTCTCACAGCAACTTCTTTGCCTTCTGATAGTTTCACCAATGCAATTTTTGGTGAAGGTTAAACAATGACCAAAGCCAGCTTGTCAATCCATTGGGGCTCTTACCAAAGACAGTTTTTCATGGAAGTCCATTCAGTCAATATTTCAAGGTTATTAGTGGAGAATGTTCCACGTAATGTAAAATTAGTGTGGAATCATCCAGGTTTTTGGCTATGAACATGAGAAAGAATCTCAAATATAGAGAGTAAAAATATTAGATGTTCTTCAAAAGGAGAGTTATTGTGTGGGGTTTTTTTTTGACCAGTGTAGAGTATGGGTCAGGGTTACGTTTTGATAATAGGGTGCAGTAATCATTAATGGTCCCAGGTTGGTTGGTTTTAGATAATTATCACCAACAGTTTTTACAGAAATAATAAGTTAATGCTCTTATGTTTTCTCCTTTAGTCTCATGAGGAGATACTATCAATCACGAATGGTATTGAAAAGGACTTTTGAGCGCTGAGTTATCTGTTGTTTGATGATATAGCCAGTTTGGTTGTATGCTGCGCTCAGGGTCTAGAAGCTGTGAGAGCAGACATTCAGTCTACATTCCATCTGTTCTTATTCTACCCAACCTGTTTTCACTTGTTAGATTGCAATTTCGAGGATTCGTAGCTCCATGGTCTGTTTCTTTCCATATTATAACTACTGTAATATTCCACCTTGGATATCATTTCAGTAGAAACCACAAAAAAAACCTCTGACCCTTATATTAGGTCTCGATTTGCGCAAAACGTATAGGAAACACACCAAAATGACCCTACAGTATAAAGAACAAAACTGATTACTAGCTAAAAAGCAAGACTTTAATATACTAAGGCCTCTTTCACACATCCGGTTTTTGTCATCCGGCACAATGCGGCGAAATTTTTAATAACCGGATCCAGCACCAGATCCGGTTTTGTCCCATAAGCTTTCATGGGCGCCGCATCGTGCCGGATGGTTATGCGTCGTGTCCGGTTGTTGCCGGACACGGCATAAATTAGCCGTCCGGCATCTGCAAAAAACGTTCCCTGCAACGTTTTTTGTCAGCGCCGGACCGGCTTTTTCCACAGCGCATGCCTGGACTCTGTGAATGTTAACCCCACAAGTGCCCGGCGAGAGAGAGAGAGATCTCTCTCTGTCACCCGGACACTTGTGAGAGATCTCTCTCGCCGGGCACTTGTGGGGTTAACACTCACAGTGTCTGGGTGAGAGAGAGAGATCTCTCTGTGGGGTTAACCCCACAAGTGCCCAGCAAGAGAGAGATTCTCTTGCCTGGACACTAAGTGTTAACCCCCCATGTCTCTCTCTCTCCACCCCCCTCCCCTCCCCTCTCCTCCCCTCTCCTATCCTCTCCTCCCCTCACCTCCCTTTCAGCAGCTGTCTCATTGGCTGCCTCTGTCCTGCGGCTCCTTTAATAATGTCCGAGCCATATCGTCTCGCCGCACACACATCCGGTGTCACGGCTGCAGGCCGGATCCGGCGGCCCGGCTTTTCGCCGCACGCCGCCGGACCCCACACACCGGATGTGTGAAAGTAGCCTAATATGTATTCTTTCTTTAATTAATATATTTACTTATACTATTAGAGGTATAAAAAGTTTTGTAGGACTTGAAATAGAATCTGTCACAGGTATTTGCTATATAATCTGTGATCAATGTAATTTAGGGGCAGAGAACCTGATTTCAGGGATGTTTTATTTGCTCAGCAGCTTGTAGTAGTTCCAATGAAGTGTTGTATCAGCAGATTATTACTGTAGGACTAGATGTCACATGCCAGACAGTCCAGTTAAGGTACTGTCACACTTAGCGATGTACCAGCGATCCCGACCAGCGATATGACGCGGTCAGGATCGCTGGTACATCGCTAAGTGGTCGCTAGTGAGCTGCCACACAGGCAGATCTCACCAGCGACATCGCTGGGGATGGGGGTCGCTACTTACCTGTCAGACGGGCGATCCTGCGTCCTCCCGCCCGGCTCCACGCGTTGCTCGTCGTCACAGCAGGAAGCGCCACAGGAAGCTGACGACGAGAAACAGTCCTGAACGTTCTCGCGCGATCAACGATAACCAGCGGGGGAGCCGGTCGCTGGTAAGTATCAGACACAGAGATATCGCTAGCAATATCGCTATAACGTCACTAGTTATAGCGATATTGCTAGCGATATCTCTTAGTGTGACAGGCCCTTTACTCTGTGTAACCCCGCCTCCACCATTGATTGTCAGCTCGAGACTTTTCTAAGTCAGAATTTTGACATAAATGTTTTTGATGAATCAGAGCCAATGTCTGTAATATACTGTATACAGCTCCTATGCAGACCTATGTGTCTCCATGATTACATACTGCAAACAGGCTATGTGTGTGAAGTATGATCCTCAGGGCATTTGATACTCTTCCAATTGCCCCACTTTTAGCTTTCTAAGGGCCCCGTCACACATAGCGATCTCGCTAGCGGACATTTCTTTGATCGCTGGTCTCCCGCTGGCCAGCATGCATCGCTGTGTGTGACAGGTGGGAGACCAGCGATCAGCTGGTAACTAACGTACACATCGGGTATCTAAAGGACGTGCGTCACTTAGAAACCCGATGTGTACCTTAGTTACCAGCTCCCTGCATCAGCGCGCTAGTAACTAATGTACACAGCGACGCCGCTCGCTCGACGTCACTGGTGCTGATTGTGGGAAGGAGGGCCCCGATACAGTGTTCGGCCGGAACCAGGGGGACCGCCATCAGGGTTATTGAAGGAATCACATCAGGAGGATTACAAAGGGAGACATGCGACTGAAGTTGTCAGGGCGACAGGGGGCGGGGCTAGGGTAAAAGGAGCAGGGGACGCGCGGCTGTGGCAGTTGGGAGAGAGAGAGAGTGAAGGCAGGACGCAGGGTGACTTGCAGGGGCACCGAGAGGAGCCTGTTAGGAGAAAGCTGTTGATTTACCGACGAGAGAGATGTGGGAGACTGTTCCGAGAGACTGCTCCCTGCCCCCGTTCTGAGAGAATCATCCCTGCTGCCCCCCCGCCTTGGTGAGAGAGGAACTTTACCTCAGGTTGTGGCCGTGACTACCCGTTACCCGGCCAAAGAGGCCTGGGCACTTCCCCCCAGCCTTCCCCCATCACGCCGACCCGGCCGTCACCGGCCTGAAGAAACGCCACCTCGTCACAGGCGAGATAAAAGGCCCGCTAACCCGACTTTGGGAGAGACTCCTTGATAAAGGATGGCTACAGGTCATCTGGAGAACTCTGTCATCACCGCGTGCCACCTTCATCGCTTTCTTCAGGACCTGTTGCGCCCCAACGACATCGCTTTCTTCAGGGCCTGTTGCGTCCCAACGGCATCGCTTTCTTCAGGGCCTGTTACGCCCCAACAGCATCACTTTCTTCAGGGCCTGTTGCGCCCCAACGGCATCGCTTTCTTCAGGGCCTATTGCGCCCCAACGGCATCACTTTCTTCAGGGCCTGTTGTGCCCCACCGACATCGCTGTCTTCAGGGCCTGTTGCGCCCCACCATCATCGCTTTCTTCAGGGCCTGTTGAGCCCCGTTCCTACCCGGGGTAGCGAGACTTCAGGACAGCCGCCTCAGCGACCTCTACGCGGCCACGCCACCGAAACCAGCAGTCCCTGGAAGGCTAAGTGGCATTATATTTGGTTAAGATTGTTGAGTCCCTGCGTGGACTGTTTTGTTCTTAATTCTTGTTTTGTTCAGCCAAGCCCAGCGGCTAAAGTTAGATAAAAGTAATTTCGTAAACTACCATTCGTCTAGTGTCTCGTCACTGCATCCTGCGAACCTGCTCAACCCTACACTTGGCGTAGTCAGCAGGATGCAGTCTCCGAGCGTGGACGGTGGTGGCCCAGGTCGGGGGAAGCTGTAAACTCTGTAGATAATGAGGGCCCCCGTACTAGCATTTCATTGGGGGCCATGCTGAGCAACCTGCCTAGATTCTCCGGCTCCAATACTATGCTATGGAGCTGGGCAGAGCGAATGCGGGGGCTCTTTCGGATGCACCCAATGACCCCTGACCTGGAAGCTGAAGTGGCACTCATGGCTCTAGACGGGGAGGTGCGGAGGTCAGTGATGTTGAAACCTCCGGGGCACCGCAACACTTTTGAAAAGGTGTTGCAGATAGTGGAACAGACCCATGGGGATCCCACTAATGTGGGAGAGTTAAGGACCCGTCTGTTTAGTCGGATGCAGGCAGAGGGGGCGACGATTACTCAGTATATGAATGTACTCCAAGAATTGCATACGGCTATTGAAAGAAAAGACGGGGTAGGGGTAGGTCCTGTTGACATTACCCTACGTGACCTACTGGTGACTGGACTGCGAGATCCACTGATAAAGCAGGCATTACGGGAACAGATCAGAATGAATCCCCAAATAGACTTTTCAGAAGTGGGAAGTCAGGCACGGGTACGGGAGCAAGAGCAAGGGATGGCGGTCCCCGTGGGGAAGGTCTGAGGCGTGGAGGCCTCCTCGAACACCGTTGAGGAACCTCAGTGGGTGGAGGAGATGAAGCGAGAATTGAAAAACATTAAGAGCAAGTTGGCTGAAGTAAAGAGAAGAACCGAACCGGAGACTGGACGACCTAGCGTTAATCCCGGTCCCTGGGGGTCACATTCTCCGCGGGGTGGTCAGTCTATACCGGCCCGGTGTTATAAGTGTGGAGAACCAGGCCACTTCGCCCGAGAGTGTCCGCGGCGTGGGAGATACCCACCCTGGCGGCCATTAAACTAAAGGGCTCCGGGCTGGGGGGACGCCGCTCGGAGCCGAAAACCACAACTAGGGGTGGTGGAAGTCCCGAAGATTTGGTAGCAAATTGTCCGGTAGTTTGGGCAGAAGTAGAGGGCCGGGCCGTCCGGTGTCTGGTGGACACGGGGTCACAAGTAACCACAATGCCTGCAGCGTACTTTCAACAAAACTTTCCGGAGGCAACAAGGCCTCAGTGGGGGCCCATGATTAGACTAGTAGCCGGCAACCAACTGCCGGTCCCGGTTGCCGGGGTAGTGTGGGCGCAGGTGACGTTGTGCGGTAAACCCCTTGGCCGCAGAGGGGTGGTGCTGACTCAAGGAGAAGCTGATCGACGACACCCCGTCACCCTAGGCATGAATATTTTAAAAGAGTTTGGTAACCTGTTGCTTAATGATCCCACACAAAGGACACTGAAGCAGTGGGGTTCTCGCACAGCTCAGGGACAGGTATTCCAGCAGCTGGTGCGAGGTGCGCGGGTGCATCGGGACTGCCAGGAGGGTGAGGCTCTGGGCAAAGTCATCGCGTCAGCGGCACCCCTGCTTGTGCAGCCTCCTGGACAGACAGTGGTGGCCCTGCCAATTCGGGCCCCGATACCTTTGGAGGGCGTGGAGGTGCAGGTGGAGCCGTGTCACTCAGAGCACTTGCCTCCTAGCATACTGGTGGCCCATTCCCTTGCTACGGTGCAAAAAGGAACCGCCCTGGTACGCTGCGTTAACCTTGAAGACCGAGATACCATTCTGAAAGCACGGACTGTACTGGCTAAACTAGTAAAGCCTTTAGAAGAAGTGCTGCCCGCTCCTGCGGTTCAATTACGAGTACACCCCGAGGATCCTTGGGAGGTAACAATACGAACCTTACAGGCCCACGAAGTCTCAACACAAGAGAAGGGCCGAAATATCTTGGAGCAGATGCGGGCTGAGCTTTCTGGACTAACTGCAGCCCAACTTTCACAAGTAAAAGCATTGCTGGGACAGTACCATGAAGTATTTGCTAGCCATGAGGAAGACTTTGGGTGTACCACCGCCATCACTCATGAGATCCCCACAGCAGGAGCGGCCCCTATCCGAGAACGATATCGACAGATTCCGCCACAACTCTATCAAGAGGTGAAAACTTTGCTGGCTCAAATGCTGCAAAAAGGGGTGATACGGGAAAGTCAAAGCCCCTGGGCGGCCCCCATCGTGTTGGTCCGGAAGAAAGATGGTACACTACGATTCTGTGTGGATTATCGTAAACTGAATGCTTGCACTATTAAAGACTCATACCCATTGCCCCGCATAGAAGAGTCTCTGTCTGCATTGGGCAAGGCAACATATTTTTCGACCCTGGACTTGGCCAGTGGGTACTGGCAGGTGCCCATGTCAGAAGAGGACAGAGCTAAGACGGCGTTCATAATGCCCATGGGACTGTTTGAGTTTAATCGGATGCCATTCGGGCTGGCCAACGCCCCCGGGACCTTTCAGCAATTGATGGAGCGATGTCTAGGGGATCTTAATTTTGAGGCCACGTTGATCTACCTGGACGACATCATTGTCTATGCCGCCTCCTTCGAGGACCACCTGAAGCGGTTGGGACAGGTACTCAGCCGGCTGCAAAAGTACGGGTTGAAGGTGAAGCCTCAGAAATGCCACCTATTTCGCTCTCAGATTGAGTATCTGGGTCATGTCATTTCGGCAGAGGGTGTGAGGCCATCCCAGGAGAAGATTGCTGATATCCAGGAATGGCCTCCCCCCGAGACGGTGCGGGCTTTTCTGGGGTTAGCTGGATATTACCGTCGCTTCGTAAAGAATTTTGCATGTCGAGCTCGAGCCCTGCATGACCTGCTGAAGGGGGCTGCCGCTGGGGCCAATGGGCGAAAAATCCAGTGGCAACACCCTCAAGAAGAGGCCTTCCGAGACCTCAAGGCTGCACTTTTGGATGCCCCAGTGTTGGCTTATGCGGATTTCTCTCAGCCGTTCATCCTGCACACTGACGGGAGTCTTCACGGGCTGGGGGCTGTGTTGTCACAGGTTCAGGATGGCCGGGAGAGAGTGATCGCATATGGAAGTCGCTCACTCCATGACTCCGAGCGTAACCCTGACAATTACAGCTCTTTTAAGCTCGAGCTCCTCGCTGTGGTGTGGGCTATGACGGAGAGATTCGCAGAGTACCTAGCGGGCTCTGAGGTGGTAGTGCGAACTGACAACAACCCACTGGCACATCTGGAAAACGCCAAGTTGGGGGCTTTGGAGCAGCGATGGGTGGCCCGGATGGCGAAGTACAATTATAAGATTATCTATAAAAGATGGGCCGAGAATGTCCATGCAGATGCCCTCTCCAGGATTCGACATACAACTCCCGGACAGAATCGAGACGAAGAATTAGAGGGAGAAGAAATACCGTTCGCTCTCACCGCTGCCGTGCTCACCAATGTTGATTCAAAAGTATCTTCCCCAGAGGCCCACAGGGGCATCCTGGAACAATCTCGGGATAAGTGGATACAGCAACAACAAGAAGATGAAGAAATTGGACTTCTCCGGACATGGGTCGCCGCTGGTCAATTACCCACTGGTACTCAACGGCAAACTTTGACCCAAGACCTGTCACTGATGCTGCGACAATGGGAGAGACTGATTATCCGAAAGGGACTACTGTACTGTAAATTCACGTCGCAAACAACCTCAACAATTGTGTGGCAGGTGGTTACGCCTGGAGCTCAACTACACGAACTGGTTCGAGAGGCTCACGAAAAAGGGGCCCACTTTGGAGTTAAAAAGACTTTGCAATGGCTACAACAGAAAGTTTATCACCCACGGTTGTCGGCTGTTGTGGATGAAATTTGCCGTACCTGCCGCTTGTGTGAATTGGCCAAACCGCCTGCTCAGAGAGCCGCAACACAGACTATTGTGACTTCAGCACCCCTTGAGCTTCTGATGGTGGATTATCTGACCATTGGTCCCGCATTCCAGGGATACGAACACTGCCTCGTCATGGTGGATCATTTCACCAAGTTCGCTGTGGTCACCCCTACTCGAGACCAGACCGCGGAGTCGGCTGCCTCCGCAATTTGCAGAAACTTTATACAAGTGTACGGCTGTCCTCAACGTATACATTCCGACCAGGGAGCATGTTTTTTGGGGAAAGTTATGGAGGAACTACATCATCTCTATGGGATTGACAAATCCCGGACCACACCGTATCACCCGCAAGGAAATGGGGCTTGTGAACGATTTAATCAAACATTGATTCAAATGCTGCGTACTCTGGAGAGTGACAAGAAAGCTCGTTGGCCTGAATATGTTTCTGAACTAGTATGGGTTTATAATAACTGGGTACATCGAGTTACGGGCTATACGCCTTATTCCCTGCTGTTTGGATGAGAGGGTAACGGAATCACGGAGGTAGAGTTGGACCCCGAAGAGCCTCAGCCCTGGACCGGAGTGTCGTCCTGGGTCCGAAATCATCGTCACAGGCTGCAAACTCTTCACCGAATTGTACATACCAAACTCCAAGACTGGGAACACCCAGGAAAGAATACAACTTCCCCCCCTCATCTCCAAAGCGGAGACCGTGTGCTGGTACTGGATCAACGCCCCCAGAACAAACTGGAGCCACGTTGGGAAGAGAGTCCTTATCGGGTATTACGCCGTATCCACCCAGAAGGACCTGTGTGCAAAATACGGCCCGAGCAGGATGAAGCACTGCCCACCCGTATTGTGCATCGTAATATGTTATGCCCGTGTATTTCCACTGACCCAAAACAACTGGAACCCATCCCGTTGACATCCGAACCGGAGTCCAGATGCTGGGACTCGGACGACGAGGATGTCCCTCCAAACCCCAAAGGCCCTCCACTCAATAATGAACCAGTTGACCCAATTAACCCACCTGCATCCTGCAGCCCCCCAATGTCCACCACCCCAGAAGATTTCACCCCAGTAGAACTTAGATGCTCCGAGCGGTCGACAGCCGGCAAACCCCCCGAACGGTATGAACAAGACCAGTTCGTATGGCAACGAATATCGACACCCTTACAGGCCAATCTCAATAGAATGACGCCCTTGCCCGAGGACTGGCGAGCTTACAGGGTGGGGGAATGTGGGAAGGAGGGCCCCCATATAGTGTTCGGGCCGGAACCAGGGGGACCGCCATCAGGGTTATTGAAGGAATCACATCAGGAGGATTACAAAGGGAGACATGCGACTGAAGTTGTCAGGGCGACAGGGGGCGGGGCTAGGGTAAAAGGAGCAGGGGACGGGCGGCAGTGGCAGTTGGGAGAGAGAGAGTGAAGGCAGGATGCAGGGTGACTTGCAGGGGCACCGAGAGGAGCCTGTGAGGAGAAAGCTGTTGATTTACCGACGAGAGAGACGTGGGAGACTGTTCCGAGAGACTGCTCCCTGCCCCTGTTCTGAGAGAATCATCCCTGCTGCCCCCCGCCTTGGTGAGAGAGGAACTTTACCTCAGGTTGTGGCCGTGACTACCCGTTACCCGGCCACAGAGGCCTGGGCACTTCCCCCCAGCCTTCCCCCATCACGCCGACCCGGCCGTCACCGGCCTGAAGAAACGCCACCTCGTCACAGGCGAGATAAAAGGCCCACTACCCCGGCTTTGGGAGAGACTCCTTGATAAAGGACGGCTACAGGTCATCTGGAGAACTGCGTCATCACCGCGCGCCACCTTCATCGCTTTCTTCAGGACCTGTTGCACCCCAACGGCATCGCTTTCTTCAGGGCCTGTTGCGTCCCAACGGCATCGCTTTCTTCAGGGCCTATTGCGCCCCAACGGCATCACTTTCTTCAGGGCCTGTTGCGCCCCAACGGCATCGCTTTCTTCAGGGCCTGTTGCGCCCCAACGGCATCGCTTTCTTCATGGCCTGTTGCGCCCCAACGGCATCGCTTTCTTCAGGGCCTGTTGCACCCCAACTGCATCGCTTTCTTCAGGGCCTGTTCCGCCCCAACAGCATCGCTGTCTTCAGGGCCTCTTGCGCCCCACCGTCATCGCTTTCTTCAGGGCCTGTTGAGCCCCATTCCAACCCGGGGTAGCGAGACTTCAGGACAGCCGCCTCAGCGACCTCTACGCGGCCACGCCACCGAAACCAGCAGTCCCTGGAAGGCTAAGTGGCATTATATTTGGTTAAGATTGTTGAGTCCCTGCGTGGACTGTTTGTTTTGTTCTTAATTCTTGTTTTGCTCAGCCAAGCCCAGCGGCTAAAGTTAGATAAAAGTAATTTCATAAGCCACCATTCGTCTAGTGTCTCGTCACTGCATCCTGCGAACCTGCTCAACCCTACATGATCGCTGGTGAAGCTGTCTGTTTGACAGCTCACCAGCGATCATGTAGCGACTCACCAGCGATCCTGACACGTTGATATCGTTGTCGGGATCGCTGGTGAGTCGCTATGTGTGACGGGGCCCTTAAAGGAACTTTGGGGAAACTGGCTCCTTAGAAAGATAAGCTGTGTTTGGAATAGATAAGCTGTCTATGGATTGGTGTCTGGATTAGTTAATGTCCTTAATAGTGGTGGACATTAGAGTTGAACGAATATGTTCGGAATCGGTCGCCGAATCTGAATTTGCCATATTTGTGCCATATTGTTACCCTATTCATTCCGAATTTATGTTTGATGATCGGTTCTGAACATATTCGGTCATTTCTACTCTCATTGACGCCAATGACATTCGGCTGTGTTCGGCGAATATTGCAAAAACAATATTCGCTGCCAATCATAATCGAAACCAAATTTTAAAAAAATCGTTCAACTATAGTGGACATATCACTTGTGCAGACCAAATGGTTGATGTATACAAGGGCCTATGGGAGAACGAGAGCCCACTCAGGAAACTGACCACTGCTGCTCTTTGCAAAGTACTAATAGGTGTCCAATGGAGGCGCAAGCAGTAGACTCTTATCGGTTGACACAGAACATTGCCGAATTGGACCCTCTGGGGACTGACTGCACTCAATAGCTACTGTTATATATTTAATGAGTTAATCCATTACTTTTAAATTCAAGACCTATCTATCTATCAGTGGGGGTCCTTCATGTGCCATCGCCATCTTTCAGTTTTTCTCGGTGATGCTAACTGCCTGATGTAAGCAGTTGCAGAGCTAAACAGCACAGCTCCATCAGCTCTGTAGTGACTGAATAAGAGCGGATCTGAAATGGCGGCAGCCACAACACAACTGATGGAGCTCTGCTATTTAGCTCCTGAGGATAGGTTATCAATATAAAAGTAGTGGAGAAACTCTGTAACACATTCTCAACTTCTACATATGGTTTGTTTTTTCTAGAATTCAAACTTATGAGACCAATAAATACGTATAAATGTGTGTATATGTGGAGAGCTCATATTTTGCGCAGGGGTCTTTGGCTGCTCGTGTCCATCTCTGATCTGTAGTCACATTGGAAGGCTTATTAAGACCCCACATACACATCAGACTAATGTAGGCTGAACCGCCGATATCAATGGGATCAGTCCAACAGTCTCATGTCTGGCGTCAGTCAGACATGTCTGATTTCAGATAGTCGATTGCATTGCTCTGTCTGCTGCTTTATAAGGAGCACTCGGCCAAGCAAGCACTCCTGTGTATAGGAGTGCCACCTGAAATGGTTGTCGGCTGACATCCGATAGCTGTTGGCCAACATCTAATGTGTATGACCGGCCTTACGGGGTAGCTGACTCCAATACAGTAGACAGCACTCAAAATTTTTCTTCTTTTGGTGAACTAAAGGAAGTAGAAAAGAAGTAGAGAGGAGACAATTTTTAATTAAGACAGAAAATTTGCGTAATCTTTTTTATTATTTGAGACGCATTGAAGAAATAAAAAAACAAATGGGCTGCAATAGTACATCATGCTTACACCAAATAACCCTCATTAATCCTATTTAATTTGTACATTACTGTTACATTGTGATTGGTCTCTGGTTGTCTATCTAAACGCTGTGTCTAACATCATGTCCTCACTATATCTGAAACTAAACCTGTCAAAGACTGAACTCCTTGTGTTTCCTCCCGCTACTAATGTACCTATACCCGACATTGCCATTTCCGTGTGTGGTTCCATTATTACTCCCCAGCAACTTGCCCGCTGTCTTGGGGTCATACTTGACTCTGAGCTTTCATTCGCCCACCACATCCGATCACTGGCTCGCTCTTGTTATCTGCACCTCAAAAACATTTCTAGAATTTGACCTTTTCTTACTTTTGACTCCGCAAAAACTCTTAATGTTTCTCTTATTCATTCTCGTCTCGACTATTGTAACTCTCTTCTAATCGGTCTCCCTCTTACCAAACTCTCCCCCCTCCAATCTGTCTTGAATGCTGCTGCCAGGATCACCCACAAAGCTCTTCATGGCTCAGCACCACCCTACATCTCCTCCCTTGTTTCAGTATACCATCCTACCCGCACCCTCCGTTCTGCTGATGACCTGAGGTTAGCATCCATAATAATCAGAACCTCCCACTCCCGTCTCCAAGACTATACACGTGCTGCACCAATTCTTTGGAATGCACTTCCCAGGTTAATACGATTAGTCCCCAATCCCCACAATTTTAACCGTGCCCTTAAAACTCATTTATTCAGACTGGCCTACCGCCTCAACACATTAACCTAATCTATCCCTGTGTGGCACAGCCAAAAGTTTTTACCATAACCAGGTTCCCCGCATCATGTTTCCACATGCTTTATACATCCATTAGCCCTCTGTGTCTGTACTGTTACACACTTAACATTATGGCTGGTCCATACAATCAGGGCAACTGTTACCACCCACCTTTCGTGTCTCCTTTTTTCCTCATAGATTGTAAGCTTGCGAGCAGGGCCCTCATTCCTCTTGGTATCTGTTATGATCTATGTGATTATTGTTATGCTGTAATGTCTATCGTCTGTACAAGTCCCCTCTGAAATGTAAAGTGCTGCGGAATATGTCGGCGCTATAGAAATAACATTTATTATTATTATTATCTTTACAATGAACCGTTGATCATATCTATTACTTTTTTGAAGGATGGTGGAATTTCCAAACTCAAGGTCCTGGTTTAATGTTGGCATAGCCGGATCTTTGTGTCTTTGTGTGTGTGAAAGTAAACAAGTACAAATGAAAAGTTCTCCATTCATTATTGCAGTGTGATGCTACTGTTTGTGCTATCAGCGGTGAAGACCTTATCTGGGACAGCCTGGAGGGAGGTCTTCTTCAGGCCATCTCTGTCTGGAATCATCATTTAAAGAATTGAGGGTTTTTTGCCACGTCTGTGTGGTCTACTACATCAAAGAATAGGACCTGAATTATTTGTCTGTTATTTACTTACTTAGATGTCATTTAGTTACTCATATCTTTTGGCAAACTGAACTTTGACACAGAAATAAACCTGCAACAGATCTGATGGGTCTTATATTAGTGCTAGAAAGTAATTATGGTTCTTCCGATATTTTCGAAAGGTTCATGTGGCGCCCCTGAGGCTCAGTCGCCACAGAGGTACTGCAACTCCTCCTGAGGTGTGGTATCCCACCATCCAGGTAAGGTGGAGACTCACAACCACACTCCAACACCTGCACCCCACACCACAAAGTAGTGTAGCAAAGCACCTTCGGCGGCTCCCTGCTTGGAGTGTAGAAAAGCACCTATTGGTGGCTTCCTGCTTGGAACATGAAACGTGCTGGGAGGTGGGTGGAGTTAGTTTACATTACAAGGAGTGGGAAGAGTTTAGGACAACAATTAGTCAGTTGATTAGAGAGCTGGAGAGAAGAAGATCCTCGGAGAGAGGGCTAGATGGATGGAAGTGCTGCAGCAGAACCCAGTGGCCTGATTCTCCATAGAAAGAAAGCATTAGTATGGAACGTGAGGAGTAAAAGAGAACAGAGAACGTGGGTTAGAGGAGAACCCTTCCTAGAAGTTCTAAGCGCAAGGCCGGGGCCCGGTCCCCGAGGTTGTATGGATACTAATGGTCCTGCAGCAGACACCGGAGGAATAGAAGTAGTGACCACTTTATTCCCACACAAGACTTGGGGGCACAACAGCAACTGGATAGTGAGCCGGGACTTAGTAGCAAGGAGTCCCCGAAGCAGGTTACAGCTGTCTGCCGTACAAGTAGAGTTCATAGGAACATCGGACAGGAGGAACTCCAGTGTAACTCAGTACTAGAAATACTTCATCTAAAGACGCTATAGAGGAGACGTTCAGAAAGGCACATGTTGGCGGTGTGTTGGAAAGGAGTATTCCATCTGGCCTGGAGGTTGACTGAGTCACTGACCAGGAGGACATGGCACGGAGGCAGGCACCTGTTTACACAACAGACTGTGAGTAAAGCTTTGGAACTACATGCCCTTGTGTCCTCCACTTATTCCTGCGCCAACACACCCGGCACTGCTACATCTTGGTGCTCGACATTGCCTCACCTACGCCTTCCCTGGGCCTCTACATCTACACTGCCCTGGGACTACAGCACTACCTGTGGGGAGCTATAACATCTTTGCTGCGCCATACCATCAGTCCCAGAGGATCTGCATGCAGCGTCGGCTTAACACCTCCCTTGCCGAACACCACAGGTGGCGTCACGAACTATTCATTTCCACTACATTTCACCATTCAATCTCCCTTTTACTTGGGCGCCCAGGGCCACGGACCGGGTCACCGCTGCTGTGACTTTCCCATCTGAGAGACCGGCCCGGTACTGAGTACCACACGGCCTTGGGAGGGCGACCCATTCACATAAAGAAGTGTTTTCCAAACTCCAGTCATCACGACCCCCAAGAGGTCATGTTCTTATGATTCTTATGATTTCTTTAGTATTGCACAGGTGGTAGAAATATCATAAAGACATCGGGAATTCTCTCACCTGTGCAATACTATGGAAATTCTGAATACATGATCTGTGGTTGGTCGTGAGGACTGGAGTTTGGGTAGGACCGATCTAGAGTCATTGTTTCATACTGATTTGTTGCTTATGATCACAGTAATAAAAGTACTTTTTATGACCCTAAAGATGCCTATACAGTCATTGGCAAAATGGTCTAATAATAATCTTTATTTTTATATAGCGCTAACATATTCCACAGCACTTTACAGTTTGCACACATTATCATCGCTCTCCCTGATGGGGCTCACAATCTAAATTCCCTATCAATATGTCTTTGGAGTGTGGAAACCGAAGTGCCCGGCGGAAACCCACGCAAAACATACAAACTCCTTGCAGATATTGTACTTGGTGGGATTTGAAACCAGAAAAGATTGCGACAGGCAGCTACATATCTCCTGCAAAAAAAAGATTCTTAATTTCTCCTTCATCTACTATCTGGGGAAAGTTTGGACACCCTGTTACATATTATATAGCATAAGTTCTACAACTTTTCTTTTAATGTATATGGGCACCTTAAAAAGATTTTCCAGGTTTATAAAAAAAAAAGTGAAAAGGAGCTGGAAATGTGTTGGTATAATAAAAATAGCCAAAACTGACGTATTCAATCCCTACTTATGTACCACCATGAACTTCCACATCGCTGTACAGATGTCATCATTCCTGTCCCCTTTGGGACTCACAATCTAAATTCCCTCCCAATTGATAGTATTCCCTCCTGGTCAATAGTTTAGCCAACAGCCATCTCGACCGTCTCTCCCATACATAGGAACGTTTGTTCAGCCGAGAGCTCCATGTTCTCTATGAAAAAGTCACTGACAGACATTACTGGCAATGGCTTTTCTCTAGGAGAACAAAGCAATGAGAAGTCACAAACTAGACATGCTTGGTCACAACGATTGGTCTTAGGATTGTGGGAGGAAACTTCAGCTCACAATATTGGGAGAACACACAAACACCTTGCAGTTGTTGTCCTTGGTGGGATTTAAAACTCAGGACCCCAGTTCTCCTAAGCACTGAGTCACCATGCTGCCCCTTCAGCTGGTCATACACATTAGATAGCTGTTGGCCAAACAATGCTTCAGCTAACATCCAACTCGGCCGACCCTCCAATACACAGGAGTGCTTGTTTGGCAGAGTGCTAAAGAGTTCTCATTGAAAAAGTCGCCAATAGACATGTCTGACTATGGCTTTTCTCCACGAGAACAAAGTCTGAAATTGGACATGCCTGGTTAATATCTCTCCTGATGATCAGTTGTCTGGGGCCCCCATACACAGTGTGTCATGAAATATAACTGTTCCCATCAGGGCATTACTGCCCTTATTGCTGTATGGGGCCCGGTGAACATCAGTACAGAAGGGGGCCCGCAGGTCAGGGGCCCCGCTCCTGTGCTTTTAGTCATCGGGCCCCAAGTGCTGTGCGCTGCTGAATGACCTGTGGTGACATCATCATTATCACAGGCCTTCACCATTGATCAGCTCCGCCCCCTGATCACATGACGATGATATCACCACAGGTCCTTCTGCTCACACAGCAGCAGCTGCATCTGACTTCGCTGCAGGAGCGCGGCCAGGAAAGAAGAAAGTTTTTTTTAATTTTATTTAATTATTGAAAGCGGTCAATATGTTTCCCCGGCAGAATGGAGACACACAGGGGCAGAATGGAGACACGGGGCATGATTGGAGGCACAGGGGGCTGGATTGGATTCACTGAGGGCAGGAATGGAGACACTGGGGGCAGAATGGAGACACAGGGGGCATGATTGGAGTCACGGGGCAGGATGAAAGACATGGGGGCAGGATTGGAGGCACAGAGGGCATGATTGGAGACACGGGGCAGGATGAAAGACATGGGGGCAGGATTGGAGGCACAGGGGGCATGATTGGAGACACGTGGCAGGATGAAAGACACGGGGGCATGATTGAAGATACAGGGGGCATGATTGGAGACACAGGGGGCAGGATTGGAGACACTGGGGGCAAAATTGCAGACACTGGGGGTATGATTGGAGACACGGGGGCATGATTGGAGACACAGGGCAGGATTGGAGACACAGGGGGCAGAATGGAGGCACGGGGCATGATTGGAGACACAGGGGCAGGATAAAAGACATGGGGGCATGATTGGAGACACAGGGGGAAGAATGGAGATATGGGGCATGATTGGAGACACAGGGGGCAGATTGGAAATATGGGGTATGATGGGAGACACAGGGCAAAATGGAGACACAGGGAGCATGATTGAAGACACTGGGCAGGATTGGAGACACTGGGGGCAGGATTGGAGACACTGGGGGCAGGATTGGAGACACTGGTGGCATGATTGCAGACACTGGGGGCATGATTGGAGACACAGGGGCACAATTGGAGACAGATGGGGCAGGGTTGGAGACAGATGGGGCAGGGTTGGAGATAGATTATGCATCATGGGGCAGGATGGATATGATGGAGACAGATGGGGCAGGATGGGGAGATCATATGGGGTAGAATGGATACTCATGAGGGCAGGATGAGAGAACATATGGCTGAAGCCAGGAATGAGACACACGGGGGCCAGGATGGGCGATATTATTACCATATGAGCTATGAAGGATGAAGGACTTCACCTAGAGACATCACTGGTGAGTTAGTGTGTCACCTATACACTGACACTATACGCTGTACACTATATACAGAGGTCCTGTGTATAATGTCACCAGTGATCACTGTATTACTTATACATTATATAAAGAGCTCCTGTGTATAATGTCATTGATTACTGTATTACCTGTACACAGACACTGCATACTATGTACAGATCTCCTGTGTATAATGGCACTTATTTTGATAGTATTGTGTTTTTTTTTATTACTGATCAGTATTGTAGTATTCATTCACTATGTGGTGGTAATATGTGGTCTGGACATGGTGTTGTGGTATTTGTCCCTTGTATGTGCTATTATTTGGCCACTTTTTGGTGGTAATATGTGGTCTGGTCATGGTGCGGTGGTATTTGTTCCTTGTATGTGATATTATTCAGTTACTGTGGTGGTAATATGTGGTCTGGTCATGGTGTGGCGGTATTTGTTTCTTGATTGTGATATTATTCGGTCGCGGTGGTGGTAATATGTGGTCTGGTCATGGTGTTGTGGTATTTGTTCCTTGTATGTGATATTATTCAGTCACTGAGGTGGAAATATGTGGTCTGGACATGGTGTGGTGGTATTTGTTCCTTGTATGTGATATTATTGGTCATTTTAAAAATTGAAAAATAAATAAAAATATACCAAAATTGTATTGCATATTTTAACAAATATTTAATAGGCTACAGTAGAGTACAGCTTGGCCAAAATTTCTACTGTGTTATGGTGGCGGCTTAAAATATCTTTTGGCCAAAATAAAAGCTTCTGGTTATATGTGTGATCTAGTGATAGGGAACTGTTAATGCGTGATTGGTGAGAAGTGGAGTTTTTCCAATAGAGAGTGGTGGGACTGTGGACAGTTCGAGGGGTGGAGGTGGGCCTGGGGTGGAGCCTGGGTGGAGTCTCAAGGGGGCCCTGAAAATGTTGCCAGTATGGGGCCCCGAAATTCCTAGTGGCAGCCCTGGTTCCCATTGGAATACTATACATAACAAGGTCAAAACTCATTTAGCAATGCAACACATATTTACCTGGTGTAATAAAGCCCAGAAATACACTGAGTATATTAAACTAAAATAATGTTTGTTATATACTACATTTAAAAATAATAGCAAATCAGAGTGCCTCACAAGACTGCAGGTATATAATGGCGCATCCAAAACCAGTCAAAACAATTTATAATCCATGTAGTGCCATACACAAGCTAATTATACCTATTGTAAAACATTGTTAGTCTAATGCTGCTATAAACAGACTTACCGGTAGGTTGCAAATAATTAAACACAAGTATTAAGGGCCTGTTACACATAGCGATATCGCTAAAGCGTCACCGATTTTGTGACGCAGCAGCGATATCACTAGCGATATCGCTACATGTGATACTCACCTCCGACCGGCTCCCCGCTGGTTATCGGTGATCGCGCGAGAACGGCCTGGTCCATTTCTCGTCGTCGGCTTCCTGCTGGCGCCGATGAGCGAGCCATAGACACAGGCGGAAGACGGTCACCCTTGCCGCGTCTGACAGGTGTGTACGACCGCCGAGCACTGCTGCATCGCTAGTGAGATCTGCCTGTTTGGCAGCTCACTAGCGACCATTTAGTGATGCACCAGTGATCCTGACCGGGTTATATCATGGTCGGGATCGCTGGTGCATCGCTAAATGTAACGGGGCCTTTAGTGATAAACTGTTATCATGTATGCTTTACACCAAGTGTAGCATTAATTGTACTGATGGTGTCTAACTACAGTTATATACACAAAGGTAAAGTAGATTAGATAAGGTACAAAAGTATTTACACACTGACACTGGTAAGCTGCCTGCCCTGCCACCTCAACGCATGTTTCACACCCTCTGACAAAGAAAGGGCGAAACTAATATACACTGTGTTTTTTGGGGTTTTATTACACCTGGTAAATATGTGTCACATTAGAGTGTCAGTCTAACCCATTGATATTTGGTGGGTTTGGCTTACATAAGTCTAATATATATGGTGGGGTCTTTAAGCATTTGTTCCCACAAGTCCTATGATGATGAAATCCCATCTATCAGGTGACCACTGCAGCCAACACTGGCTTGAGGAAGATTACAAATTCCTTCAAATGCTGAGAAAAATGTGATTTTCTGAGACAACCCTTAATAATTAATTACCCTTTAGTCTTTTGAGGGTTTTGTTGTTTTTATTTTCAAAGGTGTCGCATGGTTTTGAATATCTACTTTATAGGGATGAGCATACGTGCTTGGTGATACTCTGAAATCACTTGACTTTCTGGGTGCTCGGCACTCGGAGAACATTAGCCGGTATTCAAATTTGAAACTTGAATCCCCGGCCCGCATGTTTGGCGCCTGTTACCCAGCCAATAAGCATGCAAGGATTGCCTGTCAGTCACTGTAATGCTGTAGACATCTTGGTAGTGACATTTATGTGATTGGCTGAGCGTATTACATCATCAGGGGTTAAAAAAGGACAGGCACCGCCACCCGCAGCTCATTGACGCCATTGAACAGCTCACTGACAGTTCTTATTGGAGGGAGAGAGTTCTTGTCCAGTGCTACATGTGCACAGTTGAACAAATCAGAGTCCTCTAGCGGTGATACTAGTGCTGATTCTGAACAATCATACTAACAGGCCTTGTAAAGGGATGAATTGGTACTCTACTGTTTGTATCAGATACATTGTACACAAGGACAACATGTGCAAGGAGTTTGTATGTTTTCCCCGTGTTTGCGTGGGTTTCCTCCGGGCACTCTGGTTTCCTCCCACAATCCAAAGACATAATGACAGGGAATTTAGATTGTGAGTCCCATCGGGGACAGCGATGATAATGGGTGCAAAAACTGTAAAGCGCTGCGGAATATGTTAGCGCTATATAAAATAAAGATTATTATGGGGATTAGTTGCAGGAGCAGGGAGAGTTACAGAGCACAGTCTCCAGGCAGGGCTTAAGGCTTTGCAGTCCATTGCTAAATATATGTGAAAAATGAGGATGAGTGACCTCATGGAGATCAACTTCCAACACTGCGGAGACACCATCACATGTTTCTCAACGCAGTGATGCTAGAGCAATGCCCCCATCCCTTATGGGAAATATGCAAAAACATGTAAATCAACAGCCGCGGAGACACCATCACATGTTTCTCAACGCAAGCAATGACTAGCCAGGTCTTTCACCGGGAAGGAACAACCACGGGAAGGGCCCTTCCTGTGGTTGTTCCTTCCTGGTGAAAGACCTGGCTAGTCATTGCTTGCGTTGAGAAACATGTGATGGTGTCTCCGCGGCTGTTGATTTACATGACATTGCTAAATATATAGCTGCTGCACATGACCCCATTATTTTTTTTGGAGGGTGAAAAAATTGATTATATTGTAATCCGTAGAGCATTACATGCTTTGTGGTACACTATGGTGGCATTAAACACCCAAAAAATGCTGCAGGTGGCCAATTTTTTTTAATTAAAAATAAACTTAATTTCAAGAGACGTAGCAATTACATTATGTGTAAGGTGGTAAGGAAAGGGAAAGTTGAAGTTCTGATGACGGTGCACGCAGATGCTGAGGACATGGAGCAGGGGCAACTATGCATGTTCCCAGGGCTGCTGAGCGCAGATGGAAAAGATCCCACTCCAACGAGCACTTCATCGCATTGAAACAGTCCCTCACTACTTTCAAGACCACACTCGCCACAGCTAAACAAACCTACTTCTCATCTCTCATATCCTCCCTGTCTCACAACCCTAAACAGTTATTCAACAACTTCAATTCTCTCCTCCGCCCCCCAGCACCTCCTCCCTCCCCACTCATCTCAGCTGAAGACTTTGCCTCATTTTTCAAGCAGAAGATTGATAACATCAGAGACAGTTTTGGTCAACAACTCCCAGAGCCCTTCCTCCTGACTTCCCAGCCCTCCACCTTCAAAACCAACTTCTCCACCATTACAGAAGATCGACTCTCCACTCTACTCTCAAGATCACATCTCACCACCTGTGCACTCGACCCAATCCCATCCCACTTCATACCAAACCTCACCACAGTCTTCACCCCAACCCTAACCCATCTCTTCAACCTATCACTAACAACTGGTGTTTTCCCCTCAAGCTTTAAACATGCCTCCATCACACCTATCCTCAAAAAGCCCTCTCTTGACCCATCCTCTGTATCTAGCTATCGCCCTATATCACTTCTCCCCTACGCCTCCAAGCTCCTGGAACAACACGTCTACCTTGAACTGTCCTCCCATCTCTCTTCTTGCTCCCTCTTCGACCGCTTACAATCTGGCTTCCGGTCACACCACTCCACTGAAACTGCCCTTACTAAGGTCACCAATGACCTCTTAACCGCCAAGCGCAAGCGACACTACTCTGTCCTCCTCCTCCTGGACCTGTCGGCTGCCTTTGACACAGTGGACCATTCCCTATTATTACAGACCCTCTCATCCCTCAGCATCACAGACTTGGCCCTATCCTGGATTTCATCATACCTAACAGACCGGACATTCAGCGTCTCCCACTCACACACCACCTCCTCACCTCGCCCCCTATCTGTCGGAGTCCCACAAGGTTCAGTCCTTGGGCCCCTGCTGTTCTCTATTTTCAACTTTGGCCTGGGACAGCTCATAGAATCTCATGGCTTTCAGTATCATCTCTAAGCTGATGACACACAGATCTACATCTCTGGACCAGATATCACCTCCCTACTAACCAGAATCCCTCAATGTCTGTCCACTATTTCATCCTTCTTCTCCGCTAGATTTCTGAAACTCAACATGGACAAAACAGAATTCATCATCTTTCCCCCATCTCACGTGACCCCCCCTATGAACCTATCAATTACAGTAAACGACTGCCCACTCTCCCCAGTCCCACAAGCTCGCTGCCTCGGAGTAATCCTTGACGCTGATCTCTCCTTCAAACCACATATCCAAGCCCTTTCCACTTCCTGCCGACTTCAACTCAAAAATATTTCACGAATCCGTTCATTCCTCACCCAAGAATCTGCAAAAACCCTAGTCCATGCCCTCATCATCTCTCGCCTTGACTACTGCAACCTCCTGCTCTGTGGCCTCCCCTCAAACACTCTCGCACCCCTCCAATCTATTCTAAACTCTGCTGCCCGACTAATCCACCTGTCCCCCCGCTATTCCCCAGCTTCTCCCCTCTGTCAATCCCTTCACTGGCTCCCAATTGCCCAGAGAGTCCATTACAAAACCCTAACCATGACATACAAAGCCATCCAGAACCTGTCTCCTCCATACATCTGTGACCTCGTCTCCCGGTACTTTCCTGCACGCAACCTCCGATCCTCACAAGATCTCCTTCTCTACTCCCCTCTTATCTCCTCTTCCCACAATCGCATACAAGATTTCTCTCGCACATCACCCCTATTCTGGAACTCTCTACCACAACATATCAGACTCTCACCTACCATCGAAACCTTCAAAAAGAGCCTGAAGACCTACCTCTTCCGACAAGCCTATAACCTGCTGTAACCACCGATCAACCAAAGCGCTGCACGACCAGCTCTACCCTCGCCTACTGTATTATCACCCATCCCTTGTAGATTGTGAGCCCTCGCGGGCAGGGTCCTCTCTCCTCCTGTACCAGTTATGACTTGTATTGTTTAAGATTATTGTACTTTTATTATGTATACCCCTCCTTACATGTAAAGCGCCATGGAATAAATGGCGCTATAACAATAAATAATAATAATAATAATAATGCATGTTGCTGAAGCACAAGAAACATGCCCATCCACGACACATAGTTTCGTGTCCGACTTTGCAGGGAGTCATGGTACACCACTTCAGAAACCAGAGCAGTGCGAACAGATGGTCGGTTCGATAGGAGATAATGCTTCCATCAGGCTTGGCAGTACCACCCACTCTTCCACACAGTCCAGCCTCACCAGCCAACAGTCTGAATCACTTAAAGGGAATCTGTCACCACTTTTTTGGCACATTATGTAAAAATATCATTCACTGTCTTGTCAGCTTTGCACTATACAAGTACTTTTTATACCCTTTGACTCCCCACCAATGATTCATAAATACTGTTTTCATTCCTCCCACGGTGTGTGTAAATATGCTGGGTCTGGTCCAATGGGCGGGGCTTATTGTCCTTCTCCACCCTCCTCCTCGTCTTGCTGTACGTATTCGTTTCTGTGAATATCACAGATAGCATATAGTTACCGCGTGTGCGTATTCAAATGGCCTCTCGCGCATGCATAGTATGCTTTGCCCAACTGTGGGCAAAGCATAAAATCAGTATTGCACATACGTTGGCATACACCATTACGTTCTATGGCCCTGAAGTATTGCGATGCGCAATACTGTTTTTACGCTTTGCCCACAGTTGGGCAAAGCATACTGCTCACGCGTGAGGGACCATTTGAATGCGCATGCCCAGTAAGTCTATGTGAACTCAGGAATTACCTGAAAGGAATGGTAGAGCAAGCCAGGAAGGGGGAGAGACGGACAATAAGCCCCGCCCATCGGACCGGATCGAGCATATTTACATACACCGCGGGAGGAAAAAAAACGGAATTTATGTATCATTGGTGGGGAGTCAAGGGGTATAAAAAGTACTTGCATAATGCAGAGCTGACAATAAATTGAATGATATTTTTACATGATATGCCAAAAAAGTGGTGACAGATTCCCTCACCCTGATCCTCCTTCCTCCCACCATGTTGAGTCCCAGGTGAATAGTTATCCCACAGAAGGAGCTCTTTATAATATCACTTCTTGAATGTGGCCTCTCACCCTGCATGTTCCAAGAGGGACAGGAGGGCTTGCTGCTTAGTGATGCGCAAAACTTAGAATGGAAATTTTGACTAATGTGGAAAATGATGATGAGACAGTTGCCCATAAGTCAGGTAGTAGTTAAGTTACCAATTCAGGAGGACCAGGGTGCAGAGGTAGATGACAAGGTGGTGGATGACAAAGTCACCGGCCCAACTTGGGAATCAGGCATGCAAAGCAAAACCAGCAGCTCTTAGGGGGAGGGATCAGCAGCACCAAAATAGGCAGGAAGAGGTTAGCCGGCTAAAGCTGCCTCCGCTCTGGTGGTGTTGCAGTAGCGCATGCAAGTGCCAGCTCACTGACTGAAGTGCGCCATACCCATGCGCTGGAACTCCACACTACACTACTTTGTGAGCAGCAGAGGCCGATTGTTGAGTACCAGCTCCAAAGTGCCCGTCTGGATTCTGGTCAGCCTCTGCACATAACTGAAGAGTGGGCATGGATGTCTGACATTTGTGCGACTCTCCAGGACTTTGAGGACTCCACCAAGATGGTGAATGATGATGATGCTATAGTCAGTGCAATGATCCCGCTTCTGTGCCTACTTAAACAGTCGCTGCTCACAAATAAACATGAAGCTTTGCATGCAGACCAGTGTAAGGAGATCGACAAGATCATGGGTACCTGCATGCCGGGTCCGGAACTAAAAGGGCTGCATCCTCTGTTTCCGGGGGGAAGCTTGAGAGAGCCGGACCTTCCCCAGCAGCCTGGGGGAAGCCCTAGGGAGATGGAGCTTCCTGCTGTCCCAGGAGGGAGGGGAGAACCTGAAAGCATCAGAAGCATAAGAGGAAAAAGCGCGCAAAGCAGGGGAGTCTGGCACCGGAGGAGTGCATTGCAGAGGGCAGCGCCGAGAGCACTGCGCAGAGCAGTGAGCAGTGCACCCTGCTTCCCCCACCAGAGGGTACCAGTGTGGCAACGGGCCATATAGAAGGAGCCCCGGTCGCCTGCAGAGAGAGCCGTGCAGAGCAGAGCCGTGCCAGTGGATCAGAGCCGTGCCAGCAGAGAGAGCCGTGTCAGTGGAGCAGAACCATGCCAGTGGAGCAGAGCCGTGCCAGTGGAGCAGAGCCGTGCCAGCAGAGAGAGCCGTACAGAGCAGAGCCGTGCCAGTGGAGCAGAGCCGAGCCGGGGGTTTTAGCAGCCAAAAAGAGGAGTGCTCGGTCCCAAGAGTACCAGTGGCATGCAGGCCAACGTCCACCGTCGCCCGCCGTCAACAGCGATGACCAGGGAGAGCGGGACATGCAGTGTGTGTCCAGTGACGACCAGAGAACCAGGTGCCGTACACTATGTGACTGTGAGTATCGCACATGCGCTGTCCAAGAAGGACCGCATGCGAGACTGACACTTGCCCCTGACGTTGCCAGCTGTTAGTTGCCCTGACCCTTGTGACCTGACTTCACCTGCTAAGATAGCTAAGGAGCCACGTTTGGCTTGTACATCACTGTGGCCCTCACCTTTGTTTAGCCACTATAGTATATGGACTAGGGGAAGTGGAAGGTACCAGAGACCGACCACTGCCACCGGAAGACGGACCATCGACTACAGTACCATCCTGGAGAAGGCACTGTGCCCACCGTTGCCAGCGCTATTGAGTTCGCAGCAGGAGCTGCAGTGTTAGGACTTCCTTATACGCTTGCTACCGAACTGTTGTTGTTTGAGCCATTGTACTTCATTTTGCCATTTATACTGTTTGACCCTATACCTCCCTATGTGGAGTATCCCCCTGTAAATAAACCTGTTAACCCTTGCTCTGCCTCCCGCTCGTCACTGCATCCCGAGTTCCTGCGATTTCTACACCAGGTGGAAATTTAGAAAGACATGGGATAGGGAGATACTACCCAGCCCAGCATCATCTCATCTGCTCCCATTATATGCATTAAGTGAAACAAGCATTCGAGCATTTGGAATTGCTTGGTTCGAGTAACGAGCATTTTAGTGTTCGCTCATCTCTGCTCCTTTATGATATAGTTTCCATAAAAGGTATAGGTTTCACAACAAAATATTTTTTATACACATGGGATAATTAAAGAAATTTGGGCAAAAAACAGCCACACAAGGATCAACCATGTAGTATGGAGGTATGGAGCTGGTATCTACCTCTGGCTGCTGTGGTGCCCTGTGTCTTTGCCGCCACAAAATGGTAAAATATGTACTTGTCACGTCCGCCATGTCTGTTTTGCCTCATGACCCCTGGAGCGGTGTGCACGCGCACCTCATGTCTGCTATCCTGCATGTTCCCTAGAGCAGTGTGCACACTCACCTCATGACTGTTGGGCTGCAAGATGCCTGCGTTTCTGCTCTGCATGTCTGGAACCCCTGATCATGTGACCTTTCCTAGGCTCCAGCGCTGTCTGGTTCTGCAATCATCTCTGCATGTCTGGAACCCCTGATCATGTGACCTTTCCTAGGTTCCAGTACTGTCTGGTTCTGCAATCATCTCTGCATGTCTGGAATCCCTGGTCATCTGACTGCTCTCTGTGATCATGGAGGAACTGAACTGGAAGTTCTCCCCTGGTCTTGACCAGGAAGTACTGGTCCTATGGTGCTATATCAGACCGCCCCTCCCTATGGTCAGGGCCTGATTATTGTGTTGCTTCCCTGCATGGCTGTTTGGTCTGCTGGGTCGCTCCCTCTATTCTGTGCCCTTGCACTCTGCCCTGTCGTGCATCTCTGCACACGCTCTGTGCTCATACTCCGACTCTTGTCCCGTGCCATGTCTTATGTTTGTGGATCTCCCTCCCAGGGCTGTGGGGTACTCGGTACCAGGCCGGTATCAGTGGTATGTGTCACAGCGGCAGTGACCCGGACCGTGGCCCTGGGCGCCCATGTAAAAGGGAATGAAGTGATGGAATAAAGTTTATGAGTGAATGATTCGTGACGCCACCTGTGGTGTTTGGCATGGGAGGTGTTAAGCCGACGCTGCAGACAGATCCTCTGGGACAGATGGTGTGGTGCAGCAGTCATGTTATAGCCCTCCACAGGCAGGACTGTAGTCCCGGGGCAGTGTAGATCAGTGAGGATAGATGTTGAGGAAGAGGGTGCAGTGTCTGGCACAGAGATGTAGCAGTGCTGGAGAAGTTGCAGAAAGAAAGCAAGGACACAGTGGAATGTAGTTTCTTTACCTTTACTTTGTAAGTGCAGTCCATGGTCCAGATTACAGATGGCACAGGAGCTGATTAGCCTTTAAGCAACTTAGTAATCTCTCTATCTGATGGGCTGTGTAGTCTCCTCTCTAGCGCTTACTTGAGGTACATGCAGTACTGTGTTACACTGACGTTCCTCCTTCTTCCCTTTTGGATCTACCTTGTATGGCAGACAGCTGTAGCCTTCTATCGCTTTTCTTGGCTCACCCGTTGCTGTTGTGCCTCCGAGTCTTAGGTGGGAATAGAGCATTTACAGCTTCCTATTCCCCTGGTTTCTGTTGCAGGACCTTCAGTATCCATACAATCGTGGAGACCAGGCTCCAGATCATGCGCTTCAGCTGGGAACGAGCTTCCACTCTCTGCTCAGTCCCCCAACTTCTCTCTCCACGTTCACACACTTCGCCCACCTCACAGAACTAACTAATTTCCCTTCCTGGCCCTCAGAGAGCACTCCTCCCCGAATTCTGGTTCAGAGCTCCCTCTGCTGGCCCGGAGTGGGAACTGTGTTGCATGTTATGGTTAACTGCTAGAGAGACCCTTCATTGCTTCCAAGCCTGACATCACCCTCCCTGGAGGAAGGCAGTGCCAGTGTGGCGACCATACACCTGGGGGTGCCACATTTGTCTCTTGTGCCATGTTTGTCCTTGCCTTGCTTTGCCTTGTAGTACTTCCACTGTTCTCTGTCTTAGCCTGTTTTGCTATGTCTCGCCTTAGCTATTCTTTGACTTGTAGTCCTTCCTCTGTTCTCTGCCTTGTCTGTTTTGCTATGTCTGGTCTTTGCTATTCTGAGTCTAGTAGTACTTCTCATGTTTCTTGTCTCAGCCTGTTTTTCCATACTCTGTTCTATTGTGCTCTCTGGCACGTTTCTGTGTCTAGTCCCAAGGTGCTGCCATGGCCCGGCTCTGGGCTTCGGCCTGCGCTCCGCTGCTAGCTCTGTTATCGCTCTGATCTGACTCTGCGTTCCTGTCTCTGTTCCTCTCTGTGTCCTGCTCCCTGTCTTGCCTTCCCTGAACCCCGGCGTGGGTTCCCTCGCTGCCTCCTGTACCTTGGTCGTGCCTCATGTTTGTGTACAGCCGTGTGCACTGGCCAGTGAGGCGTGCCTCCTGCGTGGCTCCTAGCATGCACCCTGCCTTGAATCCTGGTGTGGCTCCTAGCACGCACACTGCCTTGAACCCTGGCGTGGCTCCTAGCACGCACCCTGCCTTGAACCTTGGCATGGCTCCTAGCACGCACCCTGCATTGAACCCTGGCGTGGCTCCTAGCACGCACCCTGCCTTGAACCCTGGCGTGGCTCCTAGCACGCACCCTGCCTTGAACCCTGGCATGGCTCCTAGCACACACCATGCCTTGAACCCTGGCGTGGCTCCTAGCACGCACCCTGCTTTGAACCTTGGCACGGCTCCTAGCACGCACCCTGCCTTGAACCCTGGCGTGGCTCCTAGCAGCACGCGCAGGACTCTGCCTTGAACCCTGACCCTAGCGTGTCTCTTTGCACACGCAGGACTCTGCTTTGTTTCTTGTGCTTTGGCGTGTCTCTATACACGCACCCTGTCTTGTTTGTTGTACTTTGAACCCTTCTGTCTTGTACCTTGTGCCTTGGCATGTCTCTACACACGCACCCTGTCTTGTTTGTTGAACTCTGAACCCTGACTTGTCCCCTACACACGCACCTTGTCTTGCACCTTGCTTTGAACCCTGGCGTGTCCCCTACACACGCACCTTGCCTTGCACCTTGCTTTGAACCCTGGCGTGTCCCCTACACACGCACCCTGCCATGCACCTTACCCTGGACCCTGGTGTGCCCCTAGCACGCATCCTGCCTGGAATCCTGCCTTGGACCTCGGCGTGTTCCCTAACATACACCATGCCTGGAGATCTGTCATGCCTCCTTGCCTGAACCCTGGTTTGCCTGCCGGATGCCAGGAACCTGCCGATCGCTGCCAGAGATCGTAAGCCTGACGACTGCGGCCTGCTGCTCCGGAGCTGATGTCCGCAGCATGATGCCCTGATCGTGTCCATCGTTGCCAGCAGTCCAGAGTCCGATGCCATTGTGCCTTTACCTGTACCCAGACGTGCCTCCTGGCCTGTACCATGCTATGGACCTTAGCGTGCCCACGCACGCACCCTGCCGTGTTGCTTGTTTTCACGTTCGCACTGAATGTTATCCTGAAGTTCTTAATGAAGATACCTTGAACATACCTCTTGTCTTGTCTTGCTTCCTGCTCGCCCTTGTTGTCAGACACTTGCACATAGTGTTCCCCTGAGCCGGCCGTCTGGTCCCAGCAGTCGTGGTGGCTCACCCACTTGGTCTTGCCCCTGATGCTCCCTGTATAGGGGGTGGTTTCTCACAAGGTAAGCTCGCCCTCGGTGAGTGGGTGCCACGACCCAGAGGGTCCACTCAAAAAATCGGCTCAGCAGAAGCTGAGTCCGTCACAGTACTGTTTTGCATGTGTTTTGTAAGCAATGGTATTACGCTTTCTCTGCTAGAGACCACAACACACACACAATTTACCTCACTCCCTTACTTGTATGAAGCTTAGAGCTTTGCAGACATACCCTAACTGGGAGGGGGAGGAGTCGAGTCGTTGTTCTCTTGGAAGAAGAAGGAGAGAATGGAGAACGCTCCTGGAAGCCATGACATGCGCTTCCTCCAGGAGCAAAGCTAAGAAGAATTAGGGAGTCAACCGCTAGGTCATCCATGCTTTCAGAGCAGAGTGGTAAGCTGAGGGACTGTGTGGGTTTATACAACCAACAGCAGAGTGTTTTCCCCCAGGAAGACTGCAGCAACATAGGATCAGTGAAGGATTGTGCAAGAAGGAACTGGAGCTTCACACAGGATCCAAGCTGCAAGTTGCCAGAGGAGGAATACACAGTGAGTGGTGGCTATACTGGAAGTTCTAAACTTCGGGAAGCCTTGGTCCCAGAAGGGATTAGAATAGCAGGAAGCTTACACCGAGTCACAGCAGAGTGAGGGATAACTCCCATTTTGCAGAGCAGACTGTAACCTGGTGAGAGTTGTAATATCTCCTCTACACTGCACCTGAACTACAGTAAATGATAAAGTGACTTTCCTTGTCTCCTGCCTGATTACTCTGTGCCTTCTACTTCCATCACAATCTCTGGGGGTCAGCCCTGGTTGGAGAGGGTTAAACATCTGCACTGTTATCACCATCTAGTCCCCCAGGGATCATCTGCAGTGCCGGCTATACTACAGTCAAACACTCCAACTGGTGTCACGAATCACTAGATAAACTTTATCCCTAATCAATACTCCCTTTTCACATGACCGCCTGGGGCCACGGACTGGGTCACTGCCACTGTGACACATCCCTTTAAGACAACCGGCTCCGGAACCGAGTATCCCACGGCCTCTGGGGCACGTCACTGCAAAGTCCCCATTTCCATTTTGCTATAAAGTATACATAAAAGCTAGATTTCATTGAATTATCATTGCAGGCATATGAAATTTAGGAGAGCTGGGCAGAAAAACATTTCTGACTTCCATGTCATGTTGTTTCAACTGAAATAGTCTCTTTGGCTTGAAAAGACCCCAGATCAGTAGCTTCCTCTTAATCTAGCACTTTTTAGGGCAATGATAAATAATGGTCAAGCACATTTGATTTATACGGGTTCCTCAATTTTCATTGGAGCTACCACTGGAATTTCAAAAGTACATTTCCACAGAATAAAAAAATAAACTTAAGAATTAAACCGTTACTTGACTAGATGCCATGCTTAAAATGATGTCCTGATTCCTTAAGGTTCAGCCCAGGTCCCCTTCTCGCTCCTGGCAAAGACAGAGCCAGGATGTAGAGGAAAATATTAAGCATGACACAAGACCGTAAGTTGACAGTCAAAGTTTTTACTTTTGATATTTCCACTAGTCTACCACAAGCGCATCAGGATAACCATCCGTGTCATGATGTTTATATATTTCCATGAGTTAAAGGAATATTGCCATCTAAGCAAGTGATGGATGTGCCATTACACTATAGTTGCTGAAGGTCTGACCTAAGTGATCCTTTGAATAAAAGGGGCCATGACAAGCATAAACACTATATACCTTAGTTTTTTTACTCTGAACTCAGCTACCAAGCGTACGCAACTCTATGGAGCTCCTAAAAGTCAGAACTCTAGTGATCACTAATTGATGACAAATCCTAGCAATAATCAATCAGTTTTTAAGATAGATAAAAAAAAGCCCTTTAGAAATCCCGTTAGGTAAATTAATATAATGCAAGTGGTGTTTATTGCAATCTGCCACAACCTGGGTTTCGCTACCATGGCTTCATCAGAGGCATACCAGATTTGTGACTCTATTACACATTTACCACTTAAGTAATGAAAATTAAAACGCCTTAAAAATACAAAAAAAGGTAAAAAAAAATGTACTATCAGCGTAGCAAGGCAATAGCTTTAGTTTTCTATTGCAATGAAGATGTTTTGTTGTGACAATTTTAGATCACACAATTTGATCAAAATGTATTGATGAAATTTAGAGACGACGTCAGAAAAAAAAAGAAAAAATAAAACACGGCCATGTTGGTAATCTTCAGCTAAATAGCATTATAAACATGCACAGGTGTCTATTTGGAATTGCAGGAAGAATATTCTGCGTGCTGGCCCTCACTTCCATTCATCAGGATAGTGTCAGTGCTGTGATCAGTCAGTGCTTACCACATAGTGATCACGTTGTAATCGCTCCCCTTGCCACCTCACTGACATCTTGCTCTGCAGCATGTTTACCAAAAAGGATGTCACTCAAGGAGCAAAGGGAGCGATTACCGCATGATCACTGTGTTGCGAGCACTGACCGATCACCGTCCCGTTGACTGGAAGTGATCGTAGGAAAAAGGACTTCATTTTCTTCCTAAAGCCGCATTGCCTATTAGACAGCCACATACTGTATAGGGTATTTACCTGAAAATTCCACAATGGCTGTAGGTAAATACTTCTTCTGTTGTAAGGTTCCCTTTAAAAACATAATTTACCTGTATTAACCCTCAACTGGTGAGGTGGGGTTTGCCACACCCCAAGGATTTTTTGTTCGGCTGCCATTCATTGAAAAATGCTGGTACGTGTCTCACTAGCTTCCATCCATTTCCTTGTCAACAGGATGTCATCAAGGCCTCTCTCTTCTGGCCACACATAACAGAGCTAGCTGTCGCTAAGTGCTGTCTTGGCCTTGCTGAACCCCACATCACCACTCATGTAATTCTTTTTACACATTTTCAAATTTTGAAAACTTCTTTATTTTTGCACAAATTTATAACTGAGTTTCTGTTTGTTTGTGATACTTGTGGGTGTCAAACATTTGTTATACTCATGTGTAATCGATCGCCAATAAGAAAACGATTAAAACTAACGTGATCTTTGCATTTTCTGTAAAAATAAGAGATTTCTAAACACTAGGGTATAGGAAACCCCACAACGGCAGTTGTGTGACAAAACCCCCACCTCACCAGTTGAGGGTTAAAGCCTTCATACATATTAGTCTGACATCAGCTGAACCCGACGACATTTGCCTTCTTGTTGGCCTCCCGACTTTCCACTGCCATGATGACGGAGAAGATAAGGATCCAATATGTCCAATTTTCGACTGTAGATCCATTTTTTCCCTCCTCTTTGACATAAGTTGCCAACCAAAGAGTCTGGCATTAGCTCTCATAGAAAACACAGGAGTGCCAAGCATAGCAAATTGAGAAGTCGGAAGAGATAGCTGTTGGCCGAACGATAGTTCCACCAACAGCTATCTACAGTATTGTGCATGGTGGGCTTTAGTGCCCACGATGTGCTGCCACATATTTGAACAACAGCAGATTTCCATCCCCCTTAACTGCTTTACTTAAACTGTACTGGGAAATCTGGGACATGAGCTGTAGCAGATAAGAGAAGGGTTCTGGTCTCAATAATGTTATTCCAGCAGATCACAAAACACAAACATTTCTAAATGTTTGTTTTTAAGTCAATGTCTCCAAAGAAACCACCCTCTTTGAAGACAGTAACATATTCTTCACCTTATCTGTCTGCAGATAAGATGCCTTCTCAATTGCTCATTCACATCTTATCTTATAGGTGGTGTTTGATCAATAATGGCAGAATAATTTGTAGGAGCAGATTAAGGGTGAAGAGCTGTAATTAGGAGATAACTTTCAACTCAAACTGACTCCAGGGAGTTATTTTATTTTTCCCTTTAGGGGGAAGTGGTTGTTTCAATCTATGCAAACACAGGAAGGTGCATCCTAGCTATTGTCAAAGTCGGGAATAGCCAAGGGCTAAAACTAGATTCCATGATGTCCCACTGGGTGAAAACTTCTGGACTATTGTAAAGGCCCCCATGCATTTAGGTTGCATTCACAAGCCCTGTAACAATTTCCGTTTTGGATCTGCTTTGGGATGACAAAAACAAAAAGGCACTTTAATATTGATAGCCATTAATTTTATTTCTATAGCACAAACATATTCCATAGGACATGAATAAACAAGATAAGGTATTATAGAGTAACAATATCAAGAGGAGGGAGAGTCCTGCTTGCAATCTATGAGAAAATAGGGGATACACAAAAGGTGTATTGTGCTTGTCACGGACGGCCTGCAATATAATAAATAAGAGCATTCAAATAACGCTGCATTGACAGAGAAGTAAAAAAGATTGTGGTCAGAGGGCAGGAGAGTGGAGTTAGTAAAATCAACCACTGAGCAAAGTCAGAATTAGACCAGATCCCGTAGATTCCTATCTTCATGCATAGGAGAAGTAATAAGCTGTGGAAGGCCTAGAGAAGAAGTTAAGGATAGAAGATGAGAGACTGATGAGGAGAGCAGATCAATAGAGATGCTTAAGTCCACCATGATGAGAGTGGGAATTTCACAGAATAGAAAGTGTGGAAATCAGGTTGGAAAGTGATCCAGGAATTGGTGGGACACAACCACCACTTGCAGGGAGAAGGGGTGGAAATATCTGATGTGTGGACCTCAAAAGAGGGGAAGACAAAAGTGAGGAGACTAGGGATAGGGGTCTTTTTACCTGAAAAATCCATTTTGTTTAAAGAAGCAGACCAATTCCTCAACCTTGTCTGTTTTAAGAAAACTGAAGGTCAGCAGTTGCGATGTTGTCCAACTGCTGGATCTAGATTTCAGTGAAAGCCAGAAGGTTAAGAGAATTTGGCAGAAAGAAGTTGTGGACATAGGGGAATTTGTTGCATACTGACAGGGAGATCCAGAGGACACAGTTAAAGGCGATAGGAGAGGGCCATGTTATTGACATTAGTAGGGTTTCTGTAGGCAGTAGAAAAGGAGGAAAATTTACTAGTACAAGATGAGCCAGTGTTAGGGGAGATCCCCTGCAACTAAAAGAATGAAAAAGTGTTTTAATACTATGAGAAGAGAATGTGATCTGTACATGGGACAGGGAAGAACAGAGAACTGATGTGGATAAACTGTCCAGTATGTGTGAAAGTAAGCAGCTACAAGTGCATACAAGGAGTAGATAGACATGGAAAATTCCTTTTGCAGCACTAGTGAACAAGCAACAAGTTTGAGCATCTTGGTATAGCTTACCCATCTCCTGCCTTGTCTAACAGCGTAGTTCTTGACAATTTTTTTTTACTAAACCATTTAGATTATAGTTGATGTCCATCAGAGATTGTTCCTGAAGGAAAAAAAGTCCTAGAAAACTCAACAGAATCATCATGCTGGTTTACTTTATTATACGTTATCTCATATCTCAGGGGCAACATGGTGGCTCAGTGGTTAGCACCTCAACCTTGCAGCGCTGGGGTCCTGGGTTCAAATCTCACCAAGGACAACCTCTGTAAGGAGTTTGAATGTTCTCCCCTTGTGTGTGGGTTTCCTCCAGGTTCTCCGGTTTCCTCCCACTTTACAAAGATATACTCATAGGGAATTTAGATTATGAGCCCCATCGGGGACGATAAAGTGCTGTGGAATATGTTAGCGCTGTATAAAAAATTATTATTATTAAAGATCATTTAGCTCCACATTACACTAATACTCCAGCATATTACTACACCAGGCAACATCTTTCAATAAAGCATTAGGACAATGACCCATAAAGTGGGGGGATAATTGTGCACAAGGGGTTATATTGCACATATGCCCCCACCTGCACAAGTGCCTTGGACAGATCTACATTTATAGGAAATTTGTGCTTAGATCTAATTTAACCCATTAAACAATTAATCAAGTTACTTAAAGGTACTGTCACACTTAGCGATGTACCAGCGATCCTGACCAGCGATATGACTGCCTGTGTGGCAGCTCACTAGCGACATCGCTGGGGACGGTGGTCGCTACTTACCTGTCACACCAGGCGATCCTGACGTCCTCCCGCCCGCGTCCACGCGTCGCTCGTCGTCATAGCAGGAAGCGCCGCCGGAAGCTGACGACGAGAAACAGTCCTGGACGTTCTTGCGCGATCAGCGATAAGCAGCGGGTGAGCGGGTTGTAGGTAAGTATCACACACAACGATATCGCTAGCAATATCGCTATAACGTCACAAGTTATAGCGATATTGCTAGCGATATCGCTTAGTGTGACAGTACCTTAAGACTGGAGGAGGTAATAATATGTAAAGCTAAAACAAACATGAAGGCCAGCTTGGACCATAAAACTTGAGGGGGACTAGATAACCTTAGAATGAACAAACACAATAAAATTAGCATATACCATAAATTACTAAGGAAGTAGAGATAGTTAAGGGCCCCGTCACACAGAGACGCACCAGCGATTCCGACAACAATATGACCTTGTGAAGAGAAAGCAGCTGCACTCTGGGAAATTTTGATTTTCAATGCAAAAATTTTTTTATTGAAGACACCAGAGGGGAATAGTGCGTTGAGGTAACGTTTCGACCCTATGTCGGGTCTTTTTCAAACCTCACTTAAAGCACAAGAGAAAAAAGAAGCAATCATGGCAGTATGAATGTGCAGGAGGGGCTGAAAAAAAGATCCATTCTGGCAGGGACCAGGCAGAGGTCCTAAGATGAGCTGGAAGCGTGGACTACACCACAGACGGCGCTAGCTGCCCCACGCTTCCAGCTCATCTTAGGACCTCTGCCTGGTCCCTGCCAGACCGGATCTTTTTTTCAGCCCCTCCTGCACATTCATACTGCCGTGATTGCTTCTTTTTCTCTTGTGCTTTAAGTGAGGTTTGAAAAAGACCCGACATAGGGTCGAAACGTTACCTCAACGCACTATTCCCCTGTGGTGTCTTCAATAAAAAAATTTTTGCATTGAAAATCAAAATTTCCCAGAGTGCAGCTGTTTTCTCTTCACTGGATGACTGTCTGGACTAAGTTCCAGGTTCAGCTTGCACCTACCTCATATCCACAGAGTGCACGCCTTGTCTGTATCTCAACGATATGACCTTGTCATGATCGCTGGTTTGTCGCTACATGATTGCTGGTGAGCTGCCAAACAGGCAGCTTCACCAGCGATCAGCACCAGTGACAGGAGGGTAACAAGCGACACACGTCGCTTAGTTACCCACTGTGTACCTTAGTTACAAGTGCGCTGGTGCAGGGAGCTGGTAACCAAGGTACACATCGGGTTTCTAAGCAGCGCGCGGCACTTAGAAACCCGATGTTTACCTTGGTTACCCACTCCCTGCACCAGCGTGCTGGTAACTAAGGTACACATCGGGTTTCTAAGCGCTGCGCGCAGCTTAGAAACCCGACGTTTACCTTAGTTACCAGCTCCTGCTCGCTGATCGCTGGTCTCCCGCCTGTCACGGCAGGGGGGCCGGTCACTGGTCAGTGTCACACACAGTGATCTCGCTGGTGAGATCGCTGTTGCATCACAAAACTTGTGACTCAGCAGCGATCTCGCTAGTGAGATCGCTATGTGTGATGGGGGCTTAAGGCTTCGCATGGGTTAACAGCAGAAAAAATGAATATATGCCTGCATGAAAAGAAGAGAGATGAGTGTTAAGGCCCCGTCATCTCACATAATGAGATCGTTAGCGAGATCGCTGTTGCTTCACTGATTTTGTGACGCAACAGCGATCTCGCTACGCGTGACACATAGCGGCGACCGGTCCCCCGCTGCGATCTCGCTGATCATGCTCGAATGTCACAGGCCATTTTCTGATCACTGTTGCCCTGCTGGCCAGTGCGCATCGCTGTGTTTGACACCGATGAGCGACCTTGTTGGCGACGCAGAACTCAGGGAACGCAGGCGTGAGTCGTCAGAATAGCTGCTGTGTGACAAGGTACCAATGACCGTCGAGGTCGTTGTACGGATCGCCGGATTGTTGCTGCGTTGTTGAGTAGATCTGACTGTTTGGCAGCTTACTAGTGACCATTTTGTGACGCACCAGCGACCCTTATAGGTCGTATCGTTGTCGAGATCGCTGGTGCGTCGCTAAGTGTAACGGTACCCTTAGATTGATGCCATGTTTAATTAATGTGCACTTTAACTAATATGAGGGATATTATATATATTAATCCTCCAATTTTCACAGTGGACAATAGGAGTCGCACTTCGTGCTCTTATTTTCGAGGCTCAATGCACATTTGCTTAATAGCATTTTCTCTTGACCCCACCTATACACCTGGTCAGGCAGATCAAGTGTTCTTTATGGGAATAGCGGAGTAGCACAACTCCTACAGAAACTAACCCCATGGAAGAAAAAAAATGGATGGTTGCTGAAATTTAATATTCTTAATCCTGCTCATCCACAACATCATGTGTTGAGGCAGATTCTGGAAGTCTCCACGCAGATGAGAATGTTGGATGAGACTGACAAAATCAGCATATTTTCTTTATTTTGCATCCTGTCCATTAATGATGAGCGTAAGTGCTCGGATAAGGTGCTTTCCGAGCCTGCTCGGGTGCTGTCCGGCGTGCTCGAATAATATGTTCTAGACCCCGTAGCTGCATGTCTCCCGACTGTTAGGCAATCCCTATATGTGTTCCAGCTGTATAACGGCCACAAGACAAGCACCACGAGGTCTCGAACATATTATACACTTGGCTAGTACCTGAGCTTGCTCTGATAACACCTTAGCCAAGCACGTTCGAACATCACTACTTGCCTTCAGATTTGTCTGGAGGAATGGAACAATATTTACGCCTTCAAAATGACAGAACCCAATAGTTCCATTATAATTTCTAGACAATAATACAACAGAAGTGTGAACATTGCAATAGTGATGTTAATTTTAGCCCCTTAAGTGAATACTTCACTAGTTTTTGTATGTTAAGCCTTTAGTGACGGAACAAATTTTGACCTTAATGACCAGGCCAAATTTTAGAAATCTAACCAGCATCACTTTATGTGATAATAACCATGGAACTTTTCAACGTATATTCCAGTGATTCTGAGACTTTGATTGATATGATTCATGAAAATATAAAAAAGCGTGACAATTTGAAGATTTCAAACTTTAAATTTTTATGCTCTGAAATCAGATAATTATACCACACAAAATAATTAAGAAACAAAATTTCCCATATGTCTACTTTACATCTGCATCATTTTTTAAAACATTTTTTTAAGGATGTTAGAGGTGTTAAAAGTTTAGCAGTAATTTTTCATTTTTTCATCAAATTTACAAAACCTGTTTCTTTAGGGACCTATTCAGATTGAAATGGACTTTGAGGGTCCAATATATTGGAAACGTTCCAAAAGTGATGCCATTTTAAAACCTGCACCCTTCAAATAGTTCAAAACTGTTGTCAGGAAATTTTTGAACCCTTCAGGTGCTACACAGGAATTAATGCAAAGTGGAATGAAAATAATACATTTTAATTTTACCTCTAAAATCTTGCTTTAGCCCCAATTTTTTTTCACTTTTTCAAGAGGTAACACCAAAAATTGGACCACAGTGTTTGTTACCGACTTTCTTACGAGTCCGGCGATACCTCACATGTACTCAAAAATTTCTGTTTGGCCAAATGGCAGGGCTCAGAGCGGAAAGAGCAATATTTGAATTTTGGAACACAAATTTGGTTGAAAGAGATAGCGGACACCATGTCATATTTGCAGGGCCCCTAAGGTGCCTAAACAGTAGAAACCCACCACAAGTAACTCCATTTTGGAAATTACACCCATCAAGGATTTTATCCCACCGGATCTACACAGAATTTGCCAAAATTAGGTAATCAAATTGAAAAAGTTCATTTTTTTGTTACAAAAATCTAGCTTTAGCCCTAAATTTGTCACTTTTGCAAGAAGTAAGACCAAAAGGTGGACCTAGCAGTTTGTTACCCACCTTATAATGAGCACGGTGATACCCCTTATGTAGTTAAAAAGTCCTGTTTAGACAAACAACAGAGGTTGGAGCAGAAGGAGCAAAAATTGAATTTTGGAACACAAATTTGTCTCTATTAACAATAAAGTGTCATATTGGCAGAATGGCAGAGCCCGTTTAGTTCAAGAAAAGAAAACCCTGATATATTGTCTTTTTTGTAAATTATACCCTCAAGTGTATTTATCTAGGGAGGCAGTGAGTAGTTTGATACCACTATTTTTTATGCAGTTGATGCAACACAAGTTTAAAAATTACAAGTTTTTTTTCACTGTCTTGGTGAAGAAATTGCATCATTAGTTCCCAGGCAATTTGACCCGGGATGCCAATTGTATTGGGCAGTTTTGAGGGTTAATTTGGCATTCTCTACCTTCGTATATTACAATTTTGCACCGTTTTTGGCGTGCTTGGAGGAGATAAATTGTTGGAATGACAGACGGCCCCTGAAACTCACGGGGGACTCATTGACAGCAACATTTTGCACAGGGATATATGAATTTAAAAATGAATCTTGTAGGAGGGAAATTAGGGGTCTCAATTTGTTAAGGTGATTGTAGAAGGGGGTTATTTCTTGGGGGGGCTTAGTAGGGTTTCATAACGGGCTCTGTTCATGACAGCTGCAAATACTGGGGTGCTATGGGCAGATTTCGTTACCCAAGAGGAACTGAGATTGGATTTTTTTTACTAAACCAATTTTGAGGGTAAGACCCAAAAAGTTTTTTTTTAATTTCAGGGACAATTGTGGGGATCCAGGAACAGGAATGATAAGCAGTCAGTTTTTGGTAACTATATTGTCGGGCATATAAAATGGTTTGGTGGGTAATTAATTGTAGGTCTTCTGAGGGAGCGAAAATTTGAAAAAATTCAAAGAGGGTAACATTGGTGACATCTAATTTTATTGCAGGGGATGCTGAAAAAGGGGCAAATACATTGTCAGGATACCATAGTGGAGGGGCGACAGCGGAACTGGGTCCTGTTTCTGACAATTCAGAAGTGACAACCAACTCCACTACCATCAGGCTGTGGGATCCTGTGGAGGAACCGGAGTCACTGTCTGAAAACTATTCTGCAGGGTGAAGGCCTGCTCCACGGTGAGCATTCTGTGAGCCATTATTTTTATTTTATTTTATATGCATGCCTAACAAAAAAAACCCTAACCTATTCTAACTCTAGTAAACCTTACAGTGGTAATTTTTTTTATATCATTTTAAAGGGGGCTTTACACATAGAGATATCGCTAGTGATATGTCTAAAGCGTCACCGATTTTGTGACGCAGCAGCGATATCGCTAAATGTGACACTTACCTCAGACCACCCCCCCGCTGGCTATCGATGATCGCGCAAGATCGTCCTGGTCCATTTCTCGTCGGCTTCCTGCTGGCGCCGGCGAGCGAGCCATGGACGCGGGCGGAAGACGGTCATCATCGCCGCTTCTGACAGGTGAGTATCGACCGCCGACCGCTGCTGCATCGCTAGTGAGATCTGCCTGTATGGCAGCTCACTAGCGACCATTTAGCGATGCACCAGCGATCCTGACCGGGTCATATCGTGGTCGGGATCGCTGGTGCATTGCTAAATGTAACGGAGCCTTTATTCTACTAGAAGAAACCTTAACCCTAATGTCAAAAGAAAAGAAATTAATCTGACAAGGGCGGGGGAGGGGGGCGAGAAGACAAATATTGGACTTTTGATCACAATGATCAAAAGTCAGCAACCAATAGGCATAATTCCTACGGTTGCTGTGAATGTGCCCACCATTTTGCTTTGACATCAGGAGAATGAAGGCCGAGGAATGGCTGTTCTGGTACTAAGGTACTGTTTGGTGGGTCCTGGGGACATCATTTCTCTCTCCTCTGACATAGTAGAACATATCAGAGGAGAGAGAAATTATTTTTAAATAGGACTTCACTTTTTTAATCTGATCACCATTTTTCCTTGAATAGCGGCGATCATGTGACTGGATGCCGAAAACAACAACCCTGATGTGTCCTCCAGGGTCTCAGCTACCCCCAGTTGCTGAAACCCGGGAAATTTTATGATGCTGGGGGGTGCTATGCACTCATTTCTCAGCATCATTAAAAGCAACACTGAGGTATAAGACACCTTAACTGCCACTGTTAAAAGGCGTATCGACAGTCGTTAAGGGATTAAACTGGTCTCACAATGGAAGAGTTGTTGCAGAGCTGAACAGCATGTAGTTTATTTTTTTAAGTTTCTCATCTGTTGGCGCTTGTAAAGTTTAGGATATACTTTTTGATAAGTCCAATGAGGTATTACCATAGATTCTTATCTGGGAACATGCACTTTTATTTCCTGCATTATTCCTCTTGCTTATGATTGGTCAATGTAAAAATAAAAACCAGTATATTATAATATATTTTGAAGGCATTAGATAAACCATTGAATACTGAAGACCCTCATCAAGAAGTGGCTGGAATTTGGCACTATAGTGTTCTTTCATAAAAAAAATTGATGAAAAGGCAAAAAAAAAAAAACACTTGGCCATGGAGCCTGCCAATAGGTTCACAACTAGAGTTGAGCGACTTTGGTCGGATCGGGTTTCATGAAACAAAATTTGTTTCAGATGAAACTGGTCCGACTAGGGCAAAAAAAGTCAGAGTTTCGTCCGTAACCCGACCCCAATGCAAGTCAATGGGGAATAAAAGTCGGCATTGAGTGGATGAATGTCATCCGCTCAATGCCGACTTTTATTTCCCATTGACTTGCATTGGGGTCAGGTTTCGGATGAAACTCCGACTTTTTTTGCCCTAGTCGGACCAGTTTCATCTGAAACAAATTTTGTTTCATGAAACCCGATCCGACCAAAGTCGCTCAACTCTACTCACAACATTAAAGGAGCTGCAGGAATATCCAGCAAGTACTGCATATGACAACAATCTCCTGTATTCTTCATTTGACTGGTTTGTTGGACAAGGTGGAAAAATGAAAGCCTTTTCTTAAAGGAAAAACAATGCAGGATTTGGCATTTAAATATTTAAGTGTGCCAAAACTTGTGGGAATAGTCAGAGTGAGACAGATATATGGAGCGCCAGGCTGACGGGTCTCAGGGTGCTGGTAATAGTAATCTGATGCTGCTCCTGTCGGGTGCCTCTAGAGAGGATATAAAAGCAGGGTAACCCAATCGCAGGGGAGCACAAAGGAAAGGGAGAAGCTTGAAAGGTTTTCTTCTTTATTAAGTTCCACTACGCATTTCACCGGATAACCACCGTCTTCAACTTGTGGGAAGACATGTAAAATGATCTGATGAGACTGGGGCTGAACTTTTTGGCCATAATTCCAAAATATGTTTGGGGTGAAGCGAACACTGCGCATCACCAGAAGAATACCATTCCCACAGTTAAGCATGGTGGAGGCAGGATTATGCTTTAGGGCTGTTTTTCAGCAGCTAAAACTGGGGCTTTAGTTAAGGTGGAGGAAATAATGAACAATTCTATATGTTTAATTTTGCAACAAAACTATCAGGCTTTTGCTAAAAAGCAGAAGTGGAGAAGAGAAGATTCAATTTTAAGCACTACAAGGACTATATACCTACCTCCAAGTGAACATAAGAATGGCTTCTCAAGAAGCAGATCAAAGATATTAAATTATTTTTCTTGGTATGCTTTTATTTACAAGAAAAAACTTACATTTTAAACAAGGGTGTTTAGATTTTTACATCTACATTAGAAAAGATCAAAGTGTGATTACAAACACTTCCAGATTTCACCTTACAGCAGTCAGTGTGGGGGAGTTGGAGTGTATACATCTGAGTTGACAGAACTGTGAGAGAGCTTCAGCTTCAGAGGTGTATAATCACAATCAGTTCAGCTATACTCCCCTTTACCTCAGACTACTGCTGTGAGAAAAACCTGGTGGTGTAATCATAATCAACTTTGTTGTATTTCCCCTCCCTACAAACTGACTGCCTTGAGATGAAAGCTACAAACTATTAAACTCCATAAAGGCAATTCTTGCTATTGACTGTGACAGCCAGAGTGGGATGGATGGTAATTGTGGAACTGGACTTCTTGCCCGAATCAGCACTTAGTTTTATAGCTGGTGCTCTGCTCCTGAACCCATGCAAATGAAGTGCCTTCCATGAACGGTAGCCCTGTCACCTTCATTTAGATATCTATACAGTGGCATGTGAACCTTTGGGCACCCCTGGTCAAATTACTGTTTTTGTGAACAGTTAACCATATTGAATATGAAATGATCTCTAAAAGGGCCAAAGATAAAGATGACACCTTTCTTTTGCATTTTAGCCAATAAATATACACATATATATAGTTATTTTTTACATTTTTTAAATTACAAAAGGGAAAATGGGCTAAAGCAGAACTTTGGGCATCCTTGGAGATTTGTGTGCTCAGATAACTTTGAACTAGGTTTCAGACCGTAATTAACCTGTTAGGATTATGGCTTGTTCACCATCATCATTAGGAAAGACCAGGTGATGTAAATTTCCCAGCTTTATAAAAGCTCAGCTTCCTTTTACCTTGTGCCAAATCCAGCAGCCATGGGTTCTTCTAAGTCGATGGCCTGCACTTTGAAAATGGTAGAGGCCCACAAAGCAGGATAAGGCTATAAGAAGATAAGCAAAGAGTTTTTGAGTTGCCCTTCCTTCAGTTCAAAAAGTAATTAAGAAATGGCATTTAAAAGGAACAGTGGAGGTCAAGATGAGGTCTATAAGACCAAGCCAAATTTCATTGAGTGCTGCTTGTAGGATTGCTAGAGAGGCAAATCAGAACCCTTGTTTGACTGTGAAAGATCTTCACAAAGATTTAGCAGACTCTGGACTTGCGGTACTTTGTTGTAGTGTTCAGAGACATCTGTGTTATGAATGGGTCACCTAGGAGGAAAAAACAACACAAGCTAAGTCTCAGAAAACCAGAGAGGTTGGTAACTATGCAGATTGCAGATCCCTGATCTTACCGCACAACTAGCAGCAGTCGTGGAGCGTACCTACGATGATCCTAGACGCCTCGTCACAACCGGAGAGCTACATAAGCCTAAAGCAGGAAAAGAGGAAAACTAACTGCCCCAGAGCAGACCCCAAAGGAAAGACAGCCCCCACATGTATTGACGGTGAAACAAGATGAAAACACAAACAAAGGCAGAAAAATAGGCTGAGCAAACGTTGGGGCCCGACTAACTAGAAAGGACAGGAAAGGAAAGACACTGTCTGCAATCTGCCAAAAACCCTACCAAAATAATGTCCAACACTTCTGATAGCAAAATTAACCCTGAAGTCACTAGACTTCTCCCACTATATTAGCACTCTGAAATATTCTGAGACAGAGCAAAAAGAGGCCAATCTAATAAGGGACCAAAAGGCAAATACAGATAAATAGGAGTGGAAACTCAGCACAACCCCAGCAGGGACTGGCTGACCACAAAAACTGAATAGACCAACAAGAGCAAGTGTGAACAATAGCAAAAACAAACTTAACTTGAGAAGACTGGAACAGAGCTGAAGTCCCAGACCTGAGAAGCAGACTGAATCACCAGCACCAGGATAGGGCGTCGGCTGTCTTATATCCAGTCTGATACTCTAGAGATCCAATCGTTATCCTCCTCATCAGGTGGCAGATCACTACCAATTAAACCAACCTCACTACCTCCTGTCACCACCAGAGGGAGAGCGGAAGGAGAACTCTCAACTGGTGGAGCAGAAAATGAGTTCACAACACATCTGCACAAATATGGCCTTCATGAAAGAGACATCAGAAGAAAACCTCTCCTGCATTCTCACTAGAAGTATGCAAAAGAATATCTAAACAAGCCTGAAGCATTTTTGAAAAAAGTCCCTTGGACCAATGAGGTTAAACTAGAACTCTTTGGCCACAATGATCAAAGGTATGTGAGGAGAAAAAAGGGCACAGAATTTCAGGAACAGAGCATCTCGCCAACCATTAAACATGGGGGGTGGATCAATCATGCTTTGGGGTTGTATTGCAGCAAATGGCATGGGGAACATTTAGAGGAAAAAATGGATCCAATGAAATTTTTACAAATTCTTGATGCAAACATAACACCTTCGGTAAAAAAGCTGAAGTTGAAGAGAGGATAGCTTCTACAAATTGATAATGATCCTTAACACATCAGAATCCACAACAGACTATCTCATTAGGCTCAAGGTGAAGGTTTTACAATGGCTCTCACCGTTCCATGATCTGAACATAATTGAAAATCTGTGACTAGACATGAAAATAGCAGAGGATGCAAGACGACCCGGGAATCTCACAGAACTGGAAGAATTTTCCAAGGAAGAATGGATGAAAATCCCTCAAACAAGAAATGAAACACTCTTGGCTGGCTACAAAAAGTGTTTACAAGCTGTGATACTTTCAAAAGGAGGTCCTACTAGGTACTATCCATGCAGGATGCCCAAAGTTTTGCATCTGCTTATTTTCTTTTCTGTAATTTTTAAAATATTTACAATTTTTTTGGCTAAAATACAGAGGAAATGTGTCATCTTTGAAGATCATTTTATCTTCAACTTGCTTAACTTTTCACAATAGCAGTAATTTTGACCAGGGGTTCCCAAACATTTACATGCCACTGTATATAATGAAGCAAACCTATAAAACTTCCCACAAATCTATTAAGAAATTATAGTAGCCACAATTCCTCCACTGCAAGACTTATAACATTTCCCACTGAGCATGCTAATGACTTGAGTTAATCTGCTGTGCGTTTTCCTTAACAGATGAGTTGTTTTTCTCTTTACATCCCTAAATAGTCCTACTTAATGTTCGACAGGTTGACCCACCCACCTATCATTTAAAGTCATGCACCTGTGCACTGGTTGGACTTGGCACAAGCGCTGTTTACTACCTTCAGTCCTCTCCATGACATTGTGCTGCACTATGCTCTGTGATGGGGTTAGGCTGGAGAGAAGTAAGCGCGCTTGTGTAGAGGTCAATAATCAGCATGCAGACATGAGATTTTAGACACTATACGATACTATGGGAGACCAGGATGAAATATTCAGCCATGTAATCAAGCTCCTTTACATGCAGGTAGGAAAATAAGGGAAATTATGATTTGTAAGCAACAATTTTTTAAAATAAACCAAAAAAGAAAGGTTACTGAAGTATTGCAGTTTAAGTTCACTATTGAGAGGTTGCATAGTTTATGTACGCCAAAGGTATGGCACTTGTCTGTAAATAAGTGCAGGATAGAAAGGTGTTAAAGATGGAGCTCAGAGTTAGAAAAATAAGGCATTTTTCTCCCAGAAATAGCACCACGCCTGTCCCTGGGTTGTCTGGTATTGCAGCCTAGCCCAGTTCACTTAGAAGGAGCTAAAGAAAACAGCAATGTTTTTCTAACCCAGGACAATTGTTTTAAGTGATTATTTAGTTTCAAACTTTGTGATATTTTGGATATTTTATCATTGATTGAACCATACAGCTTATTTTCACTATAGATGGAGAAAAACCACTAAACTAATGGATCTAGGTTTTCTGCAGCTTTCAGTTACAACATTGAAGTGTTATCAAGGATGACCAGAATATGTACTGAGATCTGATATAAAGTTTGTGAAAACATAATGGGAAAAAAAAAAGAAGAAAAGTAAGTTGCGCATAGTGGCATAACAAGACTCCCATGGGACCCCGGAGCAAAATTTAGACCTGGCCCCAACCAGCATGTTGGTCAGATGTACTGGCCTCTATAGCGTTCTAGCTCCTATGTAGACATGTGTTCAATCCCCAGACCCATAAAAAATAAATTAATTAAATAAATACATAAAACACGCACACACTACAGACAAAAATATAATCACCTTATAGAAAGCATGTGTCATACCCGCTATGTCTGTTATGCCGCAAGACCCCTGGAGCAGTGTGCATGCGCACCGAACTGTCATGCCCGCTATGTCTGTTATGCCGCATGACCCCTGGAGCAGTGTGCACGCGCACCGAACTGTCATGCCCGCTCTGTCTATTATGCCACATGACCCCTGGAGCAGTGTGCACGTGCACCGAACTGTCATGCCAGCCATGTCTGGTATGCCGCATGACTCCTGGAGCAGTGTGCACGCGCACCGAACTATCATGCCCGCTATGTCTTATGCTGCAGAATCCCTGGAGCAGTGTGCACACGCATCTCGTGACTGTTATGCTGCGTCACTCCTGGAGCGGTGCGCATGCGTACCTCACCTCATGGCTGCATGCCGCTGCTGTGTGCGCGCCCATCTCTGCTCTGCCTGCTGTGATCGTCACTATGGTCTAGTAGAATCTGATCCAGCAATCCTCCCTATGCTCCTGGAGTCCCTGATCATGTGACCCTCTCTATGTCCAGCAGTATCTGATCCAGCAATCCTCTCTATGGTCCTGGAGGCCCTGATCATGTGACCCTCTCTATGGTCCAGCAGAATCTGATCTAGCTAGCCTCTCTATGATCCTGGAGGATTGAACCGGAAGTCCTCTCCTGGTCCTGACCCGGAAGTGCAGGTGCTAATGCCCTATATCAGACCGCCCCTTCCTATGGTCGGGGCCTAAGTATCGTGTTGCTTCCTTGCATGGCTGCTTGGCCTGCTCGGTCGCTCTCTGTATTTGGTGCCCCTGCACTCTGCCCTGATGTGCCTCTCTGCACACGCTCTGTGCTTGTATTCTGCCTCTTGTCTCGTGCCATGCCTTGTGTTATCTCTCGTGTCATGTTTTGTCCTTGTTATGCTTTGACTTGTAGTACTTCCTTTGTTCACTGCCTTAGTCTGTTTCGCCTTGTCTTGCCTAAGCTATTCTTTGACTTGTAGTACTTCCTATGTTCTCTGCCTTGCCTGTTTCGCCATGTCTGGCCTTTGCTATTCTGAGCCTTGTAGTACTTCCGCGTTCACTGTCTCTGCCTGGTTTTCCTTACTCTGCCCTATGGTGCTCTCCTGCACATTCCATGTCTAGTCTCAAGGTAGTGCTTTGACCCGGCTCTGGGCTTCGGCCTACGCTCCGCTGCTAGACTCTGTCCTATGGTGCTCTCTAGCACATTTCATGGCTAGTCTCAAGGTTCTCCCTTGAGCCAGCTCTGGGCTTCGGCCTACGCTCTGCTGCTAGCCCTATACTCTCTCTGAACTGGCTCCGTGTTTCTGCCTTTGTTCTGCTCCTTGTTCTGTACCTTGCCTCGCCTTGCTTTGTTTCTTCGCGTGCCCTTTGCACGCGCCTGGCCTTCCTAGCCTCCTGTCTGTGCCTCAGCTGTGCCCACCCTAGTCGTGCCCGCCTGCTTGTGCCTCAGCTGTGCACGTCGGCCAGTGACAGCTGTGTCACCTGATATGCCTCAGCCGGGTTCGCCTCAGTCTTGTCTGTCTGTCTGTTCCTCAGCCAGACCAGCTAGCCAGTGCCCCAGCTGTGCTCTTTGTGCTTCCTTGCACCCATGCTGTCTCTGAACTGTGCTTTGCATTCCCTCTTAGCACGCGCAGGCCATAGCTTGCTTCTTGGCATACCTCCCCGTGCTTCTCTAAAGTACGCGCAGGTTTTGCCATTTACCCTGTCGTGCCCTCTTGCACGTACAGGTCCTAGCCTGAATCCTGTCATGCCCCCTTGCACGCACAGGCCTTTGCCTGAACCCTGGCATGTCTCCTAGCATGCGCAGGCCCTTGCCTTAGCCTGAACCCTGGCGTGTCTCCTAGCACGCGCAGGCCCTTGCCTTAGCATGAACCCTGGTGTGCCTCCTAGCACGCGCAGGCCCTTGCCTTGCCAGAACCCTGGCATGCCCTCGGCACGTGCAGGACCTTAGTCTGAACCCTGGCGGCTCCTCTAGCGTGCCCAGGACATTGGACCTTAAACCCTGGCGTGTCCCTACACACGCACCATGTCTTGAACTTTGAGCTTTTAACCCTGGCGTGTCCCCTACACACGCACCATGTTTTGTACTTTGAACCTGGCGTGTTCCCTACACAAGCACCTTGCCTTGCACCTTGCCCTGGAGCCTGGTGTGCCCCTAGCACGCACCCTGCCTGGAACCTTGCCTTGGACCTTGGCGTGTTACCTAACACGCACCATGTCTGGAGATCTGTCGTGCCTTCTTGCCTGAACCCTGCTTTGCCTGCCGGATGCCCGGAACCTGCCGATCGCTGTCAGAGATCGTAAGCCTGACGACTGCGGCCTGATGTCCGGAGCTGATGTCCGCAGCCTGATGCCCTGATCCTGTCGATTGTTGCCAGCTGTCTGGAGTCCGATGCCATCGAGCCTTGCTTGTACCTAGGCGTGCCATCTAGCACGTACCATGCGATGGACCTTGGCGTGCCACGCACGCACCTTGCTGTATTTTCCCTGTTATCATGCTTTGCACCTGATGTAGCCCTGAGTTTGCCTTAATGAAGATACCTTGAATTCACGTCTTGTCTTGTTTCCTGCATGTCCTTTGTCGTCAAACACTCTTACTTAGTGTCGACCTGAGCCGGCCGTCTGGTTCCAGCAGTCGTGGTGGCTCACCCCCTTGGTCTTGCCCCTGACACTCCCTGTATAGGGGGTGGTTCCTCACAAGGTCAGCTCGCCCTAGGTGGGTGGGTGCCACGACCCAGAGGGTCCACTCTAAAGAAAACGACTCAGCAATAGCTCACTCCATAACAGCATGGTAATACGATCAGTTTGTAAGTAATACTTCTAAATAAAGTTACCAAATATCACCATATTGTTCCTGAATAAGACCGCTATATCGAAACCAATCTACCAATAATGAACGACAAAAAGGGCATTAATACCCATACACAATGACCATGTATTATCACTACATGGTGTCGGAGTATAGCCACCATCCTGTTACTGAACAAAATTCACTTGCCAAGACGGTCGACCAATAACATCATAAAAGGGATAAATATCGCCACAGCATGACAGTACTATATATTACCACCACATAGTAATTAAATACCACCAGAAAAAAACAACAAAAAAACACATTACTAATACTAATGTTATCAATAGTGACATTATACACAGGTGCTCTGTAGATTGTATATGTTTACACAGTACAGGTAAATCCGGTGACCTACCAGTAATGCAACCAAATGAAGTCATTTGCTGTCAACTATCTTTGGCTAGTACCGGGGCTGGCTGGCACGTTTCAGCCTGGGGGCAATCACAAGGCAGTGACCCTCCAGTTGCGGTGCTTTTGCCCTGCTTATATCTGGCCGCTGCATTAAAGAAGCAGAGATAACAGGCTTTAAAAACAGGGTGGTACATAGATATGGGAACAGAACGGAGCTAGCTGCATATATATGGAAGCAGAACCAAGCTTACTGCCTACATAGATAATGTAACAGAAGCAAGACTACATAGACACGAGACCAGAACCAAGATTGTTAAGTAGATAAGGAAACGGACTGGAGCTTACTACAGAGATATGGGAGCAGAACCGAGCTTACTACAGAGATATGGGAGCAGAACCAAGCTTACTACAGAGATATGGGAGCAGAATTGAGCTTACTACAGAGATATGGGAGCAGAACCAAGCTTACTACAGAGATATGGGGGCAGAACAGAGCTTACTCCAGAGATATGGGAGCAGAAATGAGCTTACTACAGAGATATGGGAGCAGAACAGAGGTTACTACAGAGATATGGGAGCAGAACCAAGCTTACTGTAGAGATATGGAAGCAGAACCGAGCTTACTACAGAGATATGGGAGCAGAACAGAGGTTACTACAGATATATTGGAGCAGAACCAAGCTTACTACAGAGATATGGGAGCAGAACCGATCTTCCTACAGAGATATGGGAGCAGAACCGAGCTTACTACAGATATATGGGAGCAGAACAGAGCTTACTACAGAGATATGGGAGCAGAACCAAGCTTACTATAGCGATATGGGAGCAGAACCAAGCTTACTATAGAGATATGGGAGCAGAACCGAGCTTACTATAGAGATATGGGAGCAGAACCAAGCTTACTATAGAGATATGGGAGCAGAACTGATCTTACTACAGAGATAAGGGAGGAGAACCGAGCTTACTACAGAGATAAGGGAGCAGAACCGAGCTTACTACACACATATGGGAGCAGAACAGAGCTTACTACAGAGTTATGGGAGCAGAACAGAGCTTACTACAGAGATATGGGAGCAGAACCAAGCTTACTATAGAGATATGGGAGCAGAACCAAGCTTACTATAGAGAAATGGGAGCAGAACCGATCTTACTACAGAGATAAGGGAGGAGAACCGAGCTTACTACAGAGATATGGAAGCAGAACCAATCTTACTACAGAGATAAGGGAGGAGAACCGAGCTTACTACAGAGATAAGGGAGCAGAACCGAGCTTACTACAGAGATATGGGAGCAGAACAGAGCTTACTACAGAGATATGGGAGCAGAACAGAGCTTACTACAGAGATATGGGAGCAGAACCAAGCTTACTATAGAGATATGGGAGCAGAACCAAGCTTACTATAGAGCAGGGATCCTCAAACTACGGCCCGCGGGCCACATGCGGCCCGCCAAGGACTTTTATCCGGCCCCCCGCCAGGCCGACATTGAACTCATGAACTGCACTGCAGTTCAATGCCGGCGGGCCCTGTAATCGTGGGCGGGACGAGGCGCCGAGGAAAGGCCTTACGCAGCCCTCCGTTTGCAGCAGAACACAGTGCACACAGACGGCGCGATTGTCATCACGCCGCCTGCGCGGCCTGATGACGTCACGCCGCCTGTGTGCCTGTGCAGGAAGAAGACTGAGATGAGCGGGCGCCTCTTCAGAGCAGCGGGGGGACATAGGTGAGTATTTTTTTTTTTTTTTTTTTTAACGCCGGGTCCTTTGGGGTCATTTACCTGCCTAATGGGCACATGTGCTGCCTAATGGGGACATTTACCAGCCTAATGGGGACATTTACCTGCCCATTGGGGACCTGTGCTGCCTAATGGGGACATTTACCTGCCAATTGGGGACTTGTGCTGCCTAATGGGGACCTGTGCTGCCTAATGGGGACATTTACCTGCCTATTGGGGACCTGTGCTGCCTAATGGGGACATTTACCTGCCTATTGGGGACCTGTGCTGCCTAATGGGGACCTGTGCTGCCTAATGGGGACATTTACCTGCCTATTGGGGACCTGTGCTGCCTAATGGGGACATTTACCTGCCTATTGGGGACCTGTGCTGCCTAATGGGGACATTTACCTGCCTATTGGGGACCTGTGCTGCCTAATGGGGACCTGTGCTGCCTAATGGGGACATTTACCTGCCTATTGGGGACCTGTGCTGCCTAATGGGGACATTTACCTGCCTATTGGGGACCTGTGCTGCCTAATGGGGACATTTACCTGCCTATTGGGGACCTGTGCTGCCTAATGGGGACATTTACCTGCCTAATGGGGACCTGTGCTGCCTAATGGTGACATTTACCTGCCTATTGGGGACCTGTGCTGCCTAATGGGGACATTTACCGGCCAATTGGGGACCTGTGCTGCCTAATGGGGACATTTACCTGCCAATTGGAGACCTGTGCTGCCTAATGGGGACATTTACCTGCCAATTGGGGACCTGTGCTGCCTAATGGGGACATTTACCTGCCAATTGGGGACCTGTGCTGCCTAATGGGGACATTTACCTGCCTAATGGGGACCTGTGCTGCCTATTGGGGACATTTACCTGCCTATTGGGGACCTGTGCTGCCTAATGGGGACCTTTGCTGCCTATTGGGGACATTTACCTGCCTTTTAGGGACCAATGCTGCCTATTGGGGATTCTTGCACCACACCAGTCTGAGCCTGAGGTAAAAGTGGAGTTCCACCAATATGGGCACTGATCAGGCTGCATTGATGGGCACTGATCAGGCTGCATTGATGGGCGCTGATCAGGCTGCATTGATGGGCACTGATCAGGCCGCATTGATGGGCACTGATCAGGCCGCATTGATGAGCACTGATCAGGCTGCATTGATGGGCGCTGATCAGGCTGCGCTGATGGGCACTGATCAGGCTGCATTGATGGGCACTGATCAGGCCGCATTGATGGGCACTGATCAGGCTGCATTGATGGGCGCTGATCAGACTGCATTGATGGGCACTGATCAGACTCCATTGATGGGCACTGATCAGGCTGCATTGCTGGGCACTGATCAGACTGCATTGATGGGCACTGATCAGACTCCATTGATGGGCACTGATCAGGCTGCATTGATGGGCACTGATCAGGCTGCATTGATGGGCACTGATCAGGCTGCATTGATGGGCAGTGCAGTCTGTATGTCTCTGTGTGGGCAGTTTTATTGCTGGTATATTGTTTTTGTAGCGCTGTATATATATTGGTATTTTACTAATAGCAATTTGGAATCCCTAGGAAACAATGATATCAAGAAAGAGAAAAAAATGACTCGAAGTGTAGGATATTCGAAGAACCCAAAAAATCGGTAAGTTTGATGATTTAACTTCATTTTTAATATTGTATTTGTTCCTATTTTTGTTTTATTACTTCTAAATAAGATATGTGCAGTGTGCACAGGAATTTATTCATAATTTTTTTTAAACTATATTTCGGCCCTCCAATGGTCCGAGGGACCGTGATCTGGCCCCCTGTTTAAAAAGTTTGAGGACCCCTGCTATAGAGATATGGGAGCAGAACCGAGCTTACTATAGAGATATGGGAGCAGAACCGATCTTACTACAGAGATAAGGGAGGAGAACCGAGCTTACTACAGAGATATGGAAGCAGAACCAATCTTACTACAGAGATAAGGGAGGAGAACCGAGCTTACTACAGAGATATGGGAGCAGAGCAGAGCTTACTACAGAGATATGGGAGCAGAACCGAGCTTACTACAGAGATATGGGAGCAGAACCTAGCTTACTGCAGAGATATGGGAACAGAACCAAACTTACTACAGAGATATGGGAGCAGATCCGAGCCTACTACAGAGATATGGGAACAGATCCGAGCCTACTACAGAGATATGGGAGCAGAACGGAGCTTACTACAGAAGCATAGGAGCAGAATGGAGCCTACTACAGAGATAAGGAAGGAGAACCGAGCCCTAAGAAAAAATGGAACCTGAGTGTCCCTATCACTAACTAATAATGTCCCTATTTATAACAAATAATGTCCTCTCAGTGCCCACAAAGCTCTGAATATACAGAATGATGGTCCTACATACCACAAAACACAATGCCATGGTCCCCAAAGCCCTTTATTATACATTGAGGACCCCAGATCTCCCTATATATGGTAAAATGGCTACATAGTCCCTATATAAAATAAGATGTTCCCATTGCCCCTAAATATATTATGATGGACCCCAATAACTCTATATACAGCATGAAGGTCCCCCTGCCCCCTATATATAGTATGAAGGTCCCCACTGCTCCCTGTATATAGTATGAAATCCCCACTGCCCCCTATGTATATACAGTTGAAACCAGAAGTTTACATCCACTATATACTGTATAAAAACACAAATCTGCATGTTTTTCTCTATCTGACATGAAATCAGAATAAACCTTTCCCGTTTTAGGTCATATGTGTCTTTTTATATAGTGTGTGGGAACTTCTGGTTTCAACTGTATAGTATGATGGCCCCACTGCCCTGTATATATAGTATAAAGGTCCCCACTGCACCAAATAAATAGTTTGGTGGCCCCAGTTGCCCCCATGTATATCGTAGGATGGTCCCAGTTCCCTCATATACATAGTATGATGACCCCAGTTCCCTCATATATAAAGTATGATGGCCCCACAGCCCCATATATATAGTGTGAAGGCACCAGTTCTCCCCATATATATAGTAAGATATCCCCAGCTCACCCCATATATATGATGACCCCAGTTCATATATATATATATATATAGATAGATAGATAGATAGATAGATAGATAGATAGATAGATAGATAGTGTAGAATGGCTCCAGTTCCCCCATGTATATAGTAAGATGGCCTCAGTTCTCCCATATATGGTGCGATGACCCCAGTTCCCTCATACATATAGTAGGATGGCCCCAGTTTCCCCACATATATAGTAGGATGGCCCCAGTTCCCCCACATATATAGTAGGATGGCCCCAGTTCCCCATGTATATAGTATTATAGCCCCAGACCCCCCTGTATATAGTATATGATAGCCCCAGACCCCCCTGTATATAGTTTGATGGCCGCAGTTCCCCCATATATATAGTAGGATGGCCCCATTTCCCTCATATATATAGTAGGATGACTCCAGCCCTCATATATACAGTATGGTGGTCCCAGTTCCACACCATATACATAGTAGGATGGCCCCAGTCCCAATATATACAGTATGATGGCCGCAGTTTCCCCCCATATATACAGTATGATGCCCGCAGTTTCCCCCCCCCATATATACAGTAGGATGGCCGCAGTTTCCCCCCATATACACAGTAGGATGGCCGCAGTTTCCCCCCCATATACACAGTAGGATGGCCGCAGTTTCCCCCCATATATACAGTAGGATGGCCGCAGTTTCCCCCCATATTTATGGTAGGATGGCCGCAGTTCCCCCACCATATATATAGTAGGATGGCCGCCGTTTCCCCTCATATATATATAGTAGGATGGCTGCAGTTTCCCATCCATATATATAGTAGGATGGCCGCAGTTTCCCCCATATATATGGTAGGATGGCCGCAGTTTCCCCCCCATATATATATATATAGTAGGATGGCCGCAGTTTCCCCCCATATATACAGTAGGATGGCCGCAGTTTCCCCCCCATATTTATGGTAGGATGGCCGCAGTTCCCCCCCCATATATATAGTAGGATGGCCGCCGTTTCCCCTCATATATATATAGTAGGATGGCTGCAGTTTCCCATCCATATATATAGTAGGATGGCCGCAGTTTCCCCCATATATATGGTAGGATGGCCGCAGTTTCCCCCCCATATATATATATAGTAGGATGGCCGCAGTTTCCCCCCATATATATAGTAGGATGGCTGCAGTTTCCCATCCATATATATAGTAGGATGGCCCCACAGCCCATTCATATAAAAAGTAATAAAGTTTATACTCACCTCATCTTGATTCCTGGCACCGCGGCCTCTGTCAGTGTCCTCTTCTGGCCTGTAGAGACCTGGAGCGGTGCGAGACAATGACGTCATCGCGCCGCCTACGTACACATCACAGTCTGTCTCATAAGCCGCAGACCACGGCCAGCAGGAGCAGCTCGGGGCTGACATCAGTGTACCACTCAGAGCACGCTGATGTCTCAGCCGCAACTTGGGAGACAGACTGTGATGTGCACGGCCATGTCACTATCTGCTGCCGTCCGCATCACATCACAGCACCCACGGCCACATGCAGTTCACTGTGCTGGGCCATCAGGCAGCCGGCCCTGCACAGCTGCTGGGGGAGCGGCCCGGGGGGCATTTGCCTCCCTGCCACCCGGCCCAGCCCACCCCTGGCCAGTACAGACCGTTATAATAATAATAATCTTTATTTATATAGCGCCAACATATTCCGCAGCGCTTTGCAGTTTAACAGTTTCAAAACACAAATCATAAGTAACAACGTTAGCAATACAATAATTAAAGCAAAATAAGACGACCCTGCTCGTGAGAGCTTACAATCTACAATGAGGTGAGGGAGATACAAAGTACAGGTGTGTATTTACAATGGTGTATTTACAATGATGGTCCAGCCATCTTGAGGGAGTGAGGGATGGATGGAGATAGTGAATGGGCTACACATGCACACTTACTCATAGAATGACTTTGATTAGGGAATGTGATAGGCCGCTCTGAACAAATGTGTTTTGAGGGAGCACCTGAAACTATGCAAGTTGTGGATAGTCCTAATTTCTTGGGGTAGAGCATTCCAGAGGATTGGCGCAGCACAGGAGAAGTCTTGAAGTCGGGAGTAGGAGGTACGGATTAGTGCAGAGGTTAGTCGAAAGACGTTTGCAGAGCGCAGCGGTCGGTTAGGCCAATAGACAGAAATGAGGGAGGAGATGTAGGGGGGTGCTGCATTGTGGAGAGCTTTGTGGGTGAGAACAAGTACTTTGAATTGGATCCTATAATGAATGGGCAGCCAATGTAAGGACTGGCGAAGAGCAGACGTGTCCGACTACCGATTAGCCAGATAGATGACCCTTGCTGCTGCATTAAGTATGGACTGGAGAGGGGATAGTCGAGTAACGGGGAGGCCAATTAATAGAGCGTTGCAGTAATCCAGGCGGGAGTGGATCAATGCTACAGTGAGGGTTTTTGTTGTTCCCATGGTGAGAAAAGGGCGGATTTTAGAGATGTTCTTTAGGTGTAAGTGGCAAGAGCGGGCAAGAGATGGTATATGGGATGCGAAGGAGAGATTGGTGTCAAACATAACACCCAGACAGAGCGCCTGTTGCCGGGGTGTTATTCTGGTGCCATCTGGTGTCAGATTTAGGGAGGATAGTAGACGGTGGGAGCAGAAGAAGTTCAGTTTTGGAGAGGTTGAGTTTCAGATAGAGAGCGGACATGATGTTGGAGACTGTGGACAGACAGTCACTGGCGTTCTGTAGTACAGTGGGGGGTAAGGTCGGGGAATGATGTATATAGTTGTGTGTCATCAGCATAAAGATGATACTGAAAGCCAAATCTGCTGATGGTCTGTCCAATTGGGGCTGTGTAGAGAGAGAAGAGAAGGGGGCCAAGGACTGAGCCCTGAGGTACCCCGACAGTGAGAGAAAGAGGAGATAACGTGGAGCCAGAGAACAAAACACTGAACGAGTGGTCAGAAAGATAGGAAGAGAACCAGGAAAAAGCCGTGTCCTTAATGCCTAGTGTCTGGAGCCTAGAGAGTAGGAGATGGTGGTCAACAGTGTCGAAAGCTGCAGATAGGTCGAGAAGAATGAGCAGAGAGTGGTCACCGTTACGTTTTGCTGTCAGAAGGTCATTGGTCACTTTGATGAATGCAGTTTCAGTCAAATGTAGGGGGCGGAAGCCAGACTGTGAAGGGTCTAGAAGGAAGTGAGTGGATAGGTAACGGGTAAGGCGGGAGTAAATTAGGCACTCCAAAAGTTTAGAGATGAAGGGGAGATTGGAGACTGGTCTGTAGTTGATTGTGCAGGATAGGTCGAGAGCGGGTTTCTTTAGTAATGGAGTAACGATGGCGTGTTTGAAGGAGGATGGGAAAATGCCCGAGGAGGGAGAGATTAAAGATTGCAGTTAGGTGAGTTGTGACGACTGGAGAGAGAGACTGGAGGATATGTGAGGGAATGGGGTCGGTAGTGCATGTGGTCAGACGAAAGGAAGAGAGGAGTCTGGAGACTTCTTCTTCTGTGATTGGATCAAATGTGGAGAGTGAGCCAGTAAGGTCTCATTTTTGCAGAAAGTAAAACACATACATCTATGATCGATCATTTCTGTGGCACCCTCCATATTTTTTACCCCACTTAAATACTGCACCAGATGAAGAAGAAAAGTGCAATAGTACCACTCCGGTGGCCTGCATAGTAAGACTTCCTTCACACATGCTGGTGATTCTTGCACAGGAAAAACCACTACTGGTGAGATCCGTGGTCCGTGTGTCATCCGCATGTATGTATGTGACATCCATGTGACATTCGTGTATCCATTTGCTGTCTTTGTGTTAAATCCGTGTGCCGTCCTTGTGTCCATGTGACACATACCAGGACCTGGAAAAAGCAGTACATTTTATGCTAATCTCTGTTGAAGACAGCACTTATAATTGCTGAGATCGGCACAGTCAGGCAACAATGATAGCAGTTGCGTCCCTCCTGTGTAAAATAAGGAATTAAATAAAAGAACTGGCAAGGGCTCCCTCATAATTTTCATAACCAGCAGAGGGAAAGCCGACTGCTAGGGGATGATATTAATAATTTGGGAAAAGGGACAATGTCCCAAAAGGTTCCCAGGCTCTTAATAACAGATCACACCTGTTTGCTTAGCCTTTACGTGTGAATTTACGAGGACCCCAGCCAAAAAATGACGTGGGGTCCCACTATAAATTCAAACCATCAAAGGTTAAAAAGACAGCTGTGGCCCTGTGGGTTGATATTAATAGCCTGGAAAGGAGCCAAATATATTGCCCCCCAGGTTAAAACATCAGCCCTCAGTCACTCCAGAAATGGCACATCCATGAGATGGGCCAAACCTGGAGCTTAGCCTTGCCTGTGATGGTGGCAAGTGGGGTAATATTTGTGTGGTTGATGTTAGCTTTGTATTGTCTGGTGACATCAAGCACAGGGGCTAGTAATGGAGAGGTGTCCATCACTAACCCCATAGTAAGTTTTCAAATAAATACACAGCAAGAATAAAATTCTTTATTTGAAATAAATCAAAACAAACACTCTTTTACACATTTATTTAAAAATAAAAAACAAAGGTATACTACTCACCTTTATGCCTAGTCCATTGAAGCCCATGTCCCCTGTAAAAAAACAAAAATAATAAACAACCATATCCCTCACCTGTCAGATGTGAAGATAATCCATACTGTCCCATGCCATAATAAAGTTTTCTGACATCTTGTTTACAAACTGAATGGTGGCATGATGCAACTGTCCAAACTGAATACCAGGGCACAATGAGCTGCTGCGATCGCAGGTTCAGTGACGAGTGGTTCCATCATAGAGGTTATCGCCGGTCACTGAAGCTGCTTTTCTATGCGTTCCCATGGGCAGTCCACTGTGAGCCAGTACAATGAACTGCGGTGATCTCAATGAGATCATCACTAGCATCGTGCGAATATTCACCAAAACACGTTGATTGGGTGCCGCTAGAGGAACTACTATGGTTTAACATGTTAATAAACAAGTTTTATCTACAATACCTGCTGCTTCACTGGAGGATCTGATTTATCATCCTGTAGTTATGTCCCTCATCCTTTTATAATGTCCCCTGTCCTGGCCCCTTTCATTAATAATTTTATCTGTCCTGGCCCCTTTTTGTAATAATGTCCCCCAACCTGGCCCCTTCCTTCCCTTTCTTGTCCTAATGTTCATTTCCAAGCAATTTGAAAGAAAAAAAAAACAAAAACAAAAGATAGATTCTTCCTACCTGTCCTGGCTTCCATGATGTGCAATGTACTATCCTTCATAGCCGGCACATGGCAGTGCCGCCCACAACAGGCACTCCGAAAACAGCTTCTGGGCCCTGATTGGCCATCGGTATGTAGAGCATTTGTGGTGCAGGGAGACATTTGATTTTACATTACTAAAGAATCATCATGAGGATTTCCTTATTTCATGGCCGGTATAAAGGCAGGTGCAGACGACCGTATTTTCAGTCCAAGTGCAATCTGACAATTATCAAAACGCACTCGTACCCTTGTTATTCTATGGAGACATGCACATGTCCGTTTATTTTCCTCAGACAAATTCTGTCCGAGGAAAACAGTCCTGGCATGTATAATTTACATCCAATATTTGGATCGCACTTGGCCATGCAAGCCAATGAGTCTGTGGAAAAGATAGGACTGCATTCGGATGACATCTAAGAGTGGTCCAATTTTACGTTCTGACAGAATGAAGAAGATCAAGAATTATTTTTTTCAATCTTCTCATAAGAAAATTGTGTCACAGTATGTCCAAATTCAGATCAGAATGTGATTAGCCTAAAGCCAGGGTCACACTTGCGAGAAACTCACAAGTCTCACTGCTCAATATCCGGCACTGCCGCCGACACTCGAACCGGAGCGCTCAGCTGCATAGAAATACATGCAGCCACACACGCCGGTCCCAAGTGCCGGCGGCAGTGCAGAGTATTGCGATGAGAGATTCGAATCGTGAGAGTTTTTTTGTTAGGTGTTCAAAAAAGTTTTATTAAGTGAAAACTGCATCAGGAAATGCTCCTGTTTTTAGAGGAGTTTTTTTCTTGCAGTGGAATTGAGGAGGTTTTGAAGAGTTTTTGAAACCATGTTTTAACTGAAACATGTTTCCCAGGGTTCTTCAGAATCCATTTCAAAATGAATACATGCTGCACTTTCTTGTTTTTCCATCAGGCATTTTTCAAACGTTGATATGAAAAAAAAAATGCTCAAAATGCTTTACGTATGAAAAGAAAAGAGGATTAATATTGAAATGAATAGGGAGAATCTTTCAAGTTTTTCAAGTTTTGGGGGTTTTTTTCTGGATTTTTTTTGTTTATTTGGTGTCAGATCTGCTTTAACAATGATTTTACTGTACCCATCACATAAGTGAATCCCCCGTTGGACCACTGAGTAATCTGTTGAAGCAGTGGATCCTGATGTCATCTAGAGTCAGAATCCAATGAATTATTGTGGGTTCTAGTCTTGGGTCCAAATCATTTATGGGTCTGGTCTGGCATCTGAATAATTTTAGGAGTTTCGTTCAGTTTCAAATTTAATTTAATGGTCTGGTCTTGAGTCTGATTAGTCTAAAGGCCCTTTTACATTTAGCGATGCACCAGCGATCCAACCAGCGATCCGACCCGGTCAGGATCGCTGGTGCATCGCTAAATGATCGCTAGTGAGCTTTCATACAGAAAGATCTCACAGCGATGCAGCAGCGACGCAGCGCACGATACTTACCATTCACACACAGCGATCCTGCGTCCTCCCGCCCGCGTCCAGCGTCGCTCGTCGTCACAGCAGGAAGTCTCAGCAGGAAGCGCCCGACGAGAAATGGAGCCGGACATTCTCGCGCGATCAGCGATGGACAGCGGGGGAGCCGGTCGCTGGTAAGTATCACACATAGTGATATCGCTAGCAATATCGCTATAACGTCACAAAACCAGTGACGTTTTAGCGATATTGCTAGCGATATCGCTTAGTGTAAAACCCCCTTAAGGGTATGTGCACACGTAGTTTTTAGTCTCTGCGGATTTTGTAGAGAAAACCGCAGGAAATCCGCAGGACAAAGTGCTGCGGTTTTTCTGCGGTTTATCTGCGGATTATCTGCGTTTTTTCTGCGGTTTTGCCCTGCGGTTTTACACCTCATAATGGATGAGGTGTAAAACCGCATCGTTTCTGCACCAAATAATTGACATGCTGCGGATTGTAAACCGCAGCAAAACCGTGCGGAAAAAAACACAGCATGTGCACAGCTTTTTTTTATTTCCATAGGAAATAAAGGTACTGTACAACGCAGCAAAATCTGCTGCGTTTCTGCAGAGCCAAAAACGCTGCGGAAACGCAGCAGAATCCGCAGCGTGTGCACATACCCTTAGGGGTCTGATAAATTTAGGGATCAAGTAAGTAAATTAAGAGTGTCTCTCTGGGGTCTGATTTATTTAGTTGGCTTGGTCTGGGGTCTGAAATAAATATAGATCTTTTCCTTGGTCTGAATTAAATAGGTTGTCCACTACTTTTACATTGATGACCTATCCCTATCCGACACCCTCACCAATCAGCTCTTATCGGTGAGTGAGCCTATCTCTGAAATTATAGGGCACCCAGGGGAGTTTTTCTAATCTGTGTGCACCTTGGGTAAATGAGAAAAAATTGCCCAATTTGGAGTTGGTTTTGTAAAAAACATCTTTTTTTTGCTATTTGGAATCTGAACGCATATTCGACAAAATTTTTATATTCTTTTGAATATTGAGCAGAAGGATCTATCGAAATGTTAGTGTAGTATTTTGTGTCTTAAAGAATACTTAATGCCTCGTTCACATAGTCCTCCCTATCTTGTATGATTACCCCCTTATCGCCTTGTCTGATTACTATGCTTGCATTTCTCTGTAGTGTTTATAGCGCTGTCTTCTCCGCTTTGTTCAAATAATCAGGACCCTCGTATTTACATCTAACCTGGCAAATTCTTCCATTACCAAGGAATAAAAGGTCTCCAGATGGTGTCCCATTTGATGTAAATGGTAGAAATTGGAGTGGGGTTGACCCTCTTGACGTTTTAAATTGTCTTGTGTGGAAGGAAATATTTGTACCTACATTTGCCACTTATTTTTTTTGTATATAAAAATGCCTGTTTATAGTTAGCTTTTGAATTTGTTCATATGGAGAAACAGACAGTAGTGATCTTCACTTTGTGTAGGACAGAAGTTTAGCCCTTTTTTGTAAAAGCACTTCTTCTCTAGTGAATATACTGTATATTTTGAGAAGTTGAAGATTTTTATATTTTTTTTCAATTCTCTTATTGGAACTGGCCTCTTTTAAATACCTTTGTCTCATTCCTCCTCTCCTACCTCTGATCTTTCTTTTCTTTTGCATGTAATGAGATGAGGTCCTAAGGCAATGTAATTTTTTATTGAATTGCAAGGTACAGGCAGCATAAGAACCGAACTGGTAACTATCGGGGGGGGGAAGATGAGGTTGCAGAGATGGAGGCCCAGTTCTTAAAGAGATATATGGGAGTATGTGCTAATTGTAGATGGAGGGGGTTGGGAGTGTGTCTTATAATCTGAAAAATACAGTAATCTCTTTTCATTCCAGAATGAGCTATATCTCCAGCTGCTCGGTACAGCGATGGGGTCTCCAGTCGCCCCTAGTTTCGCCAATCTGTTCATGGGGAGATTTGAGTCCCTATCGCTGATTATGTCCAACATATATACCAAACATATAAAATACTATTGCCATTTCATAGACGACCTCTTTATTATCTGCATGGTACTGAGGTCGAAGCTGCATCCCTCATAAAAATTTTGAACAATACATGGGGTCAATCTTTCACTGCACACATTGCCAAGAACTGTATAGTATATCTAGATTTGAAACTGTATCATGAGGACTGTTGCATCAAAAATAGAACACATTTGAAACCAGTGGATGTGAATGGGTACCTTCATTACTATACTACACACTTCTTAAAATGGAACAAAAATATTCCCCCAAGCCAATTCCACTGTATTAGAAACAAATCCACCGACGATTATATAAATCAATCAAAAATTTTGAAAAACAGGTTTATTGAAAAAAGTACCCTAAAGAATATATTCAAACGGCCTTTTGAAAATAATCTTCTCCTGAAACAGGAGGAGTGCTTTAACAGTAAAAAGAAATTGTTGGATCAAACCAATCAATCCAATGATGTGATGCAATTGAAGTACAATTTTATTACCTCGTAAAATAGGGGAAATCAGGTGATTAGAAAAATCTTAAATACTGGTACCAGTTAAGAAAAGATTCAGTTCTGAGGAAACTAAAAAAAAGTACATTACCTTCTGTAGAGGAAAAACAATAAAAGCATCATATCACCAAGCTTACTAAAAACTAATAATTATAAAAATATACAATGAGATATGACAAATAAAGAAAAAAAATAAATTATTTCACAAACTCACATAGGAATAACTCAATGTAAAATTAAGAAATGTTGCTGCTGCAAAACTATCTATTATGGGGCAACACAAATAAAAGCAATTTATCCAGCCTGTGATTGGGGTGTGCCCTCCTCTTCTCTTTCGATCCTGGAGATGTACACTTGTGCATGGGTTCTAGTGGATTGGGTTTCGGACTGGGGAGGTGATAAAGTTGAGTGGACGGTTGCCTCAAGATCACTATGCAATAGTGTCGTGGCTTTCTCGATGAGTTAGGCCTCCTTGACACTTCAGTTTTTTACAATCAGTCACAATCCGAGAGGTTTTAAAAAAAACGGATCCTCAATTTTCTTTTGTGGATCCGTTTTTTTCCCCATTGACTTCCATTAATGGCGGATTGTGACGGATTGCTGTCCGTTGCATCCGTTTTTTTTGAGGATCAGACAAAAGTTGCTGTCCGTCACCATCCTCAAAGATTTCGAAACGGAGCTTGCAACGTTTTTTTCTCTGGCGGATCCTCCAGACACTCATTTAACCCGAAATTCTCTCTCTCTCTCTCTCTCTCTCCTTCCCGGCCAGCAGTTCCTTTAAATTTCCTCATTTTCAGGATCCGTCTGAAAACGGATCCTGTGCCATCCGTTCACATCAGTTGAGAACGGATCCGCTTGTCTGACTTTTTGGCGGATTTGAACTGATGCAAAAAACTGAAGTGTGAAAGAGGCCTTAGATATTCTATCCAGTCGGGAGAGCAAACAGGAGATGCACTGCCAATTGTGCACAAACAGGCCATCCATTAAAGATTTTTATTCCCCTTATGTATGAGGCCACATCCAGAATATGGGATCCAGTTTTGGGCTCCACAATTAAAAAAGGACATTCAGACATTAGAGTCAGTTCAAAGACAGGGAACTAGATTATTACAAGGGAAGGAAGGCCCCTCATATGATGAGAGGTTGAAAAAGTTGGGCTTGTTCAGCTTAGAAAAAAGACGCCTCAGAGGAGATCTCATTTATATGTGTGGTTAATACAGAGGACTGGAACATGACTAAAGGCCCCGTCACACACAGTGAGATCGCTGATTTTGTGATGCCACAGTGATATCGCTGTGTGTGACATGGGTCAGCGACCGGCCGGGTATCGCTGATCGCGCTCAAACGTCCTGGGCCGTTTTTTGATCGTTGGTCTTCCGCTGGCCAGCACGCATCGCTGCGTGTGGCAGTGAGAGACCAGCGATTAGCAATGATGGGAGCTGGTTTCCAAGGTAAACAGCAGGTAACTAAGGGTCCCGTTACATTATGCGATGCACCAGCGATCCCGACAGTGATACAACCCAGTCAGGATCGCTGGTGCATCGCTAAATGGTCACTAGTGAGCTGCCAAACAGGCAGATTTCACCAGCGATGCAGCAGCGGTCAGCGGTCGCTCTTACCTGTCACTATGCAGCTCTGATGAGGACTTCCTCCCGCATCCATGAGTTGCTCGTCGAACCAGGACGATCTCGCGCGATCAACGATATCCAGTGGGAGGGGCCGGTCGGAGGTGTCACATGTAGCGATATCACTAGCGATATCACTATTGTGTCACAAGATCGGTGATGCTTTAGCGATATTGCTAGTGATATCGCTATGTGTAAGAGGCCATTAAGAGCCGCGCAGCTCTTAGATACCTGCTGTTTACATTGGAAGCCAGCTTGCTTGCTGGTCCTGATCGCTGGAGAGTCTGCCTATGTGAAAGCTCACCAGCGATCAGCTAACCATGTCCCAGCGATCCCATCCACGTCGGATTGTTGGTGGGATCGCTGGTACATTGATACGTGCAATGGGGCCCTTATTCCTTTCAAGCACCATAGTAAGAACCAGGGAGCACTCATTAAGGGTGGAAGAAAGGTGATTCCAACAGAGAATAGGAACGGGTTCTCTACAGTTAGAGCAGTCAGACTGTGGAATGCCGACCACAAGCAGTAGTAATGGCAAAGAATCTGGATGATTTCAAAAAAATTATTTGTTGGGGAAAATGCAAACAGATCAAAGGAATTTTATCATTGGGGTGTATATAGAAATTGAAGGTGGCTTTTTATTTCAGAATGGGAATTATATTGCCGAATATGTGCGGGTTATCTGTCTGCTTGTGCACGTGAAAAACATAAATATAAATGTATCAAATGTGTGCAAACTAATCTTCAGCAGGATTCATCTATCAGTTGGGAAAGAGAATTCCTCCCACCGACAAATCTTTCTCTGGATATTATTGTATAAACTTTGGGAAACTACAAGTCATCAATGAATATATTAGATGATAATTCAACGATTAACACTTTATACATTTTATATATATTATCCATTTTCTGTAACGTGATTTTTTTTCATTTCGTCGTCATCACATTCATTTTCCAAATATTTGGGATTTTTTTGGCAGCTGGCGTAAGGGAAGTTAACACTCTCCTAGTTTCTTGGCGCTACCTCCCATTGTCGGGTAGTTGAGATGGTTGGAGATGCAATGCAGGTTCTGGAAAAATGACTAACACCTACGGTATCTGTGAAGTTCGTCACCAAACAAATTGGTCCAAGAAAACTGGACAAAAAATACTCCAATAAACAGTTTAGTGAAATCAAGACAAAAAGGAGGCAAGCTCTTGGACACTATCTGAGAATAAACTAGGATGAAAAAAATAAATAAAAAATTGGAACATAGTTTAAAATACATTAATGATTCTGGGTTTTTTTTCTACATAAAAAATATAATAAAGGATAAAATATAAACATTTACAAAAAAACAGAAGAAACAAAAAACATGTGTGCATTAGTATTTTAGTTATGTAAATTGTCTCTTCAGAGAGGAAGAGGACTAGAACTCTAGTGCCACCTATTGGAGGTAGCAATCCTAAAAGTCAATGTTGACCCTTTAACGAGCCTAGTTACATGACTTAGGATAAAAGCCAAGCCAGATTCTCCATTTGCAGACACTGTGTTTCGAGGTACTGCCCCTCATCAGTGCAAAGTGGGAGATCTGGTTTGGCTGTGAGAGAGGCGTCTGACCGATATCCAAGAAGTATCATTTCTCCTTGCGGAGAATGACATGCTAAGCATGTCGAGGTGAGGAGACTTAAAGCCACAATGCTCCTCTAGGAAATATGCTAATTATGCAAATTGTCTCTTCAGAGAGGAAGAGGACTAGAACTCTAGTGCCACCTATTGGAGGTAGCAATCCTAAAAGTCAATGTTGACCCTTTAACAAGCCTAGTTACATGACTTAGGATAAAAGCCAAGCCAGATTCTCCATTTGCAGACACTGTGTTTCGGGGTACTGCCCCTCATCAGTGCAAAGTATAGTATTTTAGGAAATATTTTATGAAATAAGTTTTCTGACACTCAAAGAAAGACTTTATGTTTTTAAAACCAAATCAAGGGATTAAAACGAAATGTTGTATGAGCAAATGTGTGAGATCAATTCTATGTAAGTTGATACAAATTTCATTGATTGCATTAATACAGTGCCTTGTGAAAGTATTCAGTCCCCTGGAACTTTTTAACCTTTTCCTACATATCATGCTTCAAGCATAAAGATACCAAATGTAAATTTTTGGTGAAGAATCAACAACAAGTTGTTAGGCGTCGAGTTCCTGTCGCTGAACAGCAGGAATCCCGAGCTTTGCATTCGGCAGTCTCCCATTCCTCTCCAGCCGCAGAGGAGGCTGCTCAGCAGACTCCTCGATCCAGGCGGTCTGCTCAGACCAGCTCTGTAGGTTTGGTTGCTGCTGCCACCTCTGGTCCAGCTATAGCAGCGCATGCTGGTCAGCAGCGAGCTACTCCAGGGACTAAGTCCTCCTTTCGGTCTGGATCGCATGCCAGGGCAGTGGGATACTCGGTACCGGGCCGGTATCTCAGAGGGAAGTGTCACAGTAGCGGTGACCCGGTCTGTGGCCCTGGGCATCCATGTAAAAGGGGTTGAGCGTGGCTGATTAAAGTTTATAAGTGGATGATACGTGACGCCACCTGTGGTGCTCGGCAATGAAGGGGTTAAGCCGACGCTGCAGGCAGATGGTATAAGGCAGCAAGATGTAATAGCTCCCCACAGGTGGAGCTGTGGTCCCACAGCAGTGGTAATAGGTGTTGAGGAAAAGGGTGTAGTGTCTGGCACAGAGATGTAGCAGTGGTGGAGGGTTTGCAGGAAGAATGCAATGACACAACAGGGTGCAGTTTACGTTACCTTTACTGTGCTTTGTAAGTGCAGTCCAGGGTCCAGATTACAGATGGAACAGAGGCTGGCCAGCTTGGAAGCAACTTAGGAATCTCTCTATGCAGATGGGTTGTGTAGTCTCCTTTCTAGCTCTTTCTGAGGTACTTGCAGTACTGTGTTACACTTAAGTTCCACTAGCTTGTTCTCTTTTAGAACTCCCTCGTATGGCAGACAGCTGTAGCCTGCTTCTTCTGGCTCACACGTTGCTCTTGTGCCTCCGAGTCTTATGTGGGAACAGAGCATTTACAGCTTCCTATTCCTCTGGTTTCTGCTGCAGGAACATCAGTATCCGTACAACTGTCATGATCCAGGTTGGATGATGACAGTTAAAAGCACATGTAACCTTTTTTTACCTTAAGCTGTGTGCTTAAGTTTGGTTTTGCCCCCGGTGGCCATTAGGATTATTACACAGTGGTGTTGTTTGTTCTAGTTTGCCCCCAGTGGTGGTTAGCGTTATTACACGGGAGTCACTAACAGGTGTGATTCCTCTGGCTTAACTATAAAGGTGTGTCATGTGCTCTCACTGGTGTTGGTGATAGTGTTCATTTCCAACCATCCTTGGTGGAGAAAGGAGCTAGAGAGAGTTCCTTGCAGCACAGTCAGAGTCCTGGTGTGGAAGGAGTCATAGGGGATTTCCTTGCAGCTCTGACAGAGCTTGGTGGCAGCTATTCAGGAGGAAAGCTGCATTCTGGTGGTGGACTCTGTTGCTGGGAGCAAGAGCAACAGAGCAAAGCTAAGTGGTGTTTCCCTGTTTGTGCCTTTCCTTTATGTGTGTTTCTGTGCAGTGGTGGAATTAGTCTCTGCACCAGCCATTTCACTAGAAAGGGGTAGGTGCAGGGTGAGCTAGGGTTTAAAGGTATCCTGATCTGCGCCCGGTGCAGAACTGGCCTAGGGATCGGTAGGCGTGTAGAGACACTGACTCAGGGGAGTGCAGGAGGTCTCCACGTCCTCGTTCCCTATCGCAGGGCCCACCATTGTAATTGTTTCCCTGGTGTTTCCCCTTATTATTTAAATCTGCCCTGCAGGAGGCAGTGTATCCAGTTTCATGTGTATTTCTGAAATTTGCCTGCTGGAGGCGGTGTATCCGGCTGCACGTCTTATTATTTAAATTCGCCGTACTGGAGGCGGTGTATCCAGGGTCGCGTGTGTCCTATAAATTCGCCCTGCTGGAGGCAGTGTGCCCAGTCACACGTTGACCATTACACAAACTGGGAGACCGGACTCCAGATCATGCGCTACAGCTAGAAATGAGCCCGACTCTGCTCAATCCTGCAGCTCTTCTCCTCATGTCCACACACTTCATCCTCCTCACACGAACTCACTAATTTCCCCTTCCTGGCCCCCAGAGAGCAGCTCCTCCCCCAGTTTTGGTTCAGAGCTCCCTCTGCTGGCCTGGAGTGGGAACTGTGCTGTGTGTTGTATTTAACTGATAGAGAGACCCTTTATTGCTTCCAAGCATGACATCACACTCCCTAGAAGGAAGGTAATGCCACTGTGGCGACCATACTCCTGGGGGCGCCACAGGTCCACTGAGCATACCCGTGGGACGATCTCTCATTGGAGATCAGAGGTCACATGCTCAGGTCCTTCTCCAGCTCAGATTGGACCATCAGGAAGGTCAGGAAGGTCCCGGAAGGACGCGGCTATAAAAGGTTCGCATGGCCACTCGGCCATGCGCTAATATAGAGAAAGATTTAGACTATGTGGAGTGAGAGTTGTATGCATGCATGAATGTCTCTGGTGAATGACTCATTGGAAACCCCTAACCTTGGTACACATGTGTTGTGTAGCCTAGCCTGTTAGCGCCCAGGCTGAGGAGCAAGTAGGAGGCAGAGTCAGAGACTGGCATCAACGCCAAGTGGTGGCTTGGTCTGTACACCACGGTTCACTTGGTCGACACTCCACGGTCACCAGCGTCACTTATTGGCATCCGCGGTTGCGACGCCGCACGCTTAGTAGGTCTAGAGGGACTCTGACCCTGTGTCCTTGAGGCTGAGTTCTGTGACCTGATACTGAGCATTTACCTTACCAAGCTCTGTGAGTTTTAACAGGCTCCGGCATTTATGTTCAGCGGTAGTACGGCTCTGTGAAGCAACAGAGTCCGCCCCTGTGCACACCAGGTGACGTTAACCAGCATGTGTTCCTCTATTATACCGCCATATAGCGTCTGCCAATACTGAGCAGCAGTTTACCATCCCTGCACGGTGGACCCCGGACAGCGAACGCACCTTATTACCATCTTTATTGTTTGGTGCGTTCCGCCAGCCCTAAAACAAGTGGGGACACAATTGTGAAGTTGAACAAAATTTATTGGTTATTTTAAATTTTTGTGGAAATTCAAAAACTGAAAACACCTGGATACGTTTATTTGTGAACCATTCCATTGTAGATTTTGCTTTATGGTTGGGATCATTGTCTTGTTGGAAGACAAATCTACATCCCAGTCTCAGGTCTTTTGCAGACTCCAACAGGTTTTCTTCAAGAATGGTCCGGTAATTGGCTCCATCCATCTTCCCATCAATTTTAACCATCTTCCCTGTCCCTGCTGAAGAAACCATGATGATTCCACCACCATGTTTGACAGTGGGGATGGTGTGTTCAGGGTGATGAGCTGTTTTGCTTTTATGCCAAACATATTGTTTGGCATTGTTGCCAAAAAGTTCGATTTTGGTTTCATCTGACCAGAGCACCTTCTTCCACATGTTTGGTGTGTCTCCCAGGTGGCTTGTTGGAAACTTTAAATGACACTTTTTATGGATATCTTTGAGAAATGGCTTTCTTCTTGCCACTCTTCCATAAAGGCCAGATTTGTGCAGTGTACGACTGATTGTTGTCCTATGGACAGACTGTCCCACCTCAGCTGTAGATCTCTGCAGTTCATCCAGAGTGATCATGGGCCTCTTGGCTACACCTCTGATCAGTCTTATCCTTGAGGGATGGCCAGGTTTTGGTAGATTTGTAGTGGCATGATACTCCTTTCATTTCAATATGATCGCTTGCACAGTGCTCCTTGGGATGTTTAAAGTTTTGGAAATCATGACTTCTGGATATGGGACGGACCCCCACTCCATCTTAAAACCACCATAACTACAGTAAACCTAGGCACTAGAATAAATACACAACACATTATTTTTGTTGTCAAAATGGCCAGAACTTTATTTAAATCACAGGATTAAAACAATCACAGTAGGAGTCAGGTGAAGTGCTAGTACATTGGGATTCACAAGTACTGTGATATCCCCAGCTGTCTGACATACAGAACCGGGACAGACAGCCATAAAGGGGCGGCACGCACTGGCTTGCCATTCAAGCAGAGCCAGTAAACTTTCAGGGCACCAATGACCCTATTATCCTCACTCCTGTGCTTAACCACTGTGCCCGCCCCTGATTGACGTTACCATTACAACGTCCTTGAGGCTGGCCACCAAAGCCGAGCCTGTTCACCACCATGAGGTTTTACATCCTCTATTAGTTAAAATGAGTCCACCTTAACTTGCCTGCAACTTCCACCTGACTCCTAAACCGCCACCAGAGAGGCCATTTGACACCTTAAATGGACTCGACCCCCATCAACAATGCCTAACATAGCCATCAACCATTTCTACATGCTATGGAAAGTCTGTGCACAAAAGTAATAAAATTAAAATTCCAGAGCTCCGACAGATTAATTTTATCAATGCCATGCTACCAAGTTATGATCGATAATACGGTAACTACAGCAAAATAGCAGTTGCTAAACATCCTGCAATGAGGATCCCATAATAGGGAATGTGGAAAGTAAACCATAATTAAGGTCGTAGCCACAATCTGAATACCTGTATAAAGACATCTGTCATGCCTCAAAAAACTATTATACTGCATGTATTGTAGCCAGCTCTAATAATTCACCAAATCACAGATTTTAGTTCTAGAAACCACCATTATTTACAGTAGCTGTGCAGTAAAATTTCTTAAACCCACTTACTATCACTACCCGAAAAGTGATGAACATATCAATAGAAAGATATTATAAATAGGGAGTAATTAAAAACTGTACATAATATAACATCATTATAACCGACCATAAAATAACATTCAGAATATCTGGAAGTAGTAATTTAAATAAACCTAAAGCAGAAAAAGTCTACAAAGGCATTATTAATAAAACTGCCACGCCATTGTCAATTGTTTTTCATGCGCTTGATATCATTTACTGTTGACCTCTCCAACTGGGTCAAAGGCATTGGGAATAGGCATATTGCCCTTTGTTTTAATGCACTTGATTACTTTACCCTTAGCCGCTCCCACTGGCTCAAGGGCACCGGGAGTAGGCATACTGCCCTTTGTGTTAATGCACTTGATTATACCCTTAGCTGCTCCCACCAGCTCAAGGGCATCGGGAATAGGCATATTGCCCTTCATGTTAATGCACTTGATTACTTTACCCTTAGTCACTCCCACTGATTCAAGGGCACACAGATTAGGTACATTGCTCTTCAGTTTCATGCACTAGATAACTGCATTGTCCAGACGACAACCTTGTTCTCTTCTCCCCTCCAGTCGCTGTTCCTGGCTCAGAGGAGCCAATTTCTTCTGTAGGCATGCAAAATATGATTGCCATGACCCCAGGGACTTTACCCTAACAGGGTCCTATAAAATATAAATGCTTCTGGAAACCAGGGGGCCATACCGTGATGGTCACCCCTCCACACCAGGGGGCCATACATGAGATGGTTACCCTCCACACCAGGGGGCCATACCTGAGATGATTACCCCTCAAAACCAGGGTGCCATACCTGAAATGGTTACACTTCCAAACCCAGGGGGGGTCAGCGGCCAGTTTATTAACAAATAACATAAACATTTACAATAAGTATTAAATACACAATCTTATACGACATGAGGGGAGGGTTCTTGGAGCCCCAAAAATTCTGGCTAAATATTTGGCAAAAACACAAGAACTTAAAAATCCACGTTACTTTCAGCCATAAACCACCAGCTCGAGAGCACCAAACATCCCGTTCCGGGAAGTCCAACCACCAAAAGCTCCCGGGTAACACCCCGTCCAGAGCCATAACCAAAAGCCAGATCCGGAATTTTAACTTCCAATTCCTTTTCGCTGATTCAGTGTCAACTCCAAGAACCCCACCCCAGAGGTCCATACTTAATATGGTTACCCCTACTGACCAATTTATAAATAACTTCCAAGGACCTACTAAAAGGAAAACAAATAACTTTTTTTTTGTTTGTTTGTTTTTTTTAATTTTAAATTCATGTTCTTATTGAAATAAGCATAAAATAAACATCAAATCATAAATAACATTAACACACTGGGGGGAGTCCTTGAAGCTCCCAAATCTGGTGATTACCAAACATAAAATGTACCAACAATTACTCCCAGCCGTTACCCCACTAGATCGGGAGCACCATAGCCACAAGGGTTCCAATGTTCACTTGAATTTCCTGGGGATCCGACAAACTCTTGCCGAAACTCCCCTCCACCTTTCACCAGGTCCAAAACCATATTAACTTCCAAAAAGAGGAATCCATATCCCAATGGATCCTCCAGACCAATTTCTAACCAACTTCAAGGATCCCTCCCCACCACCAGGCTCCAGGTAATCCACTCAGGCCTGTGCTATCCGCCATCTTAAGTAATATAAAATAAGCACTTGGTGGGTATACACTGATAAATAATATTAACACGCTGGTAGGAGTCCTTGAAGCTCCCAAAAATCTGGTGATTACCAAACATAAAGTGAACATAAAATGTACCAACAATTACTCCCAGCCGTTACCCCACCAGCTCAGGAGCACCATAACCACAAGGGTTCCAAAGTTCACTTGAATTTCCTGAGGATACGACAAACCCTTGCCGAAACTCCCCTCCACCTTTCACCAGATCCAGAACCATATTGAATTCCAAAAGGAGGAAACCATATCCCAATGGATCCCCCAGACCATATTTAACCAACTTCAAGGACCCCTCCAACCGCACAAAATGTGGGATAAGTGAGGGTGAAAACCATGCAGGTTTACAACCAAGGTATACAACAGGTTAATAATAGAAAATATCCCATCGTAAGGTACAGAAATAGACAGAGATGGGCAATGCTGTGTTATATGCTGTAACAATAAATGAGAAGCCGCCTGCTCCTCTACAGCAGTTACAGACTCTAATCACCAAATGGTAAGAAATATGTAGGTCTCATATAAGCTGCCTGCAGCCATAGGTGTGTGAGCAGAAAACTGCAAGTTCTGTATCCCAGTCAGTCACTCTACTACATACACTTACAACAGACGAGAGACAGGGCTGAAAACTGGGCCCATGATGTGTTTTCCAGAGCAATGTGCAGCATCACACTAGGAGTGCCCACTCACAGCCCGCCATGTGTGGAGTTAGTGCCCACTCACTGCCCGCCATGTGCTGAGTTATTACTGCCCACTCAAATGTGCCGAGTTACTCCCCGATTATTTATTTTACACATGATAAAACATAAACCATTCTGGCCTGTGCTATCCACCATCTTAGGTAATATAAAATAAGCTGTTGGTGGATATACTCTGATCATGCAACATACGAGGGAGACAATATACAGAAACAGGATGGATATATCCGGCAGGACAGCATGTAACATAAGAGGACTAAAGGCAGCAATAGCTACAGAAATCAAGCTTGAAGTCATGTCCAGATTATATGTACAGCCAGGAAAATGACCTGGAGACACAGGATGTCTATACCCAGCATGACCCGTATATAGCAGAGTGAGGAGTGATATCATGTATACAGACCTGTTGTACAGGTTAAGTATACAGCACAGGAATAGAGCCGTTACACATATACCACATATATAGTGAGTAACCTGGTTACACGGGATCTGCACACCCAGCCTCACAGTATGTAACAGAGATGAGGTCACATACAGATCATCAGACTCCATAACTGGGAAGGGGGGATAATCCGCACACAGCAGGGTCAGTATACAGTGCACTGACATGAAGTGCAGCCTCTCATCATCATACATATACCATCCCCCGACTGCTCCTCTCACCAGTGTCTCTAATACATGTGACTGCCCAGCTCCACCATAGTAATGGCAGACACTCTGTGTCCCTGCTCTGTCCTATCATACATAAACCCAGAACTCATGAAGACTGTATAATACAGCAGTAATGTGGTATATCAGAAATGTCTGCAGGGAGGACACACAAAAGCTGCCTCTGCAATAAGTGAGGGAACATGGCAGCTACATGAATTTCTGAGGTAATTTTGATCCCAGATATGATGTAGGAGCTGATACTACACTAGTACACACTACACAATGTCTGAGGTGAATGCAGAGTAGTATATCAAACATGTCTGCAGGGAAGTCACACGGACGTCTCACAGACTGTGAGGAAAATGTAGCATGCACATGAGGGACATGGCAGCTACATGAATTGCTGAGGTAATATTGATCCCATACATAATGTAGGAGCTGATACTACACTAGTACATGATTTCTGAGGTGAATGTGCTCCTATCATCTGTCATGTGAGGTGATAACCCCAGTATTATACTCCCTGAAACTGCAGACATGCTTCCTCCTGTTAAATGCTTCCTCCTGTTCCTCCTGTGCAAGAAAGAGGGAGAGACACAGATTTCCTGTCCTATATAATCCCCACCCTCCTCACAGTAACCCGCCAGGCACAGACATACTGTGCTTTTCTCCTCTTAAAGCAACATCCCTCGTGCTTAAAAATCTACACCACTATACCAAAAAAGCTGCAGGAGTAAAGGTCCACCCATCCCCAAGTCATGTCCTCCTCCGCCTATGGCTCCAGTGGTTTCTTTTTGTATCCAAATCCAGCTTTAAACTTCTCCACAACAGTATCACCAACCTACCTGTTGTGTTCCTTGGTCTTCATGATGCTCTCTGTGCTTCAAACAGAACCCTGAGACTATCACAGAGCAGGTGCATTTATATGGAGACTTGATTACACACAGGTGGATTATATTTATCATCATTACTCATTTAGGGCAACATTGGATCATTCAGAGATCCACAATGAACTTCTAAAGTGAGTTTGCTGCACGGAAAGTAAAGGGGCCGAATAATATTGCACGCCCCACTTCTTAGTTTTTGTATTTCCACAAAAATTTTAAATTAAGCAGCACCCACTACAAGTACCGGAAAAGGTTGCATGTTTCATTTCTAAGCTATATACCTGAAGAAGGTGGACCCAGGCGAAACACATTGTGTTTTATTTTTAATTTTCCATTTTAATAAACTGTATTGAAGAATCCTTAAATTACAGAGAAGAAATGCCCATTTCTTGTATTTCTTCTACAAATAATTATAAGAATTGTCATTTTGAGGTCGGTGTACATCCACAATGGAGCAATGCTCCAGTTTTTACTGAACCCCCCTCCTTTACTGATCTCCTATAATTTTATTATTGTACCTGCTTTGTGACTTTTGATTCCCATGAACACTTGATATGTCGGTTGTGTATCCAACAGAACACATTGTGTAAGGCCGTCTTTTGTCACTTAAACTAAACCTGTATATTGGATATATTGAGAAAAGTGTTCACCTCCATACCGGTAAAGTTAATGGTGCAACTATGGAGGCAGCCCGGCGGTGCAGCACTGTGCAGGCTTACAATAAAAATGTTAAAAATCCCATTCAACGTGTACAAATGCTATTCTAACAGACGTAAAGTGAAGTCAAGCATCAAGGGAAAATCTTTGTACCTTGAATTAGAGGGATTAAGGTAAACCAGAGACTTGGAGGGGCTGGTAAGTGCGTAACATAACCTGCCTGGTACCTGATATAAAGGGCAGGTTGAGTGTTCAGTATCAGTTCCGAGGCTAATTACCCCAAAATCACCGGCTGGACTACAACCAAGTATTGTCCGATCAGCTTTCATTAGGAGTGCTATAGCATGAAGAGAGGAAAGTGCTCGGGAAAGGCAGGAAAGGGAGGTCATGTTCCTGCTTAATTTGTCAACCCTTTATTGTAGCTTTCTATTTAAGGGCGACCACAAAGACGCAAACATAATTCACTCTGTCGTCTCATTGACTTAGTAAATTTATTAAAAGGGATGATAATAGTTAGCATTAGGATTACATTGTCTACAGATATGAAGTACCCAGCAAAAAGTTTTAGGCAAGAGTGTAAAAAGAATGCTACAAAACGAGAAGTTTTTTTTTTTAAAAAGAAGTGTTAATAGTTTATTTTATTAATGAATGAATAAAAGAGAAATCTAAATCACATCAATATCTTAATCATTGAATTGAGGGTTTTTTATTCCTTCCCACTGGCACAGGCAGGGGTGAACCTAGCCTCTCTGCTGCCTGAGGCGAACAGCAAAATGACACCCCCACCCCCCTCGCACACAAAGTAAATTTTCATGTCTATCCTGTAAAACTGAGTTCAATAGTGGACATTTTGATTTAGATAAATAGAAAAAAAGGTGTCCAAACACAAGGATGTCAGCGCCATAAGTATCCAGAACAAGGGCCATTAATGGCAGTGGTAGGCCTTGTCCCACTTTGACCAATGGAAACCTTGGGAGGTAATGATATGGCCCTTGACCCATATTTGCTCTCCGATTCCTTAGGTTTCAGTCCAGGCTCTCCTTGTTGTCATGTTTATGAGTTCAGCTTCAAAGTCTACTCGCCCTGTATCTTGTCAGTCCTGGGATCTTCTGCTGTTTCATGTGTTTTATCAGAGCTGGTGATAGAATCCACAGAGGGTTTCATAGGTTCCTTTCAATTCTGCATCCATCCCTGCTTTGTGTAAGGCGAGATAAGGCTTCCTAATTACATCCATGCATGAGATGAGTCTTCATTTGAAATTGCAAGACAAGGTATCAGCTTCTCAGACTTTTGTCAGAGGCAGACAGATAAGAAAGCCCCCCTCCCTACGCAATGCATGACCCAGTCATAGGGTGGGATAGTGGGGGGGAGGCCATCTCATCACATTTAGTCTTCTAAAGGGACTGTCCAGTTCAATGACATCTTGCAATTTCTCATTGGGTTTGGGGGGGTTAATAGGTGGAAAATAATTTACTGCTTGTTTGATAAGACAGCTCTATTGGCCCTGATTGAAATCTTGCAGAGAAGAAGCTGTTTAAAGGCTTGTCCTGGAGAATGGGAGCAATCATTTCCCTGTCACTGGCCCAGCTATCAGCTTTGCATGTGCTGGTCATTGTCACCGGTCACCGCTTCATAGAGAGATTCCAATTTACACATCCATTCGTGGTAATTACCAATTAAAAGGCATCGTCTGTCTGGAAATTATGTAGCGGTCATAATCAGCTACCAGCATGGAATTAATATATTAATATGGTCATCAATTACCGGACCTCGCAGCTGCCTGGGCTGCAATGTTATGTTAATTATTATCAGTTGCTTTATTTGGTTTAGAAACATTCAATGGTGAAAGAAAAGCCAACAAATCACCAACATAATGGTCTGTTTGTGTTTTTTTATCACTGCTATTCTTCAGTTATTTCTATTTATTTTAGTTAGAAGATGCGTTTTTTCTTTACATTTTTTTTTTTATTTTATGTCGTCCTAGGGGACCTTCCCAAACACCACTTTGGATTTTTTTTAAGTCACTTTTCCTTTTGTTTTAGCTCGTGGTATTCACTGATGTTTTTTTCTGCATATTCTGCTGAAATGTTGCTTAAATATCTGACGTACATAAAATCACTCCAGGAGGGAGACTGGAGAAAATTCGAAACTAATCAAAAATTTGCAAATGATGAATCAGGCAAAGACATCTGGAAACTCCACCTGCAATGGCGAACTAAAGAAAAAAATTACAAGCTCAAAAACAGGTGTCTTTAACCCTCATTCTGGTCATACATGTACGGTACAGCGGGAAGTGCGCTTCTGCAAACCACTGTACATGTACAGCACAATGATATTACTTGCTCACAAGCATAGCTGGGAAAATCATCAGTGAGTGTGCACTACATATCATAGCTAGAGATGGGAGAACCTGAATAGTAAAATTCGGGATCTGTACCAAACACCTACTTTTCGGGCACGGACCCCGAGCACCTACTATTTGGTCACGGATTCTGAACACGGACTTCTCCTGGAAGTTGATGTTACTGTTTGGGTGTTTCCCCCGCTGTCATCTGCATGAAAGCGTGAGAAACAAAGGCAGCTCTGATCTGCGGTAAGATATTACCACTGGTCAGAACGCTGTGGCTCCCACACCATTTTTAAAAAAATGTATTTATTTATAGCTCACATCAGCCACCGCCTGCTATCGCTGTTATTACCAGCAGAAGGCATAGGCTGATGGAAGTAGTAATCCCCTCAGATGACCCCTATGACTAGAGGTAAACTTTTTACCTCCAGTCACATTTGCTGGCTCATTCTGTCATCTAACCACGTGGGAGCCACAGCCCTCTGACCAACGGTAATGATCTTAAGGTACTGTCACACTTAGCAATGCACCAGCGATCCCGACCAGCGATATGACACGGTCAGGATCGCTGGTGCATCGCTAAGTGGTCGCTAGTGAGCTGCCACACAGGCAGATCTCAACAGCGACATCGCAGGGGTCGGGGGTCGCTACTTTCCTGTCAGACGAGGCAATCCTGACATCCTCCCGCCCACATCCACGCGTTGCTCGTCTTCACAGCAGGAAGCCCCAGCAGGAAGCTGACGACGAGAAACGGTCCAGGACGTTCTCGCGTGATAAGCGATAACCAGCGGGGGAGCGGTCAGAGGTAAGTATCAGACATAGCGATATCGCTAGCAATATTATTATTATTATTATTTATTGTTATAGCGCCATTTATTCCATGGTGCTTTACATGTAAGGAGGGGTATACATAATAAAGTACAATAATCTTACACAATGCAAGTCATAACTGGTACAGGAGGAGAGAGGACCCTGCCCGCGAGGGCTCACAATCTACAAGGGATGGGTGATAATACAGTAGGCGAGGGTAGAGCTGGTCGTGCAGTGGTTTGGTCGATCGGTGGTTACTGCAGGTTGTAGACTTGTCGGAAGAGGTAGGTCTTCAGGCTCTTTTTGAAGGTTTCGATGGTAGGTGAGAGTCTGATATGTTGTGGTAGAGAGTTCCAGAGTAGGGGTGATGCGCGAGAGAAATCTTGTATGCGATTGTGGGAAGAGGAGATAAGAGGGGAGTAGAGAAGGAGATCTTGTGAGGATCGGAGGTTGTGTGCGGGAAAGTACCGGGAGACGAGGTCACAGATGTATGGAGGAGACAGGTTGTGGATGGCTTTGTATGTCATGGTTAGGGTTTTGTAATGGAGTCTCTGGGCAATGGGGAGCCAGTGAAGGGATTGACAGAGGGGAGAAGCTGGGGAATAGCGGGGGGACAGGTGGATTAGTCGGGCAGCAGAGTTTAGAATAGATTGGAGGGGTGCGAGAGTGTTTGAGGGGATGCCACAGAGCAGGAGGTTGCAGTAGTCAAGGCGAGAGATTATGAGGGCATGGACTAGGGTTTTTGCAGATTCTTGGGTGAGGAATGAACGGATTCTTGAAATATTTTTGAGTTGAAGTCGGCAGGAAGTGGAAAGGGCTTGGATATGTGGTTTGAAGGAGAGATCAGCGTCAAGGATTACTCCGAGGCAGCGAGCTTGTGGGACTGGGGAGAGTGGGCAGTCATTTACTGTAATTGATAGGTTCGTAGGGGGGGTCACGTGAGATGGGGGAAAGATGATGAATTCTGTTTTGTCCATGTTGAGTTTCAGAAATCTAGCGGAGAAGAAGGATGAAATAGTGGACACACATTGAGGGATTCTGGTTAGTAGGGAGGTGATATCTGGTCCAGAGATGTAGATCTGTGTGTCATCAGCATAGAGATGATACTGAAAGCCATGAGATTCTATGAGCTGTCCCAGGCCAAAGGTGTAAATGGAGAACAGCAGGGACCCAAGGACTGAACCTTGTGGGACTCCGACAGATAGGGGGCGAGGTGAGGAGGTGGTGTGTGAGTGGGAGACGCTGAATGTCCGGTCTGTTAGGTATGATGAGATCCAGGATAGGGCCAAGTCTGTGATGCCGAGGGATGAGAGAGTCTGTAATAATAGGGAATGGTCCACTGTGTACCACAAAAAACAGTGACGTTATAGCGATATTGCTAGCGATTTCGCTTAGTGTGACAGGCCCTTTACTGCCAATCAGAGGCAGTGTTTGATGCTTTGTCATGCAGATCACAGCATGGTAAACAATGGATGTTCAGGCCCCCCATTGATCTGAATGGAGTCACGTACTGTTTTCGTATCCAAACCAAACTTTTCTTTAACTATTCTGAAGATCCCGACAAATATTCATGAGTTCACCCATGACTAATCATAGGTGACCCCCTTCTGAATCGGTTCGGTAGTGATCGGTGCTAGCAACTATTTCAGCTGGATAACAAAAGCAATAGTGTCATCTATCTGATCATTTGAGGGCCGGAGCTCCTTCTCTGTCCTCTTTGGAACACTGCAGTCATGATTGTGTGCTGCCAATGGCAGCCATGATGACTTCAAGCCAAGTGATGGCCGTGGGTTGACCCAGCTATGGTGGCCTGTAAGATCCTGCCATAAGCAGTGCTTGACATGCCTCCTGTTCGTGTAAGGCTGCATTCAGAGAATCATAGAATTTTAGAGTTGAAAGGGACCTTCTTGGTCATCGTGGCCAACCCCCTGCTCAATGCAGGATTCACTAAACCATCCCAGACAGATGTCTGTCCAGCCTCTCTTTGAAGACTTCCATTGAAGGAGAACTCACCACCTCTCATGACAGCTCTTCAGATATTTGTAGACAGCTGTTAAGTCTCCTCTTAGCCTTCTTTTATGCAAGATAAACATTCCCAGATCCTTTAACCGTTCCTCAAAGGACATACTCTGCAGTCCGCTCACCATCCTGGTTGCTCTTCTCTGGACTTGCTCCAGTTTTTCTATGTCTTTAATTAAAATGTGGTGTCCAAAACTGGACACAGTATTCCAGATGAGGCCTGAACAAGGAGGAGGCCTGACCTGACCTCAGACCTATCCATGAGGCAGGACCAAGTCCCCTGAGATTTTTTTTTTCATAGTAGCATAGTAACATAGTTTTGAAGGCTGAAGGAAGACCTTATGTCCATCTAGTTCAGCCTATTTTAAGTGCAGCTGTTCTGCATTGTTGATCCTGGGGAAGGCAAAAAACCCACAGAGTAGAAGTCAATTTTCTCCATAGGGAAAAAAATTCCTTCCCCTAAGCTGGGTCAACCATCTACCTATAATATTCTGTTATTCGTAACCTTCTATACTGTTACTCACAAGAAAAGCATCCATTCCTTTCTTAAATTCATTCAGTGAGTTGGCCATCACCACTTCCTCAGGAAGAGAATTCCAGAGCCTCACTGCTCTTACCGTGAAGAACCCTCTTCTATGCTGGTGCAGAAATTGTCTTTCCTCCAAACGAAGAGAATGCCCCCTTGTTCTTGTCACAGTTCTTGGTACAAACAGTTCATTGGAGAGCAAACTTTGAGCCGTAGAGTAAAATTGATGTTTTCACACATTCATTAAAATCAAGGATCCGAAGTGGGATCCATGACAGTGTCAGCAGGTCCAATTCTGATCCAATTTGCAGACCAGACTCGGCCACTCAAGTCTATGGGGATCCGTGAGACGCGGGTGCAAGTCGGAAGATTTTCAATTTGATTCCATTTTGCATCTGTGTCTCTTGGATTTGTTGACTAGTGATAAATTTGAATAAAACATTTTTTTATTGTCTTGAAAGCAAGCACAGCTCTTCAATGAATAAAAAAGTGGAAGAGTAAAAAATTGGAAGCAACTAGAATGGCACCTTTGCTATTTTCACTCTGCAACATCCACTGTGCACTAATTTTTGGAAAACTGTCAGGGAGGTCAAAATAGTCACTACACCCATAGAGGATTTCCTTAGTGTTATTTGCGAAATTGGGAGACATTTTGGGGATTTCAACTGTTTTTACAGATTACGGGCTATGCAAATAATGCACAGTAATTACTCCAGGAAACTCTGTGCCGTAAAAGCCAAATGGAGCACCTTCTCTTCTGAGCCTTACAGTGTCCTAAACATTCAGGCTGTGTGCCCACCTTGCATTTTTTTAAGCGTTTTTGATGTGTTTTTCGGGGTCAAACCGCATCAAAAACGCTTAAAAGAAGCATCCCATTCATTTTAATACATTTTGGCCTTTTTGTGCCAATGGATGCGTTTTTTACTGCTAAGGAAACGCTTAGCGGTAAAAAAACGCAGCGTGTTCATTAATTTCCGCTTAGGTCCGCGTTTTTGGCTATTTCCTATAGTCCAAAAGATGCGCGGAAAAAACGCGCTTTTTTTGCGCAAAAACCGTACAAAAAGCGCACGGAAAAAAACACGCGTTTTCTGGGAAGGAGACCCGCTTCCTGAGCATTTAAAAACGCTAACGTGGGCACATAGCGTATATATGGTATTGCCGCACTTGGGAGAAATAGTGTAATCGGTTACAGGGTACTATTTTTCTTGTTAGCCTGGATAAAGATGAAACATTTTTATCTTGCCTCATTTTTCAAGGAGAAGATTGATAACATCAGATACAGTTTTGGTCGACAACCCGCAGAGCCCTTCCTCCTAACTGCCTTGCCCCCCTCCTCCAAAACAAACTTCTCCACCATTACAGAAGATCGACTCTACACTCTACTCTCAAGATCACATCTCACTACCTGTAAACTTGACCTGATCCCATCCCACTTCATCCCAAACCTCACTACAGTCTTCATCCCAACCCTAACCCATCTCTTCCACCTATCACTAACAACTGGTGTTTTCCCCTCAAGCTTTAAACATGCCTAAATCACACCTATCCTCAAAAAGCCCTCTCTTGACCCATCCTCTGTATCTAGCTATCGCCCTATATCACTTCTCCCCTTTGCCTCAAAACTACTGGAACAACACGTCCATCTTGAACTGTCCTCCGATCTCTCTTCTTGCTCCCACCTTGACCGTTTACAATCTGGCTTCCGGCCACACCACTCCACTGAAACTGCCCTAACTAAGGTCACCAATGACCTACTAGCCGCCAAGGCCAAGCGACACTACTCTGTCCTCCTCCTCCTGGACCTCTCCTCTACCTTTGACACAGTAGACCATTCCCTATTACTACAGACCCTCTCATCTCTTTGTTTCACAGACTTGGCCCTATCTTGGATCGCATCATACCTAACAAACGGGACATTCAGCGTCTCCCACTTGCACACCACCTCCTCACTGCACCCCCTATCCATCGGAGTCCCGCAAGGTTCAGTCCTAGGGCCCCTGCTCTTCTCCATTTACACCTTCGGCCTCGGACATCTCATAGAATCTCACCTCTTTCAGTATCACCTCTATGCTGATGACACACAGATCTACATCTCTGGACCAGATATCACCTCCTTACTAAACAGAATCCCTCAATGTCTGCTATTTCATCCATGTTCTCCGTTAGATTTCTAAAACTTAATATGGACAAAACAGAATTCATCATCTTTCCCCCATCTCACGTGACCCCCCCCAACGAACCTATCCATTAAACGGCTGTCCACTCTCTCAAGTCCCACAAGCTCACTGCCTCAGGGTTATCTTTGACACTGATCTCTCTTTCAAGTCACATATCCAAGCCGTTTCCACTTCCTGTCGACTTCAACTCAAAAATACTTCATGGATCCATACATTCCTCAACCAAGAATCTGTACAAAAATCCTAGTCCATGCTCTCATCATCTCCCGCCTTAACTACTGCAACCTCCTACTCTGTGGCTATCCCTCTAACACTCTCACACTCCTCCAATCTATTCTAAACTCTGCTGCCCGACTAATCCACCTGTCCCTCCACTATTCCCCAGCCTCTCCCCTCTGTCAATCCCTGCACTGGCTCCCCATTACCCAAAGACTCCAGTTCAAAACCCTAACCGTGACATACAAAGCCATCCACAACCTGAGTCCTCCATGCATCTGTGATCTCGTCTCCTGGTACTTACCTGCAAGCAACCTCCGATCCTCACAAGATCTTCTCTTCTCCCCTCTTATCTCCTCTTCCCACAATCGCAAACAAGATTTCTCCCGCACATCCCCCCTACTCTGGAACTCTCTACCACAACATATCAGACTCTCGCCTACCATGGAAACCTTCAAAAAGAACCTGAAGACCTACCTCGTCCGACAAGCCTACAACCTGCAGTAACCACCGATCCATCAAACCGCTGCACTACCAGCTCTACCCTCGCCTTCTGTATCCTCACTCATCCCTTTTAGATTGTGAGCCCTCGCGGGCAGGGTCCTCTTTCATCCTGTACCAGTCGTGACTTGTATTGTTTAAGATTACTGTACTTGTATTTATTATGTACACCCCTCCTCACATGTAAAGCGCCATGGAATAAATGGCGCTATAATAATAAATAATAATAATAATAATCTAAATCTACTCGTTAGGCTGGAGTCACACACAACGAATAAAAAATTGGTCCCATTTTAACGGTACGAAATCGCACAAAGAATTCTTGTCCAGGGATCCGTCTGTCATCCCATTTTCCGGCGATGAACCGATTTTATTCGCATCTAAGCATCAAATTGACATCCAATGTCAATGCCTGATGCTCTTTCCTGTTGACCTGGCGAAGTCTTGCGATTTAATCGCAAGTCACACGTGTGGTGCGTTTTCAATGCGATTTTTAATCGCATCCATAGACTTGCATTATCGAATCCGATCCGAAAATCGGTGACAATCGCAGCATGCTGCGATTGTTTCGGTCCGAGGAACGGATCCGATAAAAAAATGCATGATGGGAGCAGCACCATAGAATAACATTGGGACGAATGCAATGCGATTTTTTATCGTATTGCATTCATCCGATTTAATCGCTAGTGTGACTCCGGCCTTAATGTAATTTTCATTTTCACACAGCCCAATGGTAAAGAAATTGTTAAAACATCTATGGGAAAAAAAATCTCCTAACACCCTTAGATTAATTCCCTGAGGATTGTAGTTTCTAAATTAGGGTCACTTTTTGGGGTTTTCTGGAATTATGACATCTCAGGGGCTCTGTAAGATGCACCTGAAAGCTATTACTGGCAAATTTGTGCTCCAAAACCCAAATAGCGATTCTTCCCTTTCAAGCTCTGCCTTGTGCACAGAATGTAGTTTCTTATTGCAAAAACCAGGGGAAGAGTCTTGAGGAGATCATTTGCATATTCCCAGTGCCTTCTGGGATAAGTGAAGAGTCTCCGTGAGCTCAACGATCACTGGGTTTTGGCCGTTGCAGCTGAAAAGAGGAAATTGGAAAACCAGGGGAAGAGTCTTGAGTAGATCATTTGCATATTCCCAGTGCCTTCTGGGATAAGTGAAGAGTCTCCGCGAGCTCAATGATCACTGGGTTTTGGCCGTTGCAGCTGGAAAAAGGAAATTGGAAAACCAGGGGAAGAGTCTTGAGGAGATCATTTGCATATTCCCAGTGCCTTCTATCGGCGCGCAAATTTTGGCTCATCTTTCATCGTTTTTAAGAAATCTCACTATGGAAGAGGCGAGGAGCCATTTGGTGAGCTGCATTTCTTGCTACATGTTCACAGACTTACCAGTGGAAAAGCCAAACTTCACATGCCACAAATGCAAGCTTGTGTCCATGTTGGAGGAGAAGTTGCAAAATCTCGAAGAGAGGTTAGCTACGTTGAAGATCATTAAGGAAGGTGAGGAGTTCTTGGACAGAGCAGAATTATCTCTTCACGTTACAGAAAGAGAAGAAATTCGAAGTGCACCTGAAGAAACAGAGGAATGGAGACATGTGACCCAGAGAAGCAGGAGGATCAGGAGGCAGTCAGCGCCCATACTGCTAAGGAACCAGTACCAGGCTCTCACGCAGGAAAACGATGAAGAAATACATCAGGATAAGACTTTGCCAACAAACAGCAACCTTGTACGCCTTCAGAGTCCTCCTGGATGGAGAAAGAAAAATGTTGTGAAGAAGAAACGGAGAGTGGTGGTCATGGGGGATTCCCTGTTGAGAGGAACAGAGGCCGCTATCTGCAGACCGGATATAACTTCAAGAGAAATGTGCTGTCTTCCAGGTGCAAAAATTAAAGATGTGTCTGACAGGATATCAGGACTCTTCAGACCTACAGATGACTACCCATTCCTGCTACTACATGTGGGGACAAATGACACCGCAAGAAATGACCTGGAAACCATCTGCAGAGACTTTGAAGACTTAGGCAAGAAAGTGAAAGAACTGGGAGTGCAGGTGGTCTTCTCTTCCATCCTCCCAGTGGATGGCCATGGAACAAGGAGGTGGAATAAGATTCTGCAGGTGAACAAATGGCTACGTCGATGGTGCCGTCAGCAAAGATTTGGATTTCTGGATCACGGAGTGAATTACTTATACGATGGACTACTTGCTAGAGATGGGGTGCACCTTACGAAGACTGGAAAGCATGTATTTCTAAGTCGCCTTGCTACACTTGTAAGGAGAGCTTTAAACTAGAACAACATGGGAAGGGAAGCAAAAGACCAGAAAAAGCCATACACCTGACAAATGCTATTGAGAACTCTGCTATTAGAAGTGGAAAGGAAGAACAAAGACAAAATAATCTAATTAATAAAAATATTGGAGAAAGAGAAACCTATCACAAACTAAAATGTTTCTATACTAATGCACAAAGCATGGGCAACAAACAAGGAGAATTGAAACTACTAACACGGGAAAAGAAATATGATGTCTTTGGAATCACTGAAACTTGGTGGGACAATACACATGATTGGAATACAAGACTAGAAGGATACAACTTATTTGCAAGAAACAGACTTGATAAACGAGGAGGAGGTATCGCATTGTATGTTAGAAACGCGTATATCTGCACAGAGATTGAAGCTTCAGAGACTCGGAATTCTGTGGAAACTGTTTGGGTAAGAATACAAGGACAGAACAATGGAAAGGACACCATTGTAGGCATTTACTACAGGCCGCCTGTGCAAGCTGAAGATATGGATGAACTCTTTATGCATCAAATGGCCAAGTTCTCCAAAAAATATGACATAGTTGTCATGGGAGATTTCAACTATCCAGACATTTGTTGGGAATCTCTCTCAGGCAAAACTAACAGGTCAAGGAAATTCGTATCCTTTCTTGCTGACAACTTTATCTTCCAAAAGGTAGGGGAGAAAACAAGGGGAACTGCTACCTTGGATCTAATCCTTATAAACAGGGAGGAAATGGTTGAGGAGGTAAAAGTGGCTGGGACCCTAGGAGGTAGTGACCATGCTATTTTAGAATTTTGGATAACTAGAGGCGGAAGACCTGTGAAGACTCAGACGTCAAGGTTAGATTTCAGATAGGCAGATTTTAAGGGATTCAGAAAGAGAATTGCAGGGGTCCAATGGCTGGATATCCTTAAAGACAAAAATGTCCAGGAAGGATGTGAAATCTTGAAAAATGAAATTCTCAAAGCACAGTTGTTAACAATTCCGAAAAGAGAGAAGAATAGGAAGCATTTAAGGAAACCAGGATGGATGAACACAGAACTTAAGCACATGCTAAAAAGGAAGAAAAAAATGTTTATAAAATGGAAAGAGGGAGGCATATCTAAAGAAGAATATAATGCTGTCTGCAGAACTTGCAGGGCACAAATCAGATTATTAAAGCTGACAATGAATTGAGGCTTGCAAGAGATGTCAAAAGCAATAATAAAGGATTTTGAGGATATGTCAAAAGTAAAAGAAAAGTCAAAGATGCTATAGGATTTTTACAGGATGAAAATGATGAAATGGTAAGACAGGATGTTGAGAAGGCTGAACTTTTAAATTCCTATTTTGCATCTGTTTTCTCTCAGAAAGGAAATGTAACATCAACTGTTCTTCACTGTCCTATTAAGGGAATAGAAGAATTTAGGATATCTATAAACAGAAAGATAGTGAGGAAACACTTAGCTAACCTAAATGAATTCAAGTCTCCAGGTCCAGATGAATTACACCCCAGAGTACTGAAGGAGATAGCAGAAGAAATTTTTGAACCCCTCTCCATAATCATTGAAAATTCTTGGAGAACAGGAGAAGTGCCAGAAGACTGGAGGAGAGCAAATGTTGTTCCTATCTTCAAAAAGGGGAAGAAGGTGGACCCAGGCAACTTTAGGCCGGTGAGTTTGACTTCTATACCAGGAAAGATCTTTGAACAAATTATTAAACAACATGTATGTCAGTACCTGGATAAGAATGAAGTGATTAAACAGAGTCAGCATGGGTTTGTAACTAATAAGTCATGTCAGACTAACCTAATTTCCTTCTATGATGGAATCACTGATTGGGTGGATCAAGGAAATGCTGTAGATATAGTATATCTTGACTTCAGCAAAGCATTTGACAAAGTCTCTCATACAATCCTTATTGAAAAAATGACTAAGTATGGAATGGACAAGGCAACTGTTAGGTGGATTCATAACTGGCTTAGTGATCGGACCCAAAGAGAGGTCGTAAATGGCTGCACATCCAGTTGGAAGAATGTCTCAAGTGGGGTACCACAGGGCTCTGTCCTGGGCCCTGTATTGTTCAACATCTTTATCAACGATTTAGATGAAGTAATTGAGGGTAAACTGATTAAATTTGCAGATGACACATAGCTAGGAGGGATAGCTAATACTAGAGAAGAGAGAGAGGATTCAAAAAGATATAAATAAACTGGAGAAGTGGGCAGCAACTAACAGAATGGTTTTTAACAGGGAGAAATGCAAAGTACTACATCTGGGCAATAAAAATGAAAAAAGCATATACAGAATGGGAGGAATAGGGCTAAGCAACAGCACATGTGAAAAAGACTTGGGTATACTAATAGATCACAGACTGAATATGAGTCAACAGTGTGATGCAGCAGCAAAAAAGGCAAATGCAATTCTAGGATGTATTAACTGAAGCATACAGTCTAGATCACGTGAAGTCATTATTTCCCTCTACTCCTCTTTGGTCAGACCTCATCTGGAATATTGTGTCCAGTTTTGGGCACCACATTTTAAAAAAGACATCAACAAACTGGAGCAAGTTCAGAAAAGAGCGACCAGAATGGTGACCGGTCTGCAAACCCTGTCTTATGAGGAAAGGTTGCAGGATTTGGGAATGTTTAGTTTGCAAAAGAGAAGACTGAGAGGAGACTTAATAGCTGTCTACAAATATCTAAAGGGCTGTCACATTGTAGAAGGATCAACTTTATTCTCATTTGCACAAGGAAAGACTAGAAGCAATGGGATGAAACTCAATGGGAGGAGACACAGATTAGATATTAGAAAAAACTTTTTGACAGTTAGAGTGATCAATGAGTGGAACAGGCTGCCACGAGAAGTGGTGAGTTCTCCTTCAATGGAAGTCTTCAAACAGAGGCTGGACAGACATCTGACTGGGATGATTTAGCGAATCCTGCTTTGAGCAGGGGGTTGGACCAGATGGCCCAGGAGGTCCCTTCCAACTCTACGATTCTATGATTGCATTATTAACATTTTAAGGTCTAATTCCTCCTCTTATACTTTTAGAAAATTAAACAAAATTGAGGCTTAAACGACATTTTAGAGGTAAAAGCATAATTTTTAATTTGACACAGCATTATAAAATTTCATGAAGCACCTCTGGGTAAATAATACTCACCATACACCTAAATGAAGTTCTTGAGAAGTATAGTTTCTGAAAAGGAATCACTTTGGGGTTTTTTTTCCATTTCCAGCCCCCTTGAGATTCTGCAAGTGGCTCATGCAAGCTATCACTATAAAAGCAAAATAGCATTTCTACCTCCTTCCAAGCCTTCAAAACAGTAGTTTTAGACCACGTATGATTTTTTTGTCACACTTGGGAGAATTTGTTTTACATATTGTGGAATCCATTTTCTCACATGACCAATTGTGAAGAAGAAATAAAATTGAATTAAAGCAACATTTCAGTGGAATAATAAAATTTGACTTTTTAAATCCCGAAATTATAAACTTTTGAGAAGCACCTGCAGGTGCAAAAGGTCACTATACTGCCAGATAAATACCTTGAAGGCTGTTTACAAAATAGTGTCACTTGTGGGCGGGAGGGGATCTGCTGTTTTGGGACCTTGGAGGCAAGGAAAATTCGACATGGTGTCCAAACTTTATTCCAGCCAAAATTGAGCTCCAAAAGTCAAATAGTGCACCTCCTGTCTTGGTTGTGCAGTGTGCCCAAACAGTAGGATGTGCAGGAGAAATTGTTTTACAAATTACATAGTCCATTTTCTCTTGTTAACCGTTGTAAAAAGGAAAAATTTAGAACGAAAATATCATTTTTGTGTAAAAAAAAGCAGGATTTTTCCTTTTCCCTTCCCACTGTTATAAATTTTTATGTTTGAAAATTTTACAAAATTTTTGCAAAATTTCTGATATTTTAATTCACCACTGCCGTGAAGTACAATGGTACAAAAATTGCCACAAAAAAACAACAAAGTCTGGATCACTGGGATACAGTGATGCTGACAGATTTAACAAATGTGGCTCTGGAAGTAAGGTGAAAATATGCTTCGGCTTAAAGAAGGAAAAGAGGTGGAAATGGAAAAATAAATATAGCGCAAACAAAAAAAGGCGCAAAACACTAAAACTCAACAAAAAAACAAGCGCAAATGCAATAATGAATCAGTCCCAGGATTTTGTTTTGCTTTTTTTTAAGTCACTTTTTTTGCTGCAAACAATGCCTGACAGAATCCACATGTTCCATCTAAAGTCTCTTCTTTTAACGGCTTCAGAGTTTGGAAGCCCTCTATACTCCACAGTGCAGAGTAAAGACTCCAGTGAAGCCCCTTCAAATTGAATAGACCACTGCAAAGTAAAACTGCTTTCTTACTATTTCTGTGTTCATCCTTGCCATTGTGTTTGACCTTTATTATGACACTAGCCTCCACAACCTCACCTACACACATTGTCAAAATCGTTGGTACCCCTCGTTTAATGACAGAAAAAACCCCAGTGGTACAGAAATAACTTGAATCTGACAAAAGTAATAATAAATCAAAAATCTATGAAAATGAACAAATGAAGGTCAGACATTGCTTTTCAACCATGCTTCCACAGAATTTAAAAAAAAATAAAACTCATGAAATAGGCCTGGGCAGAAATGTTGGTAGCCTTAACTTAATGTTTTGTTGCACAACTTTTCAAGGCAATCACTGCAATCAAACGATTCCTAGAACTGTCAATGAGACTTCTGCACATCTTGACAGGTATTTTGGCCCACTCCTCAAGAGCAAACTGATCCAGTTGTCTCGTGTTTGAAGGTTGCCTTTTCCAGATGACATGTTTCAGCTCTTTCCAAAGACACTCAATAGGATTTAGGTCAGGGCTCATAGAAGGCCACTTCAGAATAGTCCAATGTTTTCCTCTTAGCCATTCTTGGGTGTTTTTAGCTGTGTGTTTTGGGTCATTATCCTGTTGCAAGACCTATGACCTGCGACTGAGACCAAGCTTTCTGACACTGGGCAGCACATTTCTCTCTAGAATCCCTTGATAGTCTTGAGATTTCAGTGTACCCTGCACAGATTCTAGACACCCTGTGCCAGATGCAGCAACGCAGCCCCAGAACATAACAGAGCCTCCTCCATGTTTCCCAGTAGGGACAGTGTTCTTTTCTTGATATGCTTCATTTTTCCATCTGTGAACATAGAGCTCATGTGCCTTGCCAAAAAGTTCCATTTTTGTCTCGTCAGTCCATAGGACATTCTCCCAGAAGCTTTGTGGCTTGTGAACATGTAGTTTGGCAGATTCCAGTCTGGCTTTTTTATTATTTTTTCCAACAATGGTCCTCTTTGGTCGTCCTCCATGAAGTCCACTTTGGCTCATACAATGATGGATGGTGCTATCTAACACTGATGTTCCTTGAGCATGAAGTTCACCTTTAATCTGTTTAGAAGTTTTTCTGGGCTCTTTTGTTACCATTCGTATTATCCATCTCTTTGATTTCTCATCAATTTTCCTTCTGCTGCCACGTCCAGGGAGGTTGGCTACAGTCCCATGGAGCTTAAATTTCTGAATTAATATGTGCAACTGTAGTCACAGGAACATCAAGCTGCTTGGAGATGGTCTTAGAAGTTTTACCTTTTACCATGTTTGTCTATAATTTCTTTCTAATCTCCTGAGACAACTCTTTCCTTCGCTTCCTCTGGTCCATGTTGAGTGTGATACACACCATGTCACCAAACAGCACAGTGAGTATCTGTAGCCCTCTATACAGGCCACTCACTGATTCCAAGATTGTAGACACCTGTGATGCTAATTAGTGGACAAACTTTGATTTAACATGTCCCTTATGTCACATTATTTCCAGGGTACCATCATTTCTGCCCAGGCCTTTTTCATGAGTTTTATTTTTTTTTATTCTGTGGAAGCATGGTTGAAAGCCATGTGTGACTTTCATTTGTTCATTTTCATAGGTTTTTAATTTATTATTACTTTTGTCAGATTCAAGTTATTTCTGTACCACTGTGGGTTCTTCTGTCATTAAACGAGGGGTACCAACAATTTTGAGCACGTGTGTATGTAGCAAAGTTTGGCAACTTTCACATGTTCAGCATCTGGTCATATCAATCATAAGGAGACGTATAATAGAAACACATCACCACGTCTGTATTTATCATCCAGTCATGGTTTTGGCTTTCAAATACCGATGTAAAATATTGACCAAACACTGAACCTGTGAACATGGCCCTAAGCTGTTCCTCACCGTCTTCAGCCTCCTCCACAGCTGTTTCTGCTTCAGTTAACGACTGTGTTTCAACTTACATATGACAAATCTCACACTTTGCACTAATGAGGGGCAGCATACCGAAACACAGTATTTGCAAATTGAGATTTTGGTTTTGACTTTTATTCTAAGTCATATGACAAGGCTCAATATTAGAAAGTCAATATTGATTTTGAGGCTTTTAGGATTACAACTTCCTATAGGTGGCGCTAGAGTTCTAGTCCTCTTCCTCTCTGAAGAGACAATTTACATATTTGCCAGATGAGCATTGCAGCTTAAAAGTCTTTTCACCTCGGCATGTCAGGCTTGACATGTCACTCTCTGCAAGGAAAAACGTTACCTCGATCAGATGCCTCTCACCCAGCTAAACTAGATCTCATGCTTTGCACTGACAAGGGGATGTACCCCGAAACACAGTATTTGCAGATTTTCGATTTTCTCCGCAAGGAGAAACGTTACCCCTTGGATAATCTACATATGAAAATGATGATTACTTTCACCGATTTCATATTATTGGTTACTCATACACCTAACTATGATTCTACAAAATCCCCGACTTTGTGCAAGTATAAAGAGAAGAATTGATACAAAGGGCGGTCATGCCAAGCATTGTTTTTACTTCTTTTCATTCACTTTGCATTTCAATAACTGATAAGAAAGCATTCTTACTTTGCAGCAGTTTTTCGAAATGTGGCTAAAACTTTTGCACAGTGACATATATATATATATATATATATATATATATATATATATCCATCAGAAAGCTGCTTGAGAAAGGTCCGCACCATTTCTGGACCAAAACGTCGCACTTTATGGGCACATAGCCTGATGGGCTGAATAAAACATCATCATATTGAATTTTTCAAGGCGTGGTGCTTTCATTTTTTGATGGATATTCTAGAGGTTTGGTATATGCCTGGGAGTGTGCACCCTCTTCTTTTTTCTTATTTTATTTGTGCTGCCTTTTCATTTTATATATATATATATATATATATATATATATATACAGTTAGGTCCATATATATTTGGACAGAGACAGTTTTCTAATTTTGGTTCTAGACATTACCACAATAACTACTTTTAAACAAAACAATTCAGATGCAGTTGAAGTTCAGACTTTCAGCTTTCATTTGAGGGCATCCACATTAAAATTGGATGAAGGGTTTAGGAGTTTCAGCTCCTTAACATGTGCCACCACTCTGCAAAAATCCCACAGCTGCCCTGTTTCTGCTGCTGCTTTCCATTTTGCTCTGTGTCACTCCATTGCAGAGATTTTCTCATTTGTTCATTATGGAGAACACTATGTGAATCTCTACTTTGCAGGCCACTTGGGTGTTTTATTTAGTCATCAGGGTGATCGATTATGCTCATTACTCAATCCAGTATTGCGGGTGCTCCAGCGCCATGCTCGAGTCCCAGCCATGCATGATTTGCGCCTGCTAGACAGCCAATACTCATGCAAGGATTGCCTGCCGTACATGGTAATGCCATAGTAATGTTAGCTACTGGCATTACTGTGACTGGCCGGCCAGCATGGTGTCATCGAGTCTTATACAGTATAAGACCTGGTGACGAGATGTTTGGCACACTCTCATCTAGAAGCAGTTCAGGGAGAGTTGATATAGGAGGGACAGCTTATTTTAGAGCAGGCATATAGGAACTTTTCAATATTCCTATTGCAGTACTTGTATACCACTGCTGCATCATTAAAACAAAAGTCCTTTTTAGGGCTACATACTGTTCTTTCTCTAGTAAAACCACTGTAGCCTGCATTCAGAGTAGAGATAGCTGGTGGAGGAGGGACAGTCTTGGATTAGAGGCATATAGGCAGGGTTTATTGCATTCTATAGGTATACCGCTGCTGCAACATAAAAAAAGTCCTTTTGAGGGCTATGTTTTCTTTTCCCTCTTAGGCTAAGTTCATACATAGCGGAATTCCCGCGGAAGTTAACGCGAGAATTCCGGAATTCCATTCCATGGGAAAATAGCATTTTAAATTCCCATGATTTTCCCACGGAAAAACTAGCAATTTGCAAGCGGAATTACCTTGCAGAATGCTAGCGTTTTCCAATTGATCTGGAGCATCGCTTGGAGAACTGATTGACAGGTTGGTCACACTCTTCAAACATAGTGTTTGACAAGTACGACCAACTTTTTACTACTGATGCTGCCTATTCAGCATCAGTAGTAAAAGATAGGATGTAAAAAATAATAAAAAAAATAAAAAATATTGTTATTCTCACCTTCCGGCGTCCCACGCAGCCTTCCCACCTCTCTCCACGCTCCCGGCATCTTGCAGTCCCAGTAATTCTTTGCGCGAATGACCGCGAGATGTTGCACTCCCGCGACGTCATCGTGAATGACCGCGAGACGTCGCACTCCCGCGAGACCGCAACGTCATCGCAGTCATTCTCGCAAAGGATTACTGGGATGCCGGAAGGTGAGAATAACAATATTTTTTTATTTTAATTCTATTTTTTACAGGGATATGGTACCCACAGCCCGGAGGACAGTCTCCTCTCCTCCGGACCGTGGGTACCATCCGCAAATGTTCTGCTTACTTTTCGCATGGTGGGCACAGCCACATGTGGAAAGTAAGCAAAACAATGCATTCCTATGTGGGCGGAATTGCCGCGATTCCACTAAATTAATGAGCATGCTGCGTTTTTTACCGCAAAGCGATTCCACCGTGGAAAAAAATGCAGCATTAGCACAGCATTGCGGAATCCCATAGGATTGCATGAGATGCTTTATTTTTTGCGTTTTCGTGGCAAAATCACGCATTTAAAACCGCCATGAAAGCGCGAAAAAAACGCAAAGTGTGAACGCAGCCTTAATACTAGAAAGTTTGCAGGCATATTTTATGTACCTAATTTAAAAACCATAAGCCGTGTGGTAAGGGATGAGGATGTGGACGTACTGCTGATGGTGCATGCAGAAGTCAGATGAAACTGTGCTTACAGTGGGAGCACAACAAACATGCTCATCCATGAGACTTAGCTTCCTGTCCCACTTTGCAGGGGGTATGGAGTACCACGAGAACAGTGTGAACATGTGGTCAGTTTGATGGCAGATAATGCTTCCAGTATTATTCCCAGCACAACCCTGTCTTCCACACGGTCCAGTCTCATTAGCTTAGAGTCTGAACCACATAATACTCACACTGATGCTCCTTCCTCCCACCATGGCGAGTCCAAGGATACAAGTGAACTCACACTCAGACACTCCGAGGAGCACTTTATATATTCATTTATTTCTGGCTTCCCACCCTGCACATTTCAAGAGAGACAAGAGGAGCTTGTGTATAGTGATACCCAAATATTTGAGCAGCAACAATGAGACACAGTTGCCAACCAATGATGTTAAGTTAAAACGTCAGGAGGACCAGAGTGCTGAAGTGAAAGACGTGGTGGTGGACAATGAGTCATTGACCGAACCATGGAAGGTGCCATGCAGAGCGAAGCCAGCAGTGCAAAGGGGAGGGATCTGTGGCACCCCTGAAGGTTCAGTCACCACAGAGGCACTGCACTTCAGCCAGAGGTGTGGTACTCCACTCTCAGGTAAGGAGGGGGCACTACCCAGAACCCAGACACTTGCATCCAACACCAGACTTCTCCAAGCCAGGGAGAGACTAAGCAGAGGGTGTGGGTGGAGAAAGCAGCAGGGGGAGAGCTGAAGGAAATGGCAGTGAGAGAGTGAGTCAGTTGGTGCTGGGGACTGAAGCAGTGAGGAGCTCGTCCCTATGCCAGAAAACAATAGAAATAGAGAAAGGAAAGACAGAAGCAACAGAAAGATAAGCTCCAGTCCGCGGCTACGGCTTGTCCATTGCCGACTGCAGCCGCAACCGCCCCGCTCCAGTCCATGGTAGGGGCCAGGCCGTCACCCTCCACGGGTCCCCTAGTGCAGCCTCGGGCTGCGCCGTGGCCTACCAACCGCCACTCGGCACTGCCGCTGCCCTCCCCTGCCCGGGGGCTGCGGCCTCCACTCTCCCACTCCCAGGCGGTATCCCGCCGCCTCCACTGGGGGACATTCCATCAAAGAACTCTTCTAGGGCCTATTGTGCCCTGGCTCGCCTGGGCGTAGGAACACCCGAAGATTCCACCAGATTCTCAGCGGCTGGGCCCAGCGGCTGCGACGCCAAGGCACCATCGAACAGTACGCCGTTGGACATCAGGACGGCTAAGTGACACATAGTAACTAAGGACCCATAGTCGGCCATACCGCGGCCCTATAGTGACCGGCCATTGCCGGGGTAGTCGTGTTCTCATAATCAGTGTTTTCCTGTATTTGATCCCTGCGAGGACAATTGCTGTTATCTTGTTTGGTTGCTTAGGATAACCCTACCGGCATCTATCTATAAAAGTTACTACCTAAAGTTCAATCCGTCTCACGTCTCGTCACTGCATCCCACGTACCTCCATGACCACACATGCACCTTCCCCATGCTGTTAACATTCGATTTGAGCACTTTTTCCATCGATTTCAGTGATTTTCCTGCCCACCTCAGCCCTCCTAGGAGGGTCTGCAAGAAAAAATGTTCAGATCCACCTGTGGCAACTAACATGTGAGAGTAATTTGAAAAATACACCTGAATCCAGGTGAAAAAGGTAAAATTGACTTAATCTTTGCATTTTGTTTCTGTGTGTGCCACAATTAGCATGGAGAACAGAAAGAGAAGAGAACTGTCTGAGGACTTGAGAAAAAAATTGATGAAAAATATCAACAATCTCAAGGTTACAAGTCCACCTTGAGAGATCTTTACGTTCCTTTATCCACTGTGTGCAACATAATCAAGAGGTTTACAACTCATCTAATCTACCTGGATGTGGACTGCAGAGAAAAATTGATGAAAGGTTGCAAGAAAGGCTAATTCAGATAGTGGATAAGCAGCAGTCAATATCCAAAGAAATTCATGCTGTCCTGCAGGCTCAGGGTGCATCAGTGTCAGCGCAAACTATCCATCAAAATTTGATTGAAATTAAATGCTATAGCAGGAGACCCAAGAGGACCCACTGCTGATACAGAGACATAAAAAACGATTGCAGTAAGCTAAAATCCTTTTGGAAATACATTTTGTGGACAGATGAGACCAAGATAGAGCTTTTTGGTAAAGCACATCATTCTACTATTTACTGATAGCTGAATGATACTTAAAAAAAAAGAACACAGTACTTACAGTCTAATATGGTAGAGGTTCAAAGATGTTTTAGAGTTGTTTTGCTGCCTCTAGCACTGGGTGTCTTGACTGTGTGCAAAAGGATTTTGGGTCGCAATGTAGTGCCCAGTGTCGGAAAACAGGGTTTGCATCCTAGGTCATGGGTCTTTCAGCAGGACAATGACCCCAAACATACTTCAAGAAGCACCCAGAAATGGATGGAATCAAAGCGCTGGAGAATTCTGAAGTGGCCAGCAATGAGTCCGGATCTAAATCCCATTGGACACCTGTGGAGAGATCTTAAAATTGCTTTTGGGAGAAGGCATCTGTCACAGGGTTAACGCGACAGTACAGAACCAGAAGACCGCAGCGTCTGATGGCTCCTGCTTTGCCGCTGAGAAGAAGCAATTCTCCGGTGTATTAAGGGTGTTTGTTTTATTTCAGCAGGCCAGGGGTTAATCGGCCATGTGGAAATCCCTGCTTTCAGCTGTGCTTGGTTAACCGCTCCTCTCTCCTATAAATACTAGGTCTGCAGGCCAGATCATTGTCTGAGGTAGCATTTTCTACCAGGATCTGGAGAGAGAGAGGAGCTGGTGTTTGGAGTGCTGGAGGAGTTTATTGTGCGACGGTTGCTTGGTTTGTACGCTTAGAGATTCCTCATCAATTCCTGCTTTGTTTTCTTCCCCCCCCCCCCCCGTCCTTCACACCCTGATATATACCACTGTTGCTTGTGAGAGCATTATTTGTGAGTGGAATTTTCTTTTACCTTTGTCTCATTCCCGTCTGTTGGATTGGTGTACTTCGGTACACGGTAGCGCCTCTCTTCCCCGGGAGGGGGGAAGGGAACAGACACAGGGCAAAAGCTAGGAGATAGGGCTAGGGTGGAGGCCCTGGCGTCCTCGCCATCTGAGGTATCCCGGGGAACAGGGCGAATTAGGGTGACTCCTAGTGTCAGTGCCAGGAAAGGTGCCCCTGGTCCCAGTTTCCCCACCAGCCCAATCGTGACAGCATCTTTCAAAGAGTTGTAAGAAGCTTGTTGATGGTTATAGGAAGCGATTGATTGAAGTTTTTCATTCCAAAGGGTGTGCAGCCTATTTTGGGGGTTTTGTGTGAAATTATGTCCAGTTTGCCTTTTTGTCTCTCTTTTTTGTGTTGTTCCAATACACACAAAGGAAATAAACATGTGTATAACAAGAAATGTGTAATTGCAATAATTGTCTGGGAGAAAGGCTTCTTTTTCTGGAACAATTTCAAGGGTGCCAACACTTTCGGCCATGACTGTAAATTTCTTTACAATGTGAGTCTATGATCAACGGATGTCACTGTTGACCTATAAAATGGCCTCTATCAGAAGTATATCCCAGATATGAGACTTTTGGTTAGATTCTAAAGACATACTGATAGGGAATTTAGATTGTGAGCCCCATCGGGGACAGTGATGATAATATGTGCAAATTGTAAAGCGCTGCGGAATATGTTAGCGCTATATAAAAATAAAGATTATTATTATTATTATTATTATTATTATTATACTGAAAAACACTGCACAGAGACCTTTAAAGAATTGGTTTCTTAGGAGAGTGACTCTAGTATACTTGAGATCTGACTTAGAATTTTGACATTAATTGGAGACTAGGACTGAAGTGAACAGGGTGTACCTTTCAGTGCAATGGTATATGTGGATGATATATGGTAAATAGGTAAAATAAAATAAAACTTTTAAAAAATATTTCTAGAAATAGTAAATTTCAAGATATTAAAGGAGCAAAGGGCTGTTGGGGCTGAACAGAAAAGTCTGCCGGACTTGAAAGAAAAAAGTTGATAAGCACAAGAAGTCTTGGCATACTCTTTGAAGTCGAAGAATGGTTTTGTCTTACTTCAGCAACAAAGTAAAAGGTCAGTATTTAGTACATGCTACCGCCACCCCAGGAAAAGGACAAGCATCAAAACAGTACTCAGAGGGCCTGAGAGGTAAAATAATAGGGACTGAACTGTAGATAATCTCCTTTCATCGAGAAAAGAATGCCACAAAGATATCTTACAGTTCGGAGTCAAGAAGCCAAAAAAAGCAGCAACAATATATCTTTTCTGGAGCCTCATGTAATGGAAGCTCCTAGCAAAATGCAGATTTCAGTAATCTCAAGTTAACAGTGATCCCAACAGTTAAGACACTGCTCTGATATGGAAAACGTATTATACCCTCATTAAACCTCTGCAATGCTTTCATTAAATGCCAGTTAGAAATGGATTAATGCGTTTTCCAGATTTTAAGCCTATCATCTTTAACACTCAGGGCATTTGTTACGTTTCAATGGATTTTGAACAGTTTTACAGCAGAAGGAAGTTGAACCGCCCTGTTCCAGATCAATTACTAGAATTAGGTATGCCGCATATAGCTTAATATTACATGGCCTCTGAGTTGCAATTTTCTCATGTGACCGTTGTAAATGGAAAATGTTGTGTTGAACATCATAATAAATCCAAATTTTGGGATTTTTATAGGGTGATGTTTCTCTTGCAACTAAACTATATTTATAGGCAATGTACAGGTTCAATAGTTTGCAGCAGTGACATGCAGAAAAGAGAATGGAAGCCCATGACAAAAATTAAAATTGGATCTCCATTGTAGCGCCCAATTATTTCACATCCTTTCCATCTATTTCCAATGCAGATGGAGATGGTAGTCTTGCATAATTATCAGCATCCAATATGGGGTCTCACCCAGGCAGGGCCAGGAGAAGCGGGGCCAGGGCCGCTCCCCCAGCAGCTGTGCAGGGCCTCCTGTTTCTTCTTCGGCGCTGCTTGAAGGCTGTCACTTTCCCACACATGGTCACACACAGTGGACTGTGCGGTCATGTCTGCCACTAGTGATGAGGCCGGGCCGACATGCAAGCAAAATTAAAGGTGTAGTGCTAGCCCTGCTGTTTGACTGTTAGCAGTCACGGCCGCACAGTGCAATGCGTGCGGCTAGGTTTGTGAAATGACGGCCATCTACCTGCGTGCTCAGCACATCCATATGCCAGAAGAGCTGAACAGGAGAAAAGCCGAAGCGGAGGTGAGTTTGTTGCCGGCTTCCCCTTATTTAAAATATTTCTAATGTGTCTGTATATCTGTGTGTGTGCGCATGTATGTGTATATTTATGTACGTCAGTGTGTATGATGTGTACTGTATATATATATATATCTGTGTATATGTATTTTTGTGAATTTTTCTTCATATATGTGTATGTACATATGCCTGTATATGTTTGTCTGCATATGTGTGTGTATGTCTGCCTGCTGTATGTGTGCATTTCTGCATGTGTGCATCAGGAATCGTAGTAAGTGTTAAAGGGGCCCATTGAGACTCTTTCGCCTGGGGCCCACAAAAGCCTGGTGTAGGCCCTGCTCACCTTACTGCTCACCTCTCTGACCCCTTCATCCTGCACTAGTTGTTCTAATAAACTCAATGCTATGAGATACTTTCTAGTCACTTGACCAGTGAACTGAGGTGGGCATCGTGCCACATTAAAAACCTAAAAGTACCTTGTAGAAATCAATCCTGCTCGAGTGCCCCAAAGGATACAAAAAATATAAGAAAAAAAAAGTTGAAAGTAGTGGTTAGCTTTGCAATCCACAGTGTCAAACATGTTTCAGCTCTGCATTGGGGGTTCTTCATTACAAAGACCTTGATCCGGGCTTGAAACATGATGTACACTTTTGTTATTTGTGTCTGTTTTGGAGCACTGGAGTAAAGTTGCAGGAAATTACTATTATTTTTTGGGGGTGCTGATTTAATTAGCTGTCATGTGCCTTTAACAGCCGGGGGTGGATCAGCGCTCCGCCCGTGGCTGTTAACTAGTTAAATCCTCATTTAACATGTGCCAGTTGGTAGCACGTCACAAATCCCGCCTGTTGGCGCCCCTGTCACATAATTAAGGGTCCAAGAGGATTTTATGACAGCCGAGGATCTGCAGAAGACCCCTATTACTGTCATTATGATACAACTGTAAGCATCTGTTTATTTCTCAGGGTGGATAGAGTATGGTATGTTTGGGGTCATCAGTTCTTTTTCATGATTTTTATGTCATATTTTATAGTTTTATAGTTATCATTTGCTACTGATTGTCTCCTTTTATTAATGGTCATCATAAAGCTTTAAACAACGAGTGAGACCAACAGTGTCTGGACGGCCAGCCAAGCATCTTCAAGGAGCAGAGGAAACATTGCGAAGTTGAGCAATGAATGGGTCTACCATCTCACTGACAGACTCAAAGAGCTTGAAACTTCCATGAGTTCAGACCTTCCATGATAATAGGTGGCACCAGAAGATTAAAGTAGTGATCTGCTTTCGAATAGTATCAATCTTATGTACTTCAAGAGGATTAAATGATGTTATATCCTCAGATAAAGTTGAAGACACATCACCAGCATGGAGGATTATTTATATCTACAATAAAGTGGATCCTGCAAAAGAAATGATGCATTGTTTCTCTTCATATGTCCAAAACACATATAGATGATGAGTTGAAAGCTTCTTCAAAGAAGATAATAACGACTGCACGTCCAGGAAGAAGAAGAAAATAATTCTGACTAAGATGCGATGTGATTTTTTTAACACTCCGGAGATATTTCACCCTGGATGTATATTGGAGGACATTTGGAAAATTTGACTAAAACGATATCAGGCGCAAAGGCGAGCGTCATGACTGACCCAAAGATCGAAAGGAGAAAGAGTCCATAGTCACTAAATGAGGTGCAATAAAGACTTCAAAACAACTCTTTTTTTAAAAAAACAAAACAAATCGGGGTCATCTTTGTGAGCCTGACTTCTTTAGGACAAATCGATCATCTACTTCTAGGAATTCATTTCCTTTGCAGCAACAGCTTGGAACACACGGAAAGCAAGGTCCGCTAGGTCAGGAGCTCCAAATTTTGAGTTATAGGTCACAAGTATAAAGTATCTCCCTCTAAAATCTCTTTATGTCCTAAAAGGGAATGAAGACAACTTCTTTAGCGAGTAAGGAAATGGCCTAGAGCACAGGCGCTGCGTTGCTGCATAGAAAATGGGTGATTGAAATTGAAAAAAGCGCTATATAGTGTATATATGAAATATGCATCTGCAAAAATTGCTATAAAAAAATAAGGTTCTTAGCGGAGATATTGGCCAATATATGTGTGCCCAATTGCCACGTCAAGGCGTCCTTCAAAAATTGGGTCCCTATCCTGTAATGTCATCTCACTTGGGTAAAAATGCCTACAATTTATGGGGCAGGAATGGACCAGCTAATCTGCTTAAAATCACCTGTGGCTAATGGGAGTGGTAGTGCACATGTCCAAAAGGCTTTGATACAAATAGACAAAAAGAAGGACTAGCGCATCTAAACTAGTGTGAAAAGGCGAAAAATTGAAAAAAGCGCTATATAGTGTATATAAGACATATGCATCTGCAAAAATTGCTATGAAAAAAGCAAGGTTCTTAGATTGGCCAGTATATGTGTGCCCAATATACACTATATAGCACTTTTTTCAATTTTTTTATCCCATTTTCTATGGCAGCAATGCAGTTTCTATGTTCTAGAGTAATCATTCTTGGTAAGTTTTGGTGCAAATCTTAATGTTTTTGACTTATATGCTTTCTTTGGGTGGCACCTATTCACACTAGCTTAGATGTGCTGGTCCTTCTTTTTGTCTATTTGTAAGGAAATGGCCTAATTTGGGCCTTAACATTGAAGTTGTTGTTATTTTTTAAATTTGTTTTTAATTTCTACATCTACATGGCTGTATAAAGACTCAGACTTTTTTTGAAAGATGTATACATTATTTTTATATCTTTTTGGTGGGGGGGGGTAATATTTTTATTGAAAAAAAATCCTTTCATTTTGTTTCATAAAATAATTAGTTGACTTATTGGTGCACTCCAAGAACCATAGCATTTTCAAGGGACTTGTTCTGTGATGTTTTGAGTTTAAAAAAAAAAAAGTTTTTATGGTTTCTCATACCCTACTTTGTTTAATGTGATTTGCAGTTTAAATTGTCTACACAATAATCTCTACTGATCCCTTTCAATACCACTCTTTTAAAAACCTCTCAATATTTGAACTACCGCTTTGGCTAAGTTATAGTACCAGTCTGTCTTTCTTTTTTTCACTTTTTGTAACCTTGTAGCTACCTTTACTAAAGGATGGCACCCATTCTAAAAATCCAACAAGACATTTCAAGCTTTATTTCTGTTTGAGAGATCTCAGTTACATCCACAAAAGTTCTTAACACCCAAATATATTGTCTTAAGTCCTTAAAACTCCTAAGTGATTAACTAGAAGTCATGCCCTTTTCCGCCCTTTTCTCACCATGGAAACAACAAAAACCCTCACTGTCGCCCTGATCCACTCCCGCCTGGACTACTGTAATGCTTTATTAATTGGCCTCCACCTCACTCGACTCTCCCCTCTCCAGTCCATCCTTAAGGCAGCAGCCAGGGTTGTCCATCTGGCTAATCGTTTCTCGGACGCGTCCACTCTTCGCCAGTCGTTACACTGGCTGCCCATTCATTACAGGATACAATTCAAAGTACTTGTTCTCACCCACAAAGCTATCCACAGTACGGCACCCCCTTACATCTCCTCCCTCATTTCTGTCTATCGGCCTAACTGACCACTGCGCTCTGCAAATGACTTTCGACTAACCTCTGCCCTAATCCGTACCTCCCACTCCCAACTCCAAGACTTCTCCCATGCTGTGCCAATCCTCTGGAATGCTCTACCCAAAGATATTAGGACCATCCACAATTTGCATAGTTTTAGGCGCTCGCTCGAAACACATTTGTTCAGAGCGGCCTATCACATTCAGTAATCAAAGTCATTTTATGCTTGTGTGTGTGTAGCCCATTCACTATCTCCTTCTATCCCCCACCCCCTGAATATGGCTGGACCATCATTGTAAATACATCATTGTAAATACAAACCTGTTCTTTGTATCGCCCCCACCTCATTGTAGATTGTAAGCTCCCAGGAGCAGGGTCGTCTTATTTCGCTTTAATTATTGTATTGTTAACGTTATTACTTATGACTGTTGTGTTTGAAACTGTTCAACTGTAAAGCGCTGCGGAATATGTTGGCGCTATATAAATAAAGATTATTATTATTATGAGTGTGTAGGGAATTACCACCGCTTGTTCAGTGATTGCATCTAAAGGCCCCTTTACATTTAGCAATGCACCAGCGATCCCGACCACGATATGACCCGGTCAGGATCGCTGGTGCATCGCTAAATGGTCGCTAGTGAGCTGCCAAACAGGCAGATCTCAGCAGCGATGCAGCAGCGCTCGGCGGTCGCTCTTACCTTTCAGACATGGCGAGGGTGTCCATCTTCTGCCTGCGTCCATGGCTCCCTCGTTGGCGCCAGCAGGAAGCCAACGACGAGAAATGGACCCGGCCAATCTCGCGCGATCAGCGATAGCCAATGGGGGAGCCGGTCGGAGGTAAGTATCACATGTAGCGATATCGCTAGCAATATCTCTGCTGCGTCACAAAATCGGTGACACTTTAGCGATATTGCTAGCGATATCACTATGTGTAAAGCCCCCTTTAGGCAACCAAAAGTTTCTTATGTTGTCTACACATGGAAAAGCATTCTAAGATATTGATAACCTCATATACCAGCACTTCCTAGGCTCAATACCTTTATTTCAAGTTCCTGCTGCTATTGCCACTCCCAGGTCAGGATTCTTCAATACGTTTACAAAGAATGCACCTTAAGCCGGGGTCACACTTTCAACTGCAATGCGAGAAACTCGCCTGAATCTCTCGCCTCAATACCCGGCACTGCCACCGTCAATCGGGACCAGAGTGTGCGGCTACATGTCTTTCTATACAGCTGAATGCTCTGGTCCGAACCGCCATCGGCAGTGCCGGGTATTGAGGCGAGAGACTCGCGCGAGTTTCTTGCATTGCACTCGCAAGTGTGACCCCGGTCTTAATTGTAAACTATTGACCTATTCTTTGTTTGCTTCTTGATTTGTTCAATGTAGACATCCCTCGTCCTGCCGAAAGCTCTTGCTGAAAGGATGTAAATTAGTAGTGTACAAAAAGCTCCAGTGGCTACTGTGAAAAATGCAACATTATCAATTTTGTTTTTTCAACAAAGATCATGAACAAAAAAAAAATATTTAAATAATTACATGTGACAAAAAAAAACCCAAATTTAACCATAGGACATTTTCTGATGATAATTTTTGCAAATGTCTTATCTGTTTTGAATAGACTTTTATGCTTGAATCAAGAATGCATATTCCATGTAGTATCTGAATGTTTCCATCTGAAATACCATGGGGAAGTTCTCTTCCACCTGAGCTCTAGAACTCATCATATGCTCTTACCATTCACTTTTATATTACATGCTGCTACTCATCCATACTTATCGACATTTCTGTTTGGGGAATAGAAATGTTAAAGCCCTGCCCACCAACCTTGTATGTGAACACTCACAACCTTTCTGGTAAGCTCTGACCTACCCACAGCCGCTTTGTTTGGGGTTTACATAAATTTGCTGATGACACAGCACATGTGAAAAAGACTTGGGTATAATAATAGATCACAGACTGAATATGAGTCAACAGTGTGATGCAGCAGCAAAAAAGGCAAATGCATTTCTAGGATGTATTAACAGAAGCATACAGTCTAGATCACGTGAAGTCATTATTGCCCTGGTCAGACTTCATCTGGAATACTGTGTCCAGTTTTGGGCGCCGCATTTTAAAAAAGACATCAACAAACTTGAGCAAGTTCAGAAAAGAGCGACCAGAATGGTGACCGGTCTGCAAACCCTGTCTTATGAAGAAAGGTTGAGGGATTTGGGAATGTTTAACTTGCAGAAGAGAAGAGTGTGAGGAGACTTAATAGCTGTCTACAAATATCTCAAGGGCTGTCACATTGTAGAAGGATCATCTTTATTCTCATTTGCACAAGGAAAGACTAGAAGCAATGGGATGAAACTGAATGGGAAGAGACACAGATTAGATATTAGAAAAAACTTTTTGACAGTTAGAGTGATCAATGAGTGGAACAGGCTGCCATGAGAAGTGGTGAGTTCTCTTTCAATAGAAGTCTTCAAACAGAGGCTGGACAGACATCTGTCTGGGATGATTTAGCGAATCCTGCTTTGAGCAGGGGGTTGGACCAGATGGCCCAGGAGGTCCTTTCCAACTCTACGATTTTATGATTCTATTCTATGATTCTATGAACTTCACCACTGTCTGGATTGTACTAAATTTTCTGGAATTTTATCTGAAAATTCAGGTCAGTTAGTAGGTATGCACTAATCTACACCTAATGACAGTGTTATGGATAGATTATTAGAAAATGGTATTAGAATTGTATCCAGAAGGGCACCGAACATAGGCAATTCATTGTCTCCTAGTTTTTACAATGCTAACGAAAACTCTACTACAACCAATTGGCTTTCCACAATAGGTTATTACCACAAATGTGGTCAGTTTCCATGTAAAACTTGTTCCCTTTCATCTAAAAGTTTGTTTTTTTCTAATTCTGTTAATAGCAAAAGTTACAAAATCAAAGAGTTTTTAAATTGCAACTCAAATTATGTTGTGTATGTAACTGAGTGCTAACAGTGCAATTTAAAATATATAGGTTCCACCATTCGAAAATGAACAGATAGAATACGGGAACATTTGTATGATATAACACAACCCACTGCTCTACATATTTATAATGTATCTAGACATTTTGTTACTGTCCATAATAGAGATATCACACAGTGCAATGTATATGCAATAGGACGAGATAAAAGACACGCGCGTGTACCTGTAGGTATGGCAGGTACGCAGGATGCAGTGACGAAACAGGAGTCAGAGTGAACTTGAAATGTATCTTTTTATATATATATTTGTATCTATAAGGGCTATCTTGAGTAACCGAAAAGCTAACAGCAGTTATCCTCACAGGGATCAGAACAATAATACACAGGTAACTCGAACACGACTACCCGGTCGGAACCGGTAACTATGGGGCCGTGATGTGGCCAACCTCGCGTCCAGTAGCTACAGGTTATCAACTACAACGTGTCACTTATCCTCCTCTGACGTCCGGCAGAGTGGTGGTCGTTGTCTCTTCAGCGTCTCAGCCGCTGGGCCCAGCCGATGAAGATCTGACGCAGGTTTCTGGCGTTCCTACGCCCAGGTGGAGTGTGGGCACAACAGGCCCCTGTAGAGTTCCTCTGTGCTACGCCTCCCAGCAGAGGTGAGACGGCAGTCGGCGGGGCCGCCCAAGACGTGTGGGCTGCAGCTGCGGGCTGGGGCCGGACAGCGGCGGCCGCGAGTAGCAGTGGACAGGCCGCAGCCGCGGACGGGAGCCGGACATGGGCGGCAGCGAGTGGCGATGGGCAGGACACAACCGCGGGATGGATTTGGGCAGCGGTGACTGTGGGTGGCGACGGGCAGACCGCAACCACGGGCTGGATTTGGGCAGCGGCAGCCGTGGGTGGCAGTAAGCAGGCCGCAGCCGTGGGTAGGATATTGACAGCGGCCACCGTAGGTGGCATCGGGCAGTTGGAGTCAGGCTGTGGTGGCCATGTGCAGGCCGCAGTCGCGGGCTAGAGTCGGGCTGCAGCGGCCGCGGGCGGCAGCGAGTAGGCTGCAGCTGCGGGCAAGAGCCAGGCAGTGACAGCCGCGGGGAGCGCTGTCATGCAGACAGGATCCCTCTGCTGGTCGGCTTGGTGCCATCTCCTCCCTGCCCAGGGTGTGTCTTTCTCCAGTCCCTCTAGTTGTCTCCTTCTAGCTCTGGCTCTAGCTCTCTGGTGCCCTCCAGTCCTCCTGCTCCTTCTCCCTCGCTCTGTCAAGTGCCCCCTGCTGGCGTCCTCAGCTCCTTTTATATTGGCTCCACCCTCACTCCTTCTGGAACTCTCTCTGGCCCATCCTCTAATAGTGTCCCCCGGAAGCAGTCTCCCTTGGAACCTTGGTGACAGTCCCCTTGGTTCCGGCCCAATTACACAGCAGGGACTCTCCCCCCTACACTCCAACAGGATTAAATCTTAGAAGAGAGTTCATGTTACACTATTAATTGTTTTTCCAAGATCCATTATATTGTGTTTAATTGTGAATATGATATATTCGCTGTATATGCATAATTATGATGCATTTTTTGTTTATTTTCTTTTCCAGTTTTTATCTTATGTCTTTTAATTAATTAACATCACCTGTCTGTTTGCTTGAAAACCTGTTCTGTTGCACCTTGAGGTTAATCTGAGTCAAAGAACATGTGGTGTTCGAAACGCGTCCAGGTCCTCCTTGGGCAATTTCCTTTTGGTAATTCCGGCTGGGTATACCATCATAGCAGTCATGTTACTATTTTTATTGGATTGAAATAAAGTTTTTTGGATTTTATTATCGAAGCTGGACCTTCTTACTCTCAAGTGTACTAATCTACCCCTCCCTACAAGATACTTGTTGTCATGATTATACCGCGATAGAGAGGTGCCAGAAGATTGCGGTGTCTGGTTACACGAACTCTTGCATTGATTAGAACTGCTTTAACTTCCTATTCATTTGTCATTGCATGGGTTAATCAGCTCTGATGATATCCTAGAGCTCTCCATTCTGAAATGTCTTAGCTGTTCTGTGTTGGCCACTCTCCTCTGGCATATACAGTTGTGCTCAAAAGTTTACATAACCCTGGCATAATTTTTGCTTTCTTGGCCTTTTTCAGAGAATATGAATGATAACACCAAAAGTTTTCTCCACTCATGGTTAGTGGTTGGGTGAAGTCATTTATTGTCAAACTACTGTGTTTTCCTTGATGACTTTGGCCCTAATAACATGGACAGAAGTTGCCACAAATGGGTGTGAATGCCTACTAAAGGTAACATCCTCACCTGTGACCTGTTTGCTTGTAATCAGTGTGTGTGCATAAAAGCAGAATGAGATTCTGGGATCCAGACAGACATTGCATCTGTCATCCAGCCACTGATGTCTCTGGATTGTGAGTGATGTGGAAAACAGCCTTTTGAGCACAGTTGTATGCTCACTACTGACACTTGGGAGTATCCAATTGTAGATCTTCTTCCTGGTCAGGTGTTGGAGGAAAATCTCAGCGTTTGGAATGGGCATTTGGAGAGTTTTTCAGGAGATATCTGTGTGGAGTTGGTTTGCGTATTTATCTTATCGTCTCCTATTTGGTTTCTCCCTTCTCTTTCTCCCGTTTCCCACTCTGTTGTTTTGTGAGTGTATTTGTATGATAGTGGTTTTCTGTCTGTCTGGTTAGTGTTTTCCAATACACTTTGGTCCCATACCTCCATGGGTTGAGGAGGGAACAGATAAGAGTTAAGATAGGAGCATAGCGAGGTATAAGACGCCGGCGTCTCCACCATCCAGGGTAACCCAGGGGACAGGGACATACATAGCTACCCCTAGCTCTAAGGATTGGGTAGGTGCTCATTGTCCCTTGCCACTTCGTGATATTTTTATTATTAAATGTGAACCCAACTATCTTGCCCCACCCTAAGGCTGGTCACACACATTAGATGGCTATTGGCCAATTGATGCTCCAGCTGATCGTTGGACCAACAGCCATCTGAGCCAACTTTTGCTTAGTTAAGCGCTCCTATGCTCTTTTTTGAGAAAGTCATCAACTAAAATGTCAGCTGGTGGCTTAGCTCAGAGAGAGCAATGCAATCAGCAGTCAAAAAACAGACCCGTAAGTCAGATGGCACTCACATATACATTAGACTGTTGGCTGAACCAATCGATATCAATGGGTTAAGTCAACATTAGTCCATTGTGTATAGGGGCCTTTAAGGATTCTCTGGGAATAAATAAATAGCATGTTATTATAAATAAATTCCTACAAAACCTGTAATTAGAAAATCATATTTGTCTTGTGTAGAGACGTAATCACTGTAGTACATCAAAATGACTCTTTTAAAGTGACAGAAATCTATCCTAGAATGTTAATGTGTGGGTGTGTGCCTGTTGGCATGTGCAGTTGGTAGCCATGCTGCTGTGATCTGGAGATATACTGAATCAGTTATTGTCAAGCTACTCTGAGGTTACATCAACAACTCTGTATTCAGAAAAACAGGGTGGACAGCAATGTGAGCAGTCTCTTTTACCTCAGCACCTCTGAATTCTCTAGCATTAGATCAGAGAGACAAGGTGAACAGCAGGGTGAGCAGCCTCTTCTTACCGCAGCACTCCTGATATCTCGAAAATTAGATTAGATAGACATGGTAAACAGCAGTGGGAGCAGCCTCTTCTTACCTTAACACCCTTGATATCTCAAATATTAGATCAGATAGACAAGGTGAACAGCAGTATGAGCATCCTCTTTTTACCTCAGTACCCGTGGTATCTCCAGTGTTAGATCAGAAAGACATGGTGGACAGCAGTGTGAGCAGCCTCTTCTTACTTCAGTACCAATGGTATCTCCAGTGTTAGATCAGAAAGACATGGTGGACAGCAGTGTGAGCAGCCTCTTCTTACTTCAGTACCCATGGTATCTCCAGTGTTAGATCAGAAAGATGGTGGACAGCAGTGTGAGCAGCCTCTTCTTACTTCAGTACCCATGGTATCTCCAGTGTTAGATCAGAAAGACATGGTGGACAGCAGTGTGAGCAGCCTCTTCTTACCTCAGTACCCGTGGTATCTCAAGCGTTAGATCAGAAAGACATGGTGGACAGCAGTGTGAGCAGCCTTTTCTTACCTCAACATCCCTTGCATCTCCAATGTTAGATTAGAAAGACATGGTGGACAGCAAAGTGTGAGTGTCCTCTTCTTACCTCAATATCCCCAGTATCATCAGTTTTAGATCAGAAAGACATGGTGGACAGCGGTGTGAGAAGCATGTTCTTTCCTCAGCTCTCCTTTCATCTCAGTATTAGAAAATTTACTGGCAATACAGCCTCCTACAGAGATGATGAACTTCTACTGCACAGGCACCTGTCCTATTAACATGCTAGGACAGGTTTCTGTGTGTGTAACAAACTAACGGACATTTTAAAGTACAATAATGATTATCTTCCGAGACAAAAGAAGTCTGATTTGCTAATTAAAATTATAAAATGTATTCATAATGGCATTTTCTTTCTTTTTGTGTTTCTCTATTCTATTCCTGAAGAGCCCCTTTAAACATCTTCTCTTTTCACGGTTTCTACTGGATTTATAGCACCTCTGTTGACACATAATAATCAAAAATTTAGTATCAGCTTAATTTTAAGAATTCTTTTACTCTTTGATGTATGACCTCTACTCTATTCTTTAATTGGAGGACGTGATAACATTGGAGACCTCGTGAGTCTACCTCTACACGAGAGATTGGAGTAGTCAGGCACCATCAACCATTGATGAAATGTAGCCGCAGCTTGTGTGGTAAAGCTTGACAATCCTTGGCTTAGGCGCTGCTCTGTTGGGTAAGAATTGTGATACGTGTCATTACGTCCACTCCATTAATACCATAGTCTGAGTTATGACTGTAAAATGTTTTCAGGAACATAACTTTCATGGTAAATAGACCTTGCAGACCCAAGCTAAATTTACGATAGGTTATCATGATATGAAACCAATTATTTTTTTTTCCCAAACCATTATGAGCCGTCACAGAAGAAAAAGAAAAAAAGTCCCTAACGTTCCTCTTAGATCTGTTTAATTATATTTTCTGGTTGACTGAACGCATGCACAAGCGCTCAGCGGGGAACCTTCAGATGGCCCTTTTCTATTCAGATATTTTGCTCCAGGACAGCTCCAAACTAAGAGGCCCCAGCATTAAGACGCAGAGAAGATTTTCCTGACCCTTGCAACCAATTTACACCAATTTGATATTGACTGAGTTTTAGTTTTTTGGGTTTTTTTAGCATGGTAATCCCATTACTAACAAATATAGATGTAATCACAGTTTATTCAACGTATTGGAACAGTTTTATCCCCTTTCAGCAGGCGATAAAAGGCAGGAAGTGACTCGTTAAAATATCCATCGTGGGTAGATACTGAGGGTAACGGGATAGAGATTTGTGAACATACTGAAAAGAAAATAATACCGCCTTTGTTGCACAGAGCAACCAATCAGAACGCAGCTTTCATTTTGTAAAATGAAAGCTGTGCTGTGATTGGTTAGTATGGGCAACAAATACAGTTTTGGTTTTGAACAATTCCAGAAAATTCCTCATTATGTGTTATTTATGAGGATAGACACCCATATCTGGTATAATTGCTAGTAGAGATGAGTGAATCTATTCAAAGTGGATCAAATCTGGTACAAATTTACGATTTGCCAGATTTTTTTTTTTTATGCCGGCCATTATTGTGATTTTACTGGATTTTTGGTGGGGAAAAAGAAAATTTAGAAAAAAAAAACTTTGCTGTCTCTCTGGTCTTCATTCTGGGACACCTTAGGAGTTGACTAGGCCTCATGCGATGTTATGAGTGACATAGCTGGGCAAGGTATGTCATGACTATGCGTGATTCAATATCAATGAAAAAGCCTCCCACAATATCATGACATCTGTCAACCTGTGCTTCATGAGTCTCACAACCCAAGGCATGAAGTTGCATGAGGCCTAGTCATCGCCTGAGGTTACCAAGAATGAAAACTAAGGAGAACAAGAAGATGGTAGTCAGTAAAGGACCTGGCCGAGAGATGGGGATGAGTGACACATTCCTTGGTACTTTACATGTGAAAATGGGTATCCATAATAAAAAATACAGTAAGTACAATAATCCTGAACAATACAAATCATCGATTGGTACAGGAGGAGAGAGGACGCTGCCCGCAAGGGCTCACAGTCTACAAGGAATGGGTGAGGATACAGTAGGTGAGGGCAGAGCTGGTCGTGGAGCAGTATGGTGGAATTAGGGTTTCTGTAGGATGTACACTTGTTGGTAGAGGTAGGTCTTCAGGTTCCTTTTGAAGGTTTCCACGGTAGGTGAGAGTCTGATATGTTGGGATAGAGCGTTAGAGTGGGGGGATGCGTAGGAAAAATCTTGTATGAGAGATAATGTTTTTAATTGCTTTAGTTTTTTTTCACCTATGCTTATTATACTCTGGGGACTATAGAAACATCTGTTACCAGCAATGGAGGGACATTCGATTTGCATAGAATTTTTCTTCCGAATTTGAGTGAATTTGCCGAATACAAATTTTTGGCAGATTGGCTTATGTTTAGTTACGATGAAGATACTCAACAAATCAATATATTTTTTAACTCATTGAGAACAGAGCTGCATTAAAGTTTGCCAGTTTTAATGTTAATAAAGCTTATTTCCAGTGTCTGCTGTCAATGAATGAGAACACCCTAGTTTGCATTCAGGGGCAGTAAACCTTTGCACAGCTAGGCCTGCTCCCCGCTGAGAAATGAACAGCACTGAATCCAGGCTAGACAATGCTGTGTGAACTGAATATATCAAACAGGTTTGCTGCCTCTGAATGGAAACAACAGTGTTCTCATTCACTGACTGAAATATGTTGCAAATGTTGAGGAACTGAAACATAAAAAGGAAGGAATTTATCATACTTTTTGCACCAAAATTTTGGCTAATTTTGGATAAAATTTATCATCATTTTTTCTTTGGGTGCGTTCCCACATCATATGGTGTCTGATAAATATTAGGCCGGGATCACACATGCGAGAAACTCAGCCGAGTCTCACATGTTAATACCCGGCACTGAGGAGCGGAGCGTGCGGCTCCATGTATTGGTATGTGGCCGCGCGCTCCGCTCCCAAGTGGTGGCAGCAGTGCCGGGTATTAACATGCGAAACTCGGCCTAGTTTCTCACATGTGTGATCCTGGCCTTATACTTCTATCTAGAACCAATTTTCCACTTTTTACATCACTCCCTAATGGAGAGAGTTTATGACTTTTTGTACGACATTTAAAAAAAAAAAAAAAAAAATAAGAAACAAATCCTAAATACGGCTAAAACAGGAAAAATGCCTTTTGGCCAAATCGAAGTAAAAATGACAAGCTTGGCCCAAATTGCATTAAACATGGCACACAGATTTAATAAATGTGCCTAATAAGTAAAAATGAAGCAAAAAGTGCCAATAAACAGGCTAAAAAAAATAATTATTTCACACTTTGTGTTATTTGTGTGGACACAGTCACAAAAGTTCTGAGCAATTTTTAAAGCTTTTTAAACCAAATCCACCATTTTCATTCTGAGTTAGTTAAATGATGCTTGTCACTGACATTGTCATAGCTTTAGGTAAATGTATGATTTAAAAAAATAAAAATTCCTCACAAAGTGATGCAAAATCACTCCAGAAGGGTGTGTTAGTCCGGAGTCACACTAGAGAGGAATACGGACTCTGACCGCTGTTAATCTATGGGGCACTCGGACCGCTGTTAATCTATGGGGCACTCGGACCGCTGTTAATCTATGGGGCACTCGGACCGCTGTTAATCTATGGGGCAGCTCCCATCATCCATATTTTTTCTCAACCGTATTATACGTGTGAGTGAAATTGCCAATACCAGCCTATGGGTACAAGAAAAAAACAGATAACACACAGACCATGCGTGGAACTTGCGAGAAATTCTCAAGCATTCTCCAGGTGACAGGAAATTGGACCAGGCATTGTCAGGAAGCTTTGGCATGCAAATTTCCCTGGCAACCTTTAGAAAAATCCAGGAACACACCTCCACTGAGTCCAGCATCATGGCCAAACACATTAACGAGGAGATGTTCATAGTTCTGGTGCAAGAGAGGCCAGAACTATAGGACCAACTGGACACACACTATGCAGACCGGGCACGTAAGGAGGCAGCATGGAAGAGAATATGAACACAAATGTACCCCGACTTTGAGGAAAGACCTCGTGAGGCCCAGCAACAAATTAGTAAGTACAATCATTACAAAGTACTATTAATAAAAGTAACACGTGTTACCAAACTAACAGTAATTCATCATATGAGATGTTTTTTGTATAATATGTGGCCTATTTCACACTTTACACTTGCCAAGTAGCAGGCCACATTACAATGTAAACTTCATTTTGCAATGCAAACTCATTTGTGTTACATTGCAGTCAATGATGTCACAAGACAGTGGTGCAGCTGCAGGGACCAGTACCAGCGGGAGCGATAGCAGCAGGCCAGGAGTGGGGATACAGCTCCCACGAAAAGAAAGTATATCTACTTTGATCGTCTAAATTTTCTGGCTCCCGTTATGGATCTGAGACCATAAGTGCATGCATGACAACACATTTTACACTTTCTGTTACGGACAAATCTTAATAGGTTTTTTTTTAATCTTTTTTTTTTTAAACAGAACTGAGTCAAACCTTACAGAGAGGGAGACAGCATCGTACTCTGAGTTCAATATTGATCCAGTGGGGGAAGGTGAAGAAGTGGCTGGCCCATCTTCTCAACCTTCAAGCTGCACCCAACCACCACCACTACCTGCGGCATCTGCACCACAGGAGGCAAATCCAGAGGAAGCAGCCCAACCTTGCTTCTGGCTACCTCACCCCAGGCTGCCGCCATCACACGCCGTGGCCGGTGCAGGAGAGCGATATCAGCCACAGGCACCAGGAGGCAAGTGTACAGTGGGGTGTTGGACTCTTTGGCCAGGACTGTAAATGATGATGGGGAGGAAGCTTACGCCCGCAGTTTTGGCATGGTACCTACATTCAATTCTCTGTGAGGTGAGGCTGCGTGCCAGAGGGGCAATACAGATCCTGATTGATGCCTGCACACCACCAAATAACCCAAAGTATCTGCTTTTTAGGAAAGGTGGCAATTGTCTAGCAGTAACCAACTGCAAATGCCGGGACTAACAGAAGTGCAGGCTCAATCAGTTTCTGAGTAACCTCCTCCCTGGATGCCTACACCTTCCCACCCCAACCAAACATCGGCCAAAGCAGGTCCAATTTTATGATCATACTGCACCTGCCCAATATGGCCACTTGATCAGACCCACTGTTGGAGGCTGGTCCCAACATGGGTATGTTCGACATGGCGGTATTGGGGGTATGAACTAAATGGGCATGCCACAACCCAGGAGTACCAATTTCAGTACCCAACTTCCCACTACTATCCTCCACAACAGGATCCTTCCATGGTACATCATCCTGGCTCAGCACCCTCCATCCCACAGGGTGAAATTGACGTTGCACAACAAACAAGGCAAACCTCACAAGCTGCCCTCCCACCATCACCACCCCCAACCTACCATAACTTGTAGGTTAAAATGTTCTTGGACATTTTTTTTTCACATTTGAAATAGGCCAAGTTTTATAGGCCCAATATGCCATATGACACAAATATGGTATTTTTGTGAAAGTATAGAATTTTTTTTATTAAAAAAGTTATATCAATATGAGTCTTTTGTATGTTATGAAGAGCTAGGTGATGTGTTTCTTTACCTTTTTCAGACATTATAACGCAAACACAACACACACTGCAAACATTAACACTACTTTATTTTTTACACTCCAAAACTCAAAAATCACAACATAGAAACTGCATTGTCTTGCCATGGAGTATATCCCTCTGGTGAAACAAAATAATTTGTAAACGCATCACGCACTTTAAGATCAGAGGGCTGACGACGTGGATGAATTACATGTGTATTAGCCCTGCCATCATTTCCAACTTCATCACTATCATATGAGGAACAGTCTTGAATTCTGGTGAAGTTGTGAAGTATCACACATGTTAGGGTTGGCTGAACGCAACAAATAATAAAATAATAGTAAGGTGCGTTCGCAGCCCAGGGTCCACCGTGCAGGGGTGGTAAACTGCTGCTTAGTAATGGCGGAAATATAAAGCGGTATACAAAAGGTCACACGTGGGTTAACGTCACCCAGTGTGAACAGGGCGAACTCTGTTACTTCACAGAGCCGCACTACTGCAGAACATAAATGCCGGAGCCTGTTTAGCTCACAGAGCTCGGCAACGGAGCGCACAGAATGTGGTCACAGAAGTCTGCCCCAAGGACATGGGGTCAGAGTCCCTCTAGACCTTCTGAGCGTGCGGCGTCGCACCTGTGGATGCCACTATAGACGCTAACTATGGTGGAGTGTCGAGCATGTGCACCGTAGCGTGCAGAGCCAACGGTGGACACTGATGCCAGTCTCAGACTCTGCCTCTACCTACACCTAAGCCTGGGCACTTAACAGGCTAGGCTGCACAACACATGCGTACCAAGGGTAGGGGTTTCTTAATGAGTCATTCACCAGAGACATTCATACATGCATACAACATTCACTCCTCATAGTCTGGTAATGCAGTCTATACTAGCGCATGGCCGAGTGGCCATGCAAACCTTTTAAAGCAGCGTCCTTCCGAGACCTTCCTGACCTTCCTGATGGTCCAATCGGAGTTGGAGAAGAACCTGAGCATGTGACCTCCGATCTCCAATGAGAAATCATCCCACGGACATGCTCAGTGGACCGAAAGGAAGACTTGGTCCCTGGAGTAGCTCACTGCTGACCAGCATATGTTGCTATAGCTGGACCAGAGGTGGCAGCAGCAACCAAACCCACAGAGTTGGTCTGAGCAGAGCGCTGGGATCGACGAGTCTGCTGAGCAGCCTCCTCTGCGGCCGGAGAGGAATGGGAGACTGCCGAATGCAAGGCTCGGGATTCCTGCTGTGCAGCAACAGGAATCCGACGCCTAGCAACACAGGCTTTAATAATCTCATTCACATTTCCTTCACTAAGTTGAATGGCTGACTGCAGGACCCGCCATTTGGCAAAAAGAATGCCAATGTGAAAATTAACCAACGATCATATAAGTCACTGCTTCCAATGTGGACCCTGGTAGCTGACGTGGGGGTGGGAGGTCAAAATAATTATTGTGCAGCTGCTGCCCCATAATGGAAGAATTGAAGACTCTGGAGTCTCCAGTTCTTCCATAGGCCCCAATATCTACAATTATAAACCTGTAGGCACTGTCGACCAGGTCCAGCAGCACTACAGAAAAATACTGTTTATAATAATAATATTGGGACCCTGAGTTTGGCGGCTTACGCACACAAATGTGCTTTCCATCCAGTGCACCAATACAGTTCGGAAATTGGCACGTTTCATCAATCCCACGGGCTATCCGCAGCCAGTCTTCCATTTTGGGCTCAAGCATGACTGATTTATGTAGTCGGGACCATATTTCCGAGCAGGTAGAACAGGCAATGCCTGAGATGGTAGATTTGCCAATTAAGATTTCAAGATGCATTGTCGGAAAGCCCAGTAGAAAGGAATCTATCAGGGAAGATAAAACATTAAAAAAATAAGAATCCATGCCACCATAAACCAGTTTAGTCCTTCCTAAAAGTTATGGGCAATAGCTAATAAGCCCTGCCTTTAACCCCTTTCTGACATCTGACGTCCTATCCCGTCCACGGTACCCGGGCCCGTATGACCGTAGATGGGATAGTACGCTATCGTGATCAACTGCGCTCACGGGATTATCACAGCTGACACCCTGCACTATGTGCCAGGGACGGTCATGGACCGCCCCGGCACATTAACCCCTGGCACACTGTGATCAAACATACCGGGGGCTCCCTGCGTGCTTCCCTGAGACCCCCGGAGAAACGCGATGTGCTCGTGTTGCTCTCAGCAGGCACTGAGAAAGCCTCTGCAGTGCCTGTCAGATCGCTGAATAAAAAAAAATATTCGCTAATAAATTTTTTTTTTTAAATAAAAAAACAATAAAAGTACACATATTTAGTATTGCCACGTCAGTAGCGACCCGCCCTATAAAACTGTCCCACTAGTTAACCCCATTAGTGAACCTCTTCAAAAAAATAAATAAAAAATTATGCAAAAAACAATGCTTTATCATCATACCGCCGATCAAAAAGTGCAATAACACGCAATCAAAAAGACATATATAAATAAATATAATCAACGTAATCTTGTCCCACAAAAAACGAGCTGCCATACAGCATCATCAGCGAAAAAATAAAAAAGTTCGCAGAATAAATAATTATTTTGTATATAAAATTGTTTTTATTGCATAAAAGCACCGAAACATAAAAAAAGACATAAATGAGTTATCGCTGTAATCGTTCTGACCCGAAGAATAAAACCGCTTATCAATTTTACCACATGCGGAACGGTGTAAGTGCCCCCCCCCAAAAAAATTCATGAAATGCTGGTTTTTGTTCATTCTGCGTACCAAAAATAAGAACAAAAAAGCGATCAAAAAATGTCACGTGCCCAAAAATGGTACCAATAAAAAGGTCAACTCGTCCCGCAAAAAATAAGACATCACATGACTCAATGGGTCAAAATATGGAAAAATTATAGCTCTTAAAATGTGGTGATGCAAAAACTATTTTTACAATAAAAAGCACCTTTTAGCGTGTGACAGCTGACAAACATAAAAAGCCGCCATAAATAGTAGATCAAACCCCCCGTTATCACCCCCTTAGTTAGGGAAAAATAATTAAATTAAAAAATGTATTTATTTCCATTTTCCCATTAGGGTTAGGGTTAGGGCTAGGGCTAGGGCTGAGATTAGGGTTAGGGGTGTGTTGGGGTTACGGATGCCATACGGATGTCATATGGATACATTGCAAACGAATTACATATGGATCACTATTCGGGGAACATTTGTCTGATTCTCGGACGTCACATTCAGACCGTTTTTTTATACGTTAAGTGTGACTCCAGCCTTACACCTAACAATGCTGCAACATGAGCAAATGCTGAGCAATACGCCAATAAATTTTGCACAAAAATTGGCAACGCAGTCAGGCTGGGTTCACACTTGCATTTGGCTGGTCTGTATATGGCTGCGTACTTCCTCCCTTAAGCTCTGCCTATGCTCTGCCTACTTCCACATGTGTCCTGCGTCGTCCTGCATACCTATCTTTAACATTGGGTACGCAGGGACATGTGTTGTATGCGGATGCATTTGCATGTGGTGTTTTAACATGCCCGCCGACCGCATGGGAACGCAACTCCTGATGAGAGAGGTCCACAGCAGAGAAACCACTCCTCCCCCACATCAAGGTGATGACTCCTGCATCTGGAAAGAGGTAAGACGAGCCATGCAAATGATGACCCCAGGGGATGGCATAGAGGCATTTTTGACTGTTTTTGAACAGGTTGCAGAGCAGGAAAGGCTGCCCCCAGAGCAGTGGGCAAAGGTGCTGGCCCCCTATCTGACAGGTGAACCCCAGAAAGGTTATTTTGACTTGGCCTTGCAGGATGTCTGGGAGTATGCCAAGTTGAAAACAGAGATATTGGCACTCTCAGGGATCACTATGTCTGTCAGAGCCAAAAGGGTTCATCACTGGGTGTATTGTGGTGACAAATCTCCTCGCTCACAAATGTTTGACTTGTTGCACTTGGTCCAGAAATGGTTGCAGCCAGAGTCCTCCACTCCTGCCCAGATGGTCGAGCAGGTCGTCATGGACAGATTTATTCACTCTCTCCCCAGGCCTGTGCAGACCTGGGTTTGCCAAGGAGACCCCCGGAATGCGGATGATCTGGTGGGCCTCGTAGAAAGGTACCAGGTGTTCGAGAGGTCCATGAGGAAGCCAGGGGGTGGTACATCGCCATACTGCGATACCCATGAGGAAGCCCAAGTCCCAAAAGAGGGGTAACAGAGCCACCACTGAGGGAGTGTTAGGAACGGCAGAGAGCACTAAATAAAAATATAATTAAAGTGCATTCGCCACTCGGGGTCCACAGTGCAGTATGTGGTATAACCGCTGCTAGACGGTGGCAGAGCAATATGGCGGAGGTTTGCACGGGGTTAGCCTTCACCCTGGGGCACAAAGCAATGGCTGTTTAGTCACAGAGATGGCAAAAACATAAAGTACTGGGCCTCTTAGGGGCACAGGAGCTCAGAGCAATAACACACACGGTGTTGTGAGTTCATTTTCCCCTTCATCACTGAGGCCTGGGGAACTCCCTCTTCTGGTAAGGAAAGGTAGTGAGCCTGATTATCAGACACCTGAGACTAATGATGATGACTGGCTGAGTGGAGTCACAGACTGGATATAAGGCTGCCTCGCCCATTCTGCCCTGCGGGTGATTTCTCTGTGGACTCCTAGGACACCAGTCTGATTCCTGCTCTCTTAAAGCTAAGTTTTTTGCTTTGCCTGTTGCATTTGTGTTTAGTTTTTGTTTTCCTTTTCTGGATTCTGCCATTTCCTGCTGGGGTGAGCTGAATCTCCTTTTGCCTGTAGCTCTGTCTTCAGTATATGCCTGAGTACTGACATAGCTTTTTGAAGCCTAGCGTCTTCAGGGCATTTTTCACTGTCAGTCTGTTGGCTCTTATTTTCATAGGGTTTTTCACGGATTGCAGACAGCAGCCTCTCTGTCCTTTTCTATATAGTTAGTTTGGGCCCCGTCTTTGCTCAGCCTATCTTTCTGTCTGTGTTTGTGTTTTTGTCTTGCTTCACCGTCATTATTTGTGAGGGGCTGCCTATTGCTTTGGGGTCTGCTCTGGGGCAGTTTAGATTTGCCCTTACTTTCTTTAGGCCTATTTATATCTCCGGCTGTGATCGAGGGGTCTAGGGCATCGTAGGAACCCCCCACGGCTACTGCTAGTTGTGTTGATAAGTTCAGGGGTCTGCAATCCGATAGCTGCCAACTTCTCTGGTTTTCTGGACTTAGCTAGCTTTTCTGTTTTTGCCTCCTACGGTGACTCAATCATAACAGAATCACCCGCCGAACCGCAGATCCTAGGGTACTCAATAGCAGGAAAGAATTGTAAAAAAAAAAAAAAAAAAAAAAAAGGTGTGTATATTTTTTCCTCTATATCTCTGAGGCCGTAGGGGGAATTTTTTTTTTTTCTCTCAATGGAGATAAAGCAATTGTCTGATCGTGTGGAGCAGCTCGCTGCGGAAGTGCGGGGAATTTCCGCCTACCTTGCTCATTCACATGCTGCTGAACCAAAGATTCCTACACCTGATGTATTTTTTGGGGATCGATCTAAATTTTTGAATTTCAAAAATAAATGTAAACTATTTTTTGCCTTGAAGCCTAACTCGTCAGGGAGCTCCGCGCAGCAGGTTAAAATTGTCATCTCTTTGCTGCGTGGCGATCCCCAGGATTGGGCGTTTTCTTTGAAACCAGATGATCCTATTCTGACTAATGTGAACGCATTCTTTCAAGCCTTGGGGTTGTTGTATGATGAACCTAATGCCATTGATCAGGCTGAAAAGACCCTGCTGGCATTGAACCAGGGTCGAGATTCTGCAGAATTGTACTGTCAAAAATTCCGAAAGTGGGCAGTACTTACTACCTGGAATGATAATGCCGTGGCTGCTCTCTTTCAGAAGGGTTTGTCAGAAGCCGTAAAAGATACTATGGTGGGATTTCCTGTTCCCTCTGGTCTGGACGATTCTATGTCATTAGCCATTCAGGTTGATCGGCGTTTGCGCGAACGCAAAACTGCACGAGAGGTGTTGCCAACTGTTGAACAAATGTCTGAACCTATGCAATGTGATAGAGTTTTGTCCAGAGAGCAGCGTCAGGAGTTCAGAAGGCGTAATAAGTTGTGTTTTTTCTGTGGAGATGCCTCGCATATTATTTCTGTCTGTCCTAAACGAGAGAAACGCTTTGCACACACGTTTTCTGTTGGTGGTGTTCAACCTAAGTTTCTTCTTGCTATTACTCTGATCTGCTCCCTGTCCACATTTTCCGCCAAGGCTTTTGTGGATTCGGGGGCAGCCCTAAATCTAATGGACTTGGATTTTGCTAAACGTTGTGGATTTCCTATGACACCTCGGCAGACGCCCATCCCTTTGAGGGGGATTGATGCTACTCCTTTGGCTAAAAATAAACCTCAGTTTTGGACCCAGGTGGTAATGCAGGTCGCCCCAAACCATCAAGAAAATTGCAGGTTTTTGGTGTTGCATAATCTGCATGATACCATTGTTCTGGGGTTTCCCTGGTTACAAATTCATAATCCAGTTTTTGATTGGAAATCTGTGTCTGTGGTGAGTTGGGGTTGTCAGTGTGCCTTTAATGAGGCTCCGGTGTTTTCCACCTCTCCCCAGTCGCATCATGTTCCTGATTATTTGGTGGACTTTTATGATGTATTCAGTGAGAATGAGTCTGCGTCTCTGCCTCCTCATTGGAGTTATGACTGTGCAATTGAGCTGAGCCCGGGGTGTAAATTTCCCAAGGGTCGGCTGTTCAATTTATCTGTACCCGAGCACGAGGCTATGCGATCCTATATTAAGGAGGCGTTGGAGAAGGGTCACATTAGACCATCCTCGTCACCCTTAGGTGCCAGTTTTTTTTTTGTAGCCAAAAAGGATGGATCATTAAGACCTTGTATTGATTATCGTGCCCTCAACAAAATTACTGTTAAATATCAGTATCCGTTACCCCTGATTTCGGATCTATTCTCCAGAGTTAAAGGTGCTTGCTGGTTTACCAAGCTTGACCTCAGGGGGGCGTATAATCTTATTCGCATTAAGCATGGGGATGAATGGAAGACGGCGTTTAATACTCCGGAGGGACATTTTGAGTACCTGGTGATGCCTTTTGGGCTCACTAATGCCCCTTCTGTCTTCCAGTGTTTCATGAACGATATTTTCCAAGATTTTGTCGATAAATTTTTGATTATCTATCTGGATGATATTTTGATTTTCTCCAAGGATTGGGATTCTCATGTGGAACATATTCGGACTGTGTTCCGGATCTTGAGGGGGAATTCCCTGTATGTCAAAGGATCTAAATGCCTTTTTGGAGTACAGAGGATTTCTTTTTTGGGATTTATTTTGTCTCCGTCAACTATTGAAATGGACCCGGCCAAGGTACAGGCCATTTACGATTGGGTTCAGCCCACTTCTTTGAAGGCCCTCCAGAAGTTTTTGGGTTTTGCTAATTTTTATCGGAAATTTATAGCAAAATTTTCTAGTATTGCCAAGCCATTAACTGATTTGACTAAGGCCTCTTTCAGACATCCAGTGTCAGGGGTCCGGCGGCCTGCGGCGAATAGCCGGGCCGCCGGATCCGGCCTGCAGCGGTGACACCGGATGTACATGCGGCCCCTGATGCGGCTTGGAGGACATTTAAAGGAGCCGCAGCACCGGGGGTCGAGAGAGCCAGCCGGAGAGAGATCGGGAGGCGAGAGAGCAGCCAGAGAGACAGAGGGGGACAAGAGAGCAGCCAAAGAGACAGCGGGGGACGAGAGAGCAGCCGAAGAGAGAGCGGGGGACGAGAGAGCAGCCGAAGAGAGAGCGGGGGATGAGAGAGCAGTCAGAGAGACAGCGGGGGACGAGAGAGCAGCCAGAGAGACAGAGGGGGAAGAGAGAGCCAGCCAAAGAAAGGTATGGAGCGTATGGAGAGAGAGAGGGAGAGAGAAGGGGAGGGGGAGAGAGAGAGAGAGATGCGCGCCGGGCACTTGTGGGGTTAAAACTCATAGTGCCCGGGCATGCGCAGTTGAAAAAGCCGGTCCGGCGCTGCAAAAAAATGTTGCAGACAACGTTTTTTGCAGACGCCGGACGGCGCATGTTTGCCGTATCCGGCAAAACCCGGAGGCGCCGCATGTCCATCCGGCATGATGTGGCGATCATTACATTCTATGTGAAAAAACCGGATCCAATTCCGGATCCGGTTTACACAAATTTCGCCGCATCATGCCGGATTTAAAAAAACGGATGTGTGAAAGTAGCCTAAGAAGGGTGCTGATGTGTTGAATTGGTCTCCGGAGGCTGTTTCTTCCTTTCAGGAGCTGAAGCGAAGATTCACCTCCGCCCCGGTGTTGCGGCAACCTGATGTCTCACTTCCGTTCCAGGTAGAGGTGGATGCTTCTGAGATTGGTGCAGGAGCTGTTTTGTCCCAAAAGGATCCTGTAACATCTAAAATGAATCCCTCTGCTTTCTTTTCCCGAAAGTTCTCTCCATCTGAACGTAACTATGATGTGGGGAATAGGGAACTGTTGGCCATGAAATGGGAATTTGGTGAGTGGAGACATTGGTTGGAGGGAGCCAAGCATCAAGTCGTGGTCCTCACCGACCACAAGAATTTGATTTATCTAGAGTCGGCTAAGCGCTTGAATCCTAGACAGGCTAGGTGGGCCTTGTTTTTTGCATGTTTTGATTTTGTGGTTTCTTTTCTTCCTGGAACTAAGAATGTCAAGGCAGACGCCCTCTCTAGGAGCTTCTTTGCTGATTCTCCTGTGGTGACCAAACCTGCTACCATCTTAGGCGAAGGGGTAGTTATTTCTGCCATCTCGCCCGATTTGAGACGTGCTCTGGAAGAGTTCCAGGAGGACAAACCTGAGCGTTGTCCCAGTGGAAAGTTGTATGTTCCTGACCAGTGGAAGAAGAGAGTGATGTCTGAAGTGCATTGCTCTGCTTTGGCTGGTCATCCAGGTATTTTTGGTACTAGAGATCTGGTGAGTCGGTCTTTTTGGTGGCCCTCCTTGTCTCGTGATGTCAGGAATTTTGTGCAGTCCTGTGGGACGTGCTCCCGGTCTAAATCGTGTTCTCGCTCTAGTGGGTTGTTGATGCCTTTGCCTGTCCCCAAGAGGCCATGGACCCATATTTCAATGGATTTCATCTCTGATATGCCTGTCTCTCAAAGGATGACTGTTATTTGGGTGATTTGTGATAGGTTCTCTAAGATGGTTCATCTTGTACCACTCCCTAAGTTGCCATCTTCCTCTGAGTTGGTGCCCCTGTTTTTGCAACAGGTGGTTCGCTTGCATGGGATTCCTGAGAACATTGTATCTGACAGAGGAGTTCAGTTTGTGTCTAGATTTTGGAGAACTTTCTGTTCCAAGCTGGGAATTCAGTTGTCCTTCTCCTCTGCTTTTCACCCTCAGACCAATGGGCAGACAGAGAGAACAAACCAGACCTTGGAGTCATATTTGAGATGTTTTATTTCCGCTGATCAGGATGATTGGGTTTCATTTTTGCCCTTGGCCGAATTTGCTTTAAATAATAGAGCTAGTTCTGCCACTTTGATGTCACCTTTTTTTTGTAACTTTGGGTTTCATCATTGATTTTCTTCAGGGCAGGTGGAGCCGTCTGCCTGCCCAAGTGTTGACACTGTGGTGGAGAGAATGCACCAGATCTGGGACCAAGTGGTGGATAAGTTATCTCTCTCCCAGGAAAAGGCCCAGCGGTTTTCCAACCGACATAGGACTATTGGTCCCCAGTTTAAGGTTGGTGATATGGTGTGGTTATCATCAAAAAATATTGCTATGAAGGTGGCTTCTCCTAAGTTTAAGCCTAGATTTATTGGACCTTACAAGATTTTGGAGATTATTAATCCGGTCTCTTTTCGTTTGGCTCTTCCTGTCACATTTAAAATCCATAATGTGTTCCATAAGTCTTTGTTGAAGAGGTTTGTTGAACCTGTTGTTCCGGGGGTGGCGCCTCCAGACCCTGTATTGGTTGAAGGTAACGTGGAATATGTGGTAGAGAAAGTACTGGATTCTCGTCTGGCTAGACGGAGACTCCAGTATTTGGTTAAGTGGAAGGGTTATGGTCAGGAGGATAATTCCTGGGTCTCTGCCTCTGATGTTCATGCCAAAAGATTGGTGCGTGCCTTTCATCGGGCACACCCTGATCGCCCTGGTGGCGTGGTTGAGGGTTCGGTGACCCCTCCTCAAGGGGGAGGTACTGTTGTGAGTTCATTTTCCCCTTCATCACTGAGGCCCGGGGAACTCCCTCTTCTGGTAAGGAAAGGTAGTGAGCCTGATTATCAGACACCTGAGACTAATGATGATGACTGGCTGAGTGGAGTCACAGACTGGATATAAGGCTGCCTCGCCCATTCTGCCCTGCTGGTGATTTCTCTGTGGACTCCTAGGACACCAGTCTGATTCCTGCTCTCTTAAAGCTAAGTTTTTTGCTTTGCCTGTTGCATTTGTGTTTAGTTTTTGTTTTCCTTTCTTTTCTGGATTCTGCCATTCCCTGCTGGGGTGAGCTGAATCTCCTTTTGCCTGTAGCTCTGTCTTCAGTATATGCCTGAGTACTGACATAGCTTTTTGAAGCCTAGCGTCTTCAGGGCATTTTTCACTGTCAGTCTGTTGGCTCTTATTTTCATAGGGTTTTTCACGGATTGCAGACAGCAGCCTTTCTGTCCTTTTCTATATAGTTAGTTTGGGCCCCGTCTTTGCTCAGCCTATCTTTCTGTCTGTGTTTGTGTTTTCGTCTTGCTTCACCATCATTATTTGTGGGGGCTGCCTATTGCTTTGGGGTCTGCTCTGGGGCAGTTTAGATTTCCCCTTTCTTTCTTTAGGCCTATTTATATCTCCGGCTGTGATCGAGGGGTCTAGGGCATCGTAGGAACCCCCACGGCTACTGCTAGTTGTGTTGATAAGTTCAGGGGTCTGCAATCCGATAGCTGCCAACTTCTCTGGTTTTCTGGACTTAGCTAGCTTTTCTGTTTTTGCCTCCTACGGTGACTCAATCATAACACATGGTAAGCGGTCACAGGAATAGCCCAAGATGGCGGCACTAAGTCCTTCTAGACCTACCATGTGTGTCCGAGTATATAGCGTCGCAGCTGCGAATGCTCAAGTGGGCTGCTACTGCAGCGCGGCATGAATACTGTTGCTCAACGACACTGCTATGGCGCAGGCGCAATGTCAGACGCTAGCAGCTGAGTATGGAGCAATAGCGCACTGGCACTGGTAGTAACTCACTCCCTCACACAAGCATATTATCAAAGGGAAGGGGTTTCAAATGAGTCATTCACCAGATCATGCATCCATCAAACATTCACTCAGCAGCAAGTATGTCTATACAAGCGCATGGCGGAACAGCCATGCGCGCCTTTTATAGCCGGGACCTTCCGCACGCCTCCAGATCTCTGAGATGGACAAATGAGATTTGGAGCAGGACCTGAGCACATGACTCCCGATCTCCAATGGGAGATCGTCCCATGAGCATGCTCAGTAAGAGGACAGAAGGACTTAGACTCAAAAGAGATTTGCTGCAAGGCAATCTCCTCTGCAATCTCTTCTGCAGTGGATAAAGAGCAGGAGAGTGCAGAATCTGATGGTCTGGATTCCTGCATAGCGACCGCAGAAACCTGACTCCTAACAGGGAGTCCAAGGTCCCAAGGAGCCACTGAGGGGCTACCAAAGGCTACTGGTAAAGACCTCATCTGCTGGTGGTGTCACAATCCTGGACACATAGCGGCCTGTTGTCCTATGTCTGCTGAGCAAATTGATTGTAGCCTGGGCAGGCGCTGCTTGTATTATACCTACCCAGCCTGCAGTGTGGACTATCAGCCCGGAGAATGGCCGTAGTTAGGTCCCTTCATGTAGTAGTGTCAGGGCTCTTGGACTCTGTGAGCTTGGTGACCCGGATAAGGGCTACGCTTCCCCACCAGTTGATCACAGGGAAACGTGGGCATCCGCTGTATCCACAGGGATGCCAAAGACTACCCTGTTGCCAGAGTGTTGATTAGAATGAGCCGTAGTATGGAGTTCCATGAGGTTGGGGTAGTCAGACACTTGCTGCACACTGTGATAATCAAGCGGGACTTCAGCCTGTTATGGGACTTGTGGGGAAAAGGGGTACCCAATGTCTCAGGCAGGAGCCAGCGCAACCCTCATGAATCCCTATTGCAGTCGGAGGTGGAGGAGTTCCCCTTGTGTGTCCTAGCTGGTGATGAGGATGACTTTGTTGACCAGGGAGGCCGATGTTCCTGAGCTGGGGGTTTCTGGGAAAAATTTTGGGACTGCTCAAATGCAGGATCTTACTCTAAAATATTCAAAAATGTGTTTGTGATGTGGGGTTGCTCAAGAGGCGGGGGCTGACACCAAGTACCCACACTTTGCAGTCAGTAGTGAAATATATATATAGGGGAGGTGAAATTGTTGGTTCCAGGGCCATATCGGCGGAGGGTTCTAGGCATGGCCCATTTGCATGTTTTTGGGGGACATCTGGGGATGAAGAAAACGCAGAAGAGAATACTGCAGAGGTTCTATTGGCCGGGATGTTATCGGGAGATCCTGAATTACTGTAGGTCCTGCCCCACCTGTCAGATAACCGCTCCCACTGCGCACTTCCAAAGTCCTCTAGTCCTGTTACCGGTAATAGAGATCCCTTTTGAGTGAATTGCCGTGGACCTAGTAGTCCATGACTAATATATCCTTGTGTAGTACAAAAACTTGGCACTCAAAAGAAAAAATGATTTGACAGTTCCATTATTGTAAAAAGCATCCAGTTGACTGGATACCCGACTTGTGCACCTCTCTCCTCTTATTGAGTGCTGTGTTTTTTCTATTTTTCAATATATCCTTGTGGTCATGGACTATGCGACCCGGAACCCTGAAGCGGTACCCCTAAGGAACTCTTCGGCTAATAGTATTGCACGAGAACTTGTCCATATTTCTGCTAGGATGGGCCTGTTGAAGGAGATCCTGACAGATCAGGGAACCCCCTTCATGAGCAAGGTTATGAGAGAACTCTGTAGGGTCCTCCAGACTGCCCAGCTGTGAACCTCAGTGTATCATCAACAGACCGATGGCCTAGTAGAGTGCTTCAGTAAAACCCTGAAAGCCATGCTCAAAAAGGTCATTGAGATGGACGGTCGAAACTGGGACTACCTGCTTCCGTTTCTGCTGTTCTCCATCACGGAAGTTCCTCAGGCATCTACTGGCTTCTCGCTGTTTAAGCACTTGTATGATCGACATCTCCGAGGGCTCCTGGACATCGCCAAGGAAACGTGGGAAGCTGAGGTCACACCTCACCAGAGCATCACAGAGCATGTCGCCCAGCTGCAGGAGAGAATGGCAAAAGTGATGCCTATTGTGAAGGAGCATCTTCTCCAGGCACAGGAGGCACAGGCAAGGGTGAATAACCGATCAGTGAGGCTGAGGCAGTTCCAGCCAGGGGGCCGCATGCTAGTGCTTATCCCCACAGTGGAGAGCAACTTCCTAGCCAAGTGACAAGACCCATACGAGGTGGTGGAAAAACAGGGTGAGGTTAATTACAAGGTACACCAGCCAGGGCGAAGGAAGCCACACCATGTTTATCATGTGAACTTGCTAAAACCCTGGAGAGACCGAAAATCAACTGCACACCCCTTGCTTGGGAGCCAGTCCCAAAATCACTGTGGACGATGTCACCATTACAGAGACTGCAGAGACTCTGATGCCGGCCCAGAGGCAACAGTGTCAGGAGATGTTGCAGCGGAACCGGGATCTATTCTCAGAGTTGCCGGGGCATACGCAGGTGGTAGAGCATGACGTGTTGACAGAACCACACGTAAGGTTGATCTCAAGCCCAATAGAATTCCGGAAGCACGGAGAGAGGTGATATCTAATGAGGTGAAGAGGATGCTAGACCTCGGGGTGATAGAGGAGTTGAAAAGTGGATGGCCGAGTTTCATCATCCTCGCACCGAAGTCTGACTGTAAGTGGCGGTTCTGCAACCACTACCGCAAGCTGAATGAAGTCTCTAATTTTGATGCTTACCTGATGCCTCTTGTGGATTAAATCATTAACAGACTTGGACGCGCAAGGTATATTACAACCCTGGACCAGAAAAAGGACTATTGTCAGATCTCCATGTCCCAGAGTGCCAAGGAGAAGACAGCCTTCTCGACATCTGGTGGGTGTTTTCAATACATCAGGATGCCTGTTATGATTGAGTCACCGTAGGAGGCAGACACAAAAATAGCAGCTAAGTCCAGAAAACCAGAGAAGTTGGCAACTATCAGATTGCAGACCCCTGAACCTAACAACACAACTAGCAGTAGCCGTGGGGGGTTCCTACGGTGCCCTAGACCCCTCGATCACAGCCGGAGAAACTAAATAGCCTAAAGACAGAAAAGGAAAACTAAACTGCCCCAGAGCAGACCCCAAAGTAAAAGGCAGCCCCCAACATATAATGACGGTGAAGCAAGATGAAAAGACACACACACAGATAGAAAGATAGGCTAAGCAAACAATGGGGCCCAAACTCACTAAAATAGGACAGGATAGGACAGCTGCTGTCTGCAATCTGCAAAAACCCTGAAAAGACATAAGCCAACAGGCTGATATGGAAAAAGGCCCTGAAGCAGCTAGGCTTCAAAAACTATATCAGCACTCAGGTATTTTCTGAAGACAGAGCTAAAGGAATTCAGATAACCCCAGCAGGGAATGACAGAAATCCAGCAAAACAAAAACAAAGTACAAATGCAAACGGCAGAGCAGAAAACTTAGCTTTTGGAGAGCAGGAATTCAGACTGGTATCCAAGGATCCACAGAGAAATCACTCGCAGAGCAGACGGGCGTGGACAGCCTTATATCCAGTCAGAAACTCCACTCAGCCAATCATCATCATTAGACCCAGATGCCTGATAATCAGGCTCACTATCTTTCTTTACTAGAAGAGGGAGTTCATCGGGCCTCAGTGGTAAAGGGGAAAATGAACTCACAACAGTACCTCCCCCTTGAGGAGGGGTCACCGAACCCTCAACCACGCCACCAGGGCGATCAGGGTGAGCCCGATGAAAGGCACGCACCAATCTTTTGGCATGAATATCAGAGGCAGAGACCCAGGAATTATCCTCCTGACCATAACCCTTCCACTTAACCGAATACTGGAGTCTCCGTCTAGCCAGACGGGAATCCAGTACCTTCTCTACCTCATATTCCATGTTACCTTCAACCAATACAGGGTCTGGAGGTGCCACCCCAGGAACAACAGGTTCAACAAACCTCTTCAACAAAGACTTATGGAACACATTATGGATTTTAAATGCGACAGGAAGAGCCAAACGAAAAGAGACTGGATTAATAATCTCCAAAATCTTGTAAGGTCCAATAAATCTAGGCTTAAACTTAGGAGAAGCCACCTTCATAGCAATATTTCTTGATGATAACCACACTATATCACCAACCTTAAACTGGGGACCAATGGTCCTATGTCGGTTGGAAAACCGCTGGGCCTTTTCCTGGGAGAGAGAAAACTTATCCACCACTTGGTCGCAGATCTGGTGCATTCTCTCCACCACAGTGTCAACACCTGGGCAGGCAGAGGGCTCCACCTGCCCTGAAGAAAATCGAGGATGAAACCCAAAGTTACAAAAAAAAGGTGACATCAAAGTGGCAGAACTAGCTCTATTATTTAAAGCAAATTCGGCCAAGGGCAAAAATGAAACCCAATCATCCTGAACAGCGGAAATAAAACATCTCAAATATGACTCCAAGGTCTTGTTTGTTCTCTCTGTCTGCCCATTGGTTTGAGGGTGAAAAGCAGAGGAGAAGGACAACTGAATTCCCAGCTTGGAACAGAAAGATCTCCAAAATCTAGACACAAACTGAACTCCTCTGTCAGATACAATGTTCTCAGGAATCCCGTGCAAGCGAACCACCTGTTGCAAAAACAGGGGTACCAACTCAGAGGAAGACGGCAACTTAGGGAGTGGTACAAGATGGACCATCTTAGAGAATCTATCACAAATCACCCAAATAACAGTCATTCTCTGAGAAACAGGCATATCAGAGATAAAATCCATTGAAATATGGGTCCATGGCCTCTTGGGGACAGGCAAAGGCATCAACAACCCACTAGAGCGAGAACACGATTTAGACCGGGAGCAAGTCCCACAGGACTGCACAAAATTCCTGACATCACGAGACAAGGAGGGCCACCAAAAAGACCGACTCACCAAATCTCTAGTACCAAAAATACCTGGATGACCAGCCAAAGCAGAGCAATGAACTTCAGACATCACTCTCCTCTTCCACTGGTCAGGAACATACAACTTTCCACTGGGACAACGCTCAGGTTTGTCCTCCTGGAATTCTTCCAGAGCACGTCTCAAATCGGGCGAGATGGCAGAAAGAACTACCCTTTCGCCTAAAATGGTAGCAGGTTTGGTCACCACAGGAGAATCAGCAAAGAAGCTCCTAGAGAGGGCGTCTGCCTTGACATTCTTAGTTCCAGGAAGAAAAGAAACCACAAAATCAAAACGTGTAAAAAACAAGGCCCACCTAGCCTGTCTAGGGTTCAAGCGTTTAGCCGACTCTAGGTAAATCAAATTCTTGTGGTCAGTGAGGACCACGACTTGATGCTTAGCTCTCTCCAACCAATGTCTCCACTCCTCAAATGCCCATTTCATGGCCAACAGTTCCCGATTCCCCACATCATAGTTACGTTCAGATGGAGAGAACTTTCGGGAAAAGAAAGCACAGGGATTCATTTTAGATGTTACAGGATCCTTTTGGGACAAAACAGCTCCTGCACCAATCTCAGAAGCATCCACCTCTACCTGGAACGGAAGTGAGACATCAGGTTGCCGCAAAACCGGGGCGGAGGTGAATCTTCGCTTCAGCTCCTGAAAGGAAGAAACAGCCTCTGGAGACCAATTTAACACATCAGCACCCTTCTTAGCCAAATCAGTCAATGGCTTGGCAATACTAGAAAATTTTGCTATAAATTTCGATAAAAGTTAGCAAAACCCAAAAACTTCTGAAGGGCCTTCAAAGAAGTGGGCTGAACCCAATCGTGAATGGCCTGTACCTTGGCCGGGTCCATTTCAATTGTTGACGGAGACAAAATAAATCCCAAAAAAGAAATCCTCTATACTCCAAAAAGGCATTTAGATCCTTTGACATACAGGGAATTCTCCCTCAAGATCCGGAACACAGTCCGAATATGTTCCACATGAGAATCCCAATGCTTGGAGAAGATCAAAATATCATCCAGATAGATAATCAAAAATTTATCGACAAAATCTCGGAAAATATCGTTCATGAAGACAGAAGGGGCATTAGTGAGCCCAAAAGGCATCACCAGGTACTCAAAATGTCCCTCCGGAGTATTAAACGCCGTCTTCCATTCATCCCCATGCTTAATGCAAATAAGATTATACGCCCCCCTGAGGTCAAGCTTGGTAAACCAACAAGCACCTTTAACTCTAGAGAATAGATCCGAAATCAGGGGTAACGGATACTGATATTTAACAGTAATTTTGCTGAGGGCACGATAATCAATACAAGGTCTTAATGATCCATCTTTTTTGGCTACAAAAAAAAACGGCACCTAAGGGTGACGAGGATGGTCTAATATGACCCTTCTCCAATGCCTCCTTAATATAGGATCCCATAGCCTCGTGCTCGGGTACAGATAAATTGAAGAGCCGACCCTTGGGGAATTTACACCCCGGGCTCAGTTCAATTGCACAGTCATAACTTCTATGAGGAGGCAGAGACGCAGACTCATTCTCACTAAATACATCATAAAAGTCCGCCAAATAATCAGGAACATCATGCGACTGAGGAGAGGTGGAAAACACCGGAGCCTCACTAAAGGCACACCGACAACCCCAACTCACCACAGACACAGATTTCCAATCCAAAACTGGATTATGAATTTGCAACCAGGGAAACCCCAGAACAATGGTATCATGCAGATTATGCAACACCAAAAATCTGCAATTTTCTTGATGGTCTGGGGCGACCCGCATTACCACCTGGGTCCAAAACTGAGGTTTATTTTTTGCCAAAGGAGTAGCATCAATCCCCCTCAAAGGAATAGGCGTCTGCAGAGGTGTCATCGGAAATCCACAACGTTTAGCAAAATCCAAGTCCATTAGGTTTAGAGCTGCTCCCGAATCCACAAAAGCCTTGGCGGAAAATGTGGACAGGGAGCAGATCAGAGTAATAGCCAGAAGAAACTTAGGTTGAACACCACCAACAGAAAACGTGTGTGCAAAGCGTTTCTCTCGTTTAGGACAGACAGAAATAATATGCGAGGCATCTCCACAGAAAAAACACAACTTATTACGCCTTCTGAACTCCTGACGCTGCTCTCTGGACAAAACTCTATCACATTGCATAGGCTCAGACACTCGTTCAACAAGTGGCAACACCACTCGTGCAGTTTTGCGTTCGCGCAAACGCCGATCAATCTGAATGGCTAATGACATAGAATCGTCAAGACCAGAGGGAACAGGAAATCCCACCATAGTATCTTTTACGGCTTCTGACAAAACCTTCCGAAAGAGAGCAGCCAAGGCATTATCATTCCAGGTAGTAAGTACCGCCCACTTTTGGAATTTTTGACAGTACGATTCTGCAGAATCTTGACCTTGGTTCAATGCCAGCAGGGTCTTTTCAGCCTGATCAATGGCATTAGGTTCATCATACAACAACCCCAAGGCTTGAAAAAAAGCGTTCACATTAGTCAGAATAGGATCATCGGGTTTCAAAGAAAACGCCCAATCCTGGGGATCGCCATGCAGCAAAGAGATGACAATTTTAACCTGCTGCGCGGAGCTCCCTGACGAGTTAAGCTTCAAGGCAAAAAATAATTTACAATTATTTTTGAAATTCAAAAATTTAGACCGATCCCCAAAAAATACATCAGGTGTGGGAATCTTTGGTTCAGCAGTATGAGAATGAGCAAGGTAGGCGAAAATTCCCCGCACTTCCGCAGCGAGCTGCTCCACACGATCAGACAATTGCTTTATCTCCATTGAGAGAAAAAAAAATCCCCCTACGGCCTCAGAGATATAGAGGAAAAAATATACACACTTTTTTTTAACAATTCTTTCCTGCTATTGAGTACCCTAGGATCTGCGGTTCGGCGGGTGATTCTGTTATGATTGAGTCACCGTAGGAGGCAGACACAAAAATAGCAGCTAAGTCCAGAAAACCGGAGAAGTTGGCAACTATCAGATTGCAGACGCCTGAACCTAACAACACAACTAGCAGTAGCCGTGGGGGGTTCCTACGGTGCCCTAGACCCCTCGATCACAGCCGGAGAAACTAAATAGCCTAAAGACAGAAAAGGAAAACTAAACTGCCCCAGAGCAGACCCCAAAGTAAAAGGCAGCCCCCAACATATAATGACGGTGAAGCAAGATGAAAATACACACACACAGATAGAAAGATAGGCTGAGCAAACAATGGGGCCCAAACTCACTAAAATAGGACAGGATAGGACAGCTGCTGTCTGCAATCTGCAAAAACCCTGAAAAGACATAAGCCAACAGGCTGATATGGAAAAAGGCCCTGAAGCAGCTAGGCTTCAAAAACTATATCAGCACTCAGGTATTTTCTGAAGACAGAGCTAAAGGAATTCAGATCACCCCAGCAGGGAATGACAGAAATCCAGCAAAACAAAAACAAAGTACAAATGCAAACGGCAGAGCAGAAAACTTAGCTTTTGGAGAGCAGGAATTCAGACTGGTATCCAAGGATCCACAGAGAAATCACTCGCAGAGCAGACGGGCGTGGACAGCCTTATATCCAGTCAGAAACTCCACTCAGCCAATCATCATCATTAGACCCAGATGCCTGATAATCAGGCTCACTATCTTTCTTTACTAGAAGAGGGAGTTCATCGGGCCTCAGTGGTAAAGGGGAAAATGAACTCACAACAGATGCCCTTTGGTCTGCAGGGGGCCCCAGCCACCTTCCAGAGAGCGATGGATCGGATCCTGGCTCTGCATAAGATGTATGCCACAGGGTACCTCGATGACATAGTGCTCTTTAGCACTGACGGGGCTAGTCATCTGCCAAAGGTGCAGGCAGTTCTGGGTGCTTTAAGAAATCTGAAAAAAATGTGCCATAGGGAAGGAAGGTGTCAAGTACCTAGGCTATGTCATCAGAAGGGGCGAAATTAAGCCGCAAATCAACAAGATCGAGGTGATTCAAGAGTGGCCGCAACCACTTTCCAAGAAGCAAGTGAGGGCGTTTCTTGGAATTGTGGGGCACTATCGGCGATTCATTCCGCATTTTGTTATGATCGCTGCACCATTGACAGATCTTCTTAATGGCACCAAATCGACAATAGTTAAATTGACTGATGATACCGAGATGGCGTTCCAGGAACTGAACAGAGTTCTGTGTAAACATCCGGTTCTGGTCGCACCAGACTTCAGCAAAGAGTTCATGGTCTAGACGGGTGCGTCAGAAGTTGCCTTGGGAGTAGTGTTGAGCATTCCGATACCGCAAGTATCGGGTATCGGCCGATACTTGCTGTACCGGAATTCCGATACCGACTTCCGATATTTTTTCAATATCGGAATTCGGCATCGGAATCGGAAGTTCAAAGTTGATTGACAGCCTGACGTCATCATGATGCGCGGTGTGTGCGCATCATGATGCGCCGTCATTTCGGGCCTTCCGGGGGTCTCTGCCGGCCTGCCGGGGGGCTGTGTGGACTGCCCGGGGTCTGTACCGGCCTGCCGGGGGGCTGTGCCGGCCTGCCGGTGGTCTGTGCACCCTGTGGGGGTCTGTACCGGCCTGCCGGGGGGCTGTGCCGGCCTGCCGGTGGTCTGTGCACCCTGTGGGGGTCTGTACCGGCCTGCCGGGGGGCTGTGCCGGCCTGCCGGGGGGCTGTGCTGATGTCCGGGGGTCTGTGCAAGCATCGTCCGATGGGACTACAAGTCCCATCTGGCGATGCCTGCTACCATGACAGTGATTGACACATTAGCCAATGATGGGACAGTAGTAGTTCCATCATCCGGCTAATGTGTTAAATGTTAAAAAAAAAAAAAAAAAATACTACATACATACTACATACATAGTACATGCATGCTACATACATACTACATGCTACATACATACTACATGCTACATACATACTACATATATACTACATGCATGCTACATACATACTACATGCTACATACATACTACATATATACTACATGCATGCTACATACATACTACATGCTACATACATACTACATGCTACATACATACTACATATATACTACATACATACTACATACATGCTACATACATGCTACATACTGCATGCTACATACATACTACATACATACTACATACATACTACATGCATGCTACATACATACTACATACATACTACATACATGCTACATACATGCCACATATATACTACATACATGCTACATGCTACATACATACTACATACATACATGCTACATACATACTACATATATACTACATGCATGCTACATACATACTACATATATACTACATGCATGCTACATACATACTGCATGCTACATGCATGCTACATACATACTACATACATACTACATGCATGCTACATACATACTACATACATGCTACATACATACCACATATATACTACATACATGCTACATGCTACATACATACTACATACATACTACATACATGCTACACACATTCTACATATATACTACATGCATGCTACATACATACTGCATGCTACATGCATGCTACATACATACTACATACATACTACATGCTACATACATACCACATATATACTACATACATACAATACATTCATACAATACATACATAGACATACAGTACATATAACATAGAGTAACATACTTACCAATACTTGTCACATTGTTCCCCGAAGCCATTGTCTTTTCCGGAATAAATATTAACATAACAAACCACAAAAATACTCACCCACGATCCGAAGCAGTCCACGAGTGTGTCCCACGACGATCTTGGGTAGAGAACTGCAGCATCAGCTGATGCTGCCGTTCTCTACGGGCTGCAGGAATCCAATGACGGAAGGTAGGTATCCTTCCGCACTGTATTCCTCCGCCACTTAAAAAAAAAAAAAGTCCCTAGTCTCACTTTATGCCATTGCTGCGTGGGAAATTCCCACACAGCAATGGCATAAAGTGAGACTAGGGACTTTTTTTTTTTTAAGTGGCGGAGGAATACAGTGCGGAAGGATACCTACCTTCCGTCATTGGATTCCTACAGCCCGTAGAGAACGGCAGCATCAGCTGATGCTGCCGTTCTCTACCCAAGATCGTCGTGGGACACACTCGTGGACTGCTTCGGATCGTGGGTGAGTATTTTTGTGGTTTGTTATGTTAATATTTATTCCGGAAAAGACAATGGCTTCGGGGAACAATGTGACAAGTATTGGTAAGTATGTTACTCTATGTTATATGTACTGTATGTCTATGTATGTATTGTATGAATGTATTGTATGTATGTAGTATATATGTGGTATGTATGTAGCATGTAGTATGTATGTAGTATGTATGTAGCATGCATGTAGCATGCAGTATGTATGTAGCATGCATGTAGTATATATGTAGTATGTATGTGGTATGTATGTAGCATGTAGTATGTATGTAGCATGCATGTAGTATGTATGTAGTATGTATGTAGCATGCATGTAGTATATATGTAGTATGTATGTAGCATGTAGTATGTAGCATGCATGTAGTATATATGTAGTATGTATGTAGCATGTAGTATGTATGTAGTATATATGTAGTATGCATGTTGTATGTATGTAGCATGTAATTTTTTTTTTTTTTTTTTTTACATTCAACACATTAGCCGGATGATGGGACTACTACTGTCCCATCATTGGCTAATGTGTCAATCACTGTCATGGTAGCAGGCATCGCCCGATGGGACTTGTAGTCCCATCGGACGATGCCTGCACAGACCCCCGAAGCCTGCACAGACCACCGGCAGGCCGGCACAGCCCCCCGGCAGGCCGGCACAGCCCCCCGGAGCCTGCACAGACCACCGGCAGGCCGGCACAGCCCCCCGGCAGGCCGGCACAGCCCCCCGGAGCCTGCACAGCCCCCCGGCAGGCCGGCACAGCCCACCGGAGCCTGCACAGACCACCGGCAGGCCGGCACAGCCCCCCGGCAGGCCGGCACAGACCACCGGAGCCTGCACAGACCCCCTGGCAGGCCGGCACAGCCCCCCGAAAGGCCCGTACAGACCCCAGAGAGGCTGTACAAGGCAAAAACAGGGTTTTTCTTATTCCGATACCGGAAGTCCCATAGACTTGAATGGGACTTCCGGTATCGGAATCGGCGATACCGATACTTTTTTTTAAAGATCGGCCGATCCATTCCGATCCGATACTTTGAAGTATCGGACGGTATCGCTCAACTCTACTTGGGAGCCATGCTGTCTCAAGTAAAAAATGGAGATGAACATCCCATCCTGTATATGAGCCAGAAGCTCTCGTCATGCGAGAAGAACTGCGCCATCTTCGAGAAGGAGTGTCTAGCCGTGGATACATTAAGGCACTATCTACTAGGCCGGAGGTTCAAACTTGTGTCCGATCATGCCCCTCTGAGATGGTTAAGGGAGAAAAAGGGTAAGAATGCCGAGGTGACTATATGGTTCTTAGGCCTCCATGATTTCAATTTCCATGTAGAACAGGCCTGGGATGTCACACGGGAACACAGATGCCCTCTCCCGAATGCCCTGTCTGGTGTCTGAAAGTATCAAAGCCAGAGGGGGAATATGTGACAGGGTCACTGGCAAGGTGTGTGAGGGGAGATGTGTGTCACGGAGACTGCTTTCCTCCATGATCTAGAAAACCATAAGTTTCCTTTCAGCATGATATGTGCTGAAGGAGTTAAGAGGCCATGTTATGGGTGGGTTTTTAGGTGAGTAGGTAAGAGATGGACAGGATGCCTACTCACCATATCTTCACCTCAAGGGTGTGGCTGGAGAAATAAATGTCCAGCCAATTTTTTTTGGTCTGTGTTGTGTAAAGGCAAGCAAGCCCTAGGCTGACGCTCCTGTGTGAGCTGCCATATGTGATGACCCAGAAGTGCTGGGCAGGACTGCTTTTGAACTTTTTGAGCCAGAAAGGCTTTTTTTCTGTTACCATTTTGGGGTTTATGATACCATAAACCACCCAGAGACTTTAACCCATGTGTGCCTGTGTCTACCTCTAGGAGCAGCTAAGTGAGCCGACCTGCCACAGGGTCTTAAGAGTATCTAGAGTTTATTTACAGTCTATAACTAGGAGAAACATAGGTCTGAATAAGAACTGTATACACTAAATGGCAGGATCTAGAATAGAACCCTCACCAATCAGATACTGATGACCATCACAAGGCTAGGGTCACACAAGTGTTTTTCAATCTGTCTGGTTATGCTGATCACACTGTGACCAGAATAATCAGAGTTTGATCAGATTGTAATCAGAGTGGGTTCCGATTTGCTCATAGATGGACAAAAAAAGTTTCTCTACCTTCTCAATTCAGTCTGTCCGTGAAAATCAGACCGCACTCCATGTCATTCAAGTGCGATCCGCCATTTTCCACTGATCCGTAGGCTTTAATGGCTGAGTACAGTGTGTTTGGAGGAATGAGGCATTAATTGGGCTACGACAAGGCATAAATGGATTGTACACTAAAGGCACAATACTTGATGACTTTACTTTTGAAATACCGACCATGACCTTGCAGTGGTACATAGAGGGGATAGAAATTTTTTGGAACGTTATCAAATTTGATATAACATAAAAATAGAAGCATGCTTCCGCAAGAAGCAATAGAACAAAAAGAATGAAGTAGTGGACTGAGAAGGCAGCACAGTCATCCACACATCCCCTTAATAATGACAGGGAGCTATACAAAGGATCGCTTATCTGTCCACTTCTTTTCTAAGAATCCACAAGATGAAGATTTACAAGGAAACTATTTAAAGACAGGCAGGATCAAAGATGTAAATAGTATAAATGCATTTTTTAAGGTGTATGTAACTATAAGACGTCTGAGTGACTGCCAGTATTTCTAATCAGGGCTGTTAAATCCGCAACCATGACTGATGTCAGTAAATGTTTTCTAGCCTATGGCAATAAACTAGTATTCTAAATTACTCATTATGAAAGCCAGGATGACTAATGTATTTATTGGAAAAGCACAATGTCTTGAAAGTTTTCCTTTGTAATTATGTTGACATGTTACTATTAAGCATAAAGAACAACATTAAATGCTTGTAAAAAAAAAAAAAAACATAAGAAAAAGTTAAAAGAAAATGAAGAATACGCTAACATTTTTCTCTGGACTTGCTAAACCCTCACAAACCACGCTAATCATATGATCAGTAAAGTGAGCTATGCAATAGAAATAGCTGAGCATTGATAATAATGCATAATGCCTAAAACTATTTTTATATAGGAAAGATGTATATCTTTGTACCGTGTTAGCCAGTAGATAAAAAATTATTCAGAATTGAGAGTCACCAGTGGTTGATACCTTTTAATGGCTAACTGAAAAGATGGTAACACATTGCAAGCTTTCGAGACTACTCAGGTCTCTTCATCAGGCTAGACTAATACAAAATCTGAAGAGTCACATATTTATGCAAAATACAGCACAGAAAAAATGCAATAGATAAGACAAGTGACGTGATGCAGAACTATCATTATGGGAGAGTGATAGACAGTTATGGCCATAAATATTGGACCAGTTCATAGATAAGGAGTGAAAGTTTTATTGTCCTCTGATTGGGGTCTGGTAATGTGTTGTGATGACAATATCTGTTTTATATCTGTTTGTATAGAGTCCTGCACTGAGCGCAATCTGTGTAGTTTACCCATGGATAGAGATGAACACCTTGGTTGCCTCAAAAAGACCTTCTTGAATCAGGGCTACCATCCAAGAACAATTCAAAATCAAATTACAAGAGCCACCAGAATGTCAAGGATTCACCTGCTATATTACAAAGCTAAAGATGAAAATAACCGGGTGCCTCTAGTGGTCACCTACAATCCAAATCTGGAAGTGCTAAGGGGAGCTACACAGAAATTACAACCTTTACTACAAAAAGATGCCCGATTACAATCCATATTTCCAGACCCCCCACTACTGTGCTTTAGGCAGCGCCCAAATCTAAGAAGCATCATGGTCAGAAGCTCCCTGTCCTTTCCAACAGCTGCAGGAACCTTTCCTTGCAACCAGAAAAAAATGTAAAACCTGTCCATTTATAATGACCTCAGACAAGATAAAGATCCCCAACTCACATCAGGACTACAAGATCCCAGGTACTTTCACCTGCATTACAACTAATGTGGTGTACTTAATTATTTGTACTAAATGTCCAACTGGGGGTCTGTATGTGAGGGAGACAGGGCAAAAGCTTACAACAAGGATGAATGCTCATCGTCACACAATAAGAGAAAAAAGAATGGATCTACCTGTGGCAAAACATTTTTGTATGCCTGATCACAGCAACATGGATATGAAATTACTGGTATTGAAAGGTAACTTCACATCTCAGAGAGACAGAAGAGTCTGGAAGTACAAACTCATGACGACCTTTGACAATCTCAGCACAGGAATGAATGTGTCGCATGGATTTATGTCTTTTTACATCAATTAAGGAATTTGCTGCTAAGACCTTGTGGGGGCACCACACAACTCATTACCAGACTGCAATCAAAGGACAATAAAACATTCAGGCTCCTTATCTATGAACTGGTCCAATATTTATGGCCATAACTATCTATCACTCCCCCATAATGATAGTTCTGCTTCACATCACTTGTCTAATCTATTGCATTTTTTCTGTGCTGTGTTGGGCATGAATATGTGATTCTTCAGGTGTTGTATTAGTCAATGCCTGATGAAGAGACCTGAGTAGTCTCGAAAGCTTGCAATGTGTTACCATCTTTTCAGTTAGCCATTAAAAGGTATCAACCACTGAGGACTCTCAATTCTGAATATTTTTTTAAACTATTCTTAATCTTGTAATAAAATAGAACATTTTCAAATTCTTCATCTTTGACTTTCAAAACCCTTCAATGGAAAAGGGGCAGTCTGTAAGGGTATGTCATCATGAAGGGTTTTTTTTTTCGACTGAAAACCTATGTCCAAAAAGCGATATATAAAAGTAGTTTTTAAGAGTGTTTTTGTGGGGGTTTAGAGTTTTATTTTTGTATGTGGCATTTTCTGCTTCTATCGATTCAAATTTGGAGTTTTCTTCAACCAAACATATCAAGAATTGACATGAAGCTTCTCCTTCAACATTGAAAATAAAACGTGGACTATAACAGGAATTTTTGCTATTGATTTCAATAGGAAGCTTCATTGAAAACTATTTGAAGCTGTTTTTGATGTGAATTTTGTAGCAGAATCTGTTTCAAAATCCACTTAAAATAACTCTGTGTGAAAGTACTGTAACAGGTTTCCATAAAATTTTTTGATGAGGATTATGAAGCGGATTCCGTTTCACATCTAAAATTTGTCAAATATGTTTTTGCTTAATAGGATTCGTAATGATTTTAATGGAAAATTTTGAAAATAACATGTGGGAAAAAAGGCAGCACCGTATCAGTTGCCTTTTCCCAATAAAATCAATAGTAAACTTATTCAAAGCATTTTTAATACTGCCTTCGGAACTGAATCAGCCTCAAATTTTTTGGCAAAACAATTGTACTGTAGAATTCGGCCATGATTGTTCTAGAAATGAAGGCTTCCACAACATGAGCCCAGTCGGTGGAATGGACAGTCCTGGATACAGTTTCAACACTCTTTGTACTACTTTGAGGAATATGTTGGCGCTATAGGACCAGTGAAAAATTCAACAATAAGAAATGAATTTGGCTGGCAGATAAGAAGAGAGAAAAGGCAAGATATCTTCTCTTCTCAGCTGACATTCATCTTCAACACAGCTGGTATGTGTGGTGCTCTGTTCTCGCTTATGTAAGTGTCCTTATATAAGTCTTCAGTCTCTGATTATCCAAATTTTGGGATAAATCAACGCTTGTTTCAGGCAAGGAAATCTGTAATTACACAAATCATGGGTAAACGAATTAGCAGAGACAACATCCAAATAAAAGTCTCTGACTATTAATTTGGGCTGCTCTCCATGGTATGTACTTCTACAGTCATTAATACAGATTACATGATAATCCACGACCACAAGTGTGCGGAATATACTATAAATACATATATAGAAGTCAGACATCACTGTGTCAATTACTATCCACATATACTGAACACAACACCCATCTAACTGCAACCAAAGGCGTAATGACCGCAATCGCAGAGGTGGGGACCACGACCGGGCCCATGCATGACGCCAACATCATTGTAAACTTCAACTGAATGTGGGTCCGAGGACAGACTTTCAGGTGAACTGTATTGTGGCGCGGAGATCCATTAGATCCATGCACAGCAATACACGCTGCCGGCCAATTAGAGGCAAGCAGCTGATGTCAAAGTGCATGTGACTTAGGGGAGCTTGGCAGTGATGTCATGCACTCCCATTGCTTGCACGCTGAAGTAAGCTGGGGGTGCCAAGCGGTGAAGGAGCAGATGGAAGGTGAGTATAGTGGTTTATTTTTTTCTATACATTAAAGAACAGCAACAGAATGGGGGACATATACCAGGATGAGGGATATATATATTGATCAGGATGGGGTCCAGGATGAGGGACATATGGGATATATATCAGGATGGGGCCCAGGATAAGCGACATATACTAGTATGGGGTATATATACCAGGATGGGGCTCAGGATGAAAGACATTTATCAGGATGGGGGATTTATATACCAGGATGGGCCCAGAATAATGGACATATGTACCAGGATGATGCCAGGATGAGGAACATATATACCAAGATAGAAAACATATATGCATGGTGATTATAAAAGATTCATGGGATTTTGCATTCTTGTACTGCAAAGATATAAATTTCACTCATTTGTAATAGTAACGTATAGAGAGTTCACATCTCAGAATTTGTGACTCGCGAGTGATTCACCAGGTGGCATCAGATCCAAAAATGGTGACTATGCAAGAGAAAGTGTTTTGTTTTAGAGTATGAGAAGTGTAATTCAATTGTTACCGTGCAGAGAACGTTCTGAAGATGGTATAAAAGTGACCCACCTGGTCACCAGAGCATTTTACGGTGGTAAAAAACAATTTAAGGACATAGGATCCTTGTGTAAACATAAAAGCCTCTCTAATGACCTATAGACTGTGAGCCCTCGTGGGCAGGGTCCTCTCTCCTTCTGTACTTGTGTGTCCCTTGTCTTACACGTTTATTGTACTTGTCTATATTTCCCCTTTTCACATGTAAAGCACCATGGAATAAATTGTGCTATATAAATGTATAATAATAATGACCATCGACGGGGACATGCTGCAGCATGTTTGGGTCAATCTCGATTACCTCATAGATTTGTGTCGTGTGACAAAAGGAGAATGTGGCGCCACTGAGGGTTCAGTCGCCACAGAGGTACTGCACCTCATTCTGAGGTGTGGTATCCCACTACCCCGGTAAGGTGGAGGCACCTGATTGTACTCTTACATCTTTATCCAACACATACTTATGGCAGCAGGGCACCCTGTATGACCCCTGCTTGGTTCATAAAGGGTGTTGGGAGGTGTGAGGAGCTTTTAGGTTAAGCGCGGGAGAACTGTAGGAAGTCAGGAGCAGTTCCCCCCTAGGAGGAGAAGTGAGAGGACGTGTGTGCAGCAGCTCCCTGTCAGCAAGAGCTGCTGGGAAGGAAAGTGATTGAAGGAAGCTCCCTGAAGAGGGAAGGGATCCCAGAGGCACGGGCAGAGCGTAGGCCACCCGTGGGGTTCGTTCCACGCTTACGGCCGTCAGATGGAGGAATCAGGTCGCAGAAGGGTCTCGGCCCCTTAGCCTAGTGAAGTGGACAACAGGACTCAGCTAGCAAGCCGACAGCTGTGACAACTTTAGGGGCCACAGCCAACTACCACAGTTATCTTCTGTGCCAGAAAGGATCAAGGAAACGCATTGGGCACGTTATCCGACAGGGTTCGCGGCTGCTGGTCTGGGACACTGACTGTGAGGTGCTGGGAAGGAAGAGGAGAAGAAATCAGCACTGTGAGATGGCCAGGGAAGGCATATACGGAAGGGAGTGCTGGGAAGGTGTACTCCATCTGCCTGGGAGTTTGTTAAGGGCTAGCAGAACGCATCAAATAATTATGATGGTAAGAGGTGCGTTCGCAGCCCGGGGTCCACCGTGCAGAGATGTAACCTGCTGCTAGGTAATGGCGGATAGTAGCACGCTCGGGTTAACTCTCCCGGAGTGTACGAGGCGAACCCTGTTACTTCACAGGGTCACACTAATAGGATATGAGCGCAAGCGATGTGGTCACAGAACTCTGCCCAGAGGCACAGAGTCAGAGTCCTTCTAGACCCACTTGCGCACGGAGCAGGTGCAGCGGCGCTAGAGAGTGATGCTAGAAAAATGCTGTGCCCTGTTTGCTGTCACAGGGTGCAGCGGGTAGACTTGTACCGCCCAGAGGTACGGGAGATATGGCGGCACTATGGGGCTAACCTTTGTGCTTAGACTGGAGCACTGTGGCACATGCTTTGCCACCATGAGGCGCTGACTCAAGCTAAACTAACCCTAACACATACGTATCAAAGGGAGGGGTTATTTAATGAGTCAGTCACCAGTTCCGTGCATCCATCATCACTCACACAAGTCTCAACAAAAGTCTATCTTAGCGCATGGCCAAGCGGCCATGTGACCCTTTTATAGCAGTGTCCTTCTTCCTGATGGTCCAATCCGAGCTGGAGAAGGACCTGAGCACGTGACCAGGGCCGGACTGGGACAAAAAAGCAGCCCTGCCACACAAACCCTACCAGCCCACAAACTATAACACTCATCAACCCCGATCAGTGAATTTTTGCTATACTTTATCGTCCCCTCATCACTCTATTAAAGGAGTTATTGAAAGAGCCACACGTTAATGGTGTCACAGTGCGTATGATTGGACCACAGCTCTATTTACATGGTGTTCTTCAAAGCTACGTTTCCTAGGATCATGGGGGGTCCCAGCGGTCAGATCCACAACAAACAGAAAGTCATCCGCTATCCAAAAGATAGGGGAGAACTTCCGAATTTGGATAACCCTCCATACAGTATTACAGGCACCACATAGTCCTCCATACAGTATTATGTGCACAACTTAGTCCTCCATACATTGTTATTGGTACCACATAGTCCTTGTTGCACTGCTCCGCCATACTCATCCGACCTCCACTCCCACGCCGCATCCTCTCTCCACCAGACAGCTGCGGCGGTCACCTGAGACGGGCTCGCGACCGATGCCTTCCCTGCATGCTATGCGCATGCGCTATAGGTCGCGGCCGCGCCTCCTTCCTGCTTCTTATGCTCCGGCTGTGCCCTGACCCGGAAGCACCTTTGGACCAATGGCTGACCAGACGGTGCCATATCAGGCCGCTTCCCCCGAGGTAGGCGCCTGATCGTTGTGTTTCCTAGCACTCTGGCCTCGCTTCTTTGCGTGCTCTCTGCTCCTGCAGTTCCGTTCTCGGCTGCTCCCCGCAGCAGCCTCTCAGTACTGCTACCTGTGTTCCTTGTTCTCGTCCGCAGTCCAGCTTCCAGTGTTTCTGCTGTCCTACTCCAGTCCTGTCTTCAGTGTCCTTGCCGTCCTACTCCAGTCCTGTCTCCAGTGTTCCTGCCGTCCTACTCCAGTCCTGTCTCCAGTGTTCCTGCCGTCCTACTCCAGTCCTGTCTCCAGTGTTCCTGTTGTCCTACTCCAATCCTGCCTCCAGTGGTCCTGCCGTCCTGCTCCAGTCCAGCTTCCAGTGTTCCTGCTGTCCTACTCCAGTCTTGCCTTCAGTCTCCTTGCCGTCCTACTCCAGTCCAGTCTCCAGTGTTCCTACTCCTGTCATTCCTCCTCGTTCCAGTCTTCTGTCTCTCTTCATTCCAACCTCCTGGTTCCAGTCTTGTTCTGTTATTCTTTACTCCAGTCTCAGTCTTACTCCGGTCCATCGTGAGCCGCCCCTCTCGGTACCGGCTACCGTGGTACTCGAACCCCTGGGCCTGCTCCTAATGGTCCCTGTATAGGGGTCGGTTCCATCTGGCAGCTCACCCGGGGCCCCTCGGTGCCACGGTCCAGAGGGTCCACTCCCGGAGGTTCCTTCTCCAGACCACCCAAGCTAACAGTATGATCAGGCCATGGACTCCGCCGGTACTACGGCTGCTACCCAGAAAGAGTTGCTATTCCTACGGGAGAATCAGGGTCCCATTATGAAAGTCATGAAGTCGATGGACACCCGTTTGTCGGCCCTACAGGTGGCTGATCCCGGAAATGCCACTCAGCTGACCAGCCTCCAACAGGAGCTGGGTCAGCAGCAAGCTACTCAAGCCCACATTTTGTCCTACATGGCCTCCTTTGATAGTCGTGTGTCGGCCCTCCAGGCTGCCACTGCAGTGCCGACTCCTCCTCCCGCGTCTACTGCTCTCCCGACGCCCCGCCTCGCCAAGCCGCCTCATTTCACCGGGGACCCCAAGCTCTGTAGGTGGTTCTTAAATCAGTGTAGCCTCCACTTTGAATGGCTGCCGCATCAATATCCCTCGGATCGGGCCAAAGTGGCCTTCATCATGTCCCATCTGGAGGGAGAGGCCCTGTCTTGGGTAAACCCGCTCCGGGAACGTGACGACCCGGTCGTTTCGAGTCTCCCGGTTTTCCTGGATACGTTTCGTAAGGTTTTCGATTAGCCGGGTCGGTTAGCCTCTCTCACGGAGTCACTCTTTAACTTACACCAGCGCTCTCTCAAGGTCGGACAGTACGCTATTCGCTTTCTCCTCCGAGCACGGCTGGAATAACGCAGCTTTGGTGGGGGCATTCTGGCGCGGTCTTTCTAGTAGAATAAAGGATGAACTCGCAGGTCGAGATACCCCTTCCACCTTAGAGGACCTTATCTCGCTGGCTACCCGCATTGACCTGCGTTTCCTGGAGCATGCTCGGGAGTCAGCGAGAGACAGGCGGTCCTCCAGGTCAGTTTCTCCTTTCACCCGGTCTGCCAGCTCCCGTTCGGTCGGGTCGTCTTCCCTCTCTTCGGGTGAGCCCATGCAGATAGACCGTCTCAGGTTGGCCGAGTTGCATCAGAGAGAGAGACGGGCACAAGGTCTGTGCCTCTATTGCGGTGATTCGTCACACTATGTCCGCACCTATCCTAAGAGACAGGGAAACGACTCCACCTAGGTCAGGTAAGAGAGACCTTCCTAGGTGATGATGATCCCTCTCAACCCCTTACGATTTCTGTGCTTTTGGTTTTAGGAGGGAGGCGTGGTGCCGAGGTGGCCTACGTGGATTCGGGCTCAGCGGGTAACTTCATTCGGCCGGAAGAGGTGGACAAATACCAAATTCCTGTAGTCACTCTATCTAACCCAATTCAGATTGCCACCGTGGATGGCAAACCGCTACAGGTGACAGTCACCTTGGCCACTGAAGAGGTGGAGTTGCAAGTCGGAGCCTTACATCGAGAGAAGATAGCCTTTTACGTTTTGCCTAAGCTCTCTCACGCCATTCTACTCGGTCTTCCATGGTTAAGGACTCATCAGCCTGTTCTCGACTGGTCTTCTGGGGAGATACTCCGCTGGGGGCACCCGTGCCAAGCTCGCTGTCTGACTCCTGTCCGCCTGGTGGCCGCTCCTCGGTCATCTCCAGACCTCCCGGGTCTTCCTCCAGCCTACAGCTCCTACGCCGATGTTTTTGATAAGAAGGAAGCGGAGGTCCTCCCTCCACACCGGCCGTTTGACTGCCCAATTGAACTTGTTACCGGTTCAACCCCTCCAAGGGGCAGAATCTACCCTCTGTCTCCCGCAGAGACCACCGCCATGTCCGAGTATGTCCGAGATAACCTCGCCAAAGGCTTTATATGAAAATCCTCTTCACCCGCGGGAGCCAGGTTCTTCTTCATCAAAAAGAAGGACGGAACTCTACGGCCGTGCATTGACTATAGGGGCTTGAATGAGATTACCATCAAGAACAGGTACCCTCTTCCACTCATTCTGGAGCTGTTTGACCATCTCAGAGGGGCTTGGGTCTTTTCCAAGCTGGACCTCAGAGGAGCCTACAATCTGGTCCGTATCCATGCAGGTGACGAGTGGAAGACCGCTTTCAACACTCGAGATGGCTATTACGAGTACCTGGTCATGCCCTTCGGTCTTTGCAATGCTCCTGCAGTCTTTCAAGAGTTCGTCAATGAGATCTTCCGGCATCTCTTGTACTCCTGTGTGGTCATGTACTTAGACAACATCCTCGTCTTCTCGCCGGACCTCTCATCCCACAGAAAGAGTGTCCGCCTGGTGCTTCAGCGTCTTCGGGAGAACCGCCTGTATGCGAAGATCGAGAAATGTCTCTTCAAACAGACCTCTCTGCCCTTTCTGGTATACATTATCTCCGACACTGGTCTAAGGATGGATCCCGAGAAGTTGTCTGCCATCCTCAAATGGCCTCGCCCCGTCGGATTAAAGGTGATACAACGATTCCTCGGGTTCGCCAACTATTACCAGCAATTTGTCTCCCACTTCTCCGAGATCACAAGACCCATTTCTGCGCTCACCCGTAAAGGGTCTACTTCCAAGGATTGGTCTCCTGAGGCAGAGGAGGCCTTTCTGACCCTAAAACGGGCTTTCTCCACGGCTCCGGTCCTGCTTCGCCCTGAGAGCGATCGACCTTTTATACTCAAGGTGGACGCTTCCTCGACGGGTGTTGGGGCGGTACTGTCCCAGAGAACCGCCTCCGGCCACCTGCACCCTTGTGGCTTCTTCTCGAAGGCCTTTTCTCCATCAGAGCGTAACTACTCGATCGGCGACCGGGAACTTTTGGCCATCAAGTTGTCCTTGGAGGAGTGGCGCCACCTCCTGGAAGGAGCTGTCCATCCTTTTGTCATCTTCTCGGACCACAAGAATCTGGCCTATCTCCAGTCTGCCCAGAGACTTTACCCCTCGCCGGGCCATATGGTCCTTATTTTTCACCCGATTTGATTTTGAGCTCTGATTCCATCCTGGCAACAAGAATTCCAAAGCCAACGCCCTGTCCAGGGTCTTCCAGCCACATGACTCCACGGAGGAACCTTCGCCTATCATTGATCCCACTAGGATCATCACCGTGGCTCCGGTGAACTGGCTTACTCCCCCACCTGGCAAGACGCTTGTGCCAGAAGAGAATCTCAAGCGAAAGGTTCTTCTATGGGGGCACTCCTCCAAACTGGCCGGCCATGCCGGAACTAAGAAGACCCTTGACCTTATCACGCGTCACTACTGGTGGCCCACGCTTCGCCAAGATGTACTCGACTTTGTGGCTTCTTGTCCATCCTGTGCAAAAAACAAAGTGCCACGGAGACCTCCGTCCAGCTTGTTGCTTCCGTTGCCCTTCCCTACGGTTCCTTGGGAGAACACCTCCATGGATTTCATCACCGACCTACCCTGCTCTGCGGGCTGCACAGTCATCCTGGTGGTGGTGGATCGTTTTTCCAAGATGGCTCACTTCGTCCCTCTGCCCGGTCTTCCCTCAGCGCCGGAGCTGTCCAAAATCTTCATTCGTCAAAACTTCAGACTTCACGGACTACCTCGACGCATTGTGTCTGACCGAGAGGTTCAGTTTACCTCCAAGTTCTGGCGTTCGCTTTGTAAGCTCATGAACGTTTCCCTCGACTTCTCTTCGGCCTACCATCCACAGTCCAACGGACAGGTAGAGCGTACCAACCAGACGCTTATAGGGTACTTATGTCACTTCTCCAACGCCCACCAGAATGATAGGGTCAACTTACTCCCCTGGGCAGAGTTCGCTTATAACAATCAGGCTGGTGAGTCTTCGGCCAAGTCTCCGTTTTTCATTGTTTTTGGCAGACATCCTGGTGTTCCTCTTCCGATAACTCCTGCCTCCGAGGTACCCAGGGCCAACGCCTTGCCTTCTGAATTTTCTAAGATTTGGGCGGAGACCAACACATCACTCAAGAGATCCGCTGGTCAGATGAAGAACTATGTGGACAAAAAGAGGTTGGATCCTCCCTGTATCGTGTTGGGGACAAGGTTTGGCTCTTCTCTAAATTCGTCGGATTAAAACTGCCCTCCTACAAATTGGGTCCACGCTACATCGGTCCGTTTGAAATTCTGGGACATATTATGAAGTCGCCTACAAATTGAGGTTGCCTGCTTCACTCTGGATGCCGAACACCTTTCACGTCTCTCTCCTGAAGCCTGTGGTGCTGAATCGCTTCCATTCCTCGCTTGATCCTGGTCCTCAGCCGGTGGGTGCCGATGATGTTTTTGAAGTGCAGGACATTCTCGCTGTGAAGAGGGTTAGAGGTAGGACTTTCTTTCTTGTTGATTGGAAGGGCTTTGGTCCTGAGGAGAGATCCTGGGAACCTCGGGAGAATATCAATGCTCCCCGTATCCTCAAGAGGTTTCTTGCTAACCTCCGGGGGGGCGGCTTAGGGGGGTACTGTTACACCGCTCCGCCATACTCACCCGACCTCCGCTCCCACGCCGCAGTCGGCCTCTGCTCCCACCCCGCAGCCTCTCTCCACCAGACGGCCGCGGCGGTCACCTGAGACGGGCTTGCGACCGATGCCTTCCCTGCATGCTATGCGCATGCGCCATAGGCCGCGGTCGCGCCTCCTTCCTGCTTCTTATGCTCCGGCTGTGCCCTGACCCGGAAGCACCTTTGGACCAATGGCTGACCAGACGGGGCCATATCAGGCTGCTTCCCCCTGAGGGAGGCACCTGATCGTTGTGTTTCCTAGCACTCTGGCCTCGCTTCTTCGTGTGCTCTCTGCTCCTGCAGTTCCATTCTTGGCTGCTCCCTGCAGCAGCCTCTCAGTTCTGCTACCTGTGTTCCTTGTTCTCGTCCGCAGTCCAGCTTCCAGTGTTTCTGCTGTCCTACTCCAGTTCTGCCTTCAGTGTCCTTGCTGTCCTACTCCAGTCCTGTCTCCAGTGTTCCTGTCGACCTACTCCAGTCCTGTCTCCAGTGTTCCTGCCGTCCTACTCCAGTCCTGTCTCCAGTGTTCCTGTCGTCCTACTCCAGTCCTGCCTCCAGTGCTCCTGCCGTCCTGCTCCAGTCCAGCGTCCAGTGTTCCTGCTGCCCTACTCCAGTCTTGCCTTCAGTCTCCTTGCCATCCTACTCCAGTCCAGTCTCCAGTGTTCCTACTCCTGTCATTCTTCCTCGTTCCAGTGTTCTGTCTCTCTTCATTCCAGCCTCCTGGTTCCAGTCTTGCTCTGTTATTCTTTACTCCAGTCTCTGTCTTACTCCGGTCCATCGTGAGCCGCCCCTCTCGGTACCGGCTACCATGGTACTCGAACCCCTGGGCCTGCTCCTAACGGTCCCTGTATAGGGGTCGGTTCCATCTGGCAGCTCGCCCGGGGACCCTCGGTGCCACGGTCCAGAGGGTCCACTCCCGGAGGTTCCTTCTCCAGACCACCCACGCTAACAGTCCTCTTTAGAGTATTATGGGCACTATATAGTCCTCTATAGAGTATTATAGGCACCATATAGTCCTCCATACAGTATTATGGACCCCACATAGTCCTCCATATAGTATTATAGGCACCTCATAGTTCTCCATACAGTATTATGGGCACCATGTATTATGGGCACCACATAGTCCTCCATACAGTATTATGGGCATTACATAGTCCTCCATACAGTATTATGGGCACCACATAGTCCTCCATACAGTATTATGGGCAACACATAATGCTTCATACAGTATAATGGCCCCATATATTGCTCCATACAGTACAATGGACCCCACATATTCCTCCATACGGTACAATGAGCCCATATAATGCTTCATACACTATTATGGGCCCCATACATTACTGCATACAGTTTTATGGGCCCCATATAATGGTCCATACAGAATAATGGGCCCTCATACTTTATGCAGTATAATGGGCCCAATATATTACTTCATACAGTATAATGGGCCTCATATAATACTTCTCCCTGTCCCCACTGCTCTAGTTTCCTCAGTGTATTCTGATCCTTTGCAGTGCTTGGCACAGACAATTCGCTGTAGTGATGTCATTGCACCCTCTGCACTAAGACATCACAGAGCTCAGACGCAGAGGGGGAATGATGAGAGAGTGAGCATCAGCAGATGGCTCCCTCACTCATCATTGTTTTCAACTGTATCGGAGCTGGCACCGGAGCCCCACTACTTACGAGCCCCATAGCATGCCAAGTCCCCGACGGCACTTGCCCGCTTTTGCTGGGTGGTGATGTCAGCCTTGATATGTGTCATAATTTAGCACCACCAAATATTAAGCAGTGGGTGAAATGCTTTTAGGACACACACCCTTAAATCAAAGGCATTTATAAAAGGAAAATAAACAGCACACTGATTAAATGATTAAATAAGAGAAAAGTGGAGGACTCTTTATTTGCCCATGTGGTAATATTTCAATTCCATACCAGAGAAATGATCTGTTATAGATCCAAAACTTTGTCACATGGGCTAATAAAGAGTCTACCACTTTGCACAATTCATCGGAGCACTTTTTATTTTCATAGATACACACACTTAGAGCAGATACTTATATTTACACCATGTATACAGGACAGGAGGAGTATACACAATGTACACAGCTCTACACTATATACTGTGATAAGGAATATAGAGTGGAGCTGTGTATATACTCTATAGTGTGGAGATGGGCCAGGGTATATAGTATGGATTCCACACTATATACTATATACACAGCAATATACTATATGAACAGCTCTACACTATATACACACAACTCTACATTATAATTGACAGTATTATACTATATTATGTTACATACTGCTGAATATATATCACATTGAGACTACTGTATATACATATGTATATACGGGTGCGGGGGGCTGATGTATATATGGGTGCTGGGGCTGATGTATACACGGGTGCTGGGGCTGATGTATATACGAGTGCTGGGGCTCATGTATATACGGGTGCTGGGGCTGATGTATATACGGGTGCTGGGGCTGGTGTATATACGGGTGCTGGGGCTGTTGTATATATGGGTGTTGGGGTTGGTGTATATACGGGTGCTGGGGATGATGTATATACAGGTGCTGGGGCTGGTGTATATACGGGTGCTGGGGATGATGTATATACAGGTGCTGGGGCTGATGTATATAATGGTGCTGGGGCTGATGTATATACGGGTGCTGGGGCTGATGTATATACAAGTGCTGGCACTGATGTATATATGGGTGCTGGGGCTGATGTATATATGGGTGCTGGGGCTGATGTATATAAGGGTGCTGGGGCTGATGTATACAAGGGTGCTGGGGCTGATGTATATATGGGTACTGGGGAAGATGTATATACAGGTGCTGGGGCTGATGTATATATGGGTGCTTGGGCTGATGTCTATACGGGTGCTGGGGCTGATGTATTTACAGTTGCTGGGGCTGATGTATATATGGTGCGGGGGGCTGATATATATATGGGTGCTAGGGCTGATGTATATATGGGTGCTGGGGCTGATGTATATACATGTGCTGGGGCTGATGTATATACAGGTGCTGGGGCTGGTGTATATATAGGTGCTGACTAGAGGCTGATCAGTGATGTATATACATACAGCCCATATATACATCAGCCTCAAGTCAGCACCAGTATATACATCACCCCCGCCAGCACCTGTATATACATCAGCCCCAGCACCTGTGTATTATACAGGTGTTGATGTATATACTGGTGCTGAGGCTTACGTATATACTGGTGCTGAGGCTTACGTATATACTGTTGCTGAGGCTTACGTATAGATAGGTGCTGACTCAAGGCTGATGTATATACAGTGTACAGTATATATACATCAGCCATTTTGGGCACAGTGGCTGGTACTGAGGAAAAGAAAAAACGAACAGAGAGAGAGAGAAAGAAAAGAAGAAAGATTAGAGAGAGAAAAAAGGAAAGAACAGAGAGATAAAGAAATGTTCCATAAAGATGCTATAGCAGCCCGGCTCCCATTGTAGTGCCCACTTGAGCCTCCCGATGCAGGACATATCATGATCCGCTCACATGGCCAGCATCCCCGAGTCCAAGGCAATCCCGCTGTCCGCGCTGTCGGAGGAGGACACAGTGATGGATCTGAAGCATTCCCTGAAGTGCCTCCATGGTTCCGTCACAATCTCCTCCCGAAATTACCTCATTTCCGGTCAGCTTCTAGCACGTCACTTCCAGTAGAACGTCACGTGTGAGTTCTAAAGTGCTCCTCGGGGCTCCGCCGTGTACTCCTGTGTCCGTGGGAAAAGTAAGCTCCCAGCTGGGGCAGTCTCTCTCTCTCAAAATCGGGACTGTGCCATTGGATACGGGACGGTTGGGAGGTATGAATGCTCCCCACCATACACCTCGTACACGCATGGCTTCGCACACCTCATACACACACGGTTCAGCTTTGTATGCTTCGTACACACAAGGCTCCGCTCCGTACACCTCGCGCACACATGGCTCCACTCAGTACACACATGGCTCCGATCCGTAAAACTCGTACACATGCGACTCTGCTCCGTACGCCTTGTACACATGTGGCCACGTTCTGTACACCTTGTACACACATGCTCCACTCCATAAACCTTGTACACATGCAGCTTTGCTCCATATAACCTCGTACACACGCGGCTCCGCTCCATACACACGCAGCTCCACTCCGCTCCGTACACCCCATACACACGTGGCTTCATTCTGTACACACCCGGATCTGCTCCGCTCCGTAAACACAAGGCTCAGATCCATACACCTTGTACACACATGGCTCCGTTCCATACACCTTGTACACACACGGCTCCGCTCCGTAGACCTTGTACATACCTCTGCTCCATAAACCTCCAGCTCAACTGCCTCCGCTCCGTACACCTCGTGCACCTCCGGCTCTGCTCCGTACACCACGTACACACACGGCTCCGCTCCATACACCCCGTACACACCCGGCTCTGCTCCACTCCAAACACCTCATACACATACGGCTCCACTCCGTACACCTCGTACACACACGGCTCCGCTCCGTACACCTCGTACATACCTCTGCTCCATAAACCTCCAGCTCAACTGCCTCCGCTCCGTACACCTCGTGCACCTCCGGCTCTGCTCCTTACACCTCGTACACACGGCTCCGCACACTTCGTACACACATGGCTCCACTCCGTCCATCTCATAACGCTCTGCTCCATACACCTCGTACACACACGGCTCCGCAACGTAAACCTCGTACACACATGGCTCTGCTATGTACATCTTGTACACACACGGCTCCGCTCCATACAACTCATACACACGGCTCCGCTCTGTACACCTCGTACACACGTACTCCGCTCCGTACAGCTTGTACACGCACGGCTCCACTCCGTACACCTTGTACACACGCGGCTCCGCTCCGTACACCTCATACAAACGCGGCTCCGCTCCATGCACCTCGTACACACACGACTCTGCTCCGTACACCTCGTACACACAGCTCTGCTACATCCACCCTGTAAACCCGTCCTGACCCCACACAAACTTCCCTCATCCAGCACCATGACAACCAGCACAGCAGACTCCTGCAGACACCAAGAGGTAGGGATGTGCGCACAGGACCTGTGATGAGGTCACAGGAGGGGAGGAGTCAGGGGTCACATGATCAGGGGTCTGGACAGAGGATCCTGATCATGGGACCCCCTGACTCCTCCCCTCCTGTGACCTCATCACAGGTCCTGTTCGCAGAGAAGAGAGCAGCCAAGCGACGCTGTGAGTGGCTGCGGAGGGGGGGTCTCTGGAGGGCGAGGATGGGGTGCGTGGGAGGGCGTGGCGGCTTATCTCCTTGCTATAACCGTCGTGCCCGCAGAGGGCCGGCGGCATGAGCAACAGCCAGGCCAGTGGCTGCATCAGCTGGCAAGAGGCCAGATGAGCGGGCGCTGCTAGCCCACGGCCCACATGACAGCGGCCAGCGGGAAAATACTCGGTAGGGCACATTATCAATCCGGGCCTGCATGTGACCTTCGAGCTCCAATGAGGAATCGTCCCACGGGCATGCTCAGTGGACCAAAAGGAGGAATTAGTCCCTGGAGTAGCTCGCTGCTGACCAGCATGCATTGCTATAGCTGGACCAGAGGTGGCAGCAGCAACCAAACCCACAGTGCTGGTCTGAGCAGAGCGCCAGGATTGACGAGTCTGCTGAGCAGCCTCCTCTGTGGCCGGAGAGGAATGGGAGACCGCCAACGGCAAGGCTCGGGATTCCTGCTGTGCAGTGACAGGAACTTGATACCTAACAGAGTTGCCTGGGCCCCTAACCTGGAGGACACGGCACCAAGTGGGCATCTGTGTGCACCAGAACTGTGAGTAAAGCTTTGGAACTGCACCTCCCTGTGTCTGTTGAATTCTTGCCGCACCACTCATTCGGCACTGCTACATCTACCATTAACCATCATTGCATCTTCAACTAACTACCACTGCCCTGGGACAACAGCTCTGCCTGTGGAGAGCTATCCCAACTCTGCTGCATCACACCATCAGTCCCAGAGGATCTGCGCTGGTCGTCTCTGACCAGGAACCACAGGTGGCGTCATGAACACTTATTCCAAAAACTTTTTATTTTTCATTCCCTTGTAAATACTCCCCCCTTTATTGGATGCCCAGGGCCACGGACCCGGTCACCGCTGCTGTGACACTGCCCCTTTAAGAAGCGACCTGGTGCCGAGTACGCCACGGCCCTGGTGGCCGCTTTAAGTACACATAGAATATTTGTAAACATTATGTGCTAAACTTGGAGAGATTATGTCCGTTATCATGTGCCATTCAGTATCGTGCGTGCAATACATTTTTAAATATACTTCTTTCAAGACACAATGAATCTTTTATAATCACCCTGTGTATGTATGTACATATTTAGAATTCCCTTATAATCCTGATGTATTCACCCTTTTGCTGTGAAGTCACTAAAAATTTTTGGTGCAAGCAATTACCCTCATAAGTCACATGCTTAGATTGTGTGCAATCTAAGTGTTACATGGTGTGCCAGTATTCACTTTACCTTCTCTGAAAGACCACAGAGGCTGCAACACCATTAAGCAAGAGGCACCACTAACCAAACACCATGAAGACCAAGGAGCTCTCCAAACAAGTTGTTGAGAAGTACAAGTCAGGGATGAGTTGTAAAAAATATCCCAATCTCTGATGATCTCCCGGAGCACCATCGAATCCATTATCATCAAATGGAAAGAACATGATATCACAACAAACCTGCCAAGAGAGGGCCGCCCTCCAAAACCATCTCAGCCCAGGTAAGGAGGTCATTAATCAGAGAGGCATCATGGAGACCTGAAGGAGCTGCAGAGTTCCCAAGCAGAAACTGGAATATCTGTCCATATGACCACAATAAGCCATACACTTCACAGAGGTGGTCTTTATGGAAGAGTGGGCCGAAAAAAGCCTTTACTTACACACAAAATATGTGGAGGAAAGTGACGTGGCCGAGACCAAAATTAAACTTTTTGGACACCAAAGTAAATGCTATGTGTGGCGCCAAACCAACACAGCTCATCACCCTAAGGCCTCTTTCACACTTCAGTTATTTGCATCAGTTAAAATCCGCCAAAAAGGCAGACAAGCGGATCCGTTCTCAACTGATGTGAACGGATGCCACAGGATCCGTTTTTAGACGGATCCTGAAAATGAGGAAATTTAAAGGAACCGCTGGAGAGAGAGAGAGAGAGAGAGAGAGAGAGAGAATTTTTTTTTTTGTCCGGCACCCAGACAGATTTTGGGGTTAATTCAGTGTCTGGAGGATCCGCCGGCCAAAAAAACGTTGCAAGCTCCGTTTGGAAATCTTTGAGGATGTTGACGGACACTAACATTGTGGCGGATCCTCAAAAAAACGGATGCAACGGACGGCAATCAGTCAGGATCCGCCAATAATGAAAGTCAATGGGGAAAAAAACGGATCCGCAAAGAAAAATGGTGGATCCGTTTTTTTTCAAAATTGGCGGATCTTGACTGATTGTCAAAAACGGAAGTGTGAAAGAGGCCTAAGAACACATCCCCATGGTTGCTCATAGTGGTGGCAGCATCATGGTGTGTTTTTCGACAGCAGGGACAGGGAAAATGACCCTAGTCAAGGGGAAAATGGATGGTGCAAAATACATGGATATTCTTTAGCAAAACCTTTTTCAGTCTGTCAGTGATTTGAGACTGGGACGGAGCTTCACATTCCAACAAGACAATGATCCCAAAGCATACTGCTAAAACAACATTTGAGTGGTTTAAGTTGAAACGTGTAAATGTTTTGGCGTGGCCTAGTCAAAGCCCAGATCTTAATCCAATGTAGAACTGTGGTCAAACTTAAAATAGCTGGTCACCAGAGGAAACCATCAAACTTGAAGAAGCAGCAGCAGTTTTGCCTTGAGGAATAAGCAAATATCCCTGTGGTCAGATGTGGAAAGAGCATAGAGACTTTTCTAAAGCGACTTGCAGCTGTAGTTGCCACAAAAGGAGGCTCTACAAAGTACTGACTTTAAGGGGGTGAATAGATATGCACACTGAAGTTTTCAGTTATTTTGTCCTATTTGTTGCTTGCTTCGCAATTAAAAAAGAAAACCAAATGTCCACAGTTGTAGGTATGTTCTTTACATGAACTGTTGCAAACCATCAAAAAACAGGGAAATTCCAGCTTGTGAGGTAGCAAAACAGGTAACATGCTAATGGGGTGAGTACTTTCGCAAGCCACTGTTTGTACAGAATTGACAAGCATGATAAGTGACTCAGTGAAGTCAGTGTTGTTAGCCACATTATGAGACTGGTCCAACAGAATATTAAAGGGAATCTGTCTCCTATTTTTTCGACTATAAGCTGCGGCCACCGCCATCAAGGGCATATCTACAGCATTCTGTATGTCATGGTTTGGACAGTGTTCTTGAAAACCAGACAGGCCCAAATGCATCTGCACTAATCCAGGGTGCAGAGGACCCAAGTAAAAATGGCAGCTGAACAGGTGCATAAATACCAAATGAAACAGCCAGCCTACAATGAGGGATTGGCCGTGTGGTACACCAGTGCAGAAAAAATAATCCGCATGTGGCAGTGTTCACACAGGGAATGCAGGGCTTCTGGCTCACAACCTCTTAGTAACACCATATAGGGGGGCTGCCCAGTGCCAACTAAAATGCATCCCGTGTGAACAGAGGCCACAAGTTTGCAGAACCATTTGGGCCCAACTGCACCCTGGAAAAAATAATAAAAAGTGCACAACAAACATAGCAATATATGTAAGGTATTAGTTGATATCAAGGCCTTAATATGGAAGCTGACAAACTGTGTCAAAGTTCCTTACACTTGTCAGTCCCTACTCTAACATGAACACCACAGAAAGAGGAAAAAATCCTCCAAAAAATTGGTTGAAAACCAGACAGGCCCAAATGCATCTGCACTAATCCAGGGTGCAGAGGACCCAAGTAAAAATGGCAGCTGCACAGGTGCATAAATACCAAATGAAACAGCCAGCCTACAATGAGGGATTGGCCGTGTGGTACACCAGTGCAGAAAAAATAATCTGCATGTGGCAGTGTTCACACAGGGATTGCAGGGCTTCTGGCTAACAACCTCTTAGTAACACCATATAGGGGGGCTGCCCAGTGCCAACTAGAATGCATCCCGTGTGAACAGAGGCCACAAGTTTGCAGAACCATTTGGGCCCAACTGCACCCTGGAAAAAATAATAAAAAGTGCACAACAAACATAGCAATATATGTAAGGTATTAGTTGATATCAAGGCCTTAATATGGAAGCTGACAAACTGCGTCAAAGTTCCTTACACTTGTCAGTCCCTACTGGTATTTATGCACCTGTGCAGCTGCCATTTTTACTTGGGTCCTCTGCACCCTGGATTAGTGCAGATGCATTTGGGCCTGTCTGGTTTTCAACCAATTTTTTGGAGGATTTTTTCCTCTTTCTGTGGTGTTCATATTGGACAGTGTTCTTGCCCTGCACTCACAGGGTTAAGTGTACGTGGCCTCTTTCTGGATCTGGGAGGGGTATTTATACTCACTCTTTACCAGAGTTCTCTGTCAGCTATACTGTTGTTCTGATTGCGTGTCTGACCCCCCCTGGTGTGCGTGTGCACTGCATTGCTTGTTTGCTTCCCGTGTATGACCCGGTCTGTCCCCTCACTCTGTACCCCGTCTCTCGTTTTGGTATTATTGTCTTTTCCGGTTCTGACCTCCTGACTTGGCTATCGTTACTCCGTTACAGTTTGTCCCTATTGTACCGTCTATTGCCCATTCTGGCTTTCTGATCTATTGCTACGTCCTGACTATTCTTTCTGCCTAACCCTTTGGTACTGTCGTGCTATCTTGTGCTTTGACCCTGGCTTGATCTGGTTTCTATCTCTGTCTATGCCCCTTGGTAACATTGTCCTGTAGTTACCTCTCTAGGAGTTTTCCTCAGCTCCTAGATCTCTTGAGTTTAGACCACACTCTCAGCAGTCACGTGCTTCAGGTATTGTGAGCATGGAGCATGCATCGTCACCACTGCTGGCCCATTCCACGGGTATCTTTGTGCACAGTTTTGTACTCAGGACATGCGTACTGGCTCAGTGAGCAGGTGCAGTGCGGTGTTCCTGACACTGTAATGCTGTAGATAAGCCTCCGATGTAACCTGAAAGAGTAGAAAAACGAGTTATATTATACTCACCCAGGGGTGGTTCGGGTCTGATGGGTGTCGTGGTCAGGGTCTGGCGCCTCCCATCTTCTAGCGATGACGTCCTCTTCTTTGCTTCCCATCGTGGCGCAGGCGCACTGCTCTGCCCTGTTGAGGGCAGAGCAGAGTACTGCAGTGCGCAGGCACCGGACCTCTCTGACCTGTTCCGGTGCCTGTGCACTGCAGTACTCTGCTCTGCCCTCAACAGGGCAGAGCAGTATGCCTGCTCAGAAGCCGCGACAGGAAGCAAAGAAAAGGACGTCATCTCTAGGAGATGGGAGGCGCCGGAACGGACTGCGACACCCATCAGACCTGGACCAGACCCGGACCACCCCAGGGTGAGTATAATATAAATCGTTTTCCTTCTCTTTCAGGTTACATTGGGGGCTTATCTACAGCATTATAGAATGCTGTAGATAAGCCCCTGATGGTGGTGGCCTCAGCTTATAGTAAAAAAATTAGGTGACAGATTCCCTTTAAATCCTTCTCGAAGGGGCCAATTTCTGATTTTGAATTTTTGTTTTTTCCTCCCCTTCTACCCAAAGCCATACCTTTTTTATTTTTCTTTCCACAGAGACGTATGAAGGCTTTTTTCTGCAGTACGAGTTGAACTTTTGAATAACACTGTTTTTTTTTTACTACAGAGTGTACTGGAAAATGGGAAAAAAAAATCAAGTGGGGAGAAGTTGTGAGAAAAAAAAAGCAATTCCTTTTGGGGCTTGAAGCTGTGATTGTCTGATTGTTTATGCTATAGTAAATAGATAGTAAAAATCACAGTCTGCTTTGAAGTCCAGGCACAGATATGTTTTCAAAGGAGCTTCATAAGGACAAGCATGGGGGTCTTCAACAGACCCCTTGCTGTCATAGCAATCCATTGGTGATCCACAATCACGTCATGGTCGCATGGAATGATGTGCATTGTGCACCCATGCCGGCTCGTGTTAAATGCTGTTGTCAGAGTTTGGCAATAGGTTAACAGTAGAGGATGGAGCACTGCTCCACCTGCGATTGATAGAGGCAGGCCCTGGCTGTAACATACAGCCATGATCTACCAGGTATAAGGTGGGCTAACCCCATGAGAGCGCTCCATACACCCGCTTCCAACTTGAGCCTTAAGCTACTCCATTAATTTTTTTATTGGCCTGCTGGAAATAGCCTAATGCTGTACTCAGTTGTCTTTGGCAGTCTCTTAGACAATGATTGAAAAGAAGACCAAGCAAGTGCAACTCTACTAATTTCAAAACGGAACTCCATTTTTCGAGTTCCAGAGCCTTGTTCTCGAGTTTGTTGGGAGTGTTAAAAGGTGGACCGCCAGCAATCATCAAGTAAACCCCTATCCTAAGGATGCAAATAACTTTTTAGGAAACTCCCTTTAATGTTTTAGAAATGCAGAAGACTTACATTGTGTGTGATCATCTGTTAATCACATACAAAAAGCGAAAAATATATACGGTATTTAAGTTAATTTAACTTTCAATAACCTATCACCTAATTTTTGCCTAATTAAAGAGGTGGTGGTACAAACTTAAGGGCAGTATATGCATTTGTTTGGGTACTGTTACTAATTTAGGGTAAAAGACTTACAATATAAAGACATCCTTGTTAATTCTTCCCTTCATACCATATAAGCCTCTAAGAATGCAAGCATTATTGGTCAATTAGAGGATATCGTGACCTTTGCGCTTATTTGCGCAATATGGCTGTAAGCAGAGTTTTTAGAGCATTTAGTAGGGTGTGATAAGTTAATAATGTGGTGTGACCAAAGCGAAGAAATGCTACTTTATGCAGCTTTCGGATCACTTCCAATGTTAGATTCTTGAAGTAATAACTACTTTGTTTCGAGCCCTTTGAACTTAAACTGGTCATGCATTCTCAATAGCTTGTGGTGTGTGTTGTCTTTAATATGATTTTAATGACAAACTAAAGTAGTGTGGAAGGCGTACATTGTGTGCGATCATATGTAAATCACATGAAAAGCATGTAAAAAATAGAAAAATGTAAACCTTCTGGAGTGTTTAAGAATATGTGCAGGAGGAATAATGGTCAAATAATGCTTGACCTACTACTATCTCTCCTCATCCGCCAAAAAAATTGACTGGATATATGTTAGGATAACCCAACCATTTTGAAGAAATAGGCAATGAAATACTGCAAGTTTGAGGGCCTCCCAGATGTACATCATTGTCAGATGTCAGGAAGGGAGGATCCTGTTGTAGACTTCAGCTTCCAGCAGAATCATCAGCTCTCAGACACTGTGTGAGAATAAGCTGATTTATTTGTGACATATAGCAATCATATTCATCATCACAAAATGATTTACTACAACAAAGAATTAATACTAATAGACCACAGTGGCTCCCAGGCCGCAAGTTGCACACTTAGGTTTAGAGCAGTATTTCCCAAATTCCTACACTCACGACCCTCAAAACGTCTTGTTTTCAGGATTTCCTTATTATTGCACAGATGATTGAAGTATATTATTAAGGTATCAGAAACTGCCTCAGGTTCTCTCACCTGTGGAATACTAATCCTGAAAACATGATGTGTTGGGGGCCGTGAAGATGACGTTTGGGAAACACTGGTCTAGAGCAACAACATGCACATAACATACTATGACACGGGGGCAGACATATCATTGGTGCCACATAGGGACCCAAGCGGTAAGTGAGCCACTTCCACCTTTGAAGCTGATGGAGTTGTGTGTTGTGATGAGCTATTGAACTGCAAAGAGCCTATATACTGTTCTTGCACAAGGACCCTCTTTTGTCCGTGTCCTCCAGTGTTATAATAGTTAACATAGTGTCATCAGCTGACTTCTTAACAAGGCTCCCCCTCAACACAAGAATCATAGAATCATAGAATCATAGAATCATAGAATCGTAGAGTTGGAAGGGACCTCCTGGGCCATCTGGTCCAACCCCCTGCTCAAAGCAGGATTCGCTAAATCATCCCAGTCAGATGTCTGTCCAGCCTCTGTTTGAAGACTTCCATTGAAGGAGAACTCACCACTTCTCGTGGCAGCCTGTTCCACTCATTGATCACTCTAACTGTCAAAAAGTTTTTTCTAATATCTAATCTCTGTCTCCTCCCCTTCAGTTTCATCCCATTGCTTCTAGTCTTTCCTTGTGCAAATGAGAATAAAGTTGATCCTTCTACAATGTGAAAGCCCTTTAGATATTTCTAGACTGCTATTAAGTCTCCTCTCAGTCTTCTCTTTTGCAAACTAAACATTCCCAAATCCTGCAACCTTTCCTGATAAGACAGGGTTTGCAGACCGGTCACCATTCTGGTCGCTCTTTTCTGAACTTGCTCCAGTTTGTTGATGTCTTTTTTAAAATGTGGTGCCCAAAACTGGACACAATATTCCAGATGAGGTCTGACCAAAGAGGAGTAGAGGGAAATAATGACTTCACGTGATCTAGACTATATGCTTCTGTTAATGCATCCTAGAATTGCATTTGCCTTTTTTGCTGCTGCATCACACTGCTGACTCATATTCAGTCTGTGATCTATTGGTATACCCAAGTCTTTTTCACATGTGCTGTCACTTAGCCCTATTCCTCCCATTCTGTATATGCTTTTTTCATTTTTATTGCCCAGATGTAGTACTTTGCATTTCTCCCTGTTAAAAACCATTCTGTTAGTTGCTGCCCACTTTTCCAGTTTATTTAAATCTTTTTGAATCCTCTCTCTCTCTTCTCTAGTATTAGCTATCCCTCCTAGCTATGTGTCATCTGCAAATTTAATCAGTTTACCCTCAATTCCTTCATCTAAATCGTTGATAAAGATGTTGAACAATACAGGGCCCAGGACAGAGCCCTGTGGTACCCCACTTGAGACATTCTTCCAACTGGATGTGCAGCCATTTACGACCACTCTTTGGGTCCGATCACTAAGCCAGTTATGAATCCACCTAACAGTTGCCTTGTCCATTCCATACTTAGTCATTTTTTCAATAAGGATTTTATGAGAGACTTTGTCAAATGCTTTGCTGAAGTCAAGATATACTATATCTACAGCATTTCCTTGATCCACCCAATCAGTGATACCGTCATAGAAGGAAATTAAGTTAGTCTGACATGACTTATTAGTTACAAACCCATGCTGACTCTGTTTAATCACTTCATTCTTATCCAGGTATTGACATACATGTTGTTTAATAATTTGTTCAAAGATCTTTCCTGGTATAGAAGTCAGACTCACCGGCCTATAGTTGCCTGGGTCCACCTTCTTCCCCTTTTTGAAGATAGGAACAACATTTGCTCTTCTCCAGTCTTCTGGCACTTCTCCTTTTCTCCAAGAATTTTCAAAGATTATGGAGAGGGGTTCAAAAATTTCTTCTGCTATCTCCTTCAGTACTCTGGGGTGTAATTCATCTGGACCTGGAGACTTGAATTCATTTAGGTTAGATAAGTGTTTCCTCACTATCTTTCTGTTTATAGATATCCTGGATTCTTCTATTCCCTTAATAGAACAGTGAATAACAGTTGATGTTACATTTCCTTTCTCAGAGAAAACAGATGCAAAATAGGAATTTAAAAGTTCAGCCTTCTCAACATCCTGTCTTGCCATTTCATCATTTTCATCCTGTAAAAATCCTATAGCATCTTTGACTTTTCTTTTACTTTTGACATATCCCCAAAATCCTTTATTATTGCTTTTGACATCTCTTGCAAGCCTCAATTCATTTTCAGCTTTAGATAATCTGATTTGTGCCCTGCAAGTTCTGCAAACAGCATTATATTCTTCTTTAGATATGCCTCCCTCTTTCCATTTTATAAACATTTTTTTCTTCCTTTTTAGCATGTGCTTAAGTTCTGTGTTCATCCATCCTGGTTTCCTTAAATGCTTCCTATTCTTCCCTCTTTTCGGAATTGTTAACAACTGTGCTTTGAGAATTTCATTTTTCAAGATTTCCCATCCTTCCTGGACATTTTTGTCTTTAAGGATATCCAGCCATTGGATCCCTACAATTCTCTTTCTGAATCCCTTAAAATCTACCTTTCTGAAATCTAACCTTGACGTCTGAGTCTTCACAGGTCTTCCGCCTCTAGTTATCCAAAATTCTAAAATAGCATGGTCGCTACCTCCTAGGGTCCCAGCCACATTTACCTCCTCAACCATTTCCTCCCTGTTTATAAGGATTAGATCCAAGGTAGCAGTTCCCCTTGTTTTCTCCCTTACCTTTTGGAAGATAAAGTTGTCAGCAAGAGAGGATAAGAATTTCCTTGACCTGTTAGTTTTGCCTGAGAGAGATTTCCAACAAATGTCTGGATAGTTGAAATCTCCCATGACAACTATGTCATATTTTTTGGAGAACTTGGCCATTTGATGCATAAAGAGTTCATCCATATCTTCAGCTTGCACAGGCGGCCTGTAGTAAATGCCTACAATGGTGTCCTTTCCATTGTTCTGTCCTTGTATTCTTACCCAAACAGTTTCCACAGAACTTCCAGTCTCTGAAGCTTCAATCTCTGTGCAGATATACGCGTTTCTAACATACAATGCGAGCCTGAAGCTATTGTATACTATGACAAATACAACATACCAGTTCCTTGGCTCCATCAGAAATCCTCCAAAATATTCCCTCTCCATGCTGTAGTAAACATGCATGCCCTTCCAATCATTGTTTATGGAAAGGTTGATGGGAATGGCTGTGGAATAAACAAGGGTCTTGGCTAGCAAAAACCTAACTTCTAATTGAAAAACATGCAAACTCAGTCGGTTTGATAGATCTATAGACGCCATAATTTTTTTTCCCTATTTTACTTCTGAAAATTTGGGGTGTGTCTTATAGTCCGGAAAATACGATAATGTAGTTACATAAATGTGAACACCCTCTTATAATTGGGGATGTGGTTGTGCTCAAAATTAGACAATCACATTTAAACTCACATTAAATAGTAGTCAGTGCACAGCTACCATCTTTTACAGTCATTCTGATTGATCGCGTATAAAGTTTAGCTGTTCTTGGAGGATTTTCTTGATATTTTTTAGTTGCATCTTACAGCTAAAGTCATGGTCTGTAAACATCTTAAAACACAGGAAAGGGATCTCATTGCTGAAAATTATCAGTCAGAAGAAGGGCACAAATAAAATTCCATGGCATTAGATATACCATGGAACACTATAAAGTCGGTCATCAAAAAGTGGCTTGAATTTGACACAACACTGACATTACCTAAAAGTGTACATCTCTAAAAATTTGATGAAAACATAAAAAAATGGTACAGGAGGCTGCCAAGAGGTCTACCGCAACATTAAAGGAGCTGCAGGAATTTCAGGTAAGTACTGGTTGTAGAGTGCATATGACAACAATCTCCTATATTCTTCTTATAGCTGGCCTGGTTAGTAGTGTGGAAAAACAGAAGCCTTTTCTTGCTAAGAAAAACATCCAAGTTTGGCTATGTTTTTCCAAAACCTACATCAAGTCTGCTAAAAACATGTGAAAAAACATTATGGTCTTATTATTATTATTTATTTATATAGCGCCATTAATTCCATGGTGCTGTACATGAGAAAGGGGGTTACATACAAAGTTATAGATATCGTTAACAGTAAACAAATTTACAATGACAGACTGGTACAGAGGGGAGAGGACCCTGTCCTTGCGGACTTACATTCTACGGGATAGTGGGGAAGAGACAGAAGGTCGGGGGTGCAGCAGCTCTGGTGGTGTTGAGGCGGCAGCTCAGGTGGTGGTGAGGCGGCAGAATGCTCATTGCAGGCCGTAAGCTTTCCTGAAGACATGGGTTGTCAGGCTCCGTTTGAAGGATCCGAGGGTGGTGGATAATCGGACGTGTTGAGGCATGGCATTCCAGAAGATAGGGGATATTCGGGAGAAATCTTGGAGGCGGTTGTGTGAGGAACGAATAAGTGTGGAGGAGAGTAGGAGATCTTGGGAGGATTGAAGATTACGTGAGGGAAGATATTGGGAGATTAGTTGAGGGGACAGGTTGTGGGTGGCTTTGTAGGTCAGTGTTAGTAGTTTGAACTGGATTTGTTGGGGAATTGGGAGCCAATGGAGGGATTTGCAGAGGGGGGAGACAGGGGAGTAGTGAGGAGAGAGGTGGATTAGTCGGGCACCAGAATTGAGGACAGACTGGAGTGGAGTCTTATGAGACCAAGATGGAAATTTTTTGTCTTAATTCCAAAAGGTATTTTATGTATTGCTACTCAAAAAATGAGAAATAAACAAGCAAAACAAAAAAAGTTAGTGGGCACTATCATGATGAAGACTCTGATGAGAAGGTGTAGAAAAACTACAAATATTTATTAAAAGACAGCAATTTTTTTAATTTTTTAAAAAATTGAACTGATTTCTTCCTCAGGCTTTCATTTTAGTGACAGCGCCCACCATAAAGTTTTTTTTCTCATTTTGTCCCTTGCAATTGTTTAAATGAGCCATTCTGTCAGCTGTAACAGGTGGAGCATTATTCTATACAAGGAATACCACTCCACTACTACTCTCACCAGAGTTGTGTCTGACCTGCACAACTCCAGAAGGTGAGCATATTTAATCTATTTTTCCCTGTTTTTTATCACCAGTACGTCACCATGGACCACTCCTATTTTGTCTTCTAGTTTAAGAGGCACAAAGCCAAAACTGCATAAAAAAATACCCACAGTGAGGCATGGTGAAGGCAGCATTATGCTTTGTGGCTGTTTTTCGGCAGATCGAAATAGGGCTTTTCGTCAAGGTGGAGGGAGTAATGATATAATCCAGATATCAGTCAATTTAGTATGAAAACCTTCAGGTCTTTCATAAAAAGCTGAAGATGAACAGGAATTTTACCTTTCAGCATAATAACAACCCTAAGCATACCTCCAAATCAAGAAAAAAATGGCTTTACCAGAAGAAGATCAAAGTTTTCAAATGGCCCAACAAGAACCCAGACCTGAATCCAATTGAAAATCTGCGGGTGATGTACACATGAGATGTTCCCGCAGTCTGACAGATTTGGAGCAAGGAAGAGTGGGCAAAGATCACCAACTTAAAATGTGCCATGCTGATAGACTCCTACCTAAAAAGACTAAATGATGTCATAAATTCAAAGAGATGTTCAACAAATCTTTTCAGTCTTCAGTCTGGCTAATAGGTGTTATAGGATAAATAAAATTATTTAAAAGGTCATTTTATGATCCTATGGGGAGCGTAATCTGTAAATTGGAAAAAAGGAAAAACACAAGAGAAAAAAGAAAAGACTAAAAAATGCTATTCTGAATAGTTGTTCCTAGCGCCATCCCATAAAACACAATTTTATTGTTACGTAAAATGGGAACACAATGTGAAATGTATTTTAGCGGTCATTTGTGGTCCTCTGTAGAAAAACAAACATGTATAGCAGCAAAAAAAAAGAAAAGAAAATTAAAATTTCATAAAAAAATATGCCCTAAGTATCATAATAAGGAGGAAAAACTATTTTAATATCCAAATGGGCAAAAAAAATTGAAAATGCATGTCCGAAAAATTTTTTTTAAAAAATGCATCTTATGTTAAACAAGAAAAAATGGTCCAATCTTGAACTGGTTAAGCGTTATATTTTGCTCATGCTCATGCCCCAATGTACCGCTCATAGAAATCGAAAGAGTAGAGGATTCCAAATGGGGGCTCCCCTCTATTTATTCCTTAGAAAATAGTTTCCTAATTGAGACAACCACTTAAGATCATGCGTCGTTCATTTCTATCTGTATCCATCAATGGCCTGAAGCTTCTACATTTGTACTGTATGAATGCATAAAATTTGTTTTTCAAATTCAAAACTAAGTAATAAGGGGCAGGGCTCGCACCAAAATAACTAGCAGAAGACTAAACATGTTTCAAAGACATTAAAGTGAACTTATTTTTGTAGAATAATAACTACAGAAATCTTTTCATCAGACATCAACCGAGATTTTTGCTGCAGTTAAGACAACATAAAGCAGTGGAAGAAATGTATATCTTGCTCCATTAAACATACGTACTCAAGCCCCTCTTAAAGGTAAACACACGGCTCTTTCTAGAATCAACACAGAAATCAAATACAAACTTCAAGCGCTTTTAGTGACCAAATTAAAGTCAGTCTAGTCAAGAAAATGCCTTCAATTATCTTTGGTGGGCTGAGTCTGCAGGTTAAATTAACCAAGTGTAATTTTTTTTGGTTTGATATTGTGGTTTATCATGGATGAATATGTATCTTGTAGTCAAAAAGGCTCCTATTCCTGATTCTTTTCTGTAATCTCAAAAAACCACAGAAAGAAGAAAAAATCCTCCAATATCTAGTCTTGGAGGAAATGGCATATTGGCACATTAGAGTCCCTTGAATCCATTGAAATCATCATTATGTTTGATATACTATATTTATTCATTAATAGATATGCTTGACCTGCAGAAGGACATTGATTTTGTTTTCGAAAGTTGCATTAAATCACTAAATCAAAAAAATCAAAAAATGAAAATTGTTATTTTTCCGCCATTTCAAATGCAACAATACTGGGTGCCCAGGAGCTGGGGCTTCAACCAATGTAACTAATGAGCGCGTCAGGGTACTCATTTTCTCCTGACATTTGACAGGACTTCATTATGGTTTTATTTATTTAATGGTTATGGCGACTTGATGGTAAACAAGGAAGATCGATTTGTGCAAGCCTAGGTAGGTCCACCAGGGTCTTCTCTTCCATAATCTTTATAGTATCAAGCCTTCGTGATTTTTCATCTTCGCCTTGTTACTCCTATTTTTCCAACCATGATGTCCTTCTCTAGTGATTGCTCTCTTTGTATGATGTGTCCAACTCATAGCTTAGTGATCCTTGTTTTAAGGGACAAGTCTGGCTTTATTTGTTCCATGATTCATTTGTTTGTTCTTGTTCGTACATATAAATAACATAAGGTAAATAGTAAACACTATTTTTGCTTTAAAAAAAGCGTAAAAGCTATCCCACTAGCACCAAGGTGTACCCCTTGCTGGTGAGATAGCCTTTATGCTTTTTAAACCCCTTAACGACTGCCGATATTCCTTTTAATGGTGGCAGTTAAGGGTACTTTAACTACAGCGCCGCTTTTTAACGTCGCTGAGGTTTAAGGTTATAGCGCCCCCCAGTGTCATAATTTCTTCAGGGTCTCGGCTACCAGGGGCAGCTGAGACCCCAGAGAACATGATTTAGGTCGGTTTTTACTGACACCGGTGTTGCGATTGCCGTTAATGGTATAGCGGCGACCGCAAAAAAAAGTAAAAAGTCCGATTTTCCATTTAATTTCTCTCCCCTCTGATGTAATCACACATCAGAGGAGAGAGAAATAGGGTCCCCATGTTCCCTGATCACCCCCCCCAGTACTTCTGGTGTCCCTGCATGGCCCTCTGAAGTCCCCCCGGGTCACTGGCGTCTTCTTCAGGGAGAAAATGGCTGGCGCATGCGCAGTGCGCCTGCCGAGATCTGCTGGCCGGCACTAGGCAACAATAGGAGATTTCTCCTATTGGTTCATTTTGATCACTATGATAGATCACAGTGATCAAAATAGAAAAAATAGTAACTCAAACCCCCTTTATCATCCCCTTGGTTACGGAAAAAAAATAATAAAATAAATAAATGTATTTATTTCCATTTTCCCATTAGGGTTAGAGTTGTGTTAAAGTGAGTTGGGCTAAAGTTAGGGTTAGGGTTGGGGTAAAGTTAGGGTTAGGGTTAGTACTAAAGTTAGGGTTAAGGTTGGGGCTAAAGATAGAGTTGGGGCTAAAGTTAGATTTAGGGTTGGTGCTAGGGTTAGGGTTGGGGCTAGGCTTGGGATTACGGTTAGGAATAGTGTTAAGGTAGGGATTAGGGTTAGGGGTGTGTTAGGGTTAGGTTTGTGGTTAGAATTGGGGTGTTTCCACTGTTTAGACACATCTGTGGCTCTCCAAATGCGACACGGCGTTCAATCTCAATTCCAGCCAATTCTGCGTTGAAAAAGTCAAACGGCGCTCCTTCCCTTCTGAGCTCTGCCATGCACCCAAACAGTGGTGTACCCCCACGTATAGGGTATCGGCATACCTAGGACAAATTTCACAATAACTTTGGGGGACTAATTTCTCCTGTTATCCTTGGGAAAATAAAAATTTGGGAGCAAAAAGAAAATTTTAGTGGAAAAAAATATTATTTTTTATTTTCATGGCTCTACTTTATAAACTTCTGTGAAGCACTTGGGGGATCAAAGTGCTCACCACACATCTAGATAGGCTCCTTGGGGGATCTAGTTTCCAAAATGGTGTCACTTGTGGGTGTTTTCAATGTTTAGGCACATCAGGGCTCTCCAAACGCGACATGGCGTCTGATCTCGACTGCAGCTAATTCTGTGTTGAAAAAGTCAAACGGCGCTCCTTCCCTTCCAAGCTCTGTCGTGCGCCCAAACAGTGGTTTACTCCCACATATAGGGTATCAGCGTATTCAGGAGAAATTGAACAACAAACTTTGTGGTTCATTTTCTCATTTTCCACTTGTGAAAATAAAAAAATGGTTCTGAAATAAAATGTTTGTGACAAAAAGTTAAATGTTCATTTTTTCCCTCCACATTGCTTCAGTTCCTGTGAAGCACATAAAGGGTTAATAAACTTCTTGAATGTGGTTTTGAACACCTTGAGAGGTGCAGTTTTTAGAATGGTGTCACTTTTTGGGTATTTTCTGTCATGTACACCCCTCAAAATGACTGTGGTCCCTAAAAAAAATGGTTTTGTAAATTTTGTTGTAAAAATGAGAAATTGCTGGTCAACTTTTATCTTTTATAACTTCCTTGTGCTGATGTAAGGTAGACATGTGGGAAATGTTATTTATTAACTATTTTGTGTGACATATCTCTGATTTAAGGGCATAAAAACTAAAAGTTTGAAAATTGCAAAATTTTCAAAATTTTTGCAATATTTCTGTTTTTTTCATAAATGCAAGTCATATCGAAGAAATGTTATGACTAACATGAAGTACAATATGTCACGAAAAAACATTCTCAGAATCAGTGGGATCCGTTGAAGCTTTCCAGAGCTATAGCCTCACAAAGTGCACAACAGAGAACACGCAGTCAAGAAAGTCCCATAAAACATCACTTTTATTATATACTAAATATAAAATGTAAACAACCAGGTACATTGGGAAAGAAGGGGGAAAAAGAACAATGCGAACACCTATGGAACACACATCAAAACCGGGCTCACATCCCCACTGCAGCAAATATTTATAAATAACCTATAGAAAAATTATCATAGGGGCTGCAAATAGTAACAGACCAAGTGCTCACATATCTCAGCTAATTCTATGCGTTCCCCAAATAAAGAGAATATACCGGCGACATGTTACCTATAAGCTGCAGAAGCGGAGGGAGGAAGACCCGCCCCGACGCGCGTTTCAGAGTGCTGAACTCTTTCCTCAGGGGGCATCCTCATAAAGAGACAGTGGTCAGAATTGTAAAAATTGGCCTGGTCATTAAGTAGCAAATTTGCCCTGTCACTAAGGGGTTAAGCAAAAACAGTGTTTACTGTGTACCTTATGTTATTTATATACAATATTGCTTTTTACTTACATAAAGCAGGGTATATTTTCATTTTATTTCTAGCTTAGGTTTTGTTCCCTATAAGGGCAGCTATGGGGCATCAGATTTCCCATGTTTGGCCTTCAATAGCACAAAAATGTAGGTGTCTTTAACAGCAGTCTATAGTTTGTCTATAAAGTAATAAGATGCAAAGGCAAAATAAAAGCCAGAAGAATATTAAAAATTAAAGAATTGCAGATTTTGCCTCTCTCTAAACATGGTATTCTAGGTACCTTCAAAGACAAAGTACATGCTTTATGAATTATAATTAATAAAACATTATTTTCATATAGCGTATCAGTAACATCTGATTTACTGGAGGGTGAGGTTTTCATTCAGGTTTCTCTGCCAAGAGACACTACAAGAAGTATCTCTAGCTCAGGAGGACCCAACAGACATATTTCATTGAAACCTGAGTAATACTTTACTTTCACTGTAGTGACGCTGCTAAAAAATTGAATGGTGCTCCAGTGAATTGGTGCTCATTTTCCAGCCTGTTTACACCGGTGATCAATCAGGATTTGGGACTCTAAGGGTACCGTTACACTTAGCGATGCACCAGCGATCCCGACAACAATATGGATCGCTGGTGCATTGCTAAGTGGTCGCTAATGAGCTGCCAAACAGGCAGATCTCACCAGCGACATAGCAGCGGCGGGGGTCGCTACTTACCTGTCAGACGAGGCGATCCTGACGTCCTCCCGCCCGCCTCCACGTGTCGCTCATCGGCCCCACAGGAAGCCCAGCAGGAAGCGCCCGATGAGAAAAGGTCCAGGACGTTCTCACGCGATCAGCGATAATCAGCAGGGGATCCGGTCGGAGGTAAGTATCACATGTTGCGATATCGCTAGCAGTATCGCTGCTGCTTCACAACATCAGTGACGTTACAGCGAAATTGCTAGCGATATCGCTATGTGTAACGGGCCCTTAAATTGATCGCTCTGTCCCTCTACAATAACATGTTATCGGTGGAACATTCTCTGCATAGTACAATGTGATGCCAATAACAATTGTTTTTTTTACATGGGAGAATGATAGGGAAAGAGTGTTCCTGCAAACATTAATTTTCCAATTGTCTTCTCATCTAAATACCTATAATTGACCTGACTCAGTAAAGGCTCTCCTGAAATTAGAAATTGTCTTCTCATCTAAATTGCACTATTATCATCAGTGAACCCTTCTGGCAAAAAGGGATCAAAAGTGGTAGTCCTTTTAAAAATGACTATGTTTTTACTGACAGTACATAAAAGGCTAATAAAAACATAAATTACATAGCATACTGTAATATACAGTGATGACCAAAAGGGTAACAATTCTTTAAACTTTGACTTTTCGGGCTCCAGATCTCACAATCCACTACTGCTTCAAATGTGAGACTACCATCATTTTATAGACAATCATCTTGGCTATGTCATGCATACATTTGACTTGCAATTATTTAGCATATGATTAGTTATGCAGATTTTTGGCAAGTCACTGCATTGTTACTGTTTTGTTGGTGGTGGAAAAATCTTTTTCATCCAGGGGAAAATGAGTATTTGATCCACTGCCGATTTTGCCAGTTTTCTCACCTACAAAGAATGGAGAGGTCTGTAATTTTTTTGTAGTTACACTTCAACTGTGAGAGACAGAATGTAATAATAAAAAAACAGAAAATCACATTGGATGATTTTTAAATAATTAAATTGCTTTTTTTGCATGAAATAAGTATTTGATCACCTACGAACCAGCAATAAATCTGACTCTCACAGACCTGTTAGTTTTTCTTTAAGAAGCCTCCTACTCTTCACTCATTTATATATATATATAATCCCCAGTTGGGACTTCTGGCCGCTGTCCCCGAATCCCATAACCCACTGCGGCAGTGTCACTTGTGCAGGCGCAGTTCGTGGCCGCAAGGCCACGAACTGTGCCTGCGCAAGTGACATTCACGTCAACGCTATTCCCGCACATGCGCAGTAACAGCCACAACTGCGCGCTCTACCCACGCATGCACGGTAACGGCACGGCTGTTACTGCACCAGCGTGGGGAACACCGCACTCCCGATGCGATAGCATTGGGCCTATTTCTAGTTGTTACCTATATAAAAGACACCTGTCCACAACTCAGTCACACTGCAACCTCTCTGTCATGATCATGGTTTGTGGAACCACTGTGTCACAGACCGTGGAGAGCCTGGAGGGGGTTAACTAAGTGATTGCCTGACTATTCACTAGAGCCTCTGATGGTGAGGTTAGACTTGGCTCCCGATGAACGCCAGGTGCCACTCCAGGACAGACCAACAGACGCACAGCAGCTGGACCCGAAGGACAGACTGAATGGAGAAGAAGGCAGAGCTTGTATCAGAGTGCAGCTGACCAAGTTCGCATCAGAGTTTAGCAGACAAAGTTTGTGTCAGAGACAGAGTTTGTGCCAGAGTGCATCTAGCAAGTTTTGCTTCAGAGTGCAGCAAGCAGGATCTTCTTCAGAGTTCAGCATGCAGGATTTGCTTCAGAGTGCAGCAAGAGAGATTTGCACTTAGAGTACAGCAGGCAGGATTTGTACTTAGGGTACAGCAGGCAGGATTTCTACTTGGAGTACTACGGCAGGATTTGTACTTAGCGTATAACAGGCAGAACTTGCACATGTATGTGACCTTACACAACATAGACTGAAACAGGAAGGGTGCTCAGGCACCTGCCCAGTGGAGAGGAAGCAATATATACATAATGCCTCAAAACCATTGGCTGGAGAGGAAATAGCAAGTGCATACGCTGACCCATTAAGAGGGCGGGAGCTCACGTGCGCGTGCCCTTAGAACATGGCCAGAGACCCGGCTGGAAGTGCTGCTGGGAGCATGCAGAGCATGAGTAAGAGAAGGACCAACTGCAGCGCGGGTGAGTGATCTGACATGCTGGGAAGCCGGCGTGGTGCTAACAGTACCCCCCCTTTACACGCCCTCTTTTTCAGGCCATCGAGCAAGTTCTGGAAAAGAATCGGAGTGTGGATATTCTCCTTGGGCTCCCAGGACCTCTCTTCAGGGCCAAATCCCTTCCAGTCAACGAAGAAGAAGGTCTTGCCTCTCACCTTTTTCATGGACAAGATGTTCTCCACTTCAAAAACATCATCCGAGGCTGTTGGCATGGGCATGGTACTGGGATCCTTGAAGAATTTGGAATCCGCAGCTTCAATTTATAGGAGACCTCACTGATCCACTTCAACACCTCGAAAAGCCCAATAAAACGAGGACCCAATTTGTAAGAAGGCATCTCCAGCCAGACGTACCTGGACGAAAGCCATATCTTGTCTCCAGTGTTGTGAATTCTCTTGATCTGACTTCTGAGTCGGGGCTCCCTCTGGTGGTTACTGCGGGTAGTGGAGCTGGCCGGGTTGACAGAAGTCTGCCACCTGACGATGATGATTGGAAGTCAGGGGTTACTGACTGGGAGGATATATGTGAGCAGGCTTCCCTCAGTTGCTGCTGGTGATTGGTTTCTTCCTGTTCATTTTGAGGTCTGCTGTCTCCTGCCTGTTCCTGCATTTTTCAGTTAAGTTGTTCATTTGCTAATCCTTTGCATCTGATCTGGTTTTGCCTCTTTCTGCTTTGCTGGGAGGGTTCAGCGTGCTCCATGCTGGGGCAGTGCTGGACCCCACTCCATATGTTACAGCTTGTGTCAGTTTGTTCAATCCCCTGTTATATTAGTCTATTTTGCTTTGCTGCCAGTTCACACCAGAATGCTGATATAGTGGGGGAAAGGTCGTGAGACCTCAGTGTTTTTTGTACATCAGACGTGTTGGATTTTTTAGGGTTTTTGCGTGATTGCAGACAGTGTCTTTCCTTTCCTATCTTATCTAGACAGTTTGGGCCCCATCATTTGCTCAGTCTATTTTCTGCCTGTGTTTGTGCCTCATCTTGTCTCACCGACAATATATGTTTGGGGGCTATCTATATCTTTGGGGTTCTACTCTGGGGCAGTTTAGATTTCACCTTTCTTGCTTTACACTTATTTAGTTCTCTGGCTGTGCCGAGGCATCTAGGGCATTGTAGTTACGCCCCACGGCTACTGCTAGTTGTGTTGTTAGGATTAGGGGTCTGCAGTCGGCTAAGTTATCAACCTTTCTGGTTTCCTGGTGGCCTAGCCTATTCCTGCCATCCTCCTCGGTGACCTATTCATAACACTCCAGGATGGAAGCACAGAGGATCCAGGCGCCTCTTGTCTGCATGTCTCTTCATACGAACTGAGGATGCTTCTAACGTGACTCTGGTGTCCTCCCACAACTTCACAAAATCCTTGGAAAGAACATCTGCTGCAGGAACATCAGAAGGAACCGTCACTGAAAGGGGAACCTCAGGTTGCCAACTGTACACAATGTAGAATGGCGACTCTACAGAGGCTTCACCAAGATGATTGTTGTACGAGAACTCAGCTCAGGGAAGTAATTTCACCCAATCATTATGGGGGGCATTGACGAAGTGTCGCAGGTAGTTGCCCAGGACCTTGTTGACAGGCTTCACTTGTCCATTGGACTGAGGGTGATAGGCCGAGGAGAAATCCAAGACGATATCCAGATGCTTACAGAGTGCTCAACAGAATCTGGAAGCAAACTGCGAACCTTGATCGGATACAATGTGGTGAGAAAATCCATGCAGGCAGAAAATATGCTTAATGAAGCTGTCAGCCAATTCAAGAGCGGATGGATGAGCAGACAACGGAGTCATTTTAGAGAAGCGATCCACAACTACTCAGATGACGGTGCATCCCTCGGAAACTGGCAAATCCGCAAAGAAGTTCATTGCTAATGTGGCGCCCCCAGGAGTATGGTCGCCACAGTGGCATTGCCTTCCTCCAGGGAGGGTGATGTCAGGCTTGGAAGCAATGAAGGGTCTCTCTAGCAGTTAACCATAACATACAACACAGTTCCAGAGGGAGCTCTGAACCAGAATTGGGGGAGGAGTGCTCTCTTAGGACCAGGAAGGAAATCAGGAGTTAGTGTGAGGAGGCCGAAGTGTGTAGACATGGAGAGAGAAGCTGGGAGACTGAGTAGAGTTGAGAGCTCGTTCCCAGCTGGAGCGCATGATCTGGAGCCTGGTCTCCAAGGTTGTATGGATACTGAAGGTCCTGCAACAGAAACCAGAGGAATAGGAAGCTGTAAATGCTCTATTCCCACCTAAGACTCGGAGGCACAACAGCAACAAGTGAGCCAAGAGAAGAGATAGAAGGCTAAAGCTGTCTGCCATACGAGGTAGATCTGAGAGGGAACAAGAAAGAGGAACTTCAGTGTAACACAGTACTGCATGTACCTCAAGTAAGCGCTAGGAAGGAGACTACACAACCTATCTGCATAGAGAGATTCCTGAGTTGCTTCCAGGCTAATCAGCTCCTTTGTTATCTGTAATCTGGACCCTGGACTGCACTTACAAAGTAAAGGTAAAGAAACTACATTCCGCTGTGTCCTTGTCTTCATTCTGCAACTTCTCCAGCACTGCTACATTTCTGTGCCAGACACTGCACCCTCTTCCCCAACACCGATCTACACTGCTCTGGGACTACAGTCCTGCCTGTGGAGGGCTACACCATCATTGCTGCACCCCACCATCTGTCCTAGAGGATCTGTCTGCAGCGTCGGCTTAACATCTTCATTGCCGAATACCACAGGTGGCGTCACGAATCACTCATAAACTTTATTCCACCACTCTACCCCTTTTACATGGGCACCCAGGGCCATGGACTGGGTCACCGCTGCTGTGACATTCCCCTCTGAGAGACCAGCCCGGTACCGAGTACCCCACAGCCCTGGGACATTTTGACATCACAAACAGGATTTACGGAGCCCGGTACCCGCAGGTCCTGTGTGCCAGAGACTGTGTTGTGTGCATTAGACTGTTTGTATCATTGCCAGCATTATCCCGCTGCTTGGCGCGCGCGGGAAACCAAAGAGGCGGGCCGTCGTGGGCGGAGTCTGCCAAAGACCGCGAAGAAATGAAGTGCCGCACGGAAAAAGGCCAGCACACGAGAGGTGGGAGGAGCAGAGGCCTGTAGCCCCGATCATCCAGCCTGTAAAGCTGCAGCTTGTAAGCCTGCTCAACCCCGGGGCCTGGCTAACGTTAACTAGGGGGGAGAGAATGTCGGAGGCACGCGCCGATGCAGCGGCGGACGCCCCTGCCAACCCCTCAGTGCCGCAAGATGCAGGGCCCAACGCAGCTGCGGCTCCAATATTACTCACTGCAGCGGTCTCCATAATGCCGCTGTCTATGCCTTACATACCGGGAGCAGCGTGGCTACTGCAGTATTCAGGGGAGTCACATACCCTGAGTGACTTCAAAGAGAGACTGTGCAGTTTGTTTGAAGTGTATCCTCTGTCTGAAAGCCAGAAGGTGAACATCCTTATTGGGCAGCTAACAGGTGCAGCACAGAGAGAAGTAAAAGCCTGGCAGGACACTGATAAAGAGACTGTTAAAAAGATCCTGGCTAAGCTAAGAAGCACCTTTGACACCCGCATTGCCGCTGAAATCAAGATGAGATTCTTTGGGTTTAAGCAGAAAGCGTAGGACAGTATACGGGATTATGCTCTTAACCTGCAGGAGGCGCTGCGAGCCGTCAAGCAGATTGACCCAGACAGTGTGAAAGATGGAGACGGACTGTTAAAGGAGCAATTCATTGAGGGACTCCTATCCAGTACCCACAGAGCACAGCTGCGCATCATAGCCCTACAAAACCCTGACCTAGACTTTGCTGATTTCAAAGACAGGGCTATCCGGGTGCTCCATGAACCAAATGTCAGCCGTCCAGTGCCCCCTAGGCGCCCAGCGATTACATACCACCAGGAAGCAACATCTTTCCCTTCCATCCCTGTGGAGGCTGATGCACAGACTCTGGACAAAGATCCATCTGCAGAACTGCGTCTTCAGGTCCAGGAGTTGACCAAGGGTATGGCTGCACTTGCTAAAACCGTGCAGTCCCTGCAGGTATCCTCCAACGAGAAGATCCAGCTGGCCTCCAGTCCAGAGGATGTCCCGTGGCTAAAGAAGAAGAGGATCCCGCCACTCCGAGGAAGGAACAACGATCGCTATGACCAGGACGGACGTCCCATCTGTTATCACTGCCACAAGGCAGGCCATATCGCAAGATTCTGCTATTTAAACGAGCAACACCTGGGGCAGAGGGACAACCCCCAGGAGTAGGACCACAACGCCCAAAGAATTGGCGAGCCAAGTATGTTGGAGAGCGACTAGTCCTCCCAGTGGTGATTGACGGTATCCCCATGAACGCTTTGCTGGACACTGGCTCCCAGGTGACAACTATGCCCTATATCCTTTATAAGCGGTATTGGGCTGATTCTGAACTTACTCGCGGCCCAAGTGATGAACTCATAGTAGTTGCCAGTAATGGTCAGTCTTTACTGCAAGTGGGATGTTAAGAGATTACTATTAAAGTGGGGCAAGTAGAGTTAAAATCTCAAGGTCTGATAGTTGTAGACATTGATCGACGAGAATGTAACCCAATAACCCAATGATGACTCTTGGTACCAATGTGATTGAAAATTGTCTTTCCGAGGTTATTGTCTTGTTAAACAGGTGGCTGAGACTGCTGGTTCCAGTGAACAACGAGTCCTGCAGAAGGAGATCAGAGCCCTGATGCAAAGACAGCAGGTAGAACTCTCTGGAGGAGAAATTGGCAGCGTCAGAGCGAGTGATTCTTTCCCAGTTGCAATACCCCCCAGATGTGAAATGTTGATTTGGTGTCGGGCAGCCATATGTTATGATGAGTCACCGAAGGAGGAAAAAACAAAATACCAGCTAAGTCCAGAAAAACCAGAGAGGTTGGGGGGTTCCTACGGTGCCCTAGACCCCTCGATCACAGCCGGAGAACTATATAGCCTAAAGACAGAAAGGGGAAAAACTAAACTGCCCAAGAGCAGACCCCAAAGCAATAGGCAGCCCCCAACATATAATGACGGTGAAGCAAGATGAAAACACTAACACAGATAGAAAGATAGGTTGAGCAAATGATGGGGCCCAAGCTAACTACATAGGACAGGATAGGAAGGCTGCTGTCTGCCATCCGCAAAAACCCTATCAAAATGAGCCAACCGACTGATAGGAAAAACAGGCCCTGAAGTCGCTAGGCTTCAAAAGACTATATCAGCACTCAAGTATATTCTGAAGAGAGAGCAAAATATCAACAGATCAGAGACAAAAATGGAATTCAGCTCACCCCTGGCCGGGGATGGCAGAACTCCCAAAAAACAAGGCAAAACAAAAACAAAACAGAAGAGTACAAAGCAGAGCAGAAAAACTTAGCTTTGAGATGCAGGAATCAGACTGGTCTCCAAGAATCCAGCAGGAAAATCACCAGCCAGGAAGAAGGGCGTCGGCAGCCTTATATCCAGTCCTCAATTCCAGCCACCCAGTCATCATCTAGCTGCCCAGGTGTTTGGTAATCAGTCTCACTACCTTCCTTCACTAGAGGAGGGAGTTCATCAGACCTCAATGGTGAAGGGAAAAATGAACTCACAACAGTACCTCCCCCTTGATGAGGGGTCACCGAACCCTCATCCATGCCACCAGGGCGATCCGGGTGAGCCCGATGAAAGGCACGCACCAATCTTTCGGCATGAATATCAGAGGCAGAGATCCAGGAATTATCCTCCTGACCATAACCCTTCCACTTAGCCAAATACTGGAGTCTCCGTCTAGCCAGACGGGAATCCAGTATCTTCTCTACCTCATATTCCATGTTACCTTCAACCAATATAGGGTCAGGAGGTGCCACCACAGGAACTACTGGTTCAACAAACCTCTTCAACAAGGACTTATGAAACACATTATGAATTTTAAATGTGACAGGAAGAGCCAACCGAAAAGAGACCGGATTAATAATCTCCAAAATCTTGTAAGGTCCAATAAATCTAGGCTTAAACTTAGGAGAAGCCACCTTCATAGCGATATTTTTTGATGACAACCAAACCATATCACCCACCTTAAACTGGGGTCCAACGGTCCTACGCCGTTGGAAAACCGCTGGGCCTTTTCCTGGGAGAGAGACAACTTATCCACTACTTGGTCCCAGATCTGGTGCATTCTCTCCACCACAGTGTCAACACCTGGGCAGGCAGAAGGCTACACCTGCCCTGAAGAAAATCGAGGGTGAAAACCAAAGTTACAAAAAAAAGGTGACATCAAAGTGGCAGAACTAGCTCTATTATTTAAAGCAAATTCGGCCAAGGGCAAAAATGAAACCCAATCATCCTGATCGGCAGAAATAAAACATCTCAAATACGACTCCAAAGTCTAGTTTGTTCTCTCCGTCTGCCCATTGGTCTGAGGGTGAAACGCAGAGGAGAAGGACAACTGAATTCCCAGCTTGGAACAGAAAGTCCTCCAAAATCTAGACACAAACTGAACTCCTCTGTCAGATACAATGTTCTCAGGAATCCCGTGCAAGCGAACCACCTGTTGCAAAAACAGGGGTACCAACTCAGAGGAAGACGGCAACTTAGGGAGTGGTACAAGATGGACCATCTTAGAGAATCTATCACAAATCACCCAAATAACAGTCATTCTCTGAGAGACAGGCATATCAGAGATAAAATCCATTGAAATATGGGTCCATGGCCTCCTGGGCACCGGCAAAGGCATCAACAAGCCACTAGAGCGAGAACAAGGTTTAGACCGAGAGCAAGTCCCACAGGACTGCACAAAATTCCTGACATCACGAGACAAGGCAGGCCACCAAAAAGATCGACTCACCAGATCTCTAGTACCAAAAATACCTGGATGACCAGCCAATGCAGAGCAATGAACTTCAGACATCACTCTCTTCCTCCACTGGTCAGGAACATACAACTTTCCACTAGGACAACACTCAGGTTTGTCCTCCTGAAACTCTTCCAGAGCACATCTCAAATCGGGCGAGATGGCAGAAAGAACTACCCCCTCGCCTAAGATGGTAGCAGGCTTAGTCACAACAGGAGAATCAGCAAGGAAACTCCTAGAGAGGGCGTCTGCCTTGACATTCTTAGTGCACGGAAGAAAAGAGACCACAAAATCAAAACGTGTGAAAAACAAGGCCCACCTAGCCTGTCTAGGATTCAAGCGCTTGGCCGACTCCAGGTAAATCAAATTCTTGTGGTCAGTAAGGACCACGACTTGGTGTTTGGCTTCCTCCAACCAATGTCTCCACTCCTCAAATGCCCATTTCATGGCCAACAGTTCCCGATTCCCCACATCATAGTTACGTTCGGATGGGGAGAACTTTCGGGAAAAGAAAGCACAAGGATTCATTTTAGATGTCACAGGATCTTTTTGGGACAACACCGCTCCTGCACCAATCTCAGAAGCGTCCACCTCCACCTGAAACGGGAGTGAGACATCAGGTTGCCGCAAAACCGGAGCAGAAGTGAATCTTCGCTTCAGCTCCTGAAAGGAAGAAACAGCCTCCGGAGACCAATTCAGCACATCAGCACCCTTCCTAGTCAAATCCGTCAATGGCTTGGCAATACCAGAAAAATTAGCTATAAATTTCCGATAAAAATTAGCAAAACCCAAAAACTTCTGGAGGGCCTTCAAAGAAGTGGGCTGAACCCAATCATAAATGGCCTGTACCTTGGCCGGGTCCATTTCAATAGTTGACGGAGACAAAATAAATCCCAAAAATGCAATCCTCTGTACCCCAAAAAGGCATTTCGATCCCTTGACATACAGGGAATTCTCCCTCAAAATCCGGAACACAGTCCGAACATGTTCTACATGAGAGTCCCAATTCTTGGAGAAGATCAAAATATCATCCAGATAGATAATCAAAAATTTATCCACAAAGTCTCGGAATATATCGTTCATGAAGCACTGGAAGACAGAAGGGGCATTAGTGAGCCCAAAAGGCATCACCAGGTACTCAAAATGTCCCTCCGGAGTATTAAACACCATCTTCCATTCATCCCCATGCTTAATGCGAATAAGATTATACGCCCCCCTGAGGTCAAGCTTGGTAAACCAGCAAGCACCTTTAACTCTGGAGAATAGATCAGAAATCAGGGGTAACGGATACTGATATTTAACAGTAATTTTGTTGAGGGCACGATAGTCAATACAAGGCCTTAATGAACCATCCTTTTTAGCCACGAAAAAAAAACAGCACCTAAGGGTGAAGAGGATGGTCTAATATGACCCTTCTCCAATGCCTCCTTAATATAGGATCACATAGCCTCGTGCTCGGGTACAGATAAATTGAAAAGCCGACCCTTGGGGAATTTACACCCCGGGTTCAGCTCAATAGCACAGTCATAACTCCTATGAGGAGGCAAAGACGCAGACTCATTCTCACTAAATACGTCATAAAAGTCAGCCAAATAGTCAGGAACATCATGTGACTGGGGAGAGGTGGAGAAAACAGGAGCATCACTAAGGGCACACCGACAACCCCAACTCACCACAGACAAAGATTTCCAATCCAGAACTGGATTATGGATTTGCAACCAGGGAAACCCCAGAACAATGGTATCATGCAAATTATGCAACACCAAAAATCTGCAATTTTCTTGATGGTCTGGGGCGACCCGCATTACCACCTGGGTCCAAAACTGAGGTTTATTCTTCGCCAAAGGAGTAGCATCAATACCCCTCAAAGGGATAGGCATCCGCAGAGGTGTCATAGGAAATCCACAACGTCTAGGAAAATCCAAGTCCATCAGGTTCAGAGCTGCTCCTGAATCCACAAAAGCCTTGGCGGAAAATGTGGACAGGGAGCAGATCAGAGTAATTTCCAGAAGAAACTTAGGTTGAACACCACCCACAGAAAACGTGTGTGCACAACATTTCTCTCGTTTAGGGCAGACAGAAATAATATGCGAGGCATCTCCACAAAAAAAACACAGCTTATTACGCCTTCTGAACTCCTGACGTTGCGCCCTAGACAAAACTCTATCACATTGCATAGGTTCAGACATTTGTTCAACAGGTGGTAACATCTCTCGTGTAGTTTTGCGTTCACGTAGACGCCGATCAACCTGAATGGCTAATGACATAGAATCGTCAAGACCAGAGGGAACAGGAAATCCCACCATAGTATATTTTACAGTTTCTGACAAGCCCTTCCGAAAGAGGGCTGCCAAGGCACCATCATTCCAGGTAGTAAGGACCGCCCACTTTCGGAATTTTTGACAGTACAACTCTGCCGAATCCCGACCCTGGCTTAATGCCAACAGGGTCTTTTCAGCCTGATCAATAGCATTAGGTTCATCATACAACAACCCCAAGGCTTGAAAAAATGCATTCACATTATTCAGAATAGGATCATCAGGTTTCAAAGAAAACGCCCAATCCTGGGGATCGCCGCGCAGCAAAGAGATGACAATTTTAACATTCTGCGCGGAGTTCCCCGACGAGTTAGGCTTCAAGGCAAAAAATAATTTACAATTATTCTTGAAATTCAAGAATTTGGACCGATCCCCCAAAAATACATCAGGAGTAGGAATCCTTGGTTTAGCAGCATGTGAATGAGCAAGATAGGCGGAAATTCCCCGCACTTCCACACGATCAGACAATTGCTTCATCTCCATTGAGAGAAAAATTCCCCCTACGGCCTCAGAGATAAAGAGGAAAAAATATGCACACAAAAAAAAAAAATTCTGACACTTTTTTTTTTTTTTTTACAATTCTCTCCTGCTATTGAGTACCCTAGGATCTGCGGTATGGCTGGTGATTCTGTTATGATGAGTCACCGAAGGAGGAAAAAACAAAATACCAGCTAAGTCCAGAAAAACCAGAGAGGTTGGCAGCTATCGGATTGCAGACCCCTGAACCTATCCACAACAAGTAGCAGTAGCCGTGGGGGGTTCCTACGGTGCCCTAGACCCCTCGATCACAGCCGGAGAACTATATAGCCTAAAGACAGAAAGGGGAAAAACTAAACTGCCCCAGAGCAGACCCCAAAGCAATAGGCAGCCCCCAACATATAATGACGGTGAAGCAAGATGAAAACAAAAACACAGATAGAAAGATAGGTTGAGCAAATGATGGGGCCCAAGCTAACTACATAGGACAGGATAGGAAGGCTGCTGTCTGCCATCCGCAAAAACCCTATCAAAATGAGCCAACCAACTGATAGGAAAAACAGGCCCTGAAGTCGCTAGGCTTCAAAAGACTATATCAGCACTCAGGTATATTCTGAAGAGAGAGCAAAATATCAACAGATCAGAGACAAAAATGGAATTCATCTCACCTCCGCCGGGGATGGCAGAACTCCCAAAAAACAAGGCAAAACAAAAACAAAACAGAAGAGTACAAAGCAGAGCAGAAAAACTTAGCTTTGAGATGCAGGAATCAGACTGGTCTCCAAGAATCCAGCAGGAAAATCACCAGCCAGGAAGAAGGGCGTCGGCAGCCTTATATCCAGTCCTCAATTCCAGCCACCCAGTCATCATCTAGCTGCCCAGGTGTTTGGTAATCAGTCTCACTACCTTCCTTCACTAGAGGAGGGAGCTCATCAGACCTCAATGGTGAAGGGAAAAATGAACTCACAACAGCCATAGGCCTCAGAGGAAAAGATTACCAGGCAATGGTAGAACCAGTGTACTCTGATAGCAGGCCCACTGTCCTGACAGCCAGAGGGGTAGTTGATTTCCGTAAAGGGAGGGTATATGTACGCCTCTTGAATTGTGGGGAGGAGGAGGCCACAATACCTCGGTGTTGTGAGTTCATTTTTCCCTTCAACACTGAGGCCCAAGGAACTCCCTCTTCTGGTAAGGAAGGGTAGTGAGCCTGATTATCAGGCATCTGAGACTAATGATGATGACTGGCTGAGTGGAGTCTCTGACTGGATATAAGGCGGACAACGCCCTTCTGCCCTGCGGGTGATTTCTCTGTGGACTTCTAGGACACCAGTCTGATTCCTGCTCTCCTAAAGCTAAGTTTTTTGCTTTGCCTGTTGCATTTGTGTTTTGTTTTTGTTTTCCTTGCTTTTCTGGATTCTGCCATTCCCTGCTGGGGTGAGCTGATTCCCCTTGTGCCTATAGCTCTGTCTTCAGTATATGCCTGAGTACTGACATAGCTTTTTGAAGCCTAGCGTCTTCAGGGCCTTTTTCACTGTCAGTCTGTTGGCTCTTTTTCATAGGGTTTTTCACGGATTGCAGACAGCAGCCTTCCTGTCCTTTCCTATGTAGTTAGTTTGGGCCCCGTCTTTGCTCAGCCTATCTTTCTGTCTGTGTTAGTGTTTTCTTCTTGCTTCACCGTCATTATTTGTGGGGGGCTGCCTATTGCTTTGGGGTCTGCTCTGGGGCAGTTTAGATTTCCCCTTTCTTTCTTTAGGCCTATTTATTTCTCCGGCTGTGATCGAGGGGACACCTCTGCAGATGCCTATCCCTTTGAGGGGGATTGATGCTACTCCTTTGGCTAAAAATAAACCTCAGTTTTGGACCCAGGTGGTAATGCGGGTCGCCCCAGACCATCAAGAAAATTGCAGGTTTTTGGTGTTGCATAATCTGCATGATACCATTGTTCTGGGGTTTCCCTGGTTACAAATTCATAATCCAGTTTTGGATTGGAAATCTGTGTCTGTGGTGAGTTGGGGTTGTCGGTGTGCCTTTAATGAGGCTCCGGTGTTTTCCACCTCTCCTCAGTCGCATGATGTTCCTGATTATTTGGCGGACTTTTATGATGTATTTAGTGAGAATGAGTCTGCGTCTCTGCCTCCTCATAGGAGTTATGACTGTGCAATTGAGCTGAGCCCGGGGTGTAAATTTCCCAAGGATCGGCTCTTCAATTTATCTGTACCCGAGCACGAGGCTATGCGATCCTATATTAAGGAGGAGTTGGAGAAGGGTCACATTAGACCATCCTCGTCACCCTTAGGTGCCTTTTTTTTTTTTTGTAGCCAAAAAGGATGGATCATTAAGACCTTGTATTGATTATCGTGCCCTCAACAAAATTACTGTTAAATATCAGTATCCGTTACCCCTGATTTCGGATCTATTCTCCAGAGTTAAAGGTGCTTGCTGGTTTACCAAGCTTGACCTCAGGGGGGCGTATAATCTTATTCGCATTAAGCATGGGGATGAATGGAAGACGGCGTTTAATACTCCGGAGGGACATTTTGAGTACCTGGTGATGCCTTTTGGGCTCACTAATGCCCCTTCTGTCTTCCAGTGTTTCATGAACGATATTTTCCGAGATTTTGTCGATAAATTTTTGATTATCTATCTGGATGATATTTTGATTTTCTACAAGGATTGGGATTCTCATTTGGAACATATTCGGACTGTGTTCCGGATCTTGAGGGAGAATTCCCTGTATGTCAAAGGATCTAAATGCCTTTTTGGAGTACAGAGGATTTCTTTTTTGGGATTTATTTTGTCTCCATCAACTATTGAAATGGACCCGGCCAGGGTACAGGCCATTTACGATTGGGTTCAGCCGACTTCTTTGAAAGCCCTCCAGAAGTTTTTGGGTTTTGCTAATTTTTATCGGAAATTTATAGCAAAATTTTCTAGTATTGCCAAGCCATTGACTGATTTGACTAAGAAGGGTGCTGATGTGTTAAATTGGTCTCCGGAGGCTGTTTCTTCCTTTCAGGAGCTGAAGCGAAGATTCACCTCCGCCCCGGTTTTGCGGCAGCCTGATGTCTCACTTCCGTTCCAGGTAGAGGTGGATGCTTCTGAGATTGGTGCAGGAGCTGTTTTGTCCCAAAAGGATCCTGTAACATCTAAAATGAATCCCTGTGCTTTCTTTTCCCGAAAGTTCTCTCCATCTGAACGTAACTATGATGTGGCGAATCGGGAACTGTTGGCCATGAAATGGGCATTTGAGGAGTGGAGACATTGGTTGGAGGGAGCTAAGCATCAAGTCGTGGTTCTCACTGACCACAAGAATTTGATTTACCTAGAGTCGGCTAAGCGCTTGAACCCTAGACAGGCTGGGTGGGCCTTGTTTTTTACACGTTTTCATTTTGTGGTTTCTTTTCTTCCTGGAACTAAGAATGTCAAGGCAGACGCCCTCTCTAGGAGCTTCTTTGCTGATTCTCCTGTGGTGACCAAGCCTGCTACCATCTTAGGCGAAGGGGTGGTTCTTTCTGCCATCTCGCCCGATTTGAGACGTGCTCTGGAGGAGTTCCAGGAGGACAAACCTGAGCGTTGTCCCAGTGGAAAGTTGTATGTTCCTGACCAGTGGAAGAAGAGAGTGATGTCTGAAGTTCATTGCTCTGCTTTGGCTGGTCATCCAGGTATTTTTGGTACTAGAGATCTGGTGAGTCGGTCCTTTTGGTGGCCCTCCTTGTCTCATGATGTCAGGAATTTTGTGCAGTCCTGTGGGACGTGCTCCCGGTCTAAATCGTGTTCTCGCTCTAGTGGGTTGTTGATGCCTTTGCCTGTCCCCAAGAGGCCATGGACCCATATTTCAATGGATTTCATCTCTGATATGCCTGTCTCTCAAAGGATGACTGTTATTTGGGTGATTTGTGATAGGTTCTCTAAGATGGTTCATCTTGTACCACTCCCGAAGTTGCCGTCCTCTTCTGAGTTGGTGCCCCTGTTTTTTCAACAGGTGGTTCGCTTGCACGGGATTCCTGTGAACATTGTATCTGACAGAGGAGTTCAGTTTGTGTCTAGATTTTGGAGAACTTTCTGTTCCAAGCTGGGAATTCAGTTGTCCTTCTCCTCTGCGTTTCACCCTCAGACCAATGGGCAGACAGAGAGAACAAACCAGACCTTGGAGTCATATTTGAGATGTTTTATTTCCGCTGATCAGGATGATTGGGTTTCATTTTTGCCCTTGGCTGAATTTGCTTTAAATAATAGAGCTAGTTCTGCCACTTTGATGTCACATTTTTTTTGTAACTTTGGGTTTCATCCTCGATTTTCTTCAGGGCAGGTGGAGCCCTCTGCCTGCCCAGGTGTTGACACTGTGGTGGAGAGAATGCACCAGATCTGGGACCAAGTGGTGGATAAGTTATCTCTCTCCCAGGAAAAGGCCCAGCGGTTTTCCAACCGACATAGGACCATTGGTTCCCAGTTTAAGGTTGGTGATATGGTGTGGTTATCATCAAAAAATATTGCTATGAAGGTGGCTTCTCCTAAGTTTAAGCCTAGATTTATTGGACCTTACAAGATTTTGGAGATTATTAATCCGGTCTCTTTTCGTTTGGCTCTTCCTGTCACATTTAAAATCCATAATGTGTTCCATAAGTCTTTGTTGAAGAGGTTTGTTGAACCTGTTGTTCCGGGGGTGGCACCTCCAGATCCTGTATTGGTTGAAGGTAACATGGAATATGAGGTAGAGAAAGTACTGGATTCCCGTCTGGCTAGACGGAGACTCCAGTATTTGGCTAAGTGGAAGGGTTATGGTCAGGAGGATAATTCCTGGGTCCCTGCCTCTGATATTCATGCCAAAAGATTGGTGCGTGCCTTTCATCGGGCTCACCCTGATCGCCCTGGTGGCGTGGTTGAGGGTTCGGTGACCCCTCCTCAAGGGGGAGGTACTGTTGTGAGTTCATTTTTCCCTTCAACACTGAGGCCCGAGGAACTCCCTCTTCTGGTAAGGAAGGGTAGTGAGCCTGATTATCAGGCATCTGAGACCAATGATGATGACTGGCTGAGTGGAGTCTCTGACTGGATATAAGGCGGACAACGCCCTTCTGCCCTGCGGGTGATTTCTCTGTGGACTTCTAGGACACCAGTCTGATTCCTGCTCTCCTAAAGCTAAGTTTTTTGCTTTGCCTGTTGCATTTGTGTTTTGTTTTTGTTTTCCTTGCTTTTCTGGATTCTGCCATTCCCTGCTGGGGTGAGCTGATTCCCCTTGTGCCTATAGCTCTGTCTTCAGTATATGCCTGAGTACTGACATAGCTTTTTGAAGCCTAGCGTCTTCAGGGCCTTTTTCACTGTCAGTCTGTTGGCTCTTTTTCATAGGGTTTTTCACGGATTGCAGACAGCAGCCTTCCTGTCCTTTCCTATGTAGTTAGTTTGGGCCCCGTCTTTGCTCAGCCTATCTTTCTGTCTGTGTTAGTGTTTTCTTCTTGCTTCACCGTCATTATTTGTGGGGGGCTGCCTATTGCTTTGGGGTCTGCTCTGGGGCAGTTTAGATTTCCCCTTTCTTTCTTTAGGCCTATTTATTTCTCCGGCTGTGATCGAGGGGTCTAGGGCATCGTAGGAACCCCCCACGGCTACTGCTAGTTGTGTTGATAAGTTCAGGGGTCTGCAATCCGATAGCTGCCAACTTCTCTGGTTTTCTGGACTTAGCTAGCATTTCTGTTTTTGCCTCCTACGGTGACTCAATCATAATACCTCGGTATGCCACAGTTGCTAAGCTGCTTTCTGTCAGTAACAATGCAGGCAGCAGAGCCCTTGGTCTCATCCGACCAGGTGGAGGACAATGGCTCTGTAAAGCAGCTGGAGGAGTGGTGCCAGGAACTGCAGGTGGGAACTGACTCCACCCCTTCATATCAAAAGAATGGGGTTTACCGAGTGACTCAGGAGTATGAGCGGGTATTCAGTAAACACCCTCTAGATTTTGGGAAGGCAAAAGGGGTTCAACACCATATCCCCACTGGAGACCATCCACCCATAAAAGAAAGGTACCAGCCTATACCCCCAACACAATACCAGTGTGCCAAAGGTATGTTGCGGGAAATGAAGGAGTCATGATCACGTGTGTCAGGACGCAGATGATGCCGCAAGGCGAACCCATAACACACGTGACCCTGGATACACCGCCTCCAGTGGGGCGCATTTAAATAATAAAAATGTGCAGGTGGATACGCCGCCTCCACCTGGCGAATTTAGGTATTACACGTTATACATACAATATCTGGAAACACCACCTCCAGTAAGGCGCATTTAAATAATAAAGGGGGGAACCTGGGTAACTTTAACAATGGTGGGCCCTGCAATAGGGAAAAGGGAATTGGAGACCTCCTGAGCTCCCCTGAGCCAGTGTCCCTGCACTCCTAACGTTCCCTATGCCGGTTTCGCACCGGGCGCCGCACGCGTACCTCAACGCCCTAGCTCGCCCTGACCCTAAACCCTCACTAGGGAACAGGTCGGTGCGGAAACTAATCCCACCACTGCACTAATAACACACATGAGGAAAGAGACAATACAGGGGAAACACCACTTAGCTTTGCTCTGTTGCGTGCGCTCCTAGCAACAGAGCCCTCCACCTGAGTGCATCTTCTCCTCCACCCGGATCCATCACCATAACAGGATCCTTCACCTTAGTGCAACCTTGGAGCAGAGTCCAACACCAGTTGCAGCTGCTTAGAACCAGAGTCCCAAGGATGAGTTCAGCTGCTGACACGAAGTCGAGCATGCTTGAGTCCAGCTCAGCGGCCAAGTCCCACATGGTGAGTGCCACTCTTCATAGTCGCCACTCCACCAGCCCATGCAGACACTTCCCGCTGACACCATCACTGCGACTCCACCACGCCATGCCAGCCCTTCGTCCAGACACCATAGCTGAAACACATCCCCCCTGGCTAAGCTGCGCAGGACTCCTCACCAGCTCCATCCTTCATCCAGGCTCTCCAAAAACAGAGTGAACACAAACTCACAATATCACAGGCAGTGATTGCACACCTCTAGCACACCTTTATAGGGTGTAACACCTGATACATGATTAAGTGCACAAAACCTAAAGTACAATATCAAAACCACCACCGGGGACAGTCAAGACACCTTGGAACTTTCCAAAGTAAAAAAAGTTCACCCAGTGATTTAAAACTGTCAGATCACTTCAGATCATGACAGTACCCCCTCCTTAATGAGGGGCCTCTGGACCCTCAAGACCACCCCTCATTAGGGAAACACCTACAGCGGGGACGCCCAGACCCTGAGTTCACCCCACCATTACCTGACACTTCAGGTTTATGACAAACGCACCTCTGGTATTGGCAATACATGTTCATTTTGGAGGCACCACTCATCTCCACAGCGCCGACCTGGGGAACGAGTTTATGTATGTGTATGTTTGTTTGTTATGAGCTGATCAGACTCCACAACACATTTCCAAGATGTTTTTTAGTGGCACACATACACGCTCGTTCACACACAGGTCCGGACCTGAACGTTTATTACACACATTCGTTTGTCATTTTTTGGTGAACTCACTCTGGACTTGACAACAGAAGCGTCCCCCTGTGTCACCACACTCACACCCCCACTATTCACCAAGGGACACCACCCTCCAACCCTCTCACCATGAGGACTGCGCCTCCTAGGGTTGGTTAATGGCGAGGGTAGAGATTTGTCCCTACTCCCCCGCAGCACACCTGCTGCACACACCAGGAGGAGAAGGGGACGGGAAATGGAGGAAATATACACTCGCTGGTCACCTCCACACGACCAGGAGGGCGGCTTCTTCGATGGTATGAAGATTTGGCGTAAAAACCCCGCGGACTCTCACACCAGTCAGTTCACCACAGGGGCATACCCCTTCACCTCGGGGAATACCAGGCAGCTCTGTGGGGCACCATTCCTCCCACCTGCCTGGGTGCGCCCGCCTGCATGAACCAGTCCTGCTCCCCAGCAGCGACTCTAGGGGGTTTTAGTACCATAGCCGCAGGAATATGGAGGAAAGTATATATACTCGCTGGTCGCCTCCACACGACCAGGAGGGGCGGCATCGAAGATTTGGCATGAGCCCCGCGGACTATTCACCAATCCACTCACTACAGGGACGTACCCCTTCACCTCGGGGAATACCATGCAGCTCCGTGGGGCACCATTCCTCCCACCTGCCTGGGTGCGTCCCCTGTAAGAGCAAGTCCCGCTCCCCAGCAGCAACTACACACCTAGTCTGCTCACCACAGGGATGTACCCCTTCACCTCGGGGAATACCAGGCAGCTCCGTGGGGCGCAATTCCTCCCACCTGCCTGGGTACCTCCCCGTGCGAGAGCAAGTCCCGCTCCCCAGCAGCGACTCTAGGGGCTTTTGCCAGACCGCAGCCGCCATTTTTGAGTTCCTGGTTACCTGAGCAGAGGCCCCAGACCATGATAACTGCTGCTGCAGCGGCTCTAAACACCTTGCCGCTCCCCACTCACATCAGTGAGGCCCGGCAGCAATTACTCAAGGTCTCCACATGGCCAAAGCTCACCAGAAAAAAAGTAAGGGCCTGTGATAAAGTCATGATCACGTGTGTCAGGACGCAGATGATGCCGCAAGGCGAACCCATAACACACGTGACCCTGGATACACCGCCTCCAGTGGGGCGCATTTAGATAATAAAAACGTGCAGGTGGATACGCCGCCTCCACCTGGCGAATTTAGGTATTACACGTTATACATACAATATCTGGAAACACCGCCTCCAGTAAGGCGCATTTAAATAATAAAGGGGGGAACCTGGGTAACTTTAACAATGGTGGGCCCTGCAATAGGGAAAAGGGAATTGGAGACCTCCTGAGCTCCCCTGAGCCAGTGTCCCTGCACTCCTAACGTTCCCTATGCCGGTTTCGCACCGGGCGCCGCACGCGTACCTCAACGCCCTAGCTCGCCCTGACCCTAAACCCTCACTAGGGAACAGGTCGGTGCGGAAACTAATCCCACCACTGCACTAATAACACACATGAGGAAAGAGACAATACAGGGGAAACACCACTTAGCTTTGCTCTGTTGCGTGCGCTCCTAGCAACAGAGCCCTCCACCTGAGTGCATCTTCTCCTCCACCCGGATCCATCACCATAACAGGATCCTTCACCTTAGTGCAACCTTGGAGCAGAGTCCAACACCAGTTGCAGCTGCTTAGAACCAGAGTCCCAAGGATGAGTTCAGCTGCTGACACGAAGTCGAGCATGCTTGAGTCCAGCTCAGCGGCCAAGTCCCACATGGTGAGTGCCACTCTCCATAGTCGCCACTCCACCAGCCCATGCAGACACTTCCCGCTGACACCATCACTGAGACTCCACCACGCCATGCCAGCCCTTCATCCAGACACCATAGCTGAAACACATCCCCCCTGGCTAAGCTGCGCAGGACTCCTCACCAGCTCCATCCTTCATCCAGGCTCTCCAAAAACAGAGTGAACACAAACTCACAATATCACAGGCAGTGATTGCACACCTCTAGCACACCTTTATAGGGTGTAACACCTGATACATGATTAAGTGCACAAAACCTAAAGTGCAATATCAAAACCACCACCGGGGACAGTCAAGACACCTTGGAACTTTCCAAAGTAAAAAAAGTTCACCCAGTGATTTAAAACTGTCAGATCACTTCAGATCATGACAGAAGGAGGCTGGGGTGATCAGAGACAGTTGTAGCCCATGGGCAGCCCCAATAGTCTTTGTGAAAAAGAAAGATGGTACCATGAGAATGTGTGTTGATTACCGAAAAATTAACAGCATTACACATAAGGATGCCTACCCATTACCCAGAATTGAGGAGTCATTAGCTGCACTTAAAACTGCTAACTGTTTTACCACCTTAGATCTCACTAGTGGGTATTGGCAGGTTCCCATGGCAGAGGCAGACAAGGAGAAAACAGCGTTTACCACCCCAATGGGTCTCTGTGAGTTCAACTACATGCCATTCGGGCTCTGCACCGCTCCAGGGACATTTCAACGGCTAATGGAATGCTGTCTTGGGCACAAGAACTTCGAGACAGTCCTGTTGTACCTTGATGATGTCATTGTTTTCTCCAAGACTTATGAAGACCATCTGAAGCACCTGGCTGAGGTGTTTGATGCCTTGTCCAACTTTGGCCTGAAGGTGAAGCCTTCCAAATGCCACCTCCTGAAGCCCAAGGTTCAGTACCTCGGTCATGTAGTGAGTGCAGAAGGTGTGGCACCGGATCCTGACAAAGTCACAGTCATCCGGGACTGGCAGAAGCCCAGCAACCTCCATGAAGTTCGTCAATTCCTTGGGCTGGTAGGCTACTACCGAAGGTTCATCAAAGGCTTCACTGAGATAGCCACTCCTATGCAAAATCTTCTGGTGGGTCAGCCCAAGAAGGCCAGAAAGCAGAGTCCTACATTCAAATGGAATGGGGAGCTGGAGAGGTCCTTCACTCAACTGAAGATGGCTCTCACAGGAGTTGAAGTTCTGGCCTACCCAGATTATGACCAACCCTTTGTGTTGTATACTGATGCCAGCAACGTGGGACTTGGAGCAGTACTGTCACAGGTACAGAATGGCAAAGAAAGAGTGATCTCCTACGCCAGCAGGAAGCTTCGTCTCACTGAAAGGAACCCTGACAATTACAGTTCCTTCAAGCTGGAGTTCCTTGCCATAGTCTGGGCTGTGACTGAACGATTCAAGCATTACCTAGCTTCAGCCAAGTTTACCATCTTCACGGACAACAACCCGTTGACTCACTTGGAAACTGCCAAGCTAGGTGCACTGGAGCAGTGATGGATGGCTCGGCTGTCTAACTATGAATTCACCATCAAGTACCGAGCAGGGCACAAGAATGCCAATGCTGATGCGCTGTCCAGAATGCCCAATCTGCCAGATGCAGGAGAAGACTCTGAGGCACTTTAAGAAATAGAGTTACCTGCCTTCCACCGGCCAATTGTGGCCCAACGTGCTCAAGGAGTGAGAAACGGATGGTCTATCATGAAAGAGGCCACCCTAAACCCATTGCCTCATCATGACTGGGCAGAAACCCAGGATAGCGACCCATCAGTCCGCCTGGTGAAGGAGCTACTGTCACAAGCTGACTCACGCCCAGAGTCGGATGCTCCTGAAGAAACCCAGCAGTTGTGGAAGGAAAGAGGCCGGCTGTTCATCTATGAAGGAAAGCTGTGTCGGAGGAGTATCAATGTCCGCACTCATGAGTTGGTTTGGCAAGTGGTATTGTGGCGCCCCTGAGGCTCAGTCGCCACAGAGGTACTGCACCTTCTCCTAAGGTGTGGTGCCCCACCATCCAGGTAAGTTGGAGGCTACTGGCCACGCTCCAACACTCGCACCCCACACAATAGAGTAGTTCAGCAAAACCACATTGCGGCTCTTTGCTAGAGAGAGGCCTTTGGTGGTTCCCTGCTTGGAACACTAAACGTGCTGGGAAGTGGGTGGAGTTTAGAACACATAAAAGAGCGGGATGGTTTAGGACTATAGGTCAGTCAGTGAGGCTGAGAGAGGAAGCCACTCGGAAAGGAGTGGGGATCCCTGGAAGAGGGATGGAGGAAGGAGTGCTGCAACTGCCTCAGTGACCTGAGCCAGCTGCCACGGGAAAGGAAAGAAGGAGAAAGACATTGAACTGAAGCCTGAGCTTCCATAGGAGAGAAAGACAAGTATGGAACATAGGAGTAAAAGGGAACACAGAGGACGTGGGTTAGAGGAAGAACCCTGCCTAGAAGTTCTAAGTGCAAGGCCGGGGCCCGGTCCCCGAGGTTGTATGGACAGTAATGGTTCTGCAGCAGACACCGGTGGAGTAGTGGGCTGTAAATGCACTACTCCCATCTAAGACTTGAGGGCACAACAGCAACACGGATAGAGAGCCGGGACTTAGGAGTAAGGAGTCCCCGAAGCAGGCTACAGCTGTCTGCCGTGCAAGTAGAGTTCTTGGGAACATCAGTCAGGAGGAACTCCAGTGTAACTCAGTACTAGGAGATCTTCACACTTAAAGGCGCTATAGAGGAGACGTTCAGAAAAGGCACATAAGTTGGCGGAGCGTGGAAGGGAGCCTTCCATCTTGCCTGGGGGTTGACTGAGTCCCTGACCCGGAAGACACGGCACAGAAGCGGGCACTATAGACTGTGAGTAAAGCTTTGTAACTACATGCCCTGGTGTCCTCCATTCCTTCCTGCATCCGTCTGCCTGACACTGCTACATCCCCTGCGCCAAACACTACACCATCTAAGTGTCTCCACATCTACACTGCCCTGGGACAACAGCCCTGCCTGTGGAGGGCTATACCATCCTTGCTGCACCACACCATCTGTCCCAGATGATTTGTCTGCAGCGTCGGCTTAACACCTCCATTGCTGAACACCACAGGTGGCGTCACGAACTATTCATCTAACGACATTCCACCAGTCATAACACCCCCTATTCATTGGGCCCCCAGGGCCACGGTCCGGGTCCCCGCTGCTGTGACACGTCCCGCCTATACCGGCCTGGTACCGAGTACCCCTCGGCCCTGGGAGGGCGACCCAACTTGGCGTCACGAAAAGGATGACAAGACCCGATGCAATCGGGTTCTGTGTGCCTAAGATTTGTTGGACTTAAAACTTTTGAGAATGTGCAGAAGACCCAATTTAATAGACTGTGAAATGAACATTAAAAATGGCCGTTGGCGTGGAGAAGAAGGGTGTGACGAGATGGGAGGTCCTAGGAAAAGACCGCGAACAGTCTTGGGCCTCCCCTGCCTGAATTACTATGTGACAGCAACATGGCCCACCCCCCGAGGGGTTCGTATACTGGCTTGGTATGGAGGCGCTGGAAGAAGACGCCGCCCCAAGAAGGAGGGGTTGAAGCCAGTGGCGGGAAAGGGGCCGAGAGAGGAGGGAGAAGAACGCCAGAGTGCCATCTTGGAGAAAAACGGGAGGAGGCCTGCGGAGCGCAGGGAAGTGGATATCCCTGGCGCCATGGCTGAAGGCTCTGACCCAGTAGCTGAGATGACCCGCCAGCAGCTGGAGGACGAAATTGCCCAGCTGACGCGCAGCTTGCAACTGCGGCAGGAGGCCTTGTGGAGGCTGAACTGGCAGCATGCCTGGGAGGGGCCTACACCGGCGGTAACCGCCGCTGCTGCACCGGAACTTCCCCAGGCCGGTCCCGTGGAGCCTGCCGCCACCATCACACCACCAGCAGCATCCGAAGCCCCCTTGCTTTCGCCACAGGAAGACTTGTACGAGGCACCGGAGGCAGGAGCAGAGGAAGAGAAACTCCCGCCTGGACCTGACGTGGCTGCGCAGGTCCTACCGGAGGCCCCCGCGGACCCGGGGCCACCACCCGCTGTCACCGGCCCACTTTCACTGCCACCAGAGCAGAGACCACACCGTACGTCCGATGCCCCGACACCTGGGAAGGCCCTGGTGTGTACCACAGTTGCAGTGGCTGGCCAGGTCGTCCTAAATCTGGTCCAGGACCGGGATACCAGTCCTCGGGGGGGACACCAAAACCCCTGGAAGTGGCGCCGTGGTACCAAACCAGCCTGGATCGGTCCTGGGAGGAGCGGGAGGATGATGAGAACTGGGCTAGTTGTCAAGCTACCATTCGGCAACTGGCAGCTGAACACCGGGAGAGGGAGCAGCGCCGGCAAGCGGTACTAGGCCCAGATTTGGACCGGAAGGAGCGGGTCCATGCCAGTCATTATGGTCTCAGAGATGCAGCAGGTTAGGGCCACGTCCTGAACGTGAATCATGAGAGGGGGTTCAGCTTTATCCATGACCCTAGCCGGATCTCCGATCTGTTTTTCAACCGGAGAGATGTGGAACCTCACTTGAGAAAAGGGCACCCTGCCATGAACCTGAGCCCGGGAGATCAAGTAACATTAGCCAGACATGAAGGTCTGAGAGGCTGGTACGCAATGAACATCAGGCGAGTCCCGGAGGATCTCATCCAGACCTGCAGGCAGAAACCACCTACTGCCCCCATGTGCCAAGGAGTACCAAAGGCAAAGAAAGCCGCAAGCTTCACCCCACTGGAAGAAGAGTATCTGAGGAATGCCCATGCGTTCCTTACATCTGGTAGCAGTTCCCAGTCCCCAGCTTCCAGAACCCCAGGAGGGGACCAGCACTAGTAACCTACAACTAACTCTCATTACCCAGGAGGGTATTTGCACAGTTGTGCTTTGTTTTTCTATTATGTTTTAGTTTTTGTTTTTCCAGTGTTGCCCTGTTTTGTTGACAGCCTTCCTATTGAACTGAGCGATCATGAACTTGGAGTGATCCAAAATCTTCTGTTTGTAAATAGTTGCACCTCTTTAGGTGCCCTCTCTTGGTTTTACATAGGACACTTTGCAAAGATAACGTCTACCTCATTTGGAGCATGACTCCAAACAACGGACACTGCAAGATATCCCGGCTGGGAGCGGTGTCCAGCACTTACAAGAATTGTTAAAAGTTTTAATGTGAAGTATTTGATAATGATGAGTCTTATGAGAGTAAATGGCTTTTATATAGAATTAAGGCTGGTTTCACATTAGCGCTTTTTAAGCGCACGCACGGCCGGGGGTAGCTCCGCCCCGAGCCGGCTCTCTGCCCGGCGTGCCCGCCCCTTGCTTGTAGCGCCGCCTCCTAGCGCACAGCGGCCCCTGCGATCGGCGCACCCTATCTTTAGCATTGGGTGCGCAGATCGTGCGCAGGCTGTGCGCTAGTTGCGCTTTGACCTGCGCTGCGCACTTTTGACGGTGCGCCGTGCGTGCCAAAATCAAACTTTTCGGATTTTGGCGCGCACGGCGCACCGTCAAAAGTGCGCAGCGCAGGTCAAAGCGCAACTAGCGCACGGCCTGCGCACGATCTGCGCACCCTATGCTAAAGATAGGGTGCGCCGATCGCAGGGGCCGCTGTGCGCTAGGAGGCGGCGCTACAAGCAAGGGGCGGGCACGCCGGGCAGAGAGCCGGCTCGGGGGCGGAGCTACCCCCGGCCGTGCGTGCGCTTAAAAAGCGCTAATGTGAAACCAGCCTAAGAATGTTTTGATAAAGAAATAAGAGATTTGGATAGAGAGATTTGAATAAAGAATTGAAAATGTAGATGCACCACGGTTGTCGCTCAGAGTTGAAAGAAAATAGAAAATGTGCACTAGAGATGGAAAGATGAAGAATACTGAAGTGGTAGTGAGTAACAGACAATAGCACTGTGAATTAAGTATTGCATGGAAAATTGCACTTTGACTTAGGATTTTAGATAGTTAATTAAGAATTGTTGGTAACGTTCAAGAATGAGTGCCTCTCACATTGGGAAGTTTAGAATAAGAAATGTTTCTTTAGCATTGCAAAAATTTGTATGTTCCTGTGTTGTCAACTGTTTACATTGCAACCCGCGGACGTGCTGTGTTTAACGGGGGGTATGAGGCACCCCTGAGGCTCAGTCGCAACAGAGGTACTGCACCTTCTCCTAAGGTGTGATGCCCCAACTTCCAGGTAAGTTGGAGGCTCCTGACCATGCTCCAACACTCGCAACCCACACAATAGAGTAGTTCAGCAAAACCACATTGCGGCTCTTTGCCTAGAGAGAGGCAGAGCACCTTTGGTGGTTCCCTGCTTGGAACATTAAATGTGCTGGGAGGTGGGTGGAGTTTAGAACACATAAAAGAGCGGGATGGTTTAGGATTATAGGTCAGTCAGTCGGTCAGTCAGTGAGGCTGAGAGAGGAAGCCACTCAGAGAGGAGTGGGGATCCCTGGAAGAGGGATGGAGGAAGGAGTGCTGCAGCTGCCTCAGTGACCTGAGCCAGCTGGCACGGGAAAGGAAAGAAGGAGAAAGACATTGAACTGAAGCCTGAGCTTCCATAGGAGAGAAAGACAAGTACGGAATGTAGGATTAAAAGGGAACACAGAGGGCGTGGGTTAGAGGAAGAACCCTGCCTAGAAGTTCTAAGCGCAAGGCCAGGGCCCAGTCCCTGAGGTTGTATGGACACTAATGGTTCTGCAGCAGACACCGGTGGAGTAGTGGGCTGTAAATGCACTACTCCCATCTAAGACTTGAGAGCACAACAGCAACACGGATAGAGAGCCAGGACTTAGGAGTAGAGAGTCCCCGAAGCAGACTACAGCTGTCTGCCGTGCAAGTAGAGTTCTTGGGAACATCAGTCAGGAGGAACTCCAGTGTAACTCAGTACTAGGAGATCTTCACACTTAAAGGTGCTATAGAGGAGACGTTCAGAAAAGGCACATAAGTTGGCGGAGCGTGGAAGGGAGCCTTCCATCTTGCCTGGGGGTTGACTGAGTCCCTGACCCGGAGGACACGGCACAGAAGCAGGCACTACAGACTGTGAGTAAAGCTTTGTAACTACATGCCCTGGTGTCCTCCATTCCTTCCTGCATCCGTCTGCCTGGCACTGCTACATCCCCTGCGCCAAACACTGCACCATCTAAGTGTCTCCACATCTACACTGCCCTGGGACAACAGCCCTGCCTGTGGAGGGCTATACCATCCTTGCTGCACCACACCATCTGTCCCAGAGGATCTGTCTGCAGCGTCGGCTTAACACCTCCATTGCCGAACACCACAGGTGGCGTCACAAACTATTCCTCTAACTACATTCCACCATTCACAACATCCCCTATTCATTGGGCGCCCAGGGCCACGGTCCGGGTCCTCGCTGCTGTGACACGTCCCGCCGATATCGGCCTGGTACCGAGTACCCCGCGGCCCTGGGAGGGCGACCCAGTAGTCCCAAAGAGGAAAGCATCAATGGTCTTGGAAGCATACCACAATGGAGCTGGACACTTCGGATGGAAGAAGTTGGAGGTCTTGCTCCGAGAGAGATTCTACTGGGCTGGTATGAGGAAAGCCACTGAAAATTGGTGCCCAGAGTGTGGACAATGCAACCTGTGCAGAAAGGACCGTAACAGCCAGCGAGCTCCTTTGCAGCTAATAGTAACCAAACAGCCACTCGAGTTGGTCACCCTGGACCATGTGAAGGTGGTCCCAAGCCATTCAGGCTACATTTATGCCCTTACCATCGTTGACCACTACTCAAGATTCTTGGTAGTTGTGCCTTACAAGGATCAAACAGCCAGAACAGCAGCCAGAGCATTCCAACAGCACTTTTGTAGACCACACGGATATCCAGGGCAAGTGCTTACAGATCAAGGTCCAGCCTTTGAGGCAGATGTGTTCCAGGAATTCTGTAACTTGTACGGTTGCAATAAGATCAGGACAACACCGTACCATCCACAGACCAAGGGCATGTGTGAAAAGATGAACAAGGTGGTGATAGACCTACTAAGACCTTGCCTTTAGAAGAGAGGAATCTGTGGCCAGAAAAGTTGCCAGATCTGGTAGACCTCTACAATCACATTCATGTGAATTCCACCAACTGCACTCCAGCCTACCTAATGAGAGTGAGGCCTGGTAAGCAGCCTATTGATTTGGATATGGGAGTCCTTACACCTGAGGTGACGTCACCAGATGCTGACTGGGACACAGAGAGGCAGCAACAGTATCGAAGAGTACAAGATTGTGTAGAAAAGAGTCTAGCTCAGGCAAGACAAAAACAAGAAAGGCACTACAATCACCATGCACCTGCAGTTCCCTTGTCACCAGGAGAACAAGTCCTAAAAAGGAAAAGAAGGATGCATAAATTGGATGACCAATGGGAAGCTGAACCCTACACCATCTTACCATCAAACTTCGATAACACCAAGGTGTGCCATATCAGTAAGGATGGGGGAGAAACCTCAGCAGCAGTATCAAGGGACCATTTGAAATTGTGCCCTGACCAGTTAAAAGAAAGAATGGAAGAGCAAAACAACATCCAACCCATAGAGGAAGAAGAAAAGGTCAGCACTGTATATGGAGAATTCCCTGCAAATTGGACTAGAGCGAATAATGCCATAGTGGTGCCAGTTTTGACCTTTCCCCAACTGGTAGTACAAGAAGAAGTGACTCAAGAGAATTCTGAGAATCAGGAAGTTCAGGTAGCAGATGCCACACCAGCAGTGGAGCCAGAGAATCCTCGCCTTGCCAGTGGTGAATCTGTCATACCCATGGTGAGTCTAAGAGTCTGTAGACAGCTACTACCCAGTTTACCCAGTTTACCCACACCAGTGTTATGCAGGTCTGTCTGTAGTACCCAAGGCATACCACCCCTCAGGTTTCGCATCTAAATAAGTTATGCAAATAATGTAAATGTTAAATTGTATGTATTTAAGTAACGTTTAAGTTTTGTGCCTACAGAGACTCTGCAAGAACCCTTTTGTACATAGTTCACCATTTGCCCAGGAATGGACCATGGACATTGACACATGGACTAATCATCACAGGACTATTTTTGGAGCTTTTGGTTTTTGTATTTTTCATTTTTTTTCTCTAAATCTTGTACATTTATAAATGTTAATGTGTTAATATGTTCATATGTTTTTTTATCAGTCCAGGAGTACTGAATTGCACTAGGGGGAATGTGGCGCCCCCAGGAGTATGGTCACCACAGTGGCATTGCCTTCCTCCAGGGACGGTGATGTCAGGCTTGGAAGCAATGAAGGGTCTCTCTAGCAGTTAACCATAACATGCAACACAGTTCCCACTCCGGGCCAGCAGAGGGAGCTCTGAACCAGAATTGGGGGAGGAGTGCTCTCTGAGGGCCAGGAAGCAAATCAGGAGTTAGTGTGAGAAGGCCAAAGTGTGTAGACGTGGAGAGAGAAGCTGGGAGACTGAGCGGAGTTGAGAGCTCGTTCCCAGCTGTAGCGCATGATCTGGAGCCTGGTCTCCAAGGTTGTATGGATACTGAAGGTCCTGCAACAGAAACCAGAGGAATAGGAAACTGAAAATGCTCTATTCCCACCTAAGACTCAGAGGCACAACAGCAATGGGTGAGCCAAGAGAAGAGATAGAAGGCTACAGCTGTCAGCCATATGAGGTAGATCTGAGAGGGAACAAGAAGGAGGAACTTCAGTGTAACACAGTACTGCATGTACCTCAAGTAAGCGCTAGGAAGGAGACTACACAACCTATCTGCATAGAGAGATTCCTGAGTTGCTTTCAGGCTAGTCAGCTCCTGTGCCATCTGTAATCTGGACCCTGGATTGCACTTACAAAGTAAAGGTAAAGAAACTACTTTCCACTGTGTCCTTGCCTTCTTTCTGCAACTTCTCCAGCACTGCTACATCTCTGTGCCAGACACTGCACCCTCTTCCCCAACACCAATCTACACTGCCCTGGGACTACAGCCCTGCCTCTGGAGGGCTACACCATCATTGCTGCACCACACCATCTGTCCATCTGTCCCAGAGGATCTGTCTGCAGCGTCGGCTTAACATCTTCATTGCCGAATACCACAGGTGGCGTCATGAATCACTCATAAACTTTATTCCACCACTCTACCCTTTTACATGGGCGCCCAGGGCCACGGACTGGGTCACCGCTGCTGTGACATTCCCCTCTGAGAGACCGGCCCGGTACCGAGTACCCCACAGCCCTGTGAGTGCGACCCACTATGTGCAGCCAAGGAACGGATGGTACAGGTAATTTGTGACAGGCAGGCAGGGGTGATCACAACCATTTAAAAGGGTTCAATGATAAATTGAGGATCCTCCTCTTGGTCCCCAGACAGAAATGAGCGAGAGAGGGCATCAGCTCTGAAATTCTTGTCACCGGATCTGAAATGCAGAAGAAAGTTAAAGCGGGCAAAAAACAAAGATCACCTGGCTTGGCAAGGATTAAGTCTCTGAGCGGACTGGAGATATGCCAGGTTCTTATGGTCTGTGTAGATCACTACTGGTTAAACTGTGCCCTCCAGCAGGTATCACCACTCCTCCAGAGCCATCTTAACGGTGAACAACTCCCGGTCCCCGATTGAGTAGTTACGTTCTGGAGCAGAGAAGGCCTTGGAGTAGAAACCGCAGGACACACGGCAACCTGAGGAGGACTTCTGCAAAAGCACAGCTCCAGCCCCTAATTAGGATGCGTCAACCTCAAGGAAGAACTGTTTATTCAGATCCGGACTATGCAGAACGGGTGTGGTGGAAAAGCACCGTTTGCGAGACTGGAAGGCCTCTTCAGCCTCGGGGGACCAGTTTTTTGGATCTGCTCCCTTTCGAGTCATGGCAGAGATGGGAGCAGTCAGAATGGAGAAGTGCGGAATAAATTGCTGATAATAATTAGCAAAGCCAAGGAATGTTTGGATTGCTTTGACTCCCACGGGCAGCGGCAATTTAAGGATGGAAGAGACATTCTCTGGATCCATCCTGAGTCCAGTATCGGAGACAATGTATCCCAAGAAAGGAAGAGAGGACTGTTCAAAAATGCACTTTTCATACTGGGCATAGAGTCGATTCTCCCTAAGATGCTGAACAACTTGTCAAACTGCTCCTCTGTGGGAAGCCAGATCCGGGGAAAATACCAGAGTAACATCTAGGTACAGCACAATGTAGGTATAAAGCAGTTCCCGGAAGACATCATTAACGAACTCTTGGAAAATGGCCGGTGCATTACAGAGACCAAAGGGCATCGCTCTGTATTCATAATGTCTGTCCCTGGTGTCGAAAGTCATCTTCCATTCGTCTTCCCAGCGAATGCGTATTAGATTGTAGGCGCCTCTTAAATCTAATTTTGTGAAGATCCTGGCACCTCTTAATCGGTCAAACAACTCTGGAATCAGTGGGATAGGATATTTATTTTTTGCCATGATCTGGTTGAGACCTCGATTAGTCTATACAGGGTCGTAGAGATCCAATCGTCTTCTTGAGGAAGAAAAACCCGGCCTCAGCAGGGGAGGAGGATTTCTGAATGAACCCCCTAGCCAAATTCTCCTGGATGTAGTCTGACATAGCTTAAGTCTCAGCTGGAGACAGAGGGTAAATTTGACCTATAAGGGGTGTAGACCAGGGAATCAAGTCCATAGGGCAGTCATACGGCCTGCGGGGTGGCAAAGTCTCTGCCTCCTTCTTGTCAAATACGTTGGCGAAGGACCAATAGGCAGACAGCAAACTGGACAGTGATGTCGGACTAGACGGGGCCTTAGCCAGGCGTATGGGAGCCAGACACCTCCCATGACAGAAATGTCCCCGTCGGAGCACTTCTCCAGTTCTCAAGTCCAACACAGGTTTGTGCTGATGCAGCCATGATAGACCGAAGAGAAGGGCGTGAAACATATTGGAGAGGACTTAGAAGACTATTTTCTCCAAATATGCTTACTCAACAAACTGGGATTCACCAGTTGTCACGGCCACAGTAAGAATCAGCGTTTGAGACTAACTTTCCATTTAGAGAGACCTCTCCTACCACCCCAAGGTGCAAGAGCTTCTCCAGTCCTTGAGAAAATGGAGCCAGGTGCTGCAGTTTACTTTCACTTGCCACTTTACAAGCATGCTCATGAAAGCGGAGGTCTATACGGATTGCGAGAGAAATCAGGTCGTCGAGGATAGTTGATAGGTCTCAACCGGCTAGCTCATCCTTAATATCTCAGGAAAGTCCCTCCCAGAATGTCACCAGCAAAGCTTCATTGTTCCATCCGAGTTCGAACGCCAGAGTGTGAAAGCGTACCGCATATCGCCCCACCGAAGAATTGGTCTGACGTAAACAGAGCAAAGCGGAAGCTGCAGAAATGGTTTGCCCGGGATCATCAAACACTTTGCGAAAAGCTTCCAAGAATGCAGGCAAATAGGAGATGATCAGATCCTCTCTCTCCCACAATGGGTTCAATCATGCCAGAGCCTCGTCTCCAAGGTGCGACATTAGAAAAGCCACCTTTGTTCGCTCCAGCGGGAAGTGGTGTGGAAGAAGTTCAAAATGTAGCTGGCACTGGTTGATGAACCCGCGGCAGAGCTTCGGATTGCCATCAAAATGTGGTGGGGCTGCGAGTCGGAGACCAGGATCTTGAACTAAGCAAATTGTCTGGGAAGTCTCTGGAGGAGACACGGCTGTTTCGACTTGCTGGAACTCTGGAGGGATATTTATGGCCTCCAACTTAGTGGTTAAGGACTGTAACTGTGTGGACAGATATTCCTGTGTGTTCTTCTGTCGGCAAAGCTCCTGGTACATGGTCTGTACAGGCAAGGTTCGGGATCCAGCGGGATCCATGGCCTGAGCAAACTGTCACGATCGTGGTTTGTGGAACCACTGCGCCACGGACCACAGAGAGCCTGGAGAGGTGTGACTAAGCGATCACCTGATTATTCACTAGAGCCTCTGATGGTGAGGATAGACTTGGCTCCCGATGAGCGCCAGGTGCCACTCCAGTGCAGACCAATGGTCGCGCAGCAGCTGGATGGAAGGACAGACTGGATGGAGCAGCAGGTAGAGCTTGTATCAGAGTGCAGCTAACCAAGTTTGTATCAAACTGCAGCAGACAGAATTTGTGTCAGAGACAGAGTTTGTGCCAGAGTGCAGCTAGTAAGTTTTGCTTCAGAGTCCAGCAAGCAGGATTTGCTTCAGAGTGCAGCAGGCAGAATTTGTTTCAGAGTGCAGCAACCGGGATTTGCTTCAGAGTGCAGCGAGTGCGATTTGCTTCAGAGTGCAGCAAGCAGGATTTTCACTTAGAGTACTGCAGGCAGGATTTGTACTTGGAGTACTATGGGCATGATTTGTACTTAGTGTACAACAGGCAGGACTTGCATTGGTATGCGACCTTACACAACATAGACTGAAAAAGGGAGGGTGCTCAGGCACCTCCGCAGTGGAGAGAAAGCAATATATACATAATGCCTTAAAACGCCTTTAGAACATGGCCAGAGACCCGGCTAGAAGTGGTGCTGGGAGCATGCGGAGCATGAGTAAGAGAGGGACCAACTGCAGCGCGGGTGAGTGAACTGACATTTCGGGAATCCGGCGTGGTGCTAACACTCTCCGCCATTGCCAATACCAAAGAACTATCTAAGGACACCAGGTACAAAATTGTAGACCTGCATAAGGCTGGGATGGGCTACAGGACACTAGGCAAGCAGCTTGGTGAGAAGGCAACAACTGTTGTCGCAATTATTAGAAAATGAAAGAAACACAAGATGACTGTCAATCTTCCTCGGTCTGGGTCTCCATGCAAGAGTTTGCCTCGTTAGGTAAGTATGATTCTGAGAAAGGTCAGGAATTAGCCCAGAACTACACTGGATGACTGGGTCAATGACCTGAAGACAGCTGGGACCACAGTCTCATACACTACCGTTAGTAATACACTATTCCGTCATGGATTAAAATCCTGCAGGGCAAACAAGGTTCCTCTGCTCACACCTAAAACGTCCTTCCCTCAGTAAGAGCATTAAAGATGGGTCGTGGCTGGGTCTTCCAGCATGACAACGACCCAAAACACACCCAGAGCAACTAAGGAGTGGCTCCATTAGAAACATTTCAAGGTCCTGGAGTGTCCTAGCCAGTCTCCACACCGGACTCCAAAAGAAAATCTTTGTAGGGAGCTGAAACTCAATGTTGCCCAATGACAATCCCAAAAACTGAAAGATCTGGAGAAGATCTGTGAGGAGGAGTGGGCCAAAATCGCAGCTGCAGTGTGTGCAGACTGGGTCAAGAACTACAGGAAACGTCTAACCTCTAATTGCAAACAAAGGTTTCTGTGCCAAATATGCGTTCTGCTTTTCTATTGTAACATATACTTATTTCATGCAATAAAATGCAAATCAAATTAATTATTTAAAAATCATGCAATGTGATTTCTTTTAAGATTCTGTTCCCCCCCCCGTATCTCATTCCCCTCCCCCCACCCCCCTTTCCTTTGTCATTTAGTTGTCCTTTTGTATCTTGTTTCACACTCTTTGTAATTGTGATGTTGAACCTTGGAAATTCTGGAAATTTAAATAAAGATTGGAATAATAAAAAAAAATATTCTGTCTCTCAGGCTCTGTGCACACGGTGCGGATTCTACTGCGGATTTGGCCCTGCGGATCCGCAGCAGAACTGCAGGTGACGTACAGTACCATTATTGGCTATGTAAAAAAAAACGCTGTGCACATGCTGTGGATGTTTCCGCGCGGATTTCGTGCGGAATAAAAAAAGCAGCATGTCACTTGCTCCATTCTACAAATCCGCAGGTGGAAAACCGCATTGGAAAACCACACAAAAAAGGCAGTAAAACCGTACAAAAAATGCACTAAATCCACAGGAAAAATGCAGGTCATTTGACCTGCGGATTTAGTAAAATCCACGCTGAAAAATCAGCAGGAGGATCCGCACCGTGTGCACATAGCCTCACAGTTGACGTGTACCTATGATAAAAATTACAGACCTCTCCATTCTTTGTAGGTGGGATGACTTGCAAAATCAGCAGTGTACCAAATACTTATTTTCCCCACTGTATACTAGAAAATACAATCTGTTTTCACATTCCCTAAAAGAAAGTCACTGGTTCGAATTGAGAAGCAGCAATGGAGAAGATATCCAAAAAAATAAAAACAGCATCATCCAGCTCATCATCAATAGCAGTCTGTCGGCAAAAAAAAAAATTGCCAAACTGCATAATGTGAGTGCCATGACAGTTGGAAGAATCCGAAATGAAGTCTGGCCATTTAGTTAAAAGCCAAGAGGTTGGCGCCCAGTCAAAATATAGTAGTCAACAAGTCGGCTCATCACAAGGTCTATCAGTTCTGGCGCAACAAAAGCAGCAGTGGATGTGGCTTGTATGCTTCGTAATACTGAGATTACAACTGTGCGATGCATGTTACACAGGTCTGGAATTGTGGCCCAAAAAAATGTGACGAAGTCTAAACTTCAATATCATCATTAGACAGAAGAATATTGGAAACGTTGATTTGGAGCAATTAGACGAAAGTCAGTAGACTAGGCTCTGATGGGTTCAAATGGGAACATAACAAACAAGTTTAAAAGGGGCTAACAGTGTCAGGTGCTTTCCCACCTGAAAGACAAGGTTATGCACATAGTTGTGGAACCACAGTTTCATGGTCTTGGGAAATCCTGGAGGGGCGTAACTAAGTGAGCACCTGACTCTTCACTAGAACCCCTGATGGTGAAGTTAGACTTGACTCCAGGTGCATACCAGGTGCTACTCCATCACGAAACAATCACTGACCTCAGGGAGACCAGTCAAAGAAAACACTGCGGCAGCTGGCAAAGGTGCTCAATCAGTGAAATCCTAGGTGCATTGCTCCCTGGGAAATACGAATACAGTATGCAAATAAAGTCCGTGGAGCCTCATTTAAGAGTCTTAAACACGGGACTAGCCAGATCTTCCTCCAGGGAAGGACCCAGCCAAGGAGTGTCTCCTTTCAGAAACCACCATTACCACCATATTAAGTGGCCCTTTAAGTCAATATCCAGCTCTTTACGAGTTTACAGATATGACAAGGGAAATACCAAGGCCAGGTATCCATCCACAGACAGCTGTTTCGGGGTGTTGCCCCTCATCAGTGTGGAGTAGGATTCTGGCTAGGTGGGAGCAATGCCTAGTAGACCAACATCACAAAACAATCACTGACCTCAGGGAGACCAGTCAAAGAAAACACTGCGGCAGCCGGCAAAGGTGCTCAATCAGTGAAATCCTAGGTGCATTGCTCCCTGGGAAATACGAATATGCAAATAAAGTCTGTGGAGCCTCATTTAAGAGTCTCAAACACGGGACTAGGCAGATCTTCCTCCAGGGAAGGACCCAGCCAAGGAGTGGCTCCTTTTGGAAACCACCATTACCACCATATTAAGTGGCCCTTTAAATCAATATCCAGCTCTTTATGAGTTTTCAGATATGACAAGGGAAATACCAAGGCCAGGTATCCATCCACAGACAGCTGTTTCGGGGTGTTGCCCCTCATCAGTGTGGAGCAGGATTCTGGCTAGGTGGGAGCAATGCCTAGTAGACCAGCATCACGAAACAATCTACTCTCCAAAACAAACATTGTTTTCCATTTAATAAGAAACAATGATTTGTGGATAGATGAGATCAAAATTTAGGTTTAAATGAGAACTGTTATTTTTTTAGAAATCAAATTACTGCATTACACCTTAAGACCTTAAACCATCTATGAAACTAGATGGTGGTAGTATCATGGCTTGCGTCTGTCTTGCTGCATCTGGATGAGGACAGCTTGCCATTAATAATGGTGCAGTAAATTCTAAGTTATTCCAGCTAATACTGTCATGTCCGCCATGTTTGTCATGTCTGCCATGTCTGTTTTGTCTCAAGAACTCCTGGAGCGATGTGCATGTGCATATCTTGTCTGCTGTCCTGTATGTTCACTAGAGCAGTGTGCACACTCACCTCATGTCTGAGCTGCAGGATGCCTGCGTTTCTGCTCTGCCTTCTGTGATCTTCTCGTCATGTCTAGGATGCCTGATCATGTGTTCCTGCCTGGATTCTGCACTGTCTGGTTCTGCAATCATCTCGTCATGTCTGAAACGCTGATCATGTGACGTTTCCTAAAGATCCTGCACTGTCTGGTTCGGCAATCATCTCGTCATGTCTGAAACGCTGATCATGTGACCTTTCCTAGGATCCTGCACTGTCTGGTTCGGCAATCACCTCGTCATGTCTAGAACTCTGATCATGTGACCTGTCTAGGTTTCAGCACTGGATCTGCAGTTGTCTCGTCATGTCTGGAACTCTGATCATGTGACTGTGCTCTGTTATCCTGTGGATCTGAACCCGGAAGTGCTCCCTTGGTCCTGACCTGGAAGAGGAGGTGCTATGCCCTATATCAGGCGCCCCTTCCTATGCTCTGGGCCTGAGTATTGTGTGGTGTCCCTGCATGGCTGCTTTGTCTGTGGGGCGCTCCCTCTATTCTGTGCCCTTGCACTCTGCTCTGTCGTGCATCTCTGCACACGCTCCGTGCTCGTACTCCATCTCTTGTCCCGTGCCTTGTCTTATGTTTGTCTCTTGTGCCATGTTCCTCTTTGTCCTGCTTGGACTTGTAGTCCTTCTGTTTCTCTGCTTTGCCTGTTTTCGCTATGCCTTGTTCCGTACCTTGCCTTGCTCTGCCTTGTTCCTCCCTATGGTCTTTGCTTGCTCTGCCTCGCTCTCTCCTATGGTGCTCTGTTGTGCTCCCTGGCACACGCACCCTTCCTCCTCTCTTTTCCATGTCTAGTCCCAAGGTTCTCCCTTGGCCCGGCTCTGGGCTTCGTCTACGCTCCGCTGCTAGACTCTTTCCTATTATGCTCTCTTGCACGTTTCTAGGCTAATCCCAAGGTTCTCCCTTGGCCCGGCTCTGGGCTTCGGCCTACGCTCCGCTGCTAGCTCTGTTCTTGCTCTGATCTGCTTCCGTTCCTGGTTCTGTACTCTGCTTAAGCCCTGCCTTGTTTCTCGTCTTGTCTTCCCCTGCTCTGTTTCTTCGTATGCTCTTTGCATGCGCCTGGCCTTCCTAGCCTCCTGTTTGTGCCTCCGCCGTGCGCGCCCTAGCCGTGCCCGCCTGCTTGTGCCTCAGCCGTGCTCGTCGGTCAGTGACAGCTGTGTCGCCTGCCATGCCTCAGCCGGGTTCGCTGGAGTCTTGCCCATCTGTCTGTGCCGCAGCCCGATCAGCTAGCCAGTGCCCCAGCTGTGCCCTCTGTGCTCCCTTGCACTTCACGCTGTTTCCGCACTGTGCTCTGCGTGCTCTCTAAAGCACGCGCAGGCCCTCGCCTGACCCTGGCGTGCCCTTTGCACGCTCAGGACTCTGTCTCGTACCTTGTGCCTTGGCGTGTCTCTACACACGCACTTTGTCTGGTGCCTTGGCGTGTCTCTACACACGCACTCTGTCTCGTACCTTGTGCCTTGGCGTGTGTCTACACTCGCACTCTGTCTCATGCCTTGGCGTGTCTCCACACACGCACCCTGTCTCGTCTGTGAACCCTGGCGTGTCCCCTACACGCGCACCTAGCTTTGAACTCTGGCGTGTCCCCTACACACGCACCTAGCCTTGAACCCTGGCGTGTCCCCTACACACGCACCTAGCCTTGGACCTTGGCGTGTTCCCTAACACGCACCCTGCTTGGACATCTGCCATGCTTCCTTGTCTGGAACCTGGTTTGCCTGCCGGATGCCCGGAACCTGCCGATCGCTGCCAGAGATCATGAGCTGGATGACTGCGGCCTGACGTCCGGAGCTGATGTCCGCAGCCTGATGCCTTGATGATGTCGATCGTTGCCAGCAGTCCGGAGTCCGATGTCATCGTGCAGATACCTGTACCTAGGCGTGCCACCTGGCACATACCATTCTATGGACCTTGGCGTGCCCACGCGCGCACCTTGCACGTTTGCTTGTTTACACTGTATGTTATCCTAATGAAGTTACCTTGCACCTACGTCTTGTCTTGCTTCCTGCTCGTCCTTGTCGTCAGACACTCGTCTAGTGTCCCCTGAGCCGGCCGTCTGGTCCCAGCAGTCGTGGTGGCTCACCCCCTTGGTCTTGCCCCTGACACTCCCTGCACAGGGGGTGGATTCTCACAAGGTAAGTTCGCCCTCGGCGGGTGGGTGCCATGACCCAGAGGGTCCACTCAAAAAATGGGCTCAGCAGGAGCTGAGTCCGTCACAAATACTAAAGTAAAATGTCACAACATTTAACCTTGAGCTGGATTTAGGTACATAGGTGATACAACAAGACTACCACGCAAACCACAAAAGCTGCTACACTAAAAAAAATGGTTAAAGAAGAAGAAAATTAAAAATGTTGGAATGGCAAAATCCTAACCATAATCCTATGAAAATTGTGATAGATGGACCTGAAGTGAGAAGTTCATGGGAGAAACCCAACAAAAAACAGAGTTTGAAGCTGTTTTGTAGGGAAGAATGGACTAAAATTCCTCCAAGCCGAGAATTACTGAGAATGTTTGCATGGAGTTATTGCATCACAAGACAGTGAAAGCAAAGGTTCACATACTTTTGCCATACAGACATGTGATATTGGATCATTTCCTTCTTTTTTGAAAAAATATGACAAATTCTAATATACTTTTTTTATTTCTTAGCTTTGGTTCTCTTTATCTACTTTTAGGATGATAAATAATCTGATGTAGCTTTAGGTCAAAATTAATGAAAATGTATGAAAAAATGTTGAAGGGTTCACAATCTCCTAACCCTCGCAGTATATCGAAAATTAAGTAAAAAAAACCAGCATAAATATAAATGACCTGCGCTATATGCACAGTATAATATTTACTGAAAGCTCGTTTGCCTGGATGAAATCCATTACTGGGTGATAGAACTGATTTATCCCAATAGTAAATACCGTCTTCCTATTTACCGCCACTATGACTATTGCTTCATAATTATGTTCATATTTTTCTTAGCACGCAAGAGCAAACAATGGCCATATTATATGAAGCATAAATACATCGGCACAATTATATTGCGGCACAGGATTTATAATTACTAAATACCAGATAACTGCTTCCTAAATGTTCCTGCTCTTTAAACGCTTTCATTTATAATTTAAAGAGCTGACAACTTTCCCGGGGTCCTTTATTTTATCTTGTCTAGAATAATTGAAGAGTAACTTAGCGAAAGGCTTTTTATTTTTCATTAGCCTTAAATTCAGCCACAATTAATGTGCCCAATTTGATTATAAACTGCACAAATTAAACAATAAAGAGCTGTCTAATGAGAAATTAATTATGGGAAACAGAAGAGGAGCCGGGCTGGATAAGAGTAATAAGTTATGGCCTATGGCAGGAGATGTCAGGCTTTAAAAGAGACAAAGAGTCCTTGCTTCAATGTGTGGCTGTGCTGATAGGAGTCCTCACAGATCACTAGATCCAGAAGCCATAAGAGTACGGTAATTGAAACTACCAAAATCAATAGTGCTGACAACCTTAATTAAATTAAATATGTCTCTGATGGGCTCGAACAGCGCGGCAACGGACCACTTGACCCTTTCCCCGAGCTCGGCTTGATATAATGTAACCAGCTGCATGATGAATTTCACCCCTGAGGACAGTTAGCACACACAATCTACCAGAAAATTACTAAGAGAATGATAGCCTCTGCTTCTTAACGAACGCTCTTGCCACGCTGAATTATATACATCAAGTCCCCTCCGAGGGGCTCCCAGTGTTTTGAGCTGGAAGATTGCCTTACAGTTGTTTGTTGTGCTTATTCTAAATGATCAATGAAATGCGATACGTAGGATAGAGTTTTAGGAGGAGAGTTTGACACCCTTTGTTAAATTATTGTACAACAGGTTACATTAGTCCGGGTTTTTGTCTGATTTTCCCAGGTTAAGGAGACTCGGAAATGTAAGCCAGTCAATTTCATGCATCACACCAGATCAATAAGGTTATGGCGCAAGAATGGTTTGAAAGCATTTAGAATGTTTTCGAATTTCCATTAATAACTGAATATTATAATTCCATCATTCAACGTGTGGCGTATTGATAAGTCTGAGTTAAGACGTTGTTCTTAGCGCATTCTTGCCAGACATTTAGGCTATGTGTTTTTTGGAGGCAGTCAAAAGCGATGGATGGAGTTTTCTAGTTGCAAATCAAGCAATAAACGCTCATTCTTTTTGAGATTCTTTTGTTTTGAACAGTTTTTTTACTGACTAAGTCGTGCAATTGTGAAAATCACATGATAAGTAGACATGATGATATGCAAATGATGAAAAAATGGAAACAACATTTTCAAAACGTTTCTATTTATTCAGTATTATTGAGTATGAGCACCACGTACAGAAATACACACACTTGCATGTGTTGGCTGCTGTCAATAAGGTAATTGTGACATCGGCGGCTATAGCCGCCGATGCCCCTTCAGTAGCAGCGCGCGCCGCAGCGTTTCCTTACCTGCGCGCTCCCGTCCGGGTGCGCGCCCGTCGTCCACTCTCCCTCACGGCGGCTCCTGGCTCCCGCCCCCTGTCTCGTGCACGCCTACTCCCGCTCTCTCTCTCCAGCGGTGGGCGGCGCTGAGGGGCTGGACTGGGGGACGCACTTCCGGGGGTTGGTCTATTTCAGGCGTCCTCGCTGTTAGGAGGACGCCTGATGATTGTGTAGTTCTCTGCACCCTCTGGCCGCTACTGTTCTCCTGTAGCCTTACCTTTCTCTGCCTTATCTCCCTGCCATCCTCAGTGTCGTTCCCTTGCTCTCCTCAGTCTGCCCAGGCCCTGCTTCCTTTCCATTCCCTGTGGCCGTCCTCTGTCTCCAGTTCGCCCTGGTCCTTTCCCTTGCCATTTCCGTATTGTGTCTTTTCCTGTACTCCCCGTCCCTGCTTGTATATCAGTCCGCTGCCTCCCCAGGCCTTTTGTCCGTGGAGCCGTCCCTCTTGGTTCCGGCTGTCGCGCCTCCGTCCTCTGTGGTCCTGCCCCAAACGATCCCTGTATAGGGGTCGGTCATCACCTGGCGTGCTCGGCCCAGGGGCTCCGGATCTGCGATCCAGAGGGTCCACTCTCTGACTTAGTTTCTCATCACCATTACAGTATCATCAGGCCATGGACCCCGCCGGTGCCGCGGCTGCCACTCAAAAGGAACTGCTTTTCCTAAGAGAGAATCAGACCCGTATCATGTCATTCATGAAGTCCATGGACACCCGGCTCTCCGCCCTGCAAACCGCTGACCCAGCGCATGCACCTCTCTTAGTCAGTCTCCAGCAGGAGCTCGCACAGCAGCACGATGCTCAATCTCACATTTTGGGGTATATGGCGTCCGTGGATGATCGGCTGCTGTCTTTGCAGTTCTCTGCGGCCGCTTCTACCCAAGCCCGGGACGCTGTCTCTTTCCCTCCTCCCCGTCTTGGTAAGCCGCCTAGGTACTCTGGGGACCCAAAATTGTGTAGGGGATTTTTAAACCAGTGCAGGTTGCACTTTGATCTTCTGCCCCAACAATACCCCACGGATCGTGCTAAGGTGGCCTTTATAATCTCCCATCTAGAGGGGGAGGCGTTGGCTTGGGTGAATCCGTTGTGGGAGAGGGATGACCCGGTGGTGACTAACATCCAGAGTTTTTTGGAAACATTCCGTAAGGTTTTGATGAACCCGGACGCCTTGCTTCCTCTACAGAGGCCCTTTTTAACCTCTGCCAGGGGTCCCTAACTGTAGGGCAATACGCCATCCGTTTCCGGACCTTGTCCTCGGAGCTGGGCTGGAATAACGAAGCCCTGGTTGGTGCCTTTTGGAGAGGTCTTTCTAGTAAAATCAAAGACGAGTTGGCCGGGCGTGACCTTCCTACCACCCTGGAGGATCTCATCTCCCTGGCTGCTCGTATTGACCTGCGTTTTCAGGAACGCGCTAGGGAGTCGGCCAGGGAGAGGAGGTCCTTTAGGTTATACCAAGCTCCCATTCCGCGCACTGTTGCTCTCCCTAGTAACACTGCTTCCGAGCCTATGCAGGTGGATCGCATCAAGCTGTCCGAACAACGGCGTAAGGAGAGGATGACTAAGGGACTCTGTCTATATTGTGGAGGAGCCAATCACTTCGTACGCACTTGTCCTGAGAGACCGGGAAACGCATCCGCCTAGGCCAGGTAGGAGAGGGCCCCCTAGGTGATCAGACCCCCTCTCTCCCACTTACTCTTTCAGCTCTGCTTATTACAGGTCGGGGGCGTAGCTCTGTGGAGGTGTATGTGGACTCGGGCGCTGCAGGCAACTTCATCCGCCAGGAGGAGGTTGACAAACTCCAGATTCCCGTGGTCGTCTTAAGTAACCCTCGAGCAATCACCTCCGTGGATGGCAAACCTCTTCCTGGGCTCATCACCACGGTTACCATTGAAGTAAAGCTACAAATTGGCGCACTTCATTCTGAGAAGATTGCCTTCTATGTCCTGCCTCAATTATCCCATGCCATTCTCTTGGGACTACCTTGGCTTAGGCGGCATGAGCCAGTCATCAACTGGCGCTCCGGAGAAATCCTGCGCTGGGGGCATACCTGCCATGCAACCTGTTTACGTACCCTGGTTCGTTCCCATCCTCAGCTTAGGCCAACGGACCTCCCCGGCCTTCCTGTTCCATACCACGCCTACGCTGATGTTTTCTGCAAAAAGGAGGCGGACTCCCTGCCTCCGCACCGGTCCTATGACTGCCCCATCGACCTGATTCCTGGAGCGGTTCCTCCCAGAGGTAGAACTTACCCTCTTTCTCCTGCCGAGACCTCTGCCATGACGGAATATATCCATGAAAATCTGTCCAAGGGGTTTATCCGGAAGTCCTCCTCTCCTGCGGGCGCGGGCTTCTTCTTCGTCCGGAAGAAAGACGGATCACTGCGGCCTTGCATTGATTACCGGGGTCTAAACAAAATCACCGTTAAAAATCGTTACCCCCTTCCATTGATTCCGGAGCTCTTCGACCGGCTGAGAGGAGCCCGGATCTTCACGAAGTTAGATCTGCGGGGAGCCTACAATTTGGTCCGGATCCGTGCTGGGGATGAGTGGAAAACGGCCTTCAATACCCGTGACGGGCATTATGAATACCTAGTCATGCCATTCGGCCTTTGCAATGCCCCCGCTGTGTTTCAAGAATTTATCAACGAGGTATTCCGGGATCTACTCTATTCCTGTGTGGTCATCTATCTTGACGACATTCTCGTTTTCTCGCCCGACTTGTCCTCCCATCGCAAGAGCGTACGCTTGGTCTTGCACCGCCTTCGAGAGAACCAACTCTACGCCAAGATTGAGAAATGCCTTTTTGAGCAGTCGTCTCTGCCCTTCTTGGGATATGTCGTCACCGATTCCGGTCTAAAGATGGATCCCGAAAAACTCAGTGCGGTACTCAAGTGGCCCCGTCCAGTGGGGATTAAGGCCATCCAGCGGTTTCTTGGGTTCGCAAATTATTACCGTCAGTTTGTGCCTCATTTTTCTACGGTTACCAAACCCATCACGGCCTTGACCCGCAAGGGAACGAAGCCCAACAGCTGGTCCCCTGAAGCTGAAGACGCTTTCCAAGCTCTGAAACGTTCTTTTGCGTCAGCACCCATTTTGCATCGGCCTGTGACCAGCAGGCCCTTCGTCCTGGAAGTGGATGCCTCCTCCACTGGAGCTGGAGCGGTCCTGTCCCAGCAGGCTTCATCCGGACGGCTGGTTCCTTGCGGCTTCTTTTCTAAAGTCTTTTCACCTGCGGAGTGCAACTACTCCATTGGAGACCGAGAATTACTGGCCATTAAGATGGCCTTGGCTGAATGGCGGTATTTACTTGAGGGGGCTGTACATCCCTTTACCATCCTCACGGACCACAAGAACCTGGCTTACCTGCAGTCTGCCCAAAGACTCAATGCCCGGCAAGCCAGGTGGGCCCTGTATTTCTCCCGCTTTGACTTCCAACTTCACTTTCGACCTGGTAATAGGAACATCAAGGCCGATGCCCTTTCCAGGTCGTTACAGTCATCGGAGAGGGATGAAGCCCCATCCTATATTATTGAGCCTACTAAAATGATCACTGTGGCCCCTGTGAATTTTGCTATTCCTCCGCCCGGCAAGACTTTCGTCCCTCAAGGCAGACTTACTGAGGTGTTGGACTGGGGGCATTCCTCCAAAATTGCTGGACACGTTGGGACTAAAAAGACTCTCTTGCTGCTGTCCCGGTATTACTGGTGGCCCACGCTTCGCCAGGATGTGATGGACTATGTTGCCTCGTGCACAATCTGTGCCCAGAACAAGGTGGCTAGGACTTTGCCCGCCGGTCTTCTTCACCCATTGCCAGTTCCTGAGGTTCCCTGGCAGCAGATCGCCATGGATTTTGTAACTGATTTACCCCGCTCAGCCGGATGTACCACCATCTTAGTCGTAGCAGATCGTTTTTCAAAAATGGCCCACTTCATTCCCTTACCGGGACTACCGTCCGCCCCGAAGTTGGCCGAGATCTTCATCCACCAGGTCTTCAGGCTGCATGGTCTTCCTCAGCGGATTCTGTCAGATCGGGGGGTCCAGTTCACCTCCCGCTTCTGGAGGCCTCTCTGCCGGCTTATGGGTACATCTCTCGACTTCTCTTCCGCATACCATCCTCAGACCAACGGGCAAGTGGAGCGAATTAATCAAGTGTTAACCACCTACCTACGTCACTTCGCCAACGCCCATCAGGACAATTGGGTCGCGCTCTTACCTTGGGCTGAATTCTCGCACAATAATCATCCCAGCGAATCTACCACCAAGTCACCTTTTTTTGTGGTAACCGGTCAAAACCCAGGTATTCCATTACCTTTCTCTACGACTACAGGAGTACCCGCAGCCGATTCTCTTGCTAAAGAATTCTCGCAGATTTGGAGAGAGACCAGGGACGCGCTCAAGGGTGCCAACAACCGAATCAAAAAACATGCAGACAAAAGACGGAAGGACGTGCCTCCGTACCATCCAGGTGACAAAGTCTGGCTTTCAACTCGACATATCCATCTGAGAGTTCCCTCTTATAAGCTGAGTCCTCGGTACATTGGGCCGTTTGAAGTGATTGGACGTATTAATGAAGTGGCTTACAAACTGAGGTTGCCTGCTTCGCTCCGGGTTCCCAACGCTTTCCATGTCTCGCTCTTGAAACCCGTAGTCCTGAATCGGTTCCAACCAGCTTCCATCGTCCCTCCTTCACCTGTTATCTCGGACAACGTCTTCGAGGTCAAGGACATCTTGGCTATAAAAAGAGTCCGGGGTAAGACCTTTTTTCTTATCGATTGGGTGGGTTTTGGTCCTGAGGAAAGGTCCTGGGAGCCTCGGGAGAATATCAACGCTCCCCGGATTCTGAAAAAGTTTTTGGCCAATCTCAGTAAGGGAGGACTTAAGGAGAGGGGTACTGTGACATCGGCGGCTATAGCCGCCGATGCCCCTTCAGTAGCAGCGCGCGCCGCAGCGTTTCCTTACCTGCGCGCTCCTGTCCGGGCGCGCGCCCGTCGTCCACTCTCCCTCACGGCGGCTCCTGGCTCCCGCCCCCTGTCTCGTGCACGCCTACTCCCGCTCTCTCTCTCCAGCGGTGGGCGGCGCTGAGGGGCTGGACTGGGGGACGCACTTCCGGGGGTTGGTCTATTTCAGGCGTCCTCGCTGTTAGGAGGACGCCTGATGATTGTGTAGTTCTCTGCACCCTCTGGCCGCTACTGTTCTCCTGTAGCCTTACCTTTCTCTGCCTTATCTCCCTGCCGTCCTCAGTGTCGTTCCCTTGCTCTCCTCAGTCTGCCCAGGCCCTGCTTCCTTTCCATTCCCTGTGGCCGTCCTCTGTCTCCAGTTCGCCCTGGTCCTTTCCCTTGCCATTTCCGTATTGTGTCTTTTCCTGTACTCCCCGTCCCTGCTTGTATATCAGTCCGCTGCCTCCCCAGGCCTTTTGTCCGTGGAGCCGTCCCTCTTGGTTCCGGCTGTCGCGCCTCCGTCCTCTGTGGTCCTGCCCCAAACAATCCCTGTATAGGGGTCGGTCATCACCTGGCGTGCTCGGCCCAGGGGCTCCGGATCCGCGATCCAGAGGGTCCACTCTCTGACTTAGTTTCTCATCACCATTACAGTAATTAGTGGTTGTCTCAGGAATATTCTGCCATGCTGAATGCACTTAGATGGCAAACCATCAAGATCTGCTGCTGGCAGCTTCCTTTGCAATTTCCAACCAATGACATCCCAGATGTGTTCAAGGAAACAAATCAAGAGGTGCTGCAGGCAATGTAGCACATTTAGGCCATGCAGGCTGCTCACAGTACCACGAGCAACATGTGGAATGGGGGTGTCAAGTTGAAAAACTGCTCTTTCCGATTCAAGAAATGGCTGTAACCCTGGGTCTATCACCAAATCACTGAAACTCTGTTAGTATAAATGGAATGAAGACTAGATGGATTTGGCTACCTTAAATTATAACACCCCACACCATAATCCCAGGAGTAGGACCTGTTCTAATGTTCCCTTTTGAAGGCCTTTTTATTGATATTAGGCCACAGCTCTCAAAGGCTGTCATGGTGCAAAGCAAGATGGCAATAGAGGTTGAAATGGAGAGCTGTGCTCTTCAGCCATGAGTTCTGTTTTTGCCTAGAACACAATGATAGCCAGAGATTGGTCTCGGGACCTTGGGTGCAACGCTATGAAGAAGCCTTAACAAGGAATTGTTATACCTGTCCTACTTCCTGGCGTATGGTGTGGTATGGCATAATTTACAGTAGACTTTCTACAGTAGCTTTCAGTCCAGGTACACTAACAGCTCAGTGTTATACTGATTTCGTCCTGATGTAAGAAGAAGGACCAGACCGAGGGTACCTGTCTTGCGCCGGGTCCAGAACAGTCAGGGCTGTCTCTTCTGTAATCCGGGGAAAGCTTAGAGACCCAGACCGACCTTTGCACTGTACAGCAGGGGGCATGGCTAAGCAAGCAAAGCCACAGCACGCACATAAGCAGAGAGACTTGGCGGGAACAAGCAGCGCGCGGTAGGGAAAGGTTAGTGCTCAGTCTCTTGAGCACGGAATAGCGAATGCCCGCGCTCGTACTTCCCTGCGACAACTCACAGAGACTGTGACCAGTGTCGTGCTGTGTGCCCGCTGTCTCCTGCAATGTGAAGTGCCAGATGCTCCAGGCCCGTGAGTAACTCGCGCATACCACTTAAGAAGGACCGGGTGACTCACTGTGGACTGTGCTCTTTCTCCCCGGTGTACATCTGTCAATCCACGTTAGGCTCCGATAGAGTTGTGGACTGTACTGAACCCCACGCAGCAAACCCTGGACCAAGAAACCCAAAAAAGACATCGAGGACAAATCTCTGCCATCGGAATTTGGCTTAACGACGTCTTCAGGACGACATTGGATCTACCATGCGGTGACATTGTTGGCGCCACTGTTCACACTGTGGACTCTCCAGTCAGGAAGCCATCAGACTGATAAGTTAACCCTTGATAACTGTTGCTATCTTTATTATATTCTTTACCTCATCCCGTATACCAACTATTATACCTCTGTTTGTCCTATCTCCTCCCTGCATGGAGTATACCCCTGTTCAAGTAAAATTATGTTAACTCTTGTTGTCTCCTGTCCATTACTGCATCCCGCAACCTGCTCACACTTGGCATAGTCGGCAGGATGCAGTCCAACAGCACAGAGGCGGCAGAGCAAACAGTTGGGGGACCCCAAAGGTCCAGCATATCCCTGAGGGTGATGTTAAGTAGCCTCCTAAAATTTTCTGGAAGCAACACTCTGCTATGGGACTGGTCTGAGTGGGTCAGGGGAATGATGAGGATGCATCCCATGACCCCCCCCCGGCGTTAAAGGTTTTCATGTTGGCTTTGGACAGAGAGACAAGGAACTCTGTCATGCTCAGACCCACTTGAGAGTGGGACACTTTTGACAAGGTGCTTCAAATACTGGAAGAAATGCATGGAGACACCACGGAGATAGGGGAATTACGCATGCGTTTATTTAGCCGTGTTCAAAGGGAGGGGGAGACTGTGACCCAGTTCATGAACGTGCTACAGGAGATCCATACTGCAATTATTAAGAAAGACGGTGTAGGCGTAGGGTCTACTGACATAGTACTGCAGGATCAGTTAGTGACAGGCTTGAGAGAGGCGCTACTGAAACAGGCCTTGCGAGAGCACTTGCGGGTAAATCCACGCATAACCTTTTTAGAAGTCAGGAGTGAATCGCGTGAACAGGAGCAGGGGGTGACAGTCCCAACAGGGAAGGTCCAGAGTGGTGAGGTACCTGTGACCATGGTCACCGAACCAGGATGGGTGGAAAAGTTGCGGAAAGAGATCCAGGATATATGAGAAGAGTTGTCTGAGTCAAATAAAAACCTCTCAGCATCATCAAATTTGTCCAGGGGTAGGACTGGTCCTGAGCCACTTTGGGAAATGAGAATGTTCCGCAGAGAAGAACTGCCTACATGTTACAACTGCGGTGAGACTGGAAATTTGGCTCAGGGTTGTGTACGACGGGGATGACCCCTTCAACGCGTCCATTAAGCTAGAAGGCTCTGTGGCTAGGTACACAGCCCCGAAGCCTGAACAGTCAAGAAGGAAAACCAGAAGTCCCACAAGTCTAGTTTCCATGTGTCCTTTCATTTGGGCCGAAATGGATGGAGAACGTTCCGCAGAGAAGAACTGCCTACATGTTACAACTGCGGTGAGACTGGAAATTTGGCTCTGGGTTGTGTACGACGGGGGGTGACCCCTTCAACGCCATCCATTAAACTAGAAGGCTCTGTGGCTAGGGACGCTGCCCCGGAGCCTGAACAGTCAAGAAGGAAAACCAGAAGTCCCACAAGTCTAGTTTTCATGTGTCCTTTCATTTGGGCTGAAATGGATGGCCGGGCCATTCGTTGTTTGGTTGACACCAGCCCTCAAGTGACCACGATTCCTGATGCATACTTCAGACGACATTTCCCTGAAATAATGCGGCCCAAATAGGGCCTGGTGATAAAGTTGACGGCTGCTAATCATTTATTCATCCCGGTCGCAGGGGTGGTCTTGATGCAAGTCATTGTTTGTGGCAAAGATCTGGGTAGGAAGGTAGTGGTGTTAACCGCCGGAGATGCAGGTAGCAGTCATGCTGTTACTCTAGGGATGAACGTATTGTAGGAATTCAGAAGTCTTCTTATCAACGAGTCAACAGATGTGTTCCTGAAACAGTGGAGCCTCATACTCCCCAAAGGAGAGTGTTCCAGCAGTTGATCCGTGTGGAGACATCAGTTTGAACATCTGCTGTTACTTCTTCTCGATGTCTGGGAAAACACCAAGGAGCTAGTCTGGTTGCACTGGTCTGGGTCATGAGTTTGTTAGGTCATTCTGAACAGTTGATTATAGGTCACATATTAGAGATGTTAGTGTATATCAGTATATAGCAACGTGCATGCAAGTGAGATCTACATGAAATACATATATATTTCCATCACAGGGACGCCGCACCGGAGCCTGAACATTCAAGAAGGAGAACCAGAAGTCCCTTAAGTCTAACTTTCATTTGGGCCGAAATGGATGGCCGGGCCGGTCGTTGTTTGGTTGACACCAGCCCTCAAGTGACCACGATGCCTGAGGCATACTTCAGATGACATTTCCCTGAAATAATGCGGCCCAAATAGGGCCCGGTGATAAAGTTGACGGCTGCTAATCATATATCCATCCCGGTCGCAGGGGTGGTCTGGATGCAAGTCATTGTTTGTGGCAAAGATCTGGCTTGGAAGGAAGTGGTGTTGACCTCCAGAGATGCAGGTAGCAGTCATGCTGTTACTCTAGGGATGAAAGTATTGTAGGAATTTGGAAGTCTTCTTATCAAGAGTTGACAGATGTCTTCCTGAAACAGTGGAGCCTCGTACTCCCCAAAGGAGAGTGTTCCAGCAGTTGATCCATGTGGCCCAAGCCCAAGAAACCTCTAGTGATGGGAAGACACTGGTAAACGTGATTGTTCCAGCCGCAGACAACCTTGTTCTACCACCGGGCCAAACCGTGCTCACTCTACCTGTCCGAGCTTGCACCCCTCTGGAAGGAGTCGAATGGCGAAGTATGGCGAAGTACCGGTATAGAATTGCCTACAGGAGGGCAGCTGAGAACACTCACACAGACGCCTTATCCAGGGTGACACACAAGAGACCTGGACTCAACCAGGACGAAGTACTGGAGGCTGAAGAAATCCCTGAGTTCCATGATTCTGCCAGGACGTTGGCGGCTACGCAGGAACAGATTCAGGCAGCATCCAGAGAATGCATTCTGGGATGACCCTGTGATGAGTGGGTGCGATTACAACAGGAAGATGGGGAACCTGCTCAAATGAGACAGTGGGTAACTCTAAAACAACTGCCCAGTAAGAGAGAGAGAGAAACCCTGTCCCCGGGGACTCTGCAGATCCTTTGACAGTGGGAAAGGCTCCACTTCAATGATGGAATGTTGCACCGGAAGATCCAGCTGAAACAGGAACTAGATGTTACCTAGCAATTGGTGATCCCTGAGCCGCTGCTTCACAAGGTGGCCACAGAGGCACACGAAAGAGGAGCTCATTTCGGTCAAGAGAAGACTTTTCAGTGGCTACAGAAGCTAGTCTATCATCCTCGACTAAAAGCTGTGGTGGAAGAGGCATGTTGGCAGTGTAGAAGCTGTGAGTTAGCTAAGCCTCCGGAACATCGAGCTCCCACATAGATCATCGTAATTTCTGCCCCCCTAGAAGTGTTGATGATAGATTATCTGATGATAGGTCTGGCTCACCTTGGATATGAATATTGCCTGGTGATGACTGACCACTTCACCAAATATGCGGTTGTGACTCTGACTCAGGATCAAACTGCTGAATCAGCGAAACAAGCCAAATTTAATTTAACTCAAGTGTACGGCTGCCCAAAGAGGATCCACTCTGATCAAGGAGCCTGTTTCCAGGGGCGAGTAATGGAAGAATTGCATTGCATATACCAGCTTGAAAATTCTCAGACGACACCCTATCATCCTCAATAAAATGGAGCCTGTGAATGGTTCAATCGAACTCTGATTCAGATGTTGAGGACTCTAGAGGACGACAGAAAAGTCAGTTGGCCTAGTGCCTTCCTGACCACACTGTACCCCCTCATAAAATATAATTTGCCACAGTTTTTCCATATGAACTTTAACTGCCACATCATCCATCCTTATAATCTATGAAGCCACATTTTAAATATGGCCTTCACCTTATGCTGTCCCCTTTCCATTGTTTACTCTAATGTTCTCCCTATCTCCACATTTTCCAAATCTTCAGTGCCCTTCCTCGAGGTGCTCCCTCTCCATATTTTTCCCTTACACTGCCTCCCCCAGATACTGCTCCCTCTGTACTCTATGACTCCTCTTCATATTGTACCTCCCACATGCACTTTCCCCTCTACATTCTGTAACCTCACAATGTCACTTCCTCCAAACTGCCCCTTTTCTATAATGTGCTTGTCTCACACTTTTCCCTCTCCCAGTTTATTCTAAAATCTTCAGCTCCACTGTGAAGCGGTTACCATAGACCACATTTTTGCTGCCTCTGTGGTGCTGCCTTGATGTGCGCATCATGATGAGGTCATCTCATCACGCTACCGCCTCTGCCACTGTAGTGTCTGCGCTCATATCTTCATTTGTGCTCTCATCTTAGAGGCTCAAATACAAATGAATGCAAAAAGAAAGGAACCAGATTGGAATCCTGCGTTCTACCGATTGGCTGTCCGTTTAACAACTAGTTGGGGTGAACTGTTGATATTTAGCCAAATCACACCCCTTAGTGATTTTATTAAAAAGTGCAAGCATTCAGGAACCACAACAGCTCAGCCACACAGTGGATATCACATAAAATTATGGACTAGAGCAGGGGTCCCTAACCTGTAGCTTGGGAGCCACATGTGGCTCGTGGTCCAATGAATTGTGGCTCGCGGCAGTCTGCCAGCTAGGTGCATAGGGTACCGTTACACCTAGCGACTCACCAGCGATCCTGACCAGCGATATGACGCGGTCAGGATCGCTGGTGCATCGCTAGGTAGTCGCTAGTGAGCTGCCACACAGGCAGATCTCACCAGCGACATCGCTGGGGACGGGGATCGCTACTTACCTGTCAGACGTGGCGATCCTGACGTCCTCCCGCCCGGCTCCACGCGTTGCTCGTCGTCACAGCAGGAAGCGCCGCAGGAAGTGGCCGACGAGGAATGGTCCAGCAGCTTCTCGCGCGATCAGCGATAACCAGCGGGGGAGCCGGTCGGAGGTAAGTATCACATGCAGCGATATCGCTAGCAATATCGCTGCAACGTCACAAAATCGGTGACTTTACAGCGATATTGCTAGCGATATCGCAGTGTGTAATGGGGGCTTTAGTTCCAGGTCTCTCAAACAGTAATGAAGAGCAGATCTGGGTGGAGATATACTGGTCTTAAAGGCTTAGAGATAATGCAAGTATGGTACGCTGGAGATAGGATGATACTACCTGTCCGAGGAGGTGATTAAAGCTGGATGCGACAGTGTGTTGGGAGTGCTTGATGGTAGAATACTGAATGGAAATATTGTGGGGATCCTTGGATCTTGGTATACTGCTTTGGGGTGATTTCTGTGTAAAAGCTTTGCTTATCATTATACCCATAATGGGGGCTTTGGTTGCCACTATGGTGGGGGGGATGGAGATGAATGTGGCTTGTGACCGTCTCTAAGAGCTGAATGTGTCTCTAAAGGTCAGAAAGGTTGGGGACCACTGGACCAGAGGCTACCGAGTTGCATAGTGCATGAAAGTCACCAATGCATACTACTGACTCCATAACTGCAGACTCCAAACATCCTCTGGAATAAATGTCAGTACAAAAACTGTGTTCTGGGAGTTTCATGCCATGGGTTTCCATGCTTGCCTTACATTAGTAAGCGTAATTCTAAGCGTTGGAAGGACTCCGGAGCAGTGAAAACGTGTTCTTTGCAGTGATGGCTCATACTTCTCTATCTGGGATCTGATGGACAAGTCTGATTTTTGCAAATGACAGAAGACCATTACCTCTCTGACAGCATGGTGCCAACTGTAAAGTTTGCTAAAAGAGGCATAATGCTATAGGGTTGTTTTTCAGGGGTCAACCTAGACCCCTTTATTCCATTGAAGAAAAATCTTACTGCTTCGGTATACTATGACATTTTAGACAATTATATACTTCCAACTGTATGGGAACAGTTTGGGGAAGGCCCTTTTCTGTTTCCAATGATTGTGCCCAGTGCATAAAACAAGGTCCATAAAGACATGGTTGGGGGAATTTGATGCAGATGAACATGACCGGCTGTGCAAAGTCCTGACCTCAACCACATCCAACCCCTTTGGGATGCACTAGATAAAGATTGCAAGCCAGGGCCCCTCGTTCAACATCAGTGTCTGACTCCACAAATGTTCTTGTGGATGAATAGACAAACATTCTCACAAACACCTCCAAAGTCTTGTAGAAAGTCTTTCCAGAAGAGTGGATAATATTAAAGCTGCAAAAGGGAGAACCAACTCCATATTAATGCCTATGGGTTTAGGATGGGATGTCGTAAAAGCTCCTTTTGGGGCGATGCATAGTGCCCCAATACTTTTTTTTAAATGTAGAACTAAATTGTTAAAAAAAAATTGTGCCCTTTTTTCCACAATATGTTCTTGGAAAATTTTGCAGAGCTGGATTTTGATATGCACTGCTGGCTATCATTATTCATAAAGGGAAAGCTAGAGAATATTCATTTCCGGTGAAGCCTCTGCACGCGGCAGCATTGTGGACTCCTGGGCACAAAGTAATAACACTTCTAGGATTTCAAAATGTTGATGTCAGCATTAACAAACTGTTGCTTAATTATAAGCCTGTCAAAGATCACAGGCGAGGATTATTGAAGTAAATGCCTTTCAAGTGCTCAAGGTGTTGCTGTGACAACCTCAGCAGAGACGGGGATTGTTAGGGGCCGACTAACTGTGGACTTTCCATTCCAAAGGAGTTTAAATCATCCAAATCAGTGGCTGCCTAGCAAATACTTTAATCACCGTAAACACACATTGAAGAAGAGAGGGAAGTAGGAGAACGGTACAATTACTACATTATCTCGTATTGATTCACGCCAATCTGATTTACAGATTTACAGTGTGACCAGGAATGCAGAACAAGAGGCTTCCCTTTAATAACCAATGTTCCTTCATTTTTACTAGTTAATAATTACTCAAAATGTTTTTTAAAAAAATGTAAATAATTACCATGTATGATTGTAATGCAATGTAATTGGTGGCAGAAGAAGCTTAGGACGTAAGAGACCTGATGAACTGGAACTCGCTGACTCTATTGGTACAGTTAAAACGCTGAGAAGACAAACCTCACACGGGATTCCGGTTCCACCATGTATTATACATTGTCGTCATCTTTTCTGAGAAGTCCACTTTTCAATGCAATGTTGGGCTCTCATCCTAGAGATTTCATAGTATATCATTCCCATACGGCATTGTATTAAAGTGACATATACAGGTGCTTCTCACAAAATTAGAATATCATCAAAAAGTTAATTTATTTCAGTTCTTCAATACAAAAAGTGAAACTCATATATTATATAGAGTCATTACACACAGAGTGATCTATTTCAAGTGTTTATTTCTGTTAATGTTGATGATTATGGCTTGCAGCCAATGAAAACCCAAAAGTCATTATCTCAGTAAATTAGAATACTTTATAACACCAGCTTGAAAAATGATTTTAAAATCCGAAATGTTGGCCTACTGAAATGTATGTTCAATAAATGCACTCAATACTTGGTTGGAGCTCCTTTTGCATCAATTACTGCATCAATGCAGCGTGCCATGGAGGTGATCAGGCACTTTATGTAGAAGCTATTTTTATAAATTTGACATATTATTTTTTGACGGATCAGGACTAGAAACAGTGATTCAGCATGGCCATTTTTTTGAGGGGTTTTAAGCTTTGTTTTATTTATTTTTATTTACTTCACACTGTGTGCCACCCATAAGGTCTTTAAAAAGGAGAGAGGTTCATTTTAATAAATTCTTTTTATTGCTGATTTACCCTGTAACTGTGACTTGTATATTAGCTCCAGTTACAGGGGAAATTCAGCCTACTGCCTACATAGTAGAATTTATCAAGATCTCCTAAGAACTTACAGCTCCCTTCCTAAACCCAGTGATCACATGATCACTGGGTCCAGAGGAGGGAGCACTGTTAATGTTACCTATACTATATACACAGCTTTTGTTCAGAGCTGTGTATACAGTGATCAGGAAGGGAGGAATGGTACTAAACCATCTCTGCCATCTCTATGGAGAGTCCAGCTGCAGTTTGTCCACTTCTATAAGGATCTCATGCAGGCTGCTTCCACTGCACTGACTTGTAAAAACTTTAGTTCAGAGTTTAGTCGTTCATAGGTCTATGGGTGGTTTAAAAGTAGTTAATGCGTAGCAGGTAGGAGAACTTTAGATTTATTTTTTTTTGCAGAGGAGAAAAAACGATGTTGCCCTAGTGGTAAAAAATGGACACATAGACTAAAAATAAATGGAAATCAGATCCAGAGCAGACATACAAAATTGGCATTTGAATGTGGCAAACAAACGATCAGTCCAATATTGATATCGAGTTACGGTAGTTGGTTTTGTCCGACCTATGCAATGCCCCTAGCACCAATAGCTCCTCAGATTGTTTTAACCTTTATAAAACATGAAGGAGCATTTATGATATATTAGGCTTACAGTTTGACAATATTATAAATCTCTTCTGACAAGTGTTTTTAATGCCAAAAATACATCTTATTGAACCTTTACATTACATCATAAATGATTTAATCTAACATGTGGTCAAACATACATGTAGATTTTTTTTTACCATCTTAGACCAATAAATCAGACCACTAGCCATAGGGAATTTTTGAGTGAAAGTGTTCATCTATTAGTCTGATTCTAGCTAATCTAACAAAAAAAAGAATTTAAATTCCCTTGTTGGTCCCACTAGAATCAAGTTTTGTTTTATAAAGATGCTAATATACTTTGAATAGCTGTCAGTCAACAGCCATCTTGGCTTCCCCATACACGTGGATGCTCAGTTCAGCCAAGCGTTCATGTGTAGTCAGTGGAGAGATTGGCGTAAACCACAGCCAGACACTTCTGTTGGCTCCTAATCTTAAAGCAGAATTACGGTAATGTATCTGACGTTCCAACTCATATTTTGTTAGAACAGATATAATATTTATACAAAAAAAGTTTTTGCTTAGCGTTTACTTGTATTAAGTGTATTGGGCTTTGACTTTGAGATTTTTTCTTGGTGTAGAAAAGTGGTCCCCAACCTTTTGAGCTGAAAAATCCCAGCATTTTACAAAGTCTGTAGCTTTCAGGGCTTGCTGGGGATCAGAGTTTGAAAAAGATGAAAAATTACAGTTTGAAGAACATAACTCTGGTTCAAAATCAGTCTTGTATATGATATGAATTGTCTTAAGAATGATCTTGGAGTTCCCTAAATGGCGAGAGCAGGGTTGGACTGGCCCACCAGAGAACTGGAGAATCCTCCGGTGGGCCCTGCCTTATCCTTCAGGAGACTACATAGTGCAAAACTTGCAGCTGCTATAGTGCTGTTGAGTTAGGGAGAAACGTGGGCCCTCAGAATAAAATCCTCTGGGGGGCCCAATGTTTCCAGTCCGATGCTGGGCGACAGCATTGGACCATTTAATAGTCTAAATAAGGCTACATTCACACGTTCAGTATTTGGTCAGTATTTTACATCAGTATTGGTAGGCCAAAACCAGGAGTGGCACACACTACTTCTGTATTTTTCACTCACCCTTGGTTTTGCGGTTTTGGCTTACAAATACTGATATAAAATATTGACCAAATACTGAACGTGTGAACGTGGCCTTCAATAGGGCCCTGAAGAAATTACATAAATTATCTCAACCCTGGGCCGTTCAAAACGATCTATTGGTTGTGATACTTGTTTCTTACTTCCTTCAGTAGACTGTTCCATAACTGTTTACATATAAAGGTGTATGGCATATAAATTTCTCTTCAAATAGAAGGACAATGAATCCAGACATCAGCACGTCCAAGAATTTTAAATTTTTCCACTGATTTTCTAATCGAATTGAAAATGGAAACTAATCCTTTAATTGGTTGGCCATTGCTTTGCCAAGAACTATCGTGGCCTGATAGGTCTCATTGATGTCGACCACACATGGTTTAATTGAATGCCTGATTCCACTGTCGCTCCTTAAGGGGCTGTTAATACAATCAGAGTATGACTGTCAACGCAGACCAATAGCAGTCAAATTCTCCCTGCGTTTTGCTGTCTGGTAATAATCCAATCAGTTTATATTGGATTATTTATATTAGATCCGGAGCCACATAGTCTGTTGCATATAAGATGCCAGCAAATTGCTAAATTTGATTTGGTTCCCTGCTGCCCCAACAAATGAATGTTTAAAACAAGCCCACCATGTTTCTGATCACTGGGGTAATCTGACGTTGATCAAGCTTCCACATATACAGCCCTGGCTTCAATATTGCACTTGGTGGCGAACTGTCTTACTGGGATGTACATCAACAATATTCTGAATGATCAGAAAATGGAGGTTTATAGGAAGAGAACTGAACCAAGCAGAAACTGAGCGGTCATACAATACTGACTAGACAAGAACTACATGCACATAAATAAACTATAACAAATAGCACAGCATCACCTGCTGTGTGCTCAACACAGTCCCTCCACAACATGTCCAGAATCCCAGAGTGTCTATCAGACATATCCTCCTCCTTCTTCTCCTCTCGCTTCCTCAAGCTCAATGTGGACAAATCTGAACTCATCATCTTTCCTCCATCTCACAGATCTTCCTTACCCGACCAAGCTATAACAATTAATGACATCACACTTTCCCCAGTACCGGATGTCCGCTGCCTCGGAGTAACCTTTGACTCTGCCCTTTCCTTCAAACCACACATCCAAGCTCTTTCCACCTCCTGTCGCCTCCAGCTCAAAAATATTTCCAGAATCCGTCCTTTCCTCAACCCTCAATCTACTAAAATGCTTGTGCATGCCCTCATCATCTCCCGCCTCGACTACTGCAACATCCTTTTCTGTGGTCTCCCTGCTAACCCCTCGCACCTCTCCAGTCCATCCTTAACTCTGCTGCCCGACTAATTCATCTCTCTCCTCGCTACTCCTCTGCTGCTCCCCTCTGCAAATCTCTTCACTGGCTCCCATTCCCTCAGCGTATCCAGTTCAAATAACTAATACTGACCTACAAGGCCATCTACAACCTGTCTCCTCCATACATCTCTGAACTAATCTCCCGATACCTTCCCTCACGTAATCTCCGGTCCTCCCAAGACCTCCTTCTCTCCTCCACACTTATTCGCTCCTCACCCAACCGCCTCCAAGACTTCTCCCGAACTGCCCCTATTCTCTGGAATTCTTTGCCCCAACAAGTCCGACTATCAACCACATTCGGATCCTTCAGACGGAACATGAAAACCCACCTCTTCAAGAAAGCCTAAAGCCTGCAATGACCCCGCTACCTCCTTCTCTCTCACCACTGCCGGTGATATCACCTCAACCAACACCAGAACTGCTGCAACCCACCAACCCACTGTCTCCTTCCCCCACCATCCTGTAGCATGTAAGCCCGAAAGGGTAGTGTCCTCTCCCCTCTGTATCAGTCTGTCATTGTTAGTTTGTTTACTGTAAGTGATATCTCTAATTTGTATGTTACCCCTTCTCATGTACAGCACCATGCAATCAATGGTGCTGTATAAATAAATAATAATAATAATAAGCCAGCTGCTGTTGTATATTCTGTCAAGTACAAGCACTGATGTTGTAAATCACACAATGCAGGTCAGATGTCCTTTAATACATTTTACATTTAAACTTTTTTTTCATATTGAAAGCATTAAAAAAAATTATAAGCTTCTCTTTTATATTAAACACTAATGGGTGTGAGATCCCTCTTTTTTCAAGGACCCATTTATTTGAATTTGCAAGTTTGAACACTGATTTTTTTTTCCTGTAAAAAACACGGACATATGAATAGGTCCATAGACTATACTTGGTAAGTGTTCTATATGTGAAAAACAGACATAATAATAATATAATAATAATAATACATTTTATTTCTATAGCGCTGACATATTCCGCAGCACTTTACATTTCAGAGGGGATTTGTACAGACAATAGACATTACAGCATAACAATAATCACATAGATTATAACAAATACCAAGAGGAATGAGGGCCCTGCTCGCAAGCTTACAATCTATGAGGAAAGAGGTAGACACGAAAGGTGGGTGGTAGCAATTGCCCTGATTGTTTGGACCAGCCATAATGTTAAGTGTGTAACAGTACAGACACAGAGGGCTAATGGATGCATAAAACATGTGGGAACATGATGCGGGGAACCTGGTTATGGAAAAACTTTTGACTGTGCCACCCAGGGATAGATTAGGTTAATGTGTTGAGGCGATAGGCCAGTCTGAATAAATGCGTTTTCAGGGCACGCTTAAAATTGTGGGGATTGGGGACTAATCGTATTGACCTGGAAAGTGCATTCCAAAGAATTGGCGCAGCACGTGTAAAGTCTTGGAGACGGGAGTGGGAGGTTCTGATTATTGAGGATGCTAACCTCAGGTCATCAGCAGAACGGAGGGCACGGGTAGGATGGTATACTGAAACAAGGGAGGAGATGTAGGGTGGTGCTGAGCCATGGAGGGCTTTGTGGGTGAGGGTAATAAGTTTATACTGAATTCTGGAGTGGATGGGTAGCCAGTGTAATGACTGGCACAAGGTAGAGGCATCTGTGTAACAATTGGTGAGGAATATGATTCTGGCTGCAGCATTCAAGACAGATTGGAGAGGGGAGAGTTTGGTAAGAGGGAGACTGATTAGAAGAGAGTTACAATAGATGAGACGAGAATGAATAAGAGAAACAGTAAGAGTTTTTGCAGAGTCAAAAGTAAGAAAAGGTCGAATTCTAGAAATGTTTTTGAGGTGCAGATGACAAGAGCGAGCCAGTGATCGAATGTGGGGGGCAAAGGAAAGCTCGGAGTCAAGTATGACCCCAAGACAGCGGGCATGTTGCTGGGGAGTAATAGTGGAACCACATACAGAAATGGCAATGTCGGGTATAGGTACATTAGTAGAGGGAGGAAACACAAGGAGTTCAGTCTTTGACAGGTTCAGTTTCAGATATAGTGAGGACATGATGTTAGACACAGCGTTTAGACAATCGCCGGTGTTTTCTAGTAAGGCTGGCGTGATGTCAGGAGAAGAAATGTATAATTGGGTGTCGTCAGCATAGAGATTGTACTAGAAAACAAATCTACTGATTGTTTGACCAATAATAATAATAATAATAATAATAAATTTTATTTTTATAGCGCCGACATATTCCGCAGCACTTTACATTTCAGAGGGGATTTGTACAGACAATAGACATTACAGCATAACAATAATCACATACAGTAGATTATAACAAATACCAAGAGGAATGAGGGCCCTGCTCGCAAGCTTACAGTCTATGAGGAAAGAGGGAGACACGAAAGGTGGGTGGTAACAGTTACCCTGATTGTATGGACCAGTCATAATGTTAAGTGTGTAACAGTACAGACACAGAGGGCTAATGGAGGCATAAAGCATGTGGGAACATGATGCGGGGAACCTGGTTATGGTAAAACTTTTGGCTCTGCCACACAGGGATAGATTAGGTTAATGTGTTGGGGTGGTAGGCCAGTCTGAATAAATGCGTTTTCAGGACACGCTTAAAATTGTGGGGATTGGGGACTAATCGTATTGACCTGGGAAGTGCATTCCAAAGAATTGGCGCGGCACGTGTAAAGTCTTGGAGACGGGAGTGGGAGGTTCTGACTATTGAGGATGCTAATCTCAGGTCATCAGCAGAACGGAGGGCGCAGGTAGGGTGGTATACTGAAACAAGGGAGGAGATGTAGGGTGGTGCTGAGCCATGGAGGGCTTTGTGAGTGAGGGTAATAAGTTTATACTGAATTCTGGAGTGGATGGGTAGCCAGTGTAATGACTGGCACAAGGTAGAGGCATCGGTGTAACGATTGGTGAGGAATATGATCCTGGCTGCAGCATTAAAGACAGATTGGAGGGGGGAGAGTTTGGTAAGAGGGAGACCGATTAGAAGAGAGTTACAATAGTCGAGACGAGAATGAATAAGAGAAACAGTAAGAGTTTTTGCAGAGTCAAAGGTAAGAAAAGGTCGAATTCTAGAAATGTTTTTGAGGTGCAGATGACAAGAGCGAGCCAGTGATCGAATGTGGGGGGCAAAGGAAAGCTCGGAATCAAGTATGACCCCAAGACAGCGGGCCTGTTGCTGGGGAGTAATAGTGGAACCACACACAGAAATGGCAATGTCGGGTATAGGTACATTAGTAGAGGGAGGAAACACCAGGAGTTCAGTCTTTGACAGGTTCAGTTTCAGATATAGTGAGGACATGATATTAGACACAGCGTTTAGACAATCGCAGGTGTTTTCTAGAAAGGCTGGCGTGATGTCAGGAGAAGAAGCGTATAATTGGGTGTCATCAGCATAGAGATGGTACTGGAAATCAAATTTACTGATTGTTTGACCAATAGGGGCAGTGTACAAGGAGAAGAGGAGGGGACCTAGAACCGATCCTTGGGGGACCCCAACAGTAAGGGGAAGATGAGAGGAGGAGGAACTGGCAAAAGATACAGTAAAGGAGCGGTCGGAGAGATAGGAGGAGAACCAGGAGAGAACGGTATCCTTGAGGCCAATGGAACGGAGCATAGTGAGGAGGAGCTGATGATACACAGTGTCGAATGCTGCAGAGAGATCCAAGAGAATTAGCATGGAGTAGTGACCATTTGATTTAGCTGTTAGCAGATCATTAGAGACTTTAGTGAGGGCAGTTTCAGTGGAGTGTAAAGAGCGGAAACTGGATTGGAGAGGGTCGAGAAGAGAGTTTTCTGAGAGATAGCGGATAAGACGGGAGTGGACCAGGCGTTCCAGGAGTTTAGAGATGAAGGGAAGATTAGAGACAGGTCTATAGTTAGCGGCACAGTTTTGGTCGAGGGATGGTTTTTTAAGTAGTGGATGTATGATGGCATGCTTAAATGAGAAGGGAAAAATACCAGAAGAGAGAGAGAGGTTAAATATTTTAGTTAGGTGAGGGGTGACAGCAGGGGAAAGGGACTGAAGGAGCTGTGACAGAAATGGGTCACTGGTGCAAGTAGTTGGGCGAGAAGATGCAAGGAGCCTGCTTACTTCTTCTGTGACTGGTTCAAAATCAGAGAGTGAGTTCGATGCAGTGGGGGAGGGAGGACAGTGCATGGTATGAGGTGATTGGGAGATAATTTCCTGTCGGATCTGGTCAATTTTTTCTTTGAAGTAATTGGCCAGATCGTCAGCTCGGAGCTCCGTGGTTGGGGCCTGTACTCTTGGATTGAGTAGAGAATGAAAAGTGTCAAAGAGACGTTTCGGGTTAATGGACAGTGAGGTGATGAGGGTGTTGAAATAGGTTTGTTTGGAGAGGTGAAGGGCAGTGTTGTATGTTCTAAGCATAAACTTATAAACTTATAATGGATGAAATCTTAGTGTAGATTGGATTTTCTCCACAGACGTTCGGCGCACCGCTGCAGGAAACGTGTTTGCAGGGTGTGCCAGGGTTGTCGCCGTCTGTGTTGTGGTGTTCTATTTATAGGGGGTGCAAATTCATCCAGGGCACTTTGAAGTGTTTCATTGTAATGCTTCAATGCAGAATCAGGACATGAGAGGGAGGAGATAGGGGCCAATGAAGACTGCAAGTTCTTCATTTGTTTCTGGGTGTTAATGGCCTGTATGTTTCTATAAGTGTGGACAGTGGGGGTGACCTGAGCAGACTGGCAGTTCTTGCTAGAGAATGAAAGAAAATTGTGGTCAGAGAGTGGGAGAGGGGAGTTTGCAAAATCATCCACTGCACAAAGCCGAGAGAAGACCAAGTCGAGGGAGTTTCCGTCTTCATGCGTTGGAGAATTAGTAAGCTGCAAAAGGCCAAACGAGGAGGTTAGAGATAAAAGGTGAGTAGCAGATGGGGAGAGGGGAAGAGCAATGGGGATGTTGAAATCTCCCATGATGAGGGTAAGAATGTCACAGGAGAGAAAATGTGGAAGCCAAGTGGCAAAATGATCCAGGAACTGTTGACAAGGGCCGGGAGGATGATACACCACTGCCACTCGCATGGAGAAGGGGGTGTAGAGTCTGACGGCATGGACCTCAAAAGAAGGGAAGACTAGTGAGGGATAACCTGAAAGGTACATTTTGGTGATAGGAGCAGACCAACGCCTCTACCTGCTCTATTGTCTGATCTTGGAGTATGAGAGAAGTGTAGTCCATCATATGAAAGAGCAGCAGCAGCGGTAGTGTCTGACTGCTGGATCCAGGTTTCAGTAAGAGCCAGGAGGTTAAGAGAATTAGAAAGGAAAAAGTCATGAATGAAGGAGAGTTTGTTACACACTGAGCGAGAATTCCAAAGTGCACAATTAAGAGAGAAAGATGGCATGCCGGAATATTAATAAGATTAGAGGGGTTTCTGAGTGTAGCAGTTGGGGGGTTTGACTTTCTGTAACATGGGGGACTAGGGTTGGGAGCAATGTCTCCTGCAACTAGGAGAAGGAGGATAGAAAGAGTGAGCAGATGGTTAAGTGATTTGTGAGAGCGTCTCTTATGTTGAATGGTGGGACTGACTGGATCTGTGCAATTTAACAATGTGAAAAGAGCGTGAGTGCTATACATAGGAGAGGAAAGGAATCTGAATGAAACCCAAGAGAGATAGATAGACAAATAGAACAAATCAATATAGATATACGGTAATATACAATATATGCATATTTCTGTAAATAACTGCATATTGCATATATTTTCTATAACTGTCTATAAGAAATTTTTTTAAACATAATTACAGATTGTTACTTTTACTCATATGATATAAAAAGAGCTATGACTTATGGACTTTAGGTATACAAATTATTCATTGCAAATAATGTAAAGAAGCAAGACAAAAGAATCGATGCCTTCGAAAAGTAGTGCTGGAGAAAGATGTTATCAATACCATGGATGACAAGAAGAACAAACAAATAAATCTTGGAACAAATCAAGCCAAACACTTCACTGGAAGCAAGGATCACCAAGCTACAACTTGCCTAATTTGGACCCATTGTACGAAGAGAGCGATCACTGTATAAAGACAACATGGTCAGAAGAATAGAGGGAACAAGACAAAGAAGAAGACCAGCAACCCGAAGGCTTGATAAAATCAAGATAACAGAGGAGAATACCCTGATAGTCCTATCAAGGCCTACACAGCGTTCATCCATGAAGTCATCATGGCTCAAGATCGAGCTGAACGATGTTAATTAATACATGATAATAAATAATTTAGATATTTGTACTACTTTTCATATTTTTGTTATGAATTACTATGTATTTATGTACCTATATGTGTATAGGTTTATGAGAGAAAGAAAGAAAGAAGAGCTGATCAAAAAAGATTTGTAGGAAATAGTGATGAGCGACTGTGCTCATTACTCGAGTTTTCCGAGCATGCTCAGGTGTTCTCCGAGTATCTTGGGCGTGCTCGTAAATTATGTCTGAGTCCCCGCAGCTGCATGATTTGCGGCTGCTAGACAGCCTGAATACATGTGGGGATTCCTTAACAAACAGACAATCCCTGCATGTATTCAGGCTGTCTAGCAGCCGCAAATCATGCCGCTGCGGGGACTCAGACATAATTTACGAGCACGCCCAAGATACTCGGAGAACACCTGAGCATGCTCGGAAAACTCGAGTAACAAGCACACTCGCTCATCACTAGTAGGAAATAGTCCAACACCATGTTGGTAGTCCTTGGTGCCTGTCTACAGCTCCATGAACCTCCTCTACCTGTCAACCTCCCCTTACACCTCTTCTGATTAGTCAGCCCGGTGTAACTTCATGCTTATGTCGTGCCGCAATTATGACGTTGCAATTGACCTAGTAATCAGAAGTGTTGCCATGGATGCCGGCAGGCCGGGAGAGGCTATCATGGCTCTGATCCAGAGCCAGGGACTGCCAACATGGTCATTGGAACAATCCTTCAAATCTTTTTGTTTGACTCTAACGGAGGAATAGATAGATCTACAAGGTTAAACTGATTTCCCTTCTTTTCGTCCACACCAACCTGGAACATGATGTACTGTATTTTTCCAATCCTACCTTCATTACCTTTCCTTTATCATTCAGTAGTTCTGAAATGTTTGTACCATCAACGTTAATAGATGTCCGATTTATTAAAAAAGCGGCTGTCCCTTGCATACACTATTTAAAGCTACGAACTATAAAGCTTGGAACTATAAAAGGGGACACCACCCAATAATAAATGCTCGTAATAATTAGCATAAAAGATCCATTTCAAAATGCAGCCGACTTTGTGGAGCCTCACATCTCTAAATTAAATGGCTTCAAGTATTTATCCAGAGACTGTTGTATTTTACAACCTTGGCCTGTAACAATGTTAAAATGCTATAAACGGTGGGAGTCCTGGACTTCAAAGGCTCTGAGCATTTTCACGTAATTACTTGTAATTATCCTGTTTAGTGACAGTGATGTTCAGTCTCTTTACATGATGATTGTCTCCTTTTATATCTCTTGTGGAAATTATCAACTGCTTAATTGATTGCACCTTTTTACCTTAAACCAGAATAACATGATCTGTAATGAACACAGGACAACAGACACTTCTGCTCTTTAATTACCCAAGAATCATGACTCTCTCAGTACACAGCATTAGCCTCTCTTTTATCTACTAAAGACTATAATTCTCTGCACCGAAGCAAATCAGAAATTCAGGGTTTTTTTTTTCCAAACAGCTGTAAAATTTAATCATGTGTAATCATTTGCAAATTATTATTTATTTCTCTGCACATAAGCATCTTTCAATTCACTTTTGTTATGTGTTTTAAAACCGTTGCGGTAACTTGCGGTACTGTTTTGTAGATTAAATATAGGATTATGATTTTTTTTTTTTCATTATTTGGGTGCAGATTTATGAAACTTTCCTAAAGAAAAAGTCTTTTGTAAGACAGTTTTGCAATTGGGTTTTCATTAATAATTTGCACCATTTGCCTTCTATAGCCTATTGTATTGCGCTGTCTATGGCTGAATGCAGATCAGGTTAATTGAAAAGCCGTCAGTCAGTGAGTTGGTTCTTACAGGAGAGTTTTAACTCTTCTACTTTACTTTTTCTGAGCTTTTTTCAGCTGATTTATGAACACAAACCACATCAAATTTGTGTGTTCAGGGAAGCACAGAGAGTGTAAAAGTCATTTTGAAAAAAATAAATAAAATCTAAATGCAAAAGTAATTTTGTAATGGGCTCACTTGTTGAAGTGGATATTCTAATCCATTAGTAATTGGTCAGTGTAAACAACATGGTCAAAAGTGATCGTAAAGCAGACAGGACTTGCCTGACAGCAAGTGGATTAGTGGATTAGTGAGGACCAGGACTGCAAGGTATGCGGGATGGAAAATACACAAGTGGAGAAGGAAACACCAGAAGATACAGAGCCACAAGTGTGGATATACCTTGTTGTTGCAGCAGGGTTGTAGTGTGAACAGTACCAGTATAGCAAGAGTTCATTATGCTTGCAGCAAACAAATGGTTAACTGCAGATCAGCAATGATCAATAGGTAACTGAATACTTGCTTGCTGTGATTGTGATTTACAGACTGCTTGCTGTGATCTGTGAATTGCAGACTGTTGCAGCAGCATTGTAGTGTGAACAGCACCAGCATAGAATATTTTGTTGTGCTTACAACAAACAAATGGTCTGAGCCAGGAAGTACATACAGATAGTAAACAAGCAAAGTTTGCTGAAAAGATGATTAGCCAGCTGAGAGAAATGGTGATAAGTAAACATGAGTGGATCGTTCTGGGGAGGATCAAGTTCGAATCAAATCTCCTAAAATTCGTGGCTTCACACAAATTCAAATATTTTGAGATTCAGTTCATGGTTCACAGAAAAAACTTGTCCACACCATTTCCCACCCAGCAGAAGCATCAGAGAGTGGGCTAATGTAACTGCGTTGATGCATGGGTCTCCCCATAATGTCCTGCTGCTTTTACATCTTGCAGATTATCATACATTGTACGATAGTTGGTGAATAAGTGGGATATCACAGATCAGTGATATCACTTCCTGCCGACTTCAACTCAAAAATATTTCACAAATCCATTCATTCCTCAACCAAAAATCTGCAAAAACCCTAGTCCATGCCCTCATCATCTCTCGCCTTGACTACTGCAACCTCCTGCTCTGTGGCCTCCCCTCGAACACTCTCGCACACCTCCAATCTATTCTAAACTCTAAACTCTAAACTAATCCACCTGTCCCCCCGCTATTCCCCAGCTTCTCCCCTCTGTCAATCCCTTCACTGGCTCCCCATTGCCCAGAGACTCCAGTACAAAACCCTAACCATGACATACAAAGCCATCCACAACCTGTCTCCTCCATACATCTGTGACCTCGTCTCCCGGTACTTTCCTGCACGCAACCTCCCATCCTCACAAGATCTCCTTCTCTACTCCCCTCTTATCTCCTCTTCCCACAATCGCATACAAGATTTCTCTCGTGCATCACCCCTACTCTGGAACTCTCTACCACAACATATCAGACTCTCACCTACCATCGAAACCTTCAAAAAGAGCCTGAAGACCCACCTCTTCCGACAAGCCTATAACCTGCAGTAACCACCGATCGACCAAACCGCTGCATGACCAGCTCTACCCTCGCCTACTGTATTCTCACCCATCCCTTGTAGATTGTGAGCCTTCGCGGGCAGGGTCCTCTCTCCTCCTGTACCAGTTATGACTTGTATTGTTTAACATTATTGTACTTGTTTTTATTATGTATACCCCTCCTTACATGTAAAGCGCCATGGAATAAATGGCGCTATAACAATAAATAATAATAATAATCAGCAGCAGCAGTTCCCAGTGGAGTCACTGGAGAGTTTACTTATTATTATTCATTTATTATACATTGCTTATATAGCGCCATCATATTCCGCAGCGCTATACATACATTAAAATTAGGGATGAGTGAGCACTAAAATGCTCCAGTGCTCGTTACTCGAACCGAGCAATTCCTAATGCTCAGATGCTCGTTTTCAGTAACACATATAATTGGAGTCAATGTGAAATTTGTGCATTTTTCCAGCAGAGGAGGTCTGGGGGACAGTGAAAATGTTGAAATGGATTGAAAAAGTGCACAATGGAAGGAGAACAGCATGGGGAAGACCCCTGGAAACATCTCTCACTCCCAGATCACTGCTGAGAACAATGGTGTCACACTTTTAGGGTACCATTACACTTAGCGATGCACCAGCGATCCCGACAACGATATGGATCGCTGGTGCATCGCTAAGTGGTCGCTAGTGAGCTGCCACACAGGCAGATCTCACCAGCGACATAGCAGGGGTCGGGGGTCGCTACTTACCTGTCAGACGCAGCGATCCTGGCGTCCTCCCGCCCACCTCCACGCCTCGCTCGTCGGCGCCACAGGAAGCGCAGCAGGAAGTGGCCGACGAGGAATGGTCCAGGACCTTCTCGCGCGACCAACGATGAGCAGCGGGGGAGTCGGTCGAAGGTAAGTATCACATGTAGCGATATCGCTAGCAATATCGCTGTAACGTCACAAAATCAGTTACTTTACAGCAATATTGCTAGCGATATTGCAGTGTGTAACGGGGGCTTAACTCCAGTTTAAGGAGTGACAATAAAACATTCAAAATTGAAGACAACTGAGCTTACAGGAAAAAAAATGTTAAGAAACATTTTTTCCTGTAAAATGACTTGTATATAAGGCAATAATTTTTTTAAGAAAAATGAAAAAAAATAATAATTTAAATAAACAAAAATTGAATTTTTTATTTGAAAGAATTGGAATTATCAATGTAATTTGTGAAGGAAACAAGAAGTGCCAAAGATTAGGAACTAGCTAGCCTATCACCTCAACATACTTATCAAACTATCCCTGTTTTGCCCATACAAAATTTTATTCAAAACTAGGACCCTCGTCTGTTCAAACACCATGTATGCACTTAATAGCCCTCTGTGTCTGTACACATACTGGTTGGTGACCGTTTCATGCAGCATTACGTGAATACCCTATTAATTATATTGATGGCTGGACTGTACAATGAAAGCAATTGTTGCAATCCACCTTTCGTGTCTCCCGTATTCCGTCATAGACAGAAAGCTTGTGAGCAGGGCCCTCACTCCTCTTGGTATGTGTTGATTTATGTGATGATTGTTATTTTGTAATGTCTTTAATTGTCTGTACAAGTCCCCTTTAAAATGTAAAGTGCTGTGGAATATGTTGGCGCTATAGAAATAAAATTATTATTTTTATTATGGCAGGCCTCATACACATTCTGTCATATAGTGGTACTCTTAGACTCATAAAAACTCTGTACACAGTGCAAAGCCTGCCAAAAATTACAAACAGGGTCATCCATAAACTCTTCAAGGCACCAACTGTGGTACCTCATTCAAATATAGTGAACAAAGCGTAGTAGTGGTACTTCTACATTCATAAAAGCTCTGCACACAGTGCAAAGCCTGCCAAAAATTTCAAGCAGGGTCATCTATACACACATCAAGGCACCAACTGTAGTACCTCATTCAAATACTGTGAACAAAGTGTAGTTGTGGTACTTTTAAACTCATAAAGGCTTTGTGCACAGTTCAAAGTCTGCCAAAAACTACAAGCAGAGTCATCCATATACCCTTCAAGGTACCAATTGGAGTGCCTCACGAAAAAATGAAGAAAATGTAGTTGTGGCACTTATTCACTCATAAAGGCTTTGCATACAGTGCAAAACCAGGAAAAAAAATATAAGAAGGATAATACAGTTATTAATAGACCCTTGACGGCAACAACTTGTGGGCCTCATCAAAATATTATAAAAGTGTAGTTGATGTACTCCTACACTCATAAAGACTTTGCATAAAGTGCGAAGCCAGGAAAAAACTATAAGTAGGGTCATGCAGTCATCGATAGACCAACAACTGGTGGGCCTCATTCAAATATTATTATTATTATAATTTATTTATATAGCGCCATTAATTCCATGGTGCTGTACATGAGAAGGGGGGTTACATACAAAGTTATAGATATTGTTAACAGTAAACAAATTTACAATGACAGACTGGTACAGAGGGGAGGGGACCCTGTCCTTGCGGACTTACATTCTACGAGATAGTGGGGAAGAGACAGAAGGACGGGGGTGCAGCAGCTCTGGTGGTGATGAGGTGGCAGCTCAGGTGGTGGTGAGGCGGCAGAATGGTCATTGCAGGCTGTAAGCTTTCCTGAAAAGATGGGTTTTCAGGTTCCGTTTGAAGGATCCGAGGGTGGTGGATAATCGGGCGTGTTGAGGCATGGCATTCCTGAGGATACGGGATATTCGGGAGAAATTTTGGAGGCGGTTGTGTGAGGAACGAGTAAGTGTGGAGGAGAGTAGGAGGTCTTGGGAGGATCGAATATTACGTGAGGGAAGATATTGGGAGATTAGTTCAGAGATATAGGGAGGGGAAAGGTTGTGTATGGCTTTGTAGGTCAGTGTTAGTAGCTTGAACTGGATTCGTTGGGGAATTGGGAGCCAATGGAGGGATTTGCAGAGGGGGGAGACAGGGGAGTAGCGAGGAGAGAGGTGGATTAGGGCCCCGTTACACATAGCAACTCACCAGCGATCCCGACAACGATATCAACGTGTCAGGATCACTGGTGAGTCGCTACATGATCGCTGGTGAGCGGTCAGACAGACAGCTTCACCAGCAATCAGCACCAGCGACGCCGAGCGCGCGGCGTCGCTGTGTACTTAGTTACCAGCGCACTGATGCAGGGAGCTGGTAACTAAGGTACACATTGGGTTTCTAAGGGATGTGCGTCACTTAGAAACCTGATGTGTACCTAAGTTACCAGCTCCCTGCATCAGCGCGCTGGTAACTAAGGTACACATCGGGTTTCTAAGCACAGCGCCATGCTTAGAAACCCTGCGTTTACCTTAGTTACCAGCTGATCGCTGGTCTCCCGCGTTTCACACGCAGCGTTGCGTGCTGGCCAGCGGGAGACCAGCGACCAAAAAAATGTCCAGGGCTTTCCTACAGCGATCAGCGATACCGGCAGGGGGGTCGGTCGCTGATCACTGTCACACACAGCGATCTCGCTGGTGAGATCGCTGTTGCATCACAAAAATTGTGACTCAGCAGCGATCTCGCTAGCGAGATCGCTATGTGTGATGGGGCCCTTTGTCGGGCAGCAGAATTGAGGACAGACTGGAGTGGTGCAAGAGAGTAAGCAGGGAGGCCACAGAGGAGAGTGTTGCAGTAGTCAAGGTGGGAGATGATGATGAAATATTGAAAATTAAAAACACTTTATGTGGTGGTGCATGAAAGTTGGGGCTAATCAAGGCTTTGTTCATTTTTATCAAAGTGGGCCTGTCAGCACTTTTTGTTGACAGGCGAAAGCAACTGTCTGTTATGACCCCCTAGCGGCACTAAAGACCTGCTCAGACAAGACACTAGCAACAGTGAAGTACAACATTTCCAAGATATTGAGGGACAGCTCATGCCAGGTGTTCAACTTTGAAACTCAATAGCTGAAGGTCACAGAGGAATTATGGAGTATGCTGGTTTTGTTGGCCAGGTATTGCTTGACCACTTTTAAAAACTTTTCCCTCCTTGTAAAGAAAAATGTCATGAAATTATTCCAGGTCTTTGACAGTGTAGCCCTGCCACTGATGTACCTGGTGTTTGTCTCCCTCACCCCTCCTCCTTGGTTGGGCAAGAAAGTTTGCCCCCTGCCACTAGCATTGTCTGATGGGAATTTTTTCAACATATTTTTCACAATGGCCTTCTAGCATAGTAACATTATAGTAGACCTCTCAGTCTCAGGAGGAGAGATGCAAGGTTCTCCTTGTAGCATAGTTCTTGCAAGGTTAACAACCAGTACTCTATTTTGGCCAAGATGAATGTAACTCGAGGGTCACGAGAAAGGCAGTGGTACGTAAAGTCTGCCATATGTGCAAGCTCCCTACAGCCAACACTTCCCTGTCTCCACCATGAAGACTATTCTCCATTTCCTCATCCTTTTCCTCCATCTCTTCCTACTCATTCCCATCATCAGCCCATCCATATAGGAGGGATGAGACAAAGCTTGTGTGGGTACTAGCCTCTGTGGGTACTAGCCAGCTCCTGCTCCTCTTCCTCATCCTCCACCTCTCCATTCTTACCCAATCTGCCTGAGCAATTGAGATGAGGCTGGTCTGGATAGTATCTCCCTGTCTCAAGTCTTCCTCCATCTCACCTAGTCCACATGCAAAGCTTCATTTTTAATTGTCATCAGTGACTGTTTAAGGCTAGTTTCACACTTGCTTTTTTTTGCAGCGCGTTTTTCCCGCAAAAAAACGCATTGAAAAAACGCATACAAAAGCATACAACTGCTGCGTTTTTTTCAAGCATTTTTATGAGCATGCATGAAAAAAACGCAGCGTTTGTATGCGTTTTTAGTGCGTTTTTACCGCGTTTGCGTTTTTTTCCAACATTAGGTGGCCCCTCACACTAACCCAAACCATGACTTTACTAACCCTAACCCTGACCCTAACCCTAACCCTAACCCTAACCCTGACCCTAACCCTAACCCTAACCCTGACCCTAACCCTTAACCAAACCATAATTAACCCTAACCCAAACCCTAAACCCTAACTAACCCTAACCCTAACCCTAACCCTAACCCTGACCCTAACCCTAACCCTAACCCTAACCCTGACCCTAACCCTAACCCTAACCCTGACCCTAACCCTTAACCAAACCATACTTAACCCTAACTAACCTTAACCCTAACCCTAACCCTAATCCTAACCCTGACCCTAACCCTTAACCAAACCATACTTAACCCTAACCCTGACCCTAACCCTAACCCTAACCCTGACCCTAACCCTTAACCAAACCATACTTAACCCTAACCCTGACCCTAACCCTAACCCTGACCCTAACCCTTAACCAAACCATACTTAACCCTAACTAACCTTAACCCTAACCCTAACCCTAACCCTAACCCTGACCCTAACCCTTAACCAAACCATACTTAACCCTAACCCTGACCCTAACCCTAACCCTGACCCTAACCCTTAACCAAACCATACTTAACCCTGACCCTAACCCTAACCCTGACCCTAACCCTTAACCAAACCATACTTAACCCTAACTAACCTTAACCCTAACCCTAACCCTAACCCTAACCCTTAACCAAACCATACTTAACCCTAACCCTGACCCTAACCCTAACCCTAACCCTAACCCTGACCCTAACCCTTAACCAAACCATACTTAACCCTAACCCTGACCCTAACCCTAACTCTGACCCTAACCCTTAACCAAACCATACTTAACCCTAACCCTGACCCTAACCCCAACCCTAACCCTGACCCTGACCCTTAACCAAACCATACTTAACCCTAAGCCTGACCCTAACCCCAACCCTAACCCTGACCCTGACCCTAACCCTAACCCTAAACCCCCTTAACTAACCCTAACTCTAACCCAAACCCCTAAATTCCATGGTTAACAAAAAAAAACGCATGTGCAAAAAAACGCATACATGAGCATGCCAGTGCGCATGTATGCGCATCCATAGGCTATAATGGCCATTTTTAGCGCAAAACGTGCGCATATGTGCGCATGCGCTTTTTTGCAGGGCCAAAAAATGCAACATGCTGCGTCTGGAAAATACAAACGCACACCCCAAAAAAACGCAGCGCATGAAAATCGCATACATGCGCTTACCAGCGCGCAGGTATGCGCACCCATGTTAAATATAGGGGGAAAAACGCATGCGCACGTATGCGTTTTTTTCCAGCGCAAAAAAACGCAAATGTGAAACCAGCCTAAGTAAGCTCAGAAGCAGGATTGCTGCGCTGATGATAGCGTCATCGCCACTCACCATCTTTGTGGAGTCCTCAAAGTCTCGGAGAACCACACAAATGTCAGACATCCATGCCCACTCTTCAGTTGTTATGTGTGGGGGCTGGCCTCAATACTGCCGGGCGTGTTGGAGCTGGTAATCCACAACTGGCCTATGCTGCTGACAAAGCTTTGCCAGGATGTGCAGTGTGGAGTAACAGCACATGGTCACATCACACAGCAGTCAGTGGATTGGCACTTGCATGCACATCTGCAGCATTGCCAGAGCAGCAGCAACTACTGTATGGCCGACTTGTGGAAATGGGTGCTGCTGGCATGGCGTATCTTGACCAGAAGCTCTGGCAAATCTGGTAGGTTTTCAGAAACCGCTGAACTACCAAGTTGAGCATGTGAGATAAGCATGGCACAAGTCTGAGCATAACAAGCTTCACAGCTGCCACCAGGCTATGGCCATTATCACACATGACCATGCCTGTCTGGTCTGTTATTCCTTTCAATATCTCTGCCACTGTAGGAGGTTCATCTGCTAGACAAATTAGCTTCAGCAGAGCCCATTGATGCTTCACTGAGGCAGTGCTGCACAGCTTCCACCTTCTGGTCAATGTGGACGACGTGCTCTGAGATAGCACATCAGAGATGGAGGATGAGAAGGAGCAGGAGGGAATGCAGGAACTGGTATAGGAGGTGGAGGAAACCCTAATAAAAATTGTGTTAGCAATCCTTGGCGTTGGTAGCACATGTGCCATGACAGGATGGGACTTGGCCCCAGCCTCCACAAAGAACATTAAACTGTGTGAATGACTAATTAAATCCAGAAAACAAATAACTTTTTTTGGAGTTTTAGATATCACTGTAATGTAACGCTAAGCATGATAAAATGCATGGATGACTAATTCAATCCAGAAAAAAATTTGAACGCTTTTTTGGGTTGTTATATACCAACAAAAAGTAACACAAAGAATGTAATAATCTGTGGATGACAAAATTCAATCCAGGAAATATTTTAACCCTTTTTGAAGTGTTATATACCAATGAAATGTAAAACAAAGCACGTAATACTCTATGGATAACAAACTGAATCCAGAAAATTTCTTGAATGCTTTTTGGAGTGTAATATACCACCAAAATGTAAGACAAAACACATAATACTCTATGGATAACAAATTCAATCCAGAAACATTTCTGAATGCTTTTTTTGGAGTGTTATATACCACCAAAATGTAAAACAAAGCTTGTAATACTCTATGGATGACTAATTGAATCCAGGTAAATTTACTCTTTTTTGGAGTGTTATATACCATTAAAATGTAAAAGAAAGCACATAATACTCTATGAATGACAAATTCAATCTAGAAACATTTTTGAATGCTGTGTTGCAGTGCTATATACCACTAAAATGTAAAACAAAGCATGTAATACTCTGTGGATGACTGATTGAATCCAGATTAATTTTTGAATGTTTTTTGGAGTGTTATATACTAACCGTAATGTAACACAAAGCACATAATACTCTATGGATGACAATATAGTCAATTTTTTCACTCCCAAAAAAGAATGTGGTAATGTGCAGAAGCTATATATTTAGCAATGAACTGCAAAGTCCTAAGCCCTGCCCAGAGACTGTATTCTGCCACTCTCCCTGCTCCTGCAACTGTCACTAGGCTAAATATAGAAGACATCTGATATAAACAGCAAAGCACAAGATTAGCCTTTAGTATTTAGGATTGTTAGTATGATGGTTCCACATCAGCACTAGTATCAACACTAGAGGACTCTGATTAATTAAACTGTGCACACACTGGCCTGGATAACTGCTCTCCCTCCAATCAGAACTGTCTCTGAGCTGTGCAATGACATCAGGGAGCCAAGCGCAGCAGCACCAGTCAGTTTATAACCTCTGATGAGGTAATGTAGCCAGCCAATCACAGTAATTCCACTAACAAGATGGCTATTGTATTACAGTGAGTGGTAGGCAATCACCTCATGCTCATTGGTTGTGTAAAAGGTATCAAACATGCGGGACAGGGATTCGAGCTTCAAATCCAAGCACCAGCCAATGCTCCTCGAGTGCTGAGCACATCCCAGCACCCAGATACTCGATGTTTGCTCATCCCTAATTACAATCACTGTTCTTATTGGGGCTCACAATCTAAATTCCCTATTAGTATGTCTTTGGAGTGTGGGAGACAGTAGAGAACCCAGAAGAAACTCGCACAAACATAGGGAGAACATACAAAAAAAGAGACCAAGAGGGTCTTCTCTCTCTATTTTGCCTGTAAAGCGTTCTTTTGGTCAGCAGGGTCATCCCTCTCTTTTTCACTCTTCTGTAGTGTGTAAGCTCTTATGGTCAGTGGGGTCCTCTCTCCTGTAGAGTGTAAGCTCTTACGGTCAGTGGGGTCCTATCTCTCTCCTGTAGAGTGTAAGCTCTTATGGTCTGTAGGGTCCTGTCTCTCTCCTGTAGAGTGTAAGCTCTTATGGTCAGTGGGGTCCTCTCTCTCTTGTAGAGTGTAAGCTCTTATTGTCAGTGGGGTCCTGTCTCTCTCCTGTAGAGTGTAAGCTCTTATGGTCAGTGGGGTCCTGTCTCTCTCCTGTAGAGTGTAAGCTCTTATGGTCAGTGGGGTCCTTTCTCTCTCCTGTAGAGTTAACCAGGAAACTATAGGATAAATCAACACAAATAGGGTCTTATCCGAGAAATAGTTAGTTTAACGCTCAGATTAAACTCACCCGTTCAATCTGTTAGAGACGCATATAATGTAGAAAATCAGCTGCAGCGGATCCACGGGTCAGCATTCAGCAAGCAACCATCAGACATCAGACTGTAAAGGGAGTTAGTGAACAATATTCCACACTGCCAATTGAATGGAGACGAATATCCCAGTGTGGTAGAGTAAGGTGGTGGTTTATTTCAACGCGTTTCGAAGTACATAACTTGTTTTTTGCCTGTAGAGTGTAAGCTCTTATGGTCAGTAGGGTCCTCGCTCTCTCCTGTAAAGTGTAAGCTCTTATGGTGCGGGTCCTTTGTCTCCTCCCCACCAAGTGTATTTTCTGAGCAATTACTTGATTTCCAGTATTGACATTCACGCAAATTTAATTAGCCTCGAATTAAAGCATTTGGGAAACTTTGGCAAAGTCTGTGAATTCAAATTTCAGAAGATCCGCTCATTTCTAATGGTAAGTCAAATTCCTATGGAACACATTGAACTGAATGCAAAACTTACCGAATACTCAGACAGCACAAAGATGTCTGAGTCAACCTTAAAAGGTCTTGGGTGATAGTGACAAAGGCAGTTACAAGGAGACAATTGAAACAAGTGAAAAGTAAAAAAAAGTTTTTAAAAATATTATTAAAAATGTAAAAATTTAAATCACCCCCATTCGCCCCATTTAAAGGGAATTTGTCACCCTTTTTTTGCCCTATTAGCTGCTGGCATAGACATTGGGGGCTTATCTACAGCATTCTGTAATGCTGTAGATAAGCCCCCGATGTAACCTGAAGGAGAAGAAAAACGCGTTATATCATACTCACCGAGGTGGGCGGTCCGGTCCGATGGGTGTTGCGGTCCGGACCGACGCCTCCCTTCTTCATGCGATGACGTCCTCTTCTCCCATCCTGTAATGGCTCTGGCGCAAGCGCACTTCTCTGCCCTGTTGAGGGCAGAGCAGAATTCTGCAGTGCGCAGGCGCCAGACCTCTCCCGACACATGCGCACTACAGGACTCTGCTCTGCCCTCAACAGGGCAGAGAAGTGCGCTTGCGCCAGAGCCATTACAGGACGGGAGAAGAGGACGTCATCGCATAAAGAAGGGAGGCGCCGGACGGGATGGCAACACCCATCGGACAGGACCACCCACCTCGGTGAGTATAATATAACGTGATTTTCTTATCTTTCAGGTTACATCGGAGGCTTATCTACAGCATTACACAATATTGTAGATAAGCCCCCGATGTCTATGCCGGCAGCTGAAAGGTCAAAAAAAAGGGTGACAGATTCCCTTTAAACTATTAAAAATAACTAAAAAATACACATATTTGGTATCTTCACATTCAGAATTGCCCAATCTGTCAAAATATAAAAAGAATTCATCTGATCAGTAAACAGCGTAACGAAAAAAAGAATCAAGATTCCAGAATAACGCTTTTTGGTCGCTGCAACTTTGCAAAAGATTGTTCCTTTTAAAAAAATAAGCCCTCACCCAGCCCCAGATCATGAAAAATGGAGACACTACGGATCTTGGAATATGGCGATTTTATTTTTTTGACAAACTTTGGAATTTTTTTTTCACCATTTAAATAAAAAATAACCTATATATGTTTGCTATCTACGAAATCATAATGACCTGGATAATCATAATGGCAGCTCAGTTTTAGCATGACAGATCAGTTTTTTTGCAATGTCACAGCACTTTTTTTTTTTCCTATTTTCCAGTACATTATATGGCAAAATCACTGGTATCATTCAGAAGTACAACTCGTACAGCAAAAAAACAAGCCCTCACATGGCAATATTGACCGAAAAAATAAAAAAGCTACATGGCTCTGGGAAGAAGGGGAGCAAAAACGGAAATTCAAAAGCGGAAAAACCCAAGGTGGTAAAGAGGTTAAAGGAATTTTACTATATTGTGTTTGAGGTATGTATGACATTTTACTTACAGAATTTCTATCTCTTATCAATCTTCATTTACAGATCATATACTGTATTTACACAGCAGATTCTCGAAGTACCTAAGCCAGGAGTCAAATCTCTATCTGTACAGCTGTTCCTTTGCACCATAGGACTAACTTTGAACCCATGTGTAACTGCAACCACTTGCCTCCTGTAGCCGTATTCAATGTCTTTTTCATTTGGACTTTTCTATCTTTCTGCATGAAAATCTAGAAAAATGCATCTTCTCCGTACAACGATTTGGAAACTTACACTGTAATTTATCCCATATTTTCATTTCCTTCACTTTTGGTGTTTTTTTAATCTTGTCCCAATAACCTTTGTTTACAGGAATAAAGTTCATTCCAGGACTCCCGATTTATGGGTTAATAAAATGCAGAATAAAAAATGTAATCTGCATTTACCGTATCCTAAATAAACTCCTATTACCAGCAATAGCAATTCCTTTTCCTTAACCGAGGACTTGGGTTTCTGTTCGCTCAAGTCTCAGTGAACCCAATAAAAGCAACCACACGTTATTTTGGAGGTAACAGGCCTACGGATTATTTTAAACACAGCTTTATTTCACTACATATTTTACAATAAACATCCTCCAGTATATTGGCTCGACCTTGTGTTGAAAGCCCACAAACCTTTTGTGGCTTTTGTGCCCCGCAGCTAATTCTCTAAATACATAGCACATTTTCTTTTTTGCTTTTTTTTTTTATATGCTAAGTTATTTCTTTCCAGTTTTTTTTTTTCCCACATAAAATTCCTATAAAAAAGGAATCATCATAACAAACCAGCTAACATGGCGTTTGTCTAAGGCGGTATGTGGGCAGGGCTGTAGGCCGGGCTTGTCTGGGTCCTCGGGCATTTCCAGATGGCTGTAACTGATAAAATTATACATTTTGCCTGCTTTGCTTGTATTGTAAATATAGATTGGGCTGACCCGTATGATAATCCCCTTGCCCAGTGGCTATTTTTTTTTTTTTCACTTTTTCATCCAAGAGTCAATAAAAAAAGAGGGACGTAATGCTTTCTGGTCAGGGAAAAATAACTTAAGATAGTAATGAGTAGCACTTTGATGCCTTTGAGTTTCACAAATACAGTATCGGCATGTCTTTCAATTAAGTGCATAATCTACTGTATTACAATGTACCATGTAATCCCAAATTATACTAATAAACCATAGACACATTTCCTTTATATTTTAGACAAAAAATGGAGGTTTTTGTGCTCAGATAACTTTGATCAAGGTTTCAGACCTTAATTAGCCTGTTAGGGTTATGACTTGTTCACTATCATCGTTAGGAAAGGCCAGGTGATGCAAATTTCCAGCTTTATAAAAACCCAGCCTCCTCTAACCATCTGCCAAAAAACAACAGCCATGGGTATTTCCAAGCAGCTGCCTAGCAATCTGAAAATGAAAGTAGTGAAGGCCCACAAAGCAGGCTATAAGAAGATAGCCAAAGGTTTCCAAGCTGCCCTTTACTCAGTTCAAAATCTAATTAAGAAATGGCAATTAACAGGAACAGTGGAGGTCAAGATAAGGCCTTGAAGACCAAGCAAAAATTTCAGTGAGAGATGCTCTTAGGATTGCTAGAGAGACAAATTAGAACCCCTGCTTCACTGCAAAAGACCTTCAGAAAGATTTTGCAGACTCTGGAGTTGTAGTACATTGTTCTACTGTTCAGAGACACCTGCAAAAATATGGCCTTCATGAAAGAGTCATCAGAAGAAAACATCTCCGGTGTCCTCATGAAAGGACACATTTTGAAAACAAGTCCTGTGAACCAAAGAGGTTAAAATGGAACTCTTTGGCCACAATGATCAAAGGTATGTGTGGAAAAAAAATGCCACAGAATTACAGAAAAAGAACATCTCGTCAACCATTAAGCATGGGGATAGATCAATCATGCTTTGGGGTTGTGTTGCAGCCAATGGCACGAGGAACATTACATGGATAAAGAGAAGAATGGATTCAATTAAAATTCAACAAATTCTTGATGCAAATATAACACCACCTGTAAAAAAAGCTGGTCAAAATCAACAAAAGACTGTCTCAAAACGTGCAAACTGAAGGTTTTACAATGGCCCTCACAGTCCCCTGATATAAACATCATTGATAAATCTGTGGCTAACCCTCAAAATAGCAGTGCAGGCAAGACGACCCAGGAATCTCACAGAGCTGGAAGTATTTTCCAAGGAAGAATGGATGAAAATCCCTCAAACAAGAAGTGAAAGTCTCTTGGCTGGCTACAAAAGCGTTTACAAGCTGTGATTCTTGCAAAAGGGGGAGCTACTTGGCAGTAACCATGCAGGGTGACCAAGCTTTTATATTGGTCCATTTTCCTTTTTGTAATTTTTAAAATGCAAAAGATGAGTTTTTTTGTTTGTTTTTTTAACTAAAATACAAAGGAAATATGTCATCTTTAACTTTAGGCCTTTTAGAGATCATTTTATCTTCAACTTGCTTAACTGTTCAAAATAACAGTAATTTTGACCAGCGGTGCCCAAACTTACATGCCACTGGTCTCATATATATATATATTATTTATATACAGTATGAATTTATACAGTATAAGAATATTTTTTTTTTACTTACGCTTATAACAAGAGTATTTCAGATCCCAATAGAAGATATTTGCTATAAATATGAAAAATATGATTTCTTCGTTTATGTATCATAGTTACTCTGCACCCATTATTATATCTGCTCAGTTCAGGAGTGTGCTGCTCCCCAGCCTCCAGACTCCCTGATTGTAAGACGGCGGTGCACTCCTTTTTGATTGACATTTGAGGCCAGCAGCATATATGAGCCACTTGCCTGCACTATGTGATCTCGATGCTGCTATATGAGGTAGCTTTGCTCGGTAGCACCGATGTTGGCTGGGATTAGGAGTGCACTCTAGTACTCTAGTAACAGTGCACTCTAGCAATCCTGCTTCAGTGTAGTGCTTACCAGCTCGACAGGATAGAGCTTGTAAGCACTACTCAAGTTCTGCCTGACTGCAATGGCAACACTTAAGGTACTGTCACACTTAGCGATATCGCTAGCAATATCGCTATAACTTGTGACGTTATAGCGATATTGCTAGCGATATCACTATGTCTGATACTTACCTACGACTCGCTCCCCCGCTGCTTATCGCTGATCGCGCGAGAACGTCCTGGACTGCTTCTCGTCGTCAGCTTCCTGCGGCGCTTCCTGTGGAGAGATGAGTGACGAGCGTGGAGCCGGGCGGGAGGACGTCAAGATCGCCTCGTCTGACAGGTAAGTAGTGACCACCGACCCCTGCGATGTCGCTGGTGAGATCTGCCTGTGTGTCAGCTCACTAGCGACCACTTAGCGATGCACCAGCGATCCTGACCGCGTCATATCGCTGGTCGGGATCGCTGGTACATCGCTAAGTGTGACAGTACCTTTAAGCACAAAAAAAAATTGACAATAGGGGAATAGGAAGATGCCAATAAATAGTTAATTACAAATGTGCTTATTTTTGCAAGCACTAATCAACAACATCCATTGATGAATATGGGAATTATGTTACCAGCTTTTGTTCCTAAATGTCCTTATAGCCAAAGTGTAACTAAGAAAAACATACCATGCATTTCTATTAACGGGATCAAACCTGCAATTAAAAAAAACTGTAATATTAAAATAATTTTGGGCTAAAAGGAGCAGAGCACCAACAATAGGACCCATTCACCCTCCCCTTTGTTCCGTCAAGACAGAATTATGACTTTAGTTTTATACCCACTGCTTTATTTTGGTCACTATTCTCGAGCCTTCTATATAATTCTAAAAGCATTTGATACTGGTAAAAAAAATTTGGGCCATTTTTGTAAATTTCAATTTAAAAAAAACTTTTTTTTTTTTTGCTAAGACTTCATAACGTAGCTCTACGGTCTCTTAGATTTAGAAGTCAAAGAACAGGAACGTTGGAACCTCCAGTCGTGTAATGGAAGCAGCTTGACAGAGATGTACTCAGCAGGTCCACGTAGTTTTTCCTCTCCGTTATTAAAAATAGAGAGGCTTTGATAAATAATCCTCCCAAGTTATGAGCTGTAGTGAGAAGCATCCATTAAATGCAATGCAAGCCCATGTGGTTTTTTGCCGTTTAGAATGTTAATACATGTTCTATAAGTCTTACAGCCAACGTTTATTCTTGTGTCTCGCTGCCAAGAACAATACATTCGGTTAACGGGCTCGCTAGTACAAAACTCTACCAAAAGGTAAAAAATGTTTACTTGTGGTCTTTCTGGAACAAGAATGGTTCATTTCTGTTTTAAATCAAATCATTAGTTCTAAATTCCCTTTAAATTCATGCGAGATGGGTCATAAAAAAATTTCTTGTAATGTATCCACTTCACCGCTTCTAGAAAGTGGAGTGAAGCCTTAATAACTTATGCCTGTTTTGGCAAGGAGTGTGGAAAATGTTGATGAACTGTGTAAGTATTCGGGGCAAGAAGCCTGGTGCATGGAAAGATGAAGATAGAGACGCATGAGACTGAGCGCTCTTGACAGTGTGATATCCTGGTGTTAGTCACTGTCGCACTTCACGAGAAGTCTAGGAAAGCTCGGGGGTAATAAAATACTACTTCTTCATTAAAGTATCAGCCAAACTTAAAAAAAAAAGAAATGGTAAGACCTAATCTGAAAAGGAAATTTCCAACTGGATTATATATGTTTGCCAGGCTCCCCTATTTTCTTTATTTTAATGGTAGTTTGTAGTTTGGCGTTATAATTTATTGCGTAAGATTAATCCAAATGCAAATGTGTACTTTGTATTCCTATAAATTATTTCTCGGAAATGAAAGCTGAATTAATCTAATTTATTTTGAATTTATTATAAATGTAAAGCAATGTAGCTGAAGGCAATTTTTATGTTATTTTTTTCAAAACTTTTTATTTTTTATATACTTTTTTAACACACATTATATAATACTTTTGAGCAATTACCAATGCGTAATAAGAACCTTTTTGGTTATTAATTTGCTCTATATAAATCGGCAAATAGTTAATAAGGTTCTAAAAGATATAAAAGATCGCTAAGTGTTGGAAATATCAATTAGTCTTCTCTACTTTTATTCTGTCCACTCTGTCCCCTTCTAGATGACTTCTTGAGTTGCTGAATCATAGTGTTGGTCTGACTAGTGACTTCGCTCACTTACAAGAATCAGATTGTCCATCTGATGTAATATTGGGGAAGACTGGTTTGACTGTTGGTGTGGAGGTGGTGGACCAGATGTCAGAAGATGTAACGAGAAAGCCTGTGAGAAGTTGCAGAGGGGGTTATCTTCCTAAAAAAAAGCAGACTCTAGAGCGGAAAGCAGTATGGTTGCTTTGACAAATGGAGAAAGTGACTGGTAGTGGTCTAGAACCAAGGGTTGAACTATAATAGGTGCAGGACCCAGACTCTGGAGCCTACTGGGCCCAAAGGGTTCCTTTGGCCCATATGAAAAGACTATTACTATTGAAGACCTGTGATAGTTTGGGGCCTTGATCAGGATTCTGCATTGGGGCCAATGAGCTTCAAATCACACTACTCTGGAACTGATAAAGTTGGCCTTGTAGTAGGTAGACATTTTAAAGGACCTTGTGGGCTGTTGCCTAACCAATATTGGCTGAAGTTCGCCCATATGGTTAGCCAACTTGGGATTCAGAAGAGAGTCTGATTAGGGATTCATGATGGGTCAGGATTGGGTACTCAAATCCCAGGGAGGCTGTAGTTGTTTATTTAAGGAGAACCACTCAAGAACACCAGACCCTCCACAAGCAATGGATAGGATATGGAGGAAATTAGCACCAAGGATCTGGAACATATTTTCAAGACTTTTTTTAGGGGAAGGAGAACAGTAAGAAATACGGAAGGAAGGTAGAGAGAGGGATGTTAAAGGAAGAGGAAAATAGGGAGGAATCAACAAAAAAAGAACTCTTTATTAACAAGTGAATTTGATGCCAATTCTTGAACATAATAAATAATAATAATAAATTTTATTTCTATAGCGCCGACATATTCTGCAGCACTTTACATTTCAGAGGGGATTTGTAGACAATAGACATTACAGCATAACAATAATCACATAGATTATAACAAACACCAAGAGGAATGAGGGCCCTGCTCGCAAGCTTACAGTCTATGAGGAAAGAGGTAGACACGAAAGGTGGGTGGTAACAGTTGCCCTGATTGTATAGACCAGCCATAATGTTAAGTGTGTAACAGTACAGACACAGAGGGCTAATGGATGCGTAAAGCATGTGGGAACAAGATGCGGGGAACCTGGTTATGGTAAAACTTTTGGCTGTGCCACCCAGGGATAGATTAGGTTAATGTGTTGAGGCGATAGGCCAGTCTGAAAAAATGCATTTTCAGGGCACGCTTAAAATTGTGGGGATTGGGGACTAATCGTATTGACCTGGGAAGTGCATTACAAAGAATTGGCGCAGCACGTTTAAAGTCTTGGAGACGGGAGAGGGAGATTCTGATTATTGAGGATGCTAACCTCAGGTCATCAGCAGAACGGAGGGCGCAGGTAGGGTGGTATACTGAAACAAGGGAGGAGATGTAGGGTGGTGCTGAGCCATGGAGGGCTTTGTGGGTGAGGGTAATAAGTTTATACTGAATTCTGGAGTGGATGAGTAGCCAGTGTAATGACTGGCACAAGGTAGAGGCATCGGTGTAACAATTGGTGAGGAATATGATCCTGGCTGCAGCATTCAAGACAGATTGGAGAGGGGAGAGTTTGGTAAGAGGGAGACCGATTAGAAGAGAGTTACAATAGTTGTGACGAGAATGAATAAGAGAAACAGTAAGAGTTTTTACAGAGTCAAAAGTAAGAAAAGGTCGAATTCTAGAAATGTTTTTGAGGTGCAGATGACAAGAGCGAGCCAGTGAACGGATGTGGGGGGCAAAGGAAAGCTCAGACTCAAGTATAACCCCAAGACAGCGGGCATGTTGCTGGGGAGTAATAGTGGAACCACACACACAGAAATGGCAATGTCGGGTATAGGTACATTAGTAGAGGGAGGAAACACAAGGAGTTCAGTCTTTGACAGGTTCAGTTTCAGATATAGTGAGGACATGATATTAGACACAGCGTTTAGAAAATCGCCGGTGTTTTCTAGAAAGGCTGGCGTGATGTCAAGAGAAGAAGCGTACAATTGGGTGTCATCAGCATAGAGATGGTACTGGAAACCAAATCTACTAGGGGCAGTGTACAAAGAGTGAACATATGAAATGTATAACTCATGGGAATCAAAAAGTAGTGCGAACATATAAATCCCCTAAAAACACAGTTTAATTAAAGTACATTAAAAAACACCTATCCCAGTGAAAAAATGGCAAATACCATGAATGAAAAGACCTAATCTGGGATGCTAGATAGCCCTACATTAAGGCTTACTGATACCTTCCTAGCCGTGGAGGTTGGCACCCTAAGAACGAGTTTTGGCACCCCCACTCAACGAGGACTGTCCCTCACTCCCCTACCAGGCTAGGAAGGTATCAGTAAGCCTTAATGTAGGGCTATGTAGCATCCCAGATTAAGTCTTTTCATTCATGGTATTTGCCATTTTTTCACTGGGATAGGTGTTTTTTAATGTACTTTAATTAAACTGTGTTTTTAGGGGATTTATATGTTCGCAGTGTACAAAGAGAAGTGGAGGGGGCCTAGAACCGATCCTTGAGGAACCCTAACAGTAAGGGGAAGGTGAGAGGAGGAGGAACCGGCAAAAGATACAGTAAAGGAGCAGTCAGAGTGATAGGAGGAGAACCAGGAGAGGACGGTGTCCTTGAGGCCAATGGAACGGAGCATAGTGAGGAGGAGCTGATGATCCACAGTGTCGAATGCTGCAGAGAGGTCCAAGAGAATTAGCATGGAATAATGACCATTTGATTTAGCTGTTAGTAGATCATTAGAGACTTTAGTGAGGGCAGTTTCAGTAGAGTGTAAAGAGCGGAAACCGGATTGGAGAGGGTCGAGAAGAGAGTTATCAAAGAGATAGCGGATAAGACTGGAGTGGACCAGGCGTTCCAGGAGTTTAGAGATGAAGGGAAGATTAGAGACAGGTCTATAGTTAGCGGCACAGTTTTGGTCGAGAGATGGCTTAAGTAGTGGATGTATGATGGCATGCTTAAATGAGGAGGGAAAGATACCAGAAGAGAAAGAGAGGTTAAATATTTTAGTTAGGTGAGGGGTGACAGCAGGGGAAAGGGACTGGAGGAGATGTGACGGAAATGGGTCACTGGTGCAAGTGGTTGGGCGAGAAGATGCAAGGAGCCTGCTTACTTCTTCTTCTGTGACTGGTTCAAAATCAGAGAGTGAGCTAGATGCAGTGGGGGAGGGAGGACGGTGCATGGTATGAGGTGATAGGGAGATAATTTCCTGTCGAATCTGGTCAATTTTTTCTTTGAAGTAATTGGCCAGATCGTCAGCTCGGAGCTCCGTGGTTGGGGCCTGTACTCTTGGGTTGAGTAGAGAATGAAATGTGTGAAAGAGACGTTTCGGGTTATTGGACAGTGAGGTGATGAGGGTGTTGAAATAGGTTTGTTTGGAGAGGTGAAGGGCAGTGTTGTATGTTCTAAGCATAAACTTATTTTGTTCTCCAATATGGTTGCAGCTTCCGATCCTTTATCACATTGGATGCTCTAAATTCCAAGTGGATTTTCATGATCTCAGGATCTTACCTTGCATACAATATAACCATGGAAAATTTGATCAATAATTTTCCCTGAATAGATATGAATTTTAAAAAAATATTCATTCAATAATATTAATAAATATGAATGGGATGCCAAGATCTGTGGCTAAAAAATTATCAACAGGTACATTCATTTGTGGAAAAAAAATCTTCTTTCTGGTTGTGTAGCCTCCATACACGAGTCATAGAAAGAGACAGAAATGGAAAGGAATGGAAAAAGTAACTAGACATGAATTCATGTTGACAGTGTCAATGGAGAAGCAGAGAATATGTGAAGTGGAGATGATAAATATCACAGTCAACCACAAGACAGGAAATTACACTTAACTATTTTGTGGAGATTCGGGAGGGTGCCTGACTGCTGTCACTGGTGCCATAAAGAGAGAGATTTAGAAAATGCTAAATAGTATTCCTCATGGCAGGAAAACACTGGAGAGTTTACAGTCAGATGGACAATGTAAAGTGGCAGCAAGTGAGAAGAGGAAGCGACATGTCAAATGATATGGAGAATATAATTACTGTAATTACCACAAGGGGGGAAATATTTTGGATAAGAGACTACTAGGAGAGCTTTAGACTAGTCATAGACAAAATGTTAACCTTACAGTAATTATTCACCCATGAATGTTATTTTTTTTTTTATCAAAATTCACTAAATATTTTCTTACTACAGTATATCTTCATAATGATCGGAGGTTTGATTTTCTAGTAGGGCTCCAAATCCGTCTTGTTACCATGGGCATAAAAGATGACTTGTTAGCCACTTTGCAGCTTCTAAAAATGTACACTTATGAATAAGGTTATGCATGGATCATCTTGAGCTGAGAATGAGAATACAGATGTGCACTTTGATTTCTAAGTGTACCAATGCAAGATTATAACCATTGGCGCAGAGTTCAGGTAGTAGAAATTGGTCTATGGTCCACAAAAACAGACAATATGTATCATGTTCCAAATTTATTCTGAATCTTTTTAAAACATTTTGCTCTTTTCCCAACTGATTTGAAGTCTCTGATAATATATAGCAAATATATTACACCTTATGCCATTTTTTGCCCATAATTTTGTCATAGAGCATTCCAGTCACTGTCATGCAGGCACTGTATGTGATCACCTGGCAGGACAGCTACTATCAGGGGCAGGATGGAGACATATGGGAGTAGGATGGGAGAACATGTGGGGGCAGGATGGAGACACACGGGGCCAGGATGGGAGATCATATCGGTTCAGGATCGAGCCATATGGGGCCAGGATGGGGGCAGGATGAGAGATCATATGGGGGCAGGATCGAGACAAATGGGGCTAAAATGGGAGAATATATGGGGCAGGATGGGAGAATATATGTGAGCAGGATGGGAGAACTTATGGAGGCAGGATGGAGACATATGGGAGCAGGATGGGAGAATATACGGGGCAGGATGACGACACATGGGGCTAGGATGGGAGATTATATGGAGCCAGGATGGGAGAACATATGGAGGCAGGATGGGATAACATATGGGACCAGGATGGGAGAACATATTGGGGCAGGACAGAGACATATGGGAGCAGGATGGGAGAATATATGGGGGCAGGATAGAGACACATGGGGCCTGGATGGGAGAACATATGGGACCAGGATGGGAGAACATATAGGAGCAGGATGAAGACATATGAGGCCAGGAATGAGATACATGGGACCAGGATTGAGATACATGTGGGTCAGTGCTGAGACACATGGGGCCAGGAATGAGACACATGGGGGCCAGGAATGAACTGAGAATGAGACATTTGGGGTCCAGAATGGAGTACATATGGAACCAGGATTGGTGACTTTATTACATGAAGGGGCCACGATGTGGGACATTATTACTGTAGTGGCTCATTAAGGGATATTATTACTGTTTTGATATATTTTATTTTTGAGGATACTGTTTTCAGTGTGGGGCAGGTCCTGTTACTGTGCAGGGCAACACTATTTCACTTCACTATTTACTTCATCTGGCGTAGTGCAGAAGGTGGTGGAAATTGGGGCATGTGTTCTGGAAGTGGTGCTCTGGATAACTATGTGTTATTTGGAGCTCTAAAAAGTCCATGTGCATAAAAGCACAAAACTGATTATCATGGTTTCTTCACATTTTATGAAAAATAATCTCAAAACTGTAAGTAAATGTACCATAGTCCATCTTTTAGCAACTCCCATTATTTAATTCCTGAATGTCACATCTTCAACAAAGTGAAAAATTGCTAATTACGGCTCTCGGAAAGATCCACTGTACAGGATGCAATAATGAATTCTCTAATTAAAAGTTTTGCTCAGGGGCTCAGCATGACCTTCACCCCCAGGTGCTTGACAAGTGGTCCACCCAAAATAAGCTCCCCACTGTGAGCCATATTAATATCCTCCCTCACAGATTTGATGGATGGTAATTGGTACATGAAGCTCTAACGTCACCACAGGGCAATATCTCTATTGTGGCTATTTATGGGGAAAGTACACACATCCACTCTCGCTAGATGGTGAGTGATGGACGGTGATCTCTGTTGGAATACACTGAAAAAAGGCGCATGGACCGCACATCCAAAAAAACATATGTTGATCCAATGCAGCCAGGTGAAAATAAACATTAATGAACATGAGGTTCTTTGTTTAGCATTTTGATCAGACTGTATGAAGCACACTGCTACGTTGCAGCGAACCTCTTAGTGTGTCTCTATCGGCTTAGTGGAGCCGCGCGCCAACCACCGCCGCACCGGCAATGCACATGCAGGGCAGACGGCCTGGTGCCTCACAGTGCCCATGCTGCAAGACTGAGTCACTGTGACTCCAGGCCGCACCACCACACAAATACAAATCGACAGCCACAATGGCCGCCACACAGCACCGAAAATCACCTTCCTCAAGCTCTCAATTGAGAGCAAAAATAGGTCGGACGCCCTTTGCCATCTCCTGCTAGTTAAAATCACATATGCCAAATGGGAGGACCAAGAAAGGGGACAGATTATGTGTTAGCAGCGGATTAATCAGCGTAACATCCAGAGTCAGCAACACAGAATGTAGATTTATTCATATCCAGGTTGAACAGCTTACAGCATGAAATGTGATCAGTCTGGTATCTGCTGTGGCTTGCAGCATGGGCGTATTACAACAACAAGAAGGGAAGAGAAGGTGGGGGCATCCTGTCTGTTCTTTTTTTTTTTTTGTCACTGAACTTTGTTAACAATTTCACAATATGCACAATATATCAAACAGTACAGTAGTAGTTGTTGCAATACATACAGATCAATATGCATTATTCCAACACCCCCACTCAACAACTACTTATCCTCTTAGTCCCAGTGTGTTTCTCAATTCTTGGAATCTGGCTCGTGGCAATGGCTTTTTCATAATGTCAGCTGACATCTTATCAGTTTCACAATAGACGAACTGAATTATGCCACGATCTATCAAATCACGTAAATGATGATGTCTGACGTCAATGTGCTTGGTTCTAGCACTGATCTTTTCACTGCATGCAAGTTTAATGCATCCTTGGTTGTCCTCATAAATAACCTAATCTATCCCTTTGTGGCACAGCCAAAAGTTTTACCATAACCAGATTTCCCGCATCATGTTCCCACATTCTTTATGCCTCCATTAGCCCTCTGTGTCTGTACTGTTACACACTTAACATTATGGCTGGTCCATACAATCAGGGCAACTGTTACCACCCACCTTTCGTGTCTCCCTCTTTCCTCATAGACTGTAAGCTTGCAAGCAGGGCCCTTATTCCTCTTGGTGTTTGTTATAATCTACGTGATTATTGTTATGCTGTAATGTCTATTGTCTGTACAAATCCCCTCTGAAATGTAAAGTGCTGCGGAATATGTCGGCGCTATAGAAATAAAATTTATTATTACTATTATTAATGATGGAAAGATAAAAGTATGGCAAAGGCGTGGTACAGCTCATGATCCAAAGCATACGACATCATCTGTAAAACACGGCGGAGGCAGTGTGATGGCTTGGGCATGCATGGCTGCCAGTGGCACTGGGTCACTAGTGTTTATGATGATGTGACACAGGACAGAAGCAGCCGAATGAATTCTGAGGTATTCAGAGCCATACTGTGTGCTCAGATCCAGCCAAATGCAGCCAAACTGATTGGTCGTCGTTTCATACTACAGATGGACAATGACCCAAAACATAAAGCCAAAGCAACCCAGGAGTTTATTAAAGCAAAGAAGTGGAATATCCTTGAATGGCCAAGTCAGTCACCTGATCTCAACCCAATCGAGCATGCATTTCACTTGTTAAAGACTAAACTTCAGACAGAAAGTTCAGGACAGAGACCCAACAAGGAAGAACACCTTGACGTTGGCTGTTGGGCTCACATATATTGGTCAATCTATGCTCTAAGTACCTTCTTTTTTATTGTAATTTTTCATAGTGAGATATTGCTGTTTCCTTTTTCCAATATTCCATATGTACAAATGAACAGTTTTCCTACTTTCTATGCCAGTAATGCAGTTTCAATATTGTAAAGTTATAATTTTTAGCAATTCAGGGTGCAACTTTACGTTTTGTACTGTATATATTATTTCCTTAGGGGACTTGAACCTGAATCACTTGAATGTTTGTACAGTTCTGTAAAATTGCGGCATAATGCAAAGTTATCTTTTATGGAGCCCAGTCACAGACCACAAGTTGAACTTCATAGCTGTACAAACAGTAGTCTCTAAGCTCTAATCGGCATCATGCCCTATGCTGTGGGATCAAACAATAAGGCAGCACTCTGTAGCGCCATATTATGCAAATATGAAATATGTCAATTGAATTGCATTACTGCACTAGAAAAATAAAAAATTGAGAATGCTTAGCACATAAATTGCCCAATTCATGTGTACCTGGAAGCCACGTTAAGGCGACTCTCGTTTCCAGGACCTAACTTAATCTATATCTTTGTAGAAGGGTAGAGTCCTGCTGTGATTAAAAATGCCTGAGGCTAAGAGGTGGAGTGCTCAGTCAGAAGGCCAATGCATAGAAATAAAAAAGCAGACCGTCACATCCAAACATAAACTAGGTGTGAACAGGTGACTACCTAGACTCACCAACTCATATACAATCAAATAAATAAGGCAGCACTCTGTAGCGCCATAGCTTGCAAATATGAAATATGAAAATTGAATTGCTTTACTGCACTAGAAATATGAAAAAGTGAGAATGCTTGGAGCATAAATAGGCCAATTCATATGTACCTGGAAACCACGTTAAGGTAATTCTCATTTTCGGGACCATAACCGAATGCCAATCCTCTCTTAGAAAAAAGCCTTCATCTGTATGGGAACCTATGTAAATCCTCTCCTTAGACTGAAATCTATATCTCTGGGTAAGGTCCTGCTGCGATTAAAAACGCCTGAGGCTAAGGGGTGGAGTCACATCCAAACATAAACTGTGTGTGAACAGGTGCCTACCTAGCGTCACCAACTCATATACAATCAAACAGTGGAATGTAGCAAGTGAAACTGCTGCAATCAGAGCAATATCCAATCGTAAAAATTACACTCGGTGCTAACTGCATAACACAGCCAGCTCTTGCACTGTATGGTGCAGGCCCAGCTTCTGAGCCCGTTCCATACATAAAGTGCACATCTGCTGTACATGTAAGGAGAATGCTGCAAATTGAAACCTGTTTGGAGTGCCATTTTTGCCAGGTTCATGTTTGTGGACTCCTGCAATTTTTTGCACGGGTCCATATTTCCAATAATGGAATATAAAATGGCCAGATAACTATACGTGTTTACATATATGAAGGACAGAAATAGCATTTGCACCCTGGAAAGCAGAGCGAAAAGGCAAATTTTATAGGAAAGCCAGTGGTTGAGTGACCGCTCCTGACTAGGGTTGGGTTGACTTTTCTTTTTGCAGTTGACATAAGTAATCTATCACAGACTTCTTATGATGGTGTATGGTGAACTATTCCTGTAACTGGCAAAATTTCCCCCTCCCGATTCAGAACTGTACGGTTGTTATGGCTGTCGCCATTCTTCTAATAGGCTGCATCAGAGCTGAAGAGTGATGAATAGAAGAAAGTGGGAACCTGGAATAGCCTTCTACCTGATGCTGAAATTGTATATCCAGTTTGCCCAATTTTTTGTCTTATTCCAATCTATCTAAAATAAAAAACGAAGAATCTGCGCATATAGCCTTAGCTAAATATTTTATGGCTTTCAGCCTACAGCAGCTACTATGCAGATCTAAGTTCAGATTTGCAAAATTTACAAAATTCTGGAGGCACATTCTCAGGGAGATCTACTGTATGTCCGGTCCATAGATAATATACTGTAGGAAATGAATAAAGAACACTGGGAGCTTAAGTACCCTAATATAAAATTTAAGGATATAGCCTCAAGTCTTGTTTACCCAAAAGTACAAATTTGTATTCATTTAAGGTCACATATACAAGACAGATAACGGTATAAACATATCCATATAACAAATAACACTTTATAAAAACAGGCGGACAACAATACAACCATAGGGCAACAAGATAGGCACACCATAAAAAAGAGAGAGGGGAGCCCAAAGGAGTCTTAATGTATAGGCGAGACTATGGAATACAATATATTATAGTATAAACCCCCAACAGAGTTTTAAGAGAAAGATAGAGGAGATAATTGTGTGCCCAATTAGTGGACATAAAAATGTGTGACAATTGTCCGGTCTATTCAGAGTTATCACAGCCTCATGGTGCAGAGACGAATGCATGTTTATACACACAAATATCCATCAGGATGCAGCAGGTAATATCGACACACAAGAAAATAGTGCGATAGGCCTCTTGCCCATATGTTGTTATGCCTATATGATGCGCCGAGACCCCGACGCGCGTTTTGCTTTGGCTTCCTCGGGGGCATAGATCATAACAGCTCATTTACATATGAAGAAAAACATGGGTTTCTCTGGAATAAGACATCCTTTTATTCAGCTTCCTATGACCTACATGCTCATATAGAAAACAGGAGGGTCGATCTGACAGATTCCCTTTAACCCCTTACTGCCCACGTGGTGAGCGCCGCTGATCGCGGCCGGGTGTCAGCTGACTATCACAGCTGACACCCGGCACAATGTGCCAGGGGTGGTCACGGACCACCCCCGACACGTTGACCCCTTGCACACCGTGATCAAACACGATCGCGGTGTACCAGGGGTTAAAGGGAAGCATCGGCAGGGAGGGGGCTCCCTCCGTGCTTCCCTGAGCCCCCCATGTGCAGCGCTGCTGCGGGGGTCTCCTTCCCTGCAGGTCCCCGAATCCAAGATGGTGACGGGGACCTTCGGGCCCTGCAGGGAGCTGGCTTCCTCAGTGCCTGCAAAGTGCAGGCAAGAGGAAGTCTTCTTCAATGCCTGTGACAGATCGCTGATCTGTCACAGTGGTCTGTGATGTGAAAGATCAGCGATCTGTCACAGGACAGTGATGTCCCCCCTGGGACAACCTAATAAAGTTTAAAAAAAAAAGTGTAAAAATAATTTTTTAAAAATCGCTAAATAAATTTTAAAAAAAAAATTCCCTAATAAATTCATTTTTTGGAAAAAAAAAAAAAAACAATAAAAGTACACATATTTGGTATCACCGCGTCTGTAACGACCCGCCCTATAAAACTGTCCCATTAGTTAACCCCTTTAGCGAACCCCTTAAAAAATAAAAATAAAAAACGAAGCAAAAAATAATGTTCTATTATCATACCGCCAAACAAAAGTGCAATAACACACGATCAAAAAGATGCATATAAATATCCATGGTACCGCTGAAAACATCATCTTGTCCCGCAAAAAACGAGCCACCATACAGCATCATCAGAGAAAAAAATAAAAAAGTTATAGCTCGCAGAATAAAGCGGTGCAAAAATAATTATTTTTTATATAAAATTGTTTTTATTGCATAAAAGCGCCAAAACATAAAAAAAGACATAAATGAGGTATCGCTGTAACCGTACTGACCCGAAGAATAAAACTGATTTATCAATTTTACAGCAGGCGGAACGGTGTAAACGCACCCCCCAAAAGAAATTCATGAAATGCTGGTTTTTGTTCATTCTGCGTCCCAAACTTCGGAATAAAAAGCGATCAAAAAATGTCACGTGCCCGAACATGATACCAATAAAAACATCAACTCGTCCCACAAAAAATAAGACCTCACATGACTCGGTGGGTCAAAATGTGGAAAAATTATAGCTCTCAATATGTGGTGATGCAAAAACTATTTTTACAGTAAAAAGTGTCTTTTAGCGTGCGAGAGCTGCCAAACATAAAAACCGCCATAAATAGTAAATCAAACCCCCCGTTATCACCCCCTTAGTTAGGGAAAAATAATAAAATTAAAAAAATGTATTTATTTCCATTTTCCCATTAGGGTTAGGGCTAGGGTTAGGGCTAGGGTTAGGGCTGAGATTAGGGTTAGGGGTGTGTTGGGGTTCGGGTTGGAGTTAGAATTGGGGGTTTCCACTGTTTGGGCACATCAGGTGCTCTCCAAACGCAACATGGCATCGGATTTCAATTCCAGCCAATTCTGCGTTGAATAAGTCAAATGGTGCTCCTTCCCTTCCAACCTCTGCCATGTGCCCAAACAGTGTTTGACCCCCACATATGGGGTATCAGCCTACTCAGGACAAATTGCAAAACAACTTTTGGGGTCCTATTTCTCCTGTTGCCATTAGGAAAATAAAAAATTGGGGGCAAAAATATCATTTTGTGGAAAAAAGATATGATTTTTTTATTTTCAAGCCTGGGCGTTATAAACTTCTGTGAAGCACTTGGGGGTTCAAATTGCTCACCTCACATCTAGATAAGTTCCGTGGGGGGGGGCTAGTTTCCAAAATGGGGTCACTTGTGGGGAGTTTCAATAGTTTAGGTACATCAGAGGCTCTGCAAACGCACATGACACCCGCAGACCATTCCATCAAAGTCTGCATTCCAAAACGTCACTACTTCCCTTCCAAGCCCCAACGTGTGCCTATACAGTAGTTTTCTCCCACATATGAGGTATCAGCATACCCAGGACAAATTGGACATCAACTTTTGGGGTCCAATTTCTCCTGGTACCCTTGGGAAAATAAAAAAATTGGGGACTAAATGATCATGTTTGTGGAAAACTACGATTTTTTTATTTTCATGCCCAGGCATTATAAACTTCTGTGAAGCCCTTGGTGGTTCAAAGTGCTCACCACACATCTAGATAAGTTCCTTAGGGGGTCTAGTTTCCAAAATGGGGTCATTTGTGGGGGGTTTCCACTGTTTAGGTACATCAGGGTCTCTCCAAAGGCAACATGACACCCGCAAACCATTCCATCAAAGTCTGCATTCCAAAACATCACTACTTCCCTTCCGAGCCCCGACGTGTGCCTATACAGTAGTTTTCTCCCACATATGGGGTATCAGTGTACTCAGGACAAATTGGTCAACAACTTTTGGGTCCATTTTCTCCTGGTACCCTTGGGAAAATAAAAAAATTGGGGACTAAATGATCATGTTTTTGGAAAAAATACGATTTCTTTTATTTTCACGCCCGGGCGTTATAAACTTCTGTGAAGCACTGGGGGGGTTCAAATTGCTCACCACACATCTAGATAAGTTTCTTAGGGGGTCTAGTTTCCAAAATGGGGTCACTTGTGGGGGGATTCCACTGTTTAGGTACATCAGGGGCTTTCCAAACGCGACATGGTGTCCGATCTCAATTCCAGCCAAAAACGTCAAATGGCGCTGCTTCCCTTCCGAGCTCTGCCATGCACCCAAATAGTCGTTTACCCCCACATGTGGGGTATCAGCATACTCAAGACAAATTGCACAATAACTTTTAGTGTCCTGTTACCCTTGAAAAAGTAAGACTTGAGGGTGAAAAGATCATTTTTTTGAAAAAAATATGATTTTTTAATTGTACGGCTGAACGTTATAAGTTTCTGTGAAACCCTTGGGGTTTCAAAGTTCTCACCACACATCTACATAAGTTCCTTGGGGGGGTCTAGTTTCCAAAATGGTGTCATTTGTGGGGGGTTTCCACTGTTTTGGTACATCAGGGGCTTTCCAAACGCGACATAGTGTCCGATCTCAATTCCAGCCAAAAAAGTCAAATGGCGCTGCTTCCCTTCCGAGCTCTGCCATGCGCCCAAATAGTCATTTACACCCACATATGGGGTATCAGCGTACTCAAGACAAATTGCACAATAACTTTTAGGGTCCTGTTACCCTTGGGAAAATAAAAATTGGGGGTGAAAAGATCATTTTTGTGGAAAAAATATGATTTTTTAATTGCACCGCTGTGCGTTATAAACTTCTGTGAAGCCCTTGTGGGTTCAAAGTTCTCACCACATATTTAGATAAGTTCCTTGGGGGGTCTAGTTTCCAAAATGGTGTCATTTGTGGGGGGTTTCCACTGTTTTGGTACATCAGGGGCTTTCCAAACGCGACATGGTGTCCGATCTCAATTCCAGCCAAAAACGTCAAATGGCGCTGCTTCCCTTCCGAGCGCTGCCATGCGCCCAAATAGTCATTTACACCCACATATGGGGTATCAGCGTACTCAAGACAAATTGCACAATAACTTTTAGGGTCCTGTTACCCTTGGGAAAATAAAAATTGGGGGTGAAAAGATCATTTTTGTGGAAAAAATATGATTTTTTAATTGTACCGCTGTGCGTTATAAACTTCTGTGAAGCCCTTGTGGGTTCAAAGTTCTCACCACATATTTAGATAAGTTCCTTGGGGGGTCTAGTTTCCAAAATGGTGTCATTTGTGGGGGGTTTCCACTGTTTTGGTACATCAGGGGCTTTCCAAACGCGACATGGTGTCCGATCTCAATTCCAGCCAAAAACGTCAAATGGCGCTGCTTCCCTTCCGAGCTCTGCCATGCGCCCAAATAGTCGTTTACACCCACATACGGGGTATCAGCATACTCAAGAGAAATTGCACAATAACTTTTGGGGTCCTGTTACCCTTGGGAAAATAAAAATTGGGGGTGAAAAGATCATTTTTGTGGAAAAAATATGATTTTTTAATTGTACCGCTGTACGTCATAAACTTCTGTGAAGCCCTTATGGGTTCAAAGTTCTCACCACATATCTAGATAAGTTCCTTGGGGGGTCTAGTTTCCAAAATGGGGTCACTTGTGGGGAGTTTCCACTGTTTAGGTACATCAGGGGCTCTCCAAACGTGACATGGCATCCGATCTGAATTCCAGCCAATTTTGCATTGAAAAAGTCAAACGGCGCTCCTTCACTTCTGAGCTCTGTCATGCGCCGAAACAGTGGTTCCCCCCCACATATCATGGATCAGCGTACTCAGGACAAATTGCACAATAACTTTTGCAGTCCAATTTCTCCTGTTACCCTTGGTAAAATAAAAAAAATTGAACCTGAAGTATTTTTTTATGAAAAAAAGTTAAATGTTCATTTTTTTTTCTAAATATTCAAAAAATTCCTGAGAAGCACCTGAAGGGTTAATAAACTTCTTGAATGTGGTTTTGAGCACCTTAAGGGGTGCAGTTTTTAGAATGGTGTCACTTTTGGGTATTTTCTATCATATAGACCCCTCAAAGTGGCTTCAAATATCATGTGGTCCGTAAAAATAAAATGGTGTTGCAAAAATGAGAAATCGCTGGTCAACTTTTAACCCTTATAACTTCCTAACAAAAAAAAAATTGGTTCCAAAATTGTGCTGATGTAAAGTAAACATGTGGGAAATGTTACTTATTAAGTTTTTTGTGTGCCGTATCTCTGTGATTGAAGGGCATAAAAATTAAAAGTTGGAAAATTGAGAAATTTTCACCAAATTTCCATTTTTTTCACAAATAAACGCAGGTTATATGAATGAAATTTTACCACTATCATGAAGTACAATATGTCACGAGAAAACAATGTCAGAATCACAGGGATCCATGGAAGCGTTTCAGAGTTATTACCTCATAAAGGGACAGTGGTCAGAATTGTAAAAATTGGCCCGGTCATGAACGTGCAAACCACCCTTGGGGTTCAATATTTCTAGATCTTAAATGGTAATATCACAATGTATGGTGACACTTGGTGCCATTAGTTGTTAGGTGGTAGGACAAGATATGGACAGGCTATGATAGTCCCTCTTCATTGGCTGTGCTATAACAGGTAATATGATGCAAGGCATTATGGGGAAACTGTCTGAAGTTTTGATCCTTCTCTGGTTGATGCGATCTTTTACAAAGTGTGCGTACATATCAAAATGTTCAAATTTCTCTGTTTCAGCAAGTTCCTAAAAATTCAACACAAATTCGATTTGCTCACCTCTAATATTGAATCATAGAATGTTAGAGTTGGATGGGACCTCCAGGGTCATTGTGTCCAACCCCCTGCTCAATGCAAGAGTCACTAAACCATCCCAGACAGATGTCTGTCCAGCCTCTGTTTGAAGACTTCCATTGAAGGAGAACTCACCACCTCTCGTGGCAGCCTGCTCCACTCATTGATTACCCTCACCGTCAAAACATTTTTTCTAATATCTAATCTGTGTCTCCTCCCTTTCGGTTTCATTTCATTGCTTCTCGTGTTTCCATGTGCAAATGGGAATAATGATGATCCTTCTACAATGTGACAGCCCTTCAGATATTTGTAGATAGCTATTAAGAATATTACATTAAGTATATGTATTCTTTAACTATAGGATGGGATTCTTTTTAGATTCTACCACATCACATTTCCCCTCACTTTTTTTTAAAGTTGACTGAGCTGGCTGTGGGTGGAATCAAAATGGCAATGAGTTGCACCAATTTTTGTGATATTTCATATAGTTTTACGCAAGAATTCCAGCAAACTCGGTTGATGAATCCTGGTCTAAATGTGTAGTAAAAATGAAGTAAGGGATAGATGGTTTTTATTTCTGTTACTTATAAAGCACTGACATATTCCTCAAGGCTGTACAGAGTTTATTCATAGTCTATTTTGCATAATTTGTAGTTCATGGAGCTTATAAACTCGATGCACATATGGATCTCTTTCTGATTTGAGCCCAGAACCCAGATTCACCATGCTGTTATTCAACAGTGTTAACCACTGAGCACTATCCCTCCAATTTTAAAAAGATACCTAAACAATTATCCAGGACAGCTAATAACAAATAATTTGTTCCCAAACTCACATTTATTCATATTTTTAATGCATACCAATAAAACATTTTAAGTAGTGTATAATGGGTGAACTCATATATATGTATTCACTGTTCTATAAATTTTTCATTGATTTTCCAAGCCCCAACCTATCCATTAAACAGAGGCACTTGTTAAAAAATAATGGAAGTAAAAATCCAACGGTTTAGTTGCATCTTTTATATGAAAATTAAAACAAATACATATTCTCCAATAATAAAAAAAAAGTGTTGTTATTATGAATTAGTAGTAGTAATATTAGAGTGTTATAAATATATTATGTCTGGAGACAAGGGGCTGTAATAGAGGCAAACTTCAAGGCAATCACATGCATTAAGGTCATTAAAACTTTTCCACTCAGAGAAGAATTTGAAGCATTCTAAGAAAAGTGTAAACCACATTCTTTACCTTGAAACCTAAAGCATTAGTCCTTAGATTGCATTTTTAGATATGTGCTGTATTTTGGTTGGATTTTTTTCCAACCTTTTATGACGCTAGCCACTACTCAGGGCTGGGTAGTCAAGTGGTCCAAGGTCAAAAGCCAGGAGGGTACATCATAGACAGAGGGGTGAGACCAAGGCATTGTCAGGTCTCAGTCAGGGGTCAGAATTCTAAGAAGGTAGAGGATCACAACAAAAGGGCTAGGCAAATGGATGGTCAAAGCAAATCCAAGGTCGAGCAGCAGAGATCAGAATACAAGTCTAGGAACACAGAGCAAACAAATACCACTTGAGCAAAGATACAATTGGCAGAAATTTAATGCAGGAAGACAGCTAAATGGCCAGGTAACTAATTCTAACGGGAGACACATGCAGGAAGCTCAGGTATTACCTGGCCTTGATTGGACGGCTAAACTGCCACACAAAACACTGACAATTCAGCACACCCCAGCTCCTGATTGGACAGCTGAGCTGTCAATCATCATACCGACATCTCAGAACACCCCTGCCCTAGATTGGACTGCAGAATAGTCATTCACTGAGTCCAGACATCCATCTAGGAGCACATTGGACCTTCTTTGACCTTCAGAGCCTTATTAATTCATTGTGACAGATTCCACTAGGTGTCTTAATCATTCATCAGAAATGTTGGCCGATGTGGACAGGTTTTATCGACTGCGTATTTAAGATTGCTGGACGAATCACCAACAATTTTGAATCCTTCTTCTTCCTGCCTTCCTGAAAATATTTTAAATTGAAGAGAATTGGAGTAAAAAAAAATAAAGATGTCCTTCTGTAGCTTTCCTCTTGGAGTGTGATATTCTGAAATGATTGGAATGAGACAACCAGCTATAAAAAAAAAAAAATGTAACCTACATTACTCTTTCGAGCATGATAAGCAATTTAATATTATTTTTTTCAAAGCTGGTCATCTCACTCCACGCTTCTCTGGATATCTCAAGACACAAGGAAAGGTAAGGAAGAATACATCTGTATGTTGTACTAACTGTCCACCATATTTTATAATGTACTTACTCCATTGTTTGACTCAGGCATCACATTGCACTTAGGTGCCACATATGTAATAAAGGCAGCATATCAATGATTTCTGTCTTGTTGTCTCCATTTGACATGTCTTTTAGGAACACTAAATTACTGTCAGCAAAGACAAGGGGGGGGCCTTGATACACAGACAGTTGGCTCGGACCGAGTGAAGACATAGAGCAATTAGACATTCCTTTGTAATGTATCCACATACTTTACTGGCAAGTATCATTAAATCATTACATTGGAACTGCCGGTTACGAGCTGTCTCAATGCAATGTTTCTAAGAATAGTTATGTATTTTTCCGATGCTTAGGGTTTCTTTGTATAGCCGATTTCACAAAATTTACTTAAAAAATGGTTCTCTAGTTCATCTCCATTTATGTGAAAGGAACTGTCTGGCAATAACCGACCCAAACATTGCATAACAGTTGTGTAATTTTTGAAAAAATAAATCCTTTTTTTTTCTAATCTTGGACAACTCTTTCAATAAAATATGTGCCCAAAATACTAACATACCCATATTTCAATTAGGAAAAGTATCAACAGTTGATATTTAAGTTTGTTTCACATTTTTCTTTGTTGGGACAGAAATTTTGGTAAGGCCGGGGTCAGACTTGCGAGAAACTCGGACGAATCTCGCACATCAATACCCGGCACTGCTGCCGGCACTAGAAATATATGCAGTGCCGGGTATTGACGTGCGAGACTCGTCCGAGTTTCTCGCAAGTCTGACCCCGACCTAAATGTGGCAACATGTTAAAATCCAACTTGCTCAACCCTTCAAAGCCCCAACATCTTTCATCGAAGGGAAACTTGAGTCCCTTTTTCTAATCCTGGGCAACTCTTTAACTAAAATATGACCCCCAAAAAATAAAATACCATATTGTAATTAGGGCAATTGTTGATAGTTAAGTTTGTCTTACTTTTTTCTTTTGTGACAGACATTTTGGCAAAAGTAACAACATGTCAAATTCCAACATGTTCAACCCTCCAATGCCCCAACATCTGTCGTCAAAGAAAAAATTGGGACCTGCTATATGGTTGGCCAGTATCTCTTATATTTTGTAGGGCCACATTTACGGTATTATATTTGCAGAAATTCTGTAGTTTGGGAAACATATTTGTTTATTTTGATGCCCCTAAATCTGGAACAATTTTATGAACATGTTGTAGGACACGTCACTAATTTATTACATAACAAGGTTTATAAGACTGCCATATTTTCTCTCTAATGGCCATCGTTATGTGTAGTAAGAGAGTAAAACATATGTGGTATTGTTTGTCCATCTATGCTTCTACTGTAATGTATTCACTTGGTTGAATGTCCAGGACTGCGCTCCCAATCAGATGATGAAGGAGGTTCAATACACTCAAAGGTGTTATTAAGTTTGTCTCGTTTGGACAGCCCCTTCATATGCCCAATTAGGGTATCAAACAGTGAACACCAGTTGTTGATCTTGCAGATTTGGCTTGTATATGTATTACTCTAATAAGTCTACATTTCCACTGCAACAAGTCCTATAAGTGATATGTTGAAGTGTCTAGGACCTCTACAGTACATGTAACATGCTTCAGGTGGACAACACCTTCCTCATGTAGAGAAGAGGTATATTTCTTATTTGCCTGAAGAAGGGATTGCCAAAATGCTTAACAATTCATTTTATAGTTTTTAAGGACTCATCCACGCAGATGTCTCTTTGGGGCATGTACTTAGAACAGACGGTCAAAGTTGGGGTCATCTCGTGCGGGACACTGTGCATTATCGGTATAATGCAGGAATTTGTGGATGGCCTCAAAATGCGTCCGGGCTATGACCATTCGGAACACTGGAGTGTTATATAAAATATCAACACTAAAATATTGCCGAAGATCCGGCTTCTTCAGGATCCCCATGTGGAGGACCAGGCCCCAAAACTGCATCATTTCAACTGCATCTACAGGAGACCAGTTGGAATATGATGAACCGGGGTTTTGCACCAAAAATTGATGAGAGTACAAATTAGTTTGCTCCACCATGAGGTTAATAAAAACCTCAGAGAAAAAGACTTTGAAAAAGTCTATTTCTGTGAGGCCGGTGGTGTCAAACTTGATTCCTGATTCTGCCTCAAAATCAGGAATCAGTGGCTCGTAATTTTCGGGGGCGACCTCCACACAGGGTCCGCAATGGGGTGCGCTGGTTCAGGTTCTGCAATGGTGGGTGCTGCCTCATCTTCTGTCCTGGGGCGTCTGCGTGACGGCTCCGCAGAACCCTAGGAGGAAGATGAGGAGGAGAAAGAGGAAGAGGATGAGGATGAAGAATCTGAATAGCACAGAAATGTGGGATACTCTCCCTCGCTATCAGTGTCGGAGGCAAGGAAAGAAAATGCCTCCTCCAATCAATAGCGCTGTTGAGCCAAACGTGACGAGTGGGACTTTTTTTTGTGAATATGGTGCTTGGGTGCACTTTATTGATAACTATGTGTATGTGTGGGGGGGATAGCGATTGGTGCAAACTATTCTGAAAAGAAAAAGCTAAAAGAAAAAAAGCAAATTGGGAGAAAAAAATACCTCTGATAAGTTAACTGCATCTCTTATCAAAGTTAGGCGGCTGCTGGATGTGCGCACGGGTGTGGTGCAAGGGGGGTGAAAAAAAAAAGGAAAACGGCAGGCACAAGCTCTGATAAGTGAACTGCGTCACTTATCAAAGTTTGGCGGATGTGGGATGTGTGTACGGAGTTGGCGCAAGGGGGCTGAGGAAAAAAGTGAGCACGAGTGTTCATTGGTGAATGAACCAATCAACGCTCGGTGGCTGCTAATTTGCGCACGGAGGCGGCGCAAAGGGGGGTAAAAAGAGGAGGAAAGGGGGGATTGGGGTGGATGAAGAAAGATTGGGCCGGGATCAGGGATTAACACTTACGCCTGTAGTCAGGTGGCGCAAAAGAGGGGGTGGAAAAAAAAGGAAAATGGCAGGCACAAGCTCTGATAAGTGAACTGCATCATTTTTCAAAGTTTGGCGGCTGTGGGATGTGTGTACGGAATTGGCGCAAAGGGGGCTGAGGAAAAAAAGCGAGCACAAACGTTGATCGGTGAACTGCGTCACCAATCAACGCTCTCGGCGGCAGCTAAATGTGCGCACAGAGGAGGCGCAAAGGGGGGTGGAGGGGGATAAAAGAGGGGGTTTGGGGGAAGGGGGGATTGGGGGGAATGAGGTGCATGAATAGAGATTGGGCAAGGATCGGGTAACACTTACAGCTGTAGTGTCTCTTTTTTCTTTATTCTTTTTTCTTTCATCCGTCTTCTTTCTTCAGCAGCAGGGATTGTGGTGTTACAGGCTGCTGTGGCACCACAATACCCAGCACAGGAGAAGCTCTGGCTGTGTGACCGCTCTGCAGGAATCCTCAGCTAGAGTGAAGACCCCTGCAGAGCAGTCAGACAGATCACAGGCAGGTTAAGGGTACTTCACACTAAGCGAGAACGCTAGCGAGATCGCTGATGTGTGACCGATTTTGTGACGCAACAGCGATCTCGCCAGCGATCTCGCTGTGTGTGGCACGCATCAGCGACCGCCCCCCCCCCGCCGGGTATCGTTGATCGTGCAGGAATGTCCTGGGCCATTTTTTGATCGTTGGTCTCCCGCTGGCTAGCACGCATCGCATGTGGCAGCGGGAGACCAATGATCAGCAAGCTCCCAGCGCTGTAAGCAGACGCTGGGAGCTGGTATCCAAGGTAAATTGCGGGTAACTATGCGCACACGTCGATACCAAGGTAAACAGCGGGTAACTAAGCGCTACATACCAGCTCCCAGCGCAAGCACGCTGGTATCCATGGTAAACAGCGGGTAACTAAGCGATGCGTGCGCTTAGTTACCCGCTATTTATCCTGGATACCAGCGTCCTTGCTGGTCCTGATCGCTGGTGAGATCTGCCTGTTTGGCAGCTCACCAGCGATCATGTAGCAACGCACCAGCAATCCTGACCAGGTCGTATCGTTGTCGGGATCACTGGTGTGTCATTTAGTGTAACGGGACCATTAGAGACAGGTCACAGAGTGGTCACACAGCAGTGATTGGTGGTATCGATGTGATCATTCGATCCCACCAATCACTGCTGGCCCTGGTGACCATTGCAACTGCTTAGGATCGCTCCGATCCTAGGCAGGTCACAGCCAGGTCACCAGCAGGGCACAGAACAGTCACACCGTAACCGCAGTGGTGCCCGGTGATTGGCGCGATTGACGATGACATCAATCGCGGCAATCAGCTCCTGCAGGCCCTGCTAAGCCTATTATAGGCTCTGGCCTAGGATCGGTGCTATTACAGCACCGATCCAGGCCCGGTACCGGCAGGGCACAACGCGGTAATATCGCTGCTGTGCCCTGTGATTGGCGCAATCGATGTGATTGGCGATCGCGCCAATCCGGGGTGGTTTTGCCGGTGCCTGGCTGTGCATAGGACATCATTGTTTCAGCAGCTCCGAATGGCTGAAAAAAATGAGAAAGGCTGTGATTGGCTGTTCAGAATTGAACAGTCAATCACAGTGATCGGGAGGCCGGGAGGGCGGCAACAGACCCCGGGATGCCGAGGCCATCTTCCCTCGGGTAAGATGGCGTCGGAATTTTAATGAGATCACCGAGACTTAAGTTGCGATGTCGCAATAAAATGCCATGACGTACTATCCCGTCCATGGGAATTAAGTCCCAGGGCACATGGACGGGATAGTATATCATATGACAGAAAGAGGTTAAAGGGAAAAGCTCATCAAATTTTTACTATGTCACCTGAGAGCAGCATGTATCTTATATAGAGGCATAAAATCTGTTTTCAGTGATGGCTGCTTGCGTGTGGTTTTGATAAAATAATTTTTTGATCTTCTGCAGATCTAGCAGGGCTCATAACGCTGAGCTCTGTATAAACCCGCCCACACCACTGATTGGCTGATTTCTGTATACACTGTGCATAGGCAGAAAGCTGCCAATCAGTGGTGGGGAAAAGTTATACAGAGCAGGAGGACTACATGGAAGAAGACAACTGGTCCTCTACTAATAATCTCCTGCTATTAAAACCCTGATTTTATACATACTACATCAAGCAGCCTAATAAATCACACATCACTGGAATCAGACTCTCTGCCCCTATATCATGCTGCTCTCAGATTAAATAGTAAATCACGTGATTAAAACCAGACCACCTGAATCTTTTAAAACTCTATGCAGAAACAGGAAGTCTCTTTTCGTTGAGTCATCGTTAGAACTACAATTCTACATTACTGCAAAGTCCCTAGCAAGGGGGAAAAGCAGAGCAGCTGGGTCAGGAGATAAAGAGTTGGATGACTCATGCAGGGAAAAAAAAAATCCTGTTTCTGCATAGAGTTTAGAAGGATTCAGCTAGCCTATGATGTCATATATCTAATGGAAAACAGAAGAATTAACTGGGTAGAAAGGCAAAATGAGCAATTGTACGTGCACATTGCTATATAATATGATGACTGCAATATGTTAAGAGGATAAAAACTGTGATGGTAGCGTGTCTTCAAGGTTCCAGAAAACCCCATTAAAAGATTGTGCAAAGTATGAAAGTTAACTCCTATTGACCTATTGATAGGATCACTCTGAGTCCAACTGCTAGGACCTCCACTCATCCCAAGAATGGAGCAGAGATTGAGCTCAGCATCGGTGAGGGGCCAGCGGGTAGAACCAAGCAATCAGGAGGTTTCCCGTCTTACGGATAAGGGATAATTTTCATATTTGGTACAAACCCTTTAAAGTAAATCCAATCGTACATGGAGCGTCCAGCCATTAAAAAAGAGATGTTCTTTTTACATGTGGCTAGAATTAAAAGACCACCTAATCCTAAAGCACCATGCAGCGTTAAATGATCATCCTAAAATACTGTATCTGGAAATATTTTATAGTAACTTATATACAACATGTAATTAGATTGTAATTTATTTCACTTTGGACCTTATTAAAAGTTTGGTAATAAAAGACAATTTGTGTTTTAGATTTGGAGACAGTTAAACTTGGAAACAAGATGTCCCAAAGTATTCAAATGTTTCCGAGAGTTCGGACGGGAAACCTTCCAGATTCATGTTAAGCTAATTTTAAAAATGACTTAGATTCTATCTGTCCAAAAGAAAGGACTAAGCATAAGTAACATAGTAACATAGTTATTAAGGTTGAAGGGAGACTTTAAGTCCATCTAGTTCAACCCATATCCTATCCTAACTTGCCCTAACATGTTGATCCAGAGGAAGGCAAAAAAAAAACCCATGTGGCAAACAGTAAGCTTCACATTGGGGAAAAAAATTTCTTCCCGACTCCACATACGGCAATCAGACTAGCTCCCTGGATCAACGCAATATTAAGGAAACTAGTGTATATACCCTGTAATATTATACTTTTCAAGAAAGGCATCCAGTCCCTTCTTAAATTTTAGTAGGGAATCACTCATTACAACATCATATGGCAGAGAGTTCCATAGTCTCACTGCTCTTACAGTAAAGAATCCGCGGCTGTGATTATGCTTAAACTTTCTTTCCTCCAGACGTAGAGGATGCCCCCTTGTCCCCGTCACAGGTCTAAGAGTAAAAAGATCATTAGAAAGGTCTTTGTATTGTCCCCACATATATTTATACATTGTAATAAGATCACCCCTAAGCCTTCGATTCTCCAAACTAAATAACCCCAAGTGTAATAACCTGTCTTGGTATTGCAGACCCCCCAGTTCCCTAATAACCTTGGTCGCTCTTCTCTGCACCCGCTCCAGTTCAGCTATGTCTTTCTTATACACCGGAGACCAGAACGGTACACAGTATTCTAAGTGTGGTCGCACTAGTGACTTATATAGAGGTAAAATTATGTTCTCCTCATGAGCATCTATGCCTCTTTTAATGCATCCCATTATTTTATTTGCCTTTGCAGCAGCTGCCTGACACTGGCCGCTAAATGTGAGTTTGTCGTCCACCCATACACCCAGGTCTTTTTCAATGACTGTTTTGCCCAGTGTTTTACAATTAAGCACATAATTATACATCTTGTTCATTCTACCCAAGTGCATGACCTTACATTTATCCCCATTAAAGCTCATTTGCCATTTATCAGCCCAAGCTTCTAGTTTACCGTATATACTCGAATATAAGTCGAGATTTTCAGCCCAAAAAATTGGGCTGAAAGTCCCCCTCTCGACTTATATTCGAGTCATATACAAAGGGGTCGGAGGGGGTGGATGTGTCAGGTCATACTTACCCGTCCTGACGCTGTCTTGAGCCCCCAGTTTCTCCCCGTGCTCTCTCTTCCTGCCTTCAGCGGTCACGTGGTGCCGCTCATTAAAACTCATCAATATGCGCATATTGATGAGTTTTAATGAGCGGCACCACGTGACCGCTGAAGGCAGGAAGAGAGAGCGCGGAGAAGCTGGGGGCTCAAGACAGCGTCAGGACAGGTAAGTATAGCGATACTCACCTGTCCTGCGTCCATGGCTGCTTGCTGCTGTCTGTCATCGGTCAGTGACTTCAGACAGCAGAGGGCACGGTGACGTGGTTAGTGCGCGCCGTGCCCCCTGCAGTCTGAACGTCACTGACTGATGACGTGCAGATAGCGGTGACCAGCCATGGACGCAGGACAGGTGAAAATCTGACACCCAGCGACGGAGAGGTGAGTATGTCATTTTTTTTTATTTTTACATGCAGCAGCAGCAGCGGCAGCACATGGGGGAATAATCTAAGGAGCTTCTTATGGGGGCAGTATATGGGGGAACAATATGGAGCTTCTTGTGGGGGCAGCATATGGGGGAATAATCTGGAGCTTCTTGTGGGGGAATAATCTGGAGCTTCTTGTGGGGGCAGCATATGAGGGAACAATCTATGGAGCTTCTTATGGGAGCAGCATATGGGGGAATAATCTATGGAGCTTCTTCTGAGGACACCATATGGGGGAATAATCTATGGAGCATTTCCCACCCTAGACTTATACTCGAGTCAATAAGTTCTCCCAGTTTTTTGTGGCAAAATTAGGAGGGTCGACTTATACTCGGATCGACTTATACTAGAGTATATACGGTACATAAATCCTCCTAGATTCAAAGTCTAGCAATTAGAAAATAACAGAATTATTAGTGACACGATTAGTAAAGTTATGGTTGGTGGGGGGGACAGAAACCAAAAAAAACCTCTCTAATGTTATTGCTTCATAATTAGAGTCTGATGGGCCCCAGTGCAAAATTTGTACCTGGGCCCTTCTCTGCATGTTGGTCAAATGTATGGGCCTTTGTAAAATTCTAAATCCTATAAAGATATACATCTTGCCACCCATTATGTAGTAAGCTCTCACATCCTGTGCCCTTTCCAGATATAAATGTCCCCCATCATGGGTCTCTTCCAGGCATATATGTCACCATCCTGGGTTCCTGTCTGGCATATATGTCCACCATCCTGGTATATATGCAAGCCATCCTGGGCCTGGGCCCATTCCTAGAATATATGCCCCCATCCTGAGCCCCTTCCTAGTGTACATGTGGCGTCCCTGAGGCTCAGTCACCACAGAGGTATTGCACCTTCTCCTAAGGTGTGGTGCCCCACCATCCAGGTAAGTTGGAGGCTCCTGACCACGCTCCAACACTCGCACCCCACACAATAGAGTAGTTCAGCAAAACCACATTGCGGCTCCTTGCTTAGAGAGAAGCAGAGCACCTTTGGTGGTTCCCTGCTTGGAACACTAAACTTGCTGGGAGGTGGGTGGAGTTGAGAATACATATAAAAGAGCGGGAAGGTTTTAGGATTGAGGTCAGTCAGCCAGACGGGGAGTCTGGGAGAGGAAGCTACTCAGAGAGGAGTGGGGATCTCTGAAAGAGGGATGGAGGAAGGAGTGCTGCAGCTGCCTCAGTGATCTGAGCAAGCTGGCACGGGAAAGGAAAGAAGGAGAAAGACATTGAACCGAAGACTGAGCTTCCATAGGAGGGAACGACAAGTACGGAACATAGGAGTGAAAGGGAACACAGAGGACATTGGTTAGAGGAAGAACCCTGCCTAGAAGTTCTAAGCGCAAGGCCAGTGCCCAGTCCCCGAGGTTTTATGGACACTAATGGTTCTGCAGCAGACACCGGTGGAGTAGTGGGCTGTAAATGCACTACTCCCATCTAAGACTTGAGGGCACAACAGCAACACGGATAGAGAGCCGGGACTCAGGAGTAGAGAGTCCCCGAAGCAGGCTACAGCTGTCTGCCCTACAAGTAGAGTTCTTGGAAACATCTGTTAGGAGGAACTCCAGTGTAACTCAGTACTAGGAGATCTTCACACTTAAAGGCGCTATTGAGGAGACGTTCAAAAAAGGCACAAAAGTTGGCGGAGTGTTGGAAGGGAGCATTCCATCTTGCCTGGAGGTTGACTGAGTCCCTGACCCGGAGGACACGGCACAGAAGCGGGCACTACAGACTGTGAGTAAAGCTTTGGAACTACATGCCCTGGTGTCCTCCATTCCTTCCTGCGTCCATCCGCCTAGCACTGCTACATCCCCTGCGCCAAACACTACACCATCTAAGTGTCTCTACACCTATCCTACCCTGGGACAACAGCCCTGCCTGTGGAGGGCTATAACATCATTGCTGCACCACACCATCTGTCCCGGAGGATCTGTCTGCAGCGTCGGCTTAACACCTCCCTTGCCGAATACCACAGGTGGCGTCACGAACTATTCCATTAACTACATTCCACCATTCACATCTTCACATCTTCCTATTACTTGGGCGCCCAGGGCCACGGTCCGGGTCACCGCTGCTGTGACACATCCCGCTGATACCGGCCCAGTACCGAGTACCCCACGGCCCTGGGAGGGCGACCCATACATGTCCCCCATTCTGGTATAAATGCCCCCATCCTGGATTCCTTTCTGCTACATATGTCCTCCATCTTGGTATATATGCCCATCGTTCTGGTATATATGCTCTCATCCTGGGCCCCTTGCTGGTATAAATGTCCCCATCCTGGGCCACTTCTTGGTATATATGCCCTCCATCCTGGTATACTGTATATGTCCCTATCCTGGGCCTCTTCCCAGTAAATATGCCCCCCATCCTGGGTTCCTTCCTGGTATATATTCCCCCCCATCCAGGACCCCGACCTGATATATATGTCCCCCATTCTAGTATAAATGCCCCCCATCCTGGGTTCCTTCCTGGTATATATGTCTCCCATCTTGGTATATATGTCCGCTGTCCTGGCATATATGCCACCATCCTGGGTGCCTTCCTAGTATATATGCTCCCCATCCTGAGCCGCTTCCTAGTGTATATGTCCCTCATTCTGGTATAAATGCCCACATCCTGGATTCCTTTCTGCTACATATGTCCTCCGTCTTGGTATACATGCCCACCGTTCTGGTATACTGTATATGCCCCTATCCTGGGCCTCTTCCCAGTAAATATGACCCCATCCTGGGTTCTTTCCTGGTATATATTTCCCCCCATCCTGGGCCCTGACCTGATATATATGTCCCCCATTCTAGTATAAATGCCCCCCTTCCTGGGTTCCTTCCTGGTATATATGTCTCCCATCTTGGTATATATGTCAGCTGTCCTGGCATATATGCCACCATCCTGGGTGCCTTCCTAGTATATGTCCCCCCTCTTGGGCCACTTCCTGGTATATATGTGCCACATCCTATATTCCTTCCTGGAACATATGTGCCCCATCCGGGTAAATATATGCCCCTATCTTGGGACTCTTCCCACTATATATGTCCCCCATCCTGGGTTCATTCCTGGTATGTATGTTTCCATTCTTCCACTGTTCTGTAGGTTATAAAAAAAAAACATTCTTCTCACCGTTCCCAGCTCCCATGTCATGCGGAATCCTCATCTGTAGCTGGTACAGAGGCCAGCAGTTAGCATCGGTGTGGCTGCTATGGATAACGTATGATGTCACTGTCATGCACCGCCTTGCCTCTGATTGACTGGCAGTGTGTATTGCACTAAAGTGACCCAGCGAATCTCCACTCCGCAATACATTGCAGTTGAATGTTCAACCTTGGATTCACATCCAGCTGAAATAGCTGCTGGCGTCGGAATTCTGCCCTCCAGCACCGGCCTGGTCGCAGGCGCACCCTTTGCGACTGTGATCATTGCGACTAGGGTCTCTAGCAAAAATTCCCCAAAAATCTGAATTTTAGCCTATTTTTGAGGTAGGGCTAAACATTTTATGTATTTTATATTATAAATAATATGTAAGGCCGAACAATGCATCGGCTAATCGTTCAGCCAGCAGCCATCTTAGCTGACACTTCCATACACAGGAGCGCTCGCTCTGCCTCACTCGCTCTAGACTGACACATTGGCCTATAGCTTATCTCCGGGAGAACAATGTGATGTCAGCTCGAAATCAGACATGTCCATTCGACATCTTTCCCGATCATCAGTCATCCGACGCTCCCAAACACATTAGACCATCAGCCAAACCCATTGATAGTTTATTGGGGCCTTTAAACTTTATATTATTTTTTTATACTGTTAATACCTTGGAGACATGTTTCAGTCTTGTTGGCCCTCATCAGTGCAAAAAAAAAAAATCATATTTAGTTGTAGTAGGGTTATGGAAACAACCAGTTGAAAAAAGAAGCAAAGATGAGTATAAAAGATACCAAAATGGACATAAAAGGAAGAATGACTCACAGCATAATCTTTCTAAAACTGAGTTGTAAATCAGTGCAGTTCCGTTAGTGATCTGATGTCCTGGCATGAAAAAAAAACATAAAACCCGTGTGTATAAAAGTCTTCTGTAAATTTTACCAACACAAACGTCCTTCTCCTTTGTTTCGTCAGAAAGGGGTCATGGCCTTTTAGTAGAGGTGGGGAAAGCCCTCTCTATGGACAAAAGAGGGGGTTTCAGGAAACACCCCCAATCTATAGCCCTTGAAGTTCAGCATTATGTCTATTGTCGGGTCTGCAGGCTCTACTGGCTCCATTTCTTGCTTCGCTTACCCTTCATGTTTACTCGGTCTTACAAAGAAATTTAAATCCATAGTGTTTGTTTGTCATCAGTTCAATCAGATCCAAAACCAAGAGATTTCATCCCTATATTGGGGTGTTGGGTGGAGCATCCTTACTGTTGGGGCTACCAGTCAGCAGTTTTAGCAAAGTTCTTCATGTCATTACCTCCAGGATTATTAGTACATCCAGTTTTGCAGTTTTCGAAAGCTTCTAAACATTTGAAAACAATATGAGTAGAACACAGTTTTTTCTGGGGGGAAAAAAATATGTTTCTCATAAGGTTCTTTTCATGGTGTTTTGCATTGCAAAAAAAGCTGTAAAATTAAAAGTGCCTTTAATTAAAGGGATTTTCCATCTTTGGGGACATTTCTGTCCCTTACTTAAATGCATTACAATTGGGGGCAAAAATCATTTTTGCAATTGGGTCTCATTAAAAATTTTGCACCATTTGCCTCCTATAGAAGCTGCATTATGCTGCTGTCTATTGTTGGCTACCGAATGAATGACTGGGGTCGGCCACTTTATCTTTATCTTATCAGATTTGGGGAACTTATTATTATATAGATATAGGAGATAAGAAACAGGTTCTCCTCCTGCTCTTATTACTGCCACTTTCCTCGCAGACTGCACAGCTCTCCCGTCCATGCAATGGCTCCTGGTGCCATGTGACCAAATCTGTCCATCAGCCTCCTCCAATAGAAAGCCTCACATCAGAAAACTGCTTTTCTACTGGACAGGTTTGGTCACATGTTCCTCCACCAGCAGCCATTATATGGACCGGAGAGCTGTGCAGTCTGTGACGAAAGCGGCAATAACAAGAGCAGGAGGAGAACCTGTCATATCGGTATAATGAACCCACTCAGATTTTATGCACACACACTGATTACAAGCAAACAGGTCACAGGTGAGGATGTTACCTTTAGTAGCCATTCAAACCCATCTGTGTCAACTTCTGTGCATGTTATCAGGCCAAAATCACCAGGGTATGTAAACTTTTGATCAGGATCATTTGGATGTTTTGGGTTGTCATTATGATTTAAAAAGGGAAAACACAGTAGTTTGACAATAAATGGCTTCACCCAACCACTAACCATGAGTGGAGAAAAGGTTTTGGTGTTATCATTCATATTCTCTGAAAAAAGGCCAAGAAAGCAAAAATTCTTCCGGGGTATGTAAACTTTTCCGCACAACTGTACGAACACTAAAATGATGACACGCTGATTCAAAACACTAAAGGCACTGGCACCATTTTTTCACTTAAGTGTTTAATCATGGAAATATTAATGAGTTCTTAGACTGCCCAGCACAAAATTCGAGAAGCACTCCTTCTTCTCCTCCCCCCTCCTCCTCCTTCTCCTCCGCTCTCCTCCTCCTTCTCCTCTTCCTCCTCCTCCTTCTACTCCTCCTCCTCTTCCTTTATCTCCCCCTCCTCCTTCTCCTCTTCCTCCTCCTCCTCCTTCTCCTCACCCCTCCTTCTCCTATTCCTCCTCCTCCTTCTCCTCCCCCTCCTCTTCCTTTTTCTCCCCTCCTCCTCCTTCTGCTCTTCCTCCTCCTCCTCCTTCTCCTCATTCTCCTCCCCCCTCCTCCTCGTATTCCTCCTCCTCCTTCTCCTCCCCTTCTTCTCCTTTTCCTCCTCCTTGTCCTCCTACTTCTCATGCTTCTCCTCCTCCCATCAAAGTTTTTATCCTATTAATATATTGCAGTCATCATATTATACAGCACTGTGTACTTACAATTGCTCATTTTGCCTTTCTACCTTGTTAATTCTTTTCCTTTCTCTGTGCTATGTAAACACAGGACGTCTCTTTTCCTTACATGAGTCATTCCCATCTTCACCTCCTGACGCAGTGGCTCCCTCATCCCTCTGCCAGGAACTTTTGTAGTGATAACTCATGCAGGAACAATTCATCTCCTGTTTCTACATAGAGCTTAGAAGGATCCAGCTTGTCAGTTATTAATCACGTAATGTCATAGACCTAATGGAAAAGAGAATAATTAGCTGGTAGAAAGGCAAAATGAGCAATTGTAAGTGCACAATGCTATACAGTATGATGATTGCAATATATTAAAAGAAGAAAAACTTAGATGGGAGGAGGAGGAAGACGAGGAGGGGGAGTGCTTCTTTAAGTAGATCGACGCTCCAACATGGTAGTGAATGTGACACACAAAGTTTTGGCCGTATTTTCTGATACTTTGATCCCAATTGCCCTTGAGGCTTGGCCATTATGACATCCCTTTAAACCGTCCCATAAAATTCCCTACTCTTGGCAATTCTGCAATTACTAGAGAAATCCTAGCGGCAGGTTATTTTTTGTGTTTTTGGAGATATTATGTGTAACCTCTGTACTTGCAAGGGTCATGAGAAGGACTGGTGACAGGTAAATTATTCAGCTGAACTGTAATTTTCTTAAATTAACATTTCATATAAGTTCTAGCCAGGTCTATTAGTCACTACACTGAAAACTCTGCTACAAGTGTCCTTTTCACAGCAGGAGACATGTAGTATTTGTCGGGATCCCTATCAGTGTGTAATAGTCTTAGACGTATAGCTGCGATGTCTCATCGGGCGGAGGTGACGTCACCGTAGGCTTTGGGCTTAGTTTTCACCAGACCTGATGAGCAATGGTGCAAAAATGTAGATTATGGACATCTGATAGGTTAACAACAAATTACAGTCACCACATGATAAATGAAAATTGTTACGAAAACGGGCACCGTCTCTAAAGTGAGTTGTGAGGGTGGGCATATCATTGGTGCAACCTGTGCAGTCAAAGAGTGGCCAAAAAGGTTTGGGAACCCACTTCCAACTCCAGAATAGGTGGGCTTGTGCATTATTGGACTCTTGTACAGTGGTCCCCTTCTGTTTGTGTCCGACAGTGGTGAGTTATTGAGTTGTGAGCCTATTTCTGATTGCCAGAGGATAGGGCGTCATTTTGTCAACTCTACACTCTACCGAGGCAGCTTCTCAACTAAGTAATTTTCACTTTTTGAGCAATATGCACAATTTTATTGTTTTTTTCCCAGCTCAGTCTCAGCACCTTGATGAGGTGGTAGATGGCCCTGAGTGCCTTCTGGTGGGTCGTGCATGTTACCTATCTCAGGAGCTTCAGATCATCAAAGATGCTGGACACTGTGACCACATGAAGGCAATATAAATTGGATGATTAATCCCACTGGGTGAAGTGGATGAGAGATTTTTATAAAGTTGTATAATTACGATATATAGTTCATTATTGGTTATGGTTTGTTGTGAGAAAAGTGCAAAACAATTGTTGGTTGTTGATGTTGTTATTGCTGCTGCTGTTGTTGTTGTTTTACCCCCACCACCGGTATGGCCATTAGCATCCAATGTCTAAGTTTTTAAAGTGGATCTGTTATCAGATTTCCCAATACAAACTGTGCATAAATATATCTATTGAACTGATGAGGCTGGAGTACTTATTTGTAGATCCACATAAGAATGGCTATATAATCCATTTCTGAAAGTTAAATCCTGCTGAATCCTGCTTTGAGCAGGGCATTGGACCGGATGACCTAGGAGGTCCCTTCTACCATTCTATGATTCTATGATTCTATAATACATAGTCTACTCTCATTTGTTAAAAATCTCACCAGAGAAAATATTCACCAGGGTTGGGCTTTGCACACTAAGGGCCTCCTAGCCAATGTTGTACTGGGGGTGCCAAGGGCCCACCTGTAACATCAATTCCAGGGCCCCACGTTACAGCTACATGTAAATATGACTTTATCCTCAATCATAAAATTCCATAGCAATAAACTGAGATGATTGTTAAATTAATAAGTTACTGCCTTTACCTGTATATGGTGAGTTATGTGTATTATACCGCTCATATAAGTGGGTGGTGGCCTTCTCCTGCACAGTGGCCCACCGGAGGATTCTCCTGTTCTCCCATGGGCCAGTCCAAGCCTGCTCCTAGCAGCCACATATATTTCTATAGCCCCAGCAATTTACAATTCAAAGGTTCCACTTCTTATTGGTGGAAATTATTATACAAGGCAATCAAGGTTTTTTGGGCTATATTGATATTTTTGATCACTTTAGTGAAATGTGCGCTTCCGGTGCTGCTATATGACGCCGATTTACATCTGCAGCATCGGAAGCACTGTAGAACTAAAGCTGGCTGGATCCAGTGTGAACAGTGCGCTGTTGCCAGATTCAATGCAGTGCTTACAAGCTCACTATGAAAAAGCTTGTAAGCACTGTTCTTGTTTGGCCTCCACTGATGAACTAAAGCTTTGGCTGGTCTGCTTGGCAAAAAAAAAAAGAAGCAAACAATAAAATAAAAAAGTGAGTATTTGATGGGGAAATGTGGCAAAATTTGAATAATGAGTACTTTTCAGAGTAGCTTGTTTTTACAAACACTTTGCAACTTTATAAGTGTCTTAGAAGCCAGGAGTAAGCGTTCTTCTCTCATGTCGCCATCCTGCCTCCATTTATCACTATCTAAATAGCGCAGATTTTTTTTTTTATCTGATGAAAAAAGGAACATAAATAAATATATATATATATATATATATATAAAAGTCTGGAATAAAATATACTTACAAATAACATATTAGATGCAGCTGATTAAGTTTAAGACAGTTATCAATAACAGCAGTGGTAGCATTACTAATTACTACTATCTTAGTGGTAGTGGGACGAGTAGTTAGTACAACTTGTATTAGTTTGAAATTATTATTAATTTTATTTGTACTTGTATTTTTATCATTTTTGCAGAATTATTGCTAGTATTAGTAGAATTAGCAGTAGTAGCAGTACTAGATGTACTATTATTAATGCTAGTGACCGTATCATTATTATTATTATTATTATTATTATGTTTTCTATTAATAATATATTACTATTATTCTTATAAATTAGCAAATGTAGAATCTTTGTTATTACTGCAGTTTGCTAGTGGCAATATTAGTAGTAGTAATAGTAGTAGTTGTAGTAGTATTACAAGTAGTGTGATTACTATTAGTAATATATGAGTATTATTACTATACGTGTTAATTGACATTAGTAGTATTTTTTATTACAGCAGTTTTTAATGCTAATAGCATTAGTAGTAATAGTGGTAGTAATAGTGATAGCAGCAGTAGTAGTAATATTAGTAATACTAGAAGTAATAGTAGTAGTAATAGGAGTAGTCTAATAGTAGTAGTAATAGTATTAGTAATGATAGTGGTAATAGTAGTAGTAATAGTACTGTTAGTAGTAATTGTATTGGCAATAGTATTAGTAATGGTAGTAGTAATAGTATTAGTAATGGTAGAAATAGTATCAGTAATGGTAGAAATAGTATCAGTTATGGAAGTGGTAATAGTAGTAGTAGCCGTAGTAGTAATAGTATTAGTAATGATAGTGGTAATAGTAGTAGTAATAGTACTGGTAGCAGTAATTGTATTGGCAATAGTATTAGTAATGGTAGTAGTAATAATGTTAGTAATGGAAGTAGAAATAGTAATAGTAATGGTAGAAATAGTATCAGTAATGGAAGTGGTAATAGTAGTAGTAGCCGTTGTAGTAATAGTATTAGTAATAATAGTAGTAGTTTATATAGTAGTAATATCAGTAATATTACTAGTATGTTTGCTATTAGTAATTTTTTATATATATATATATATTAATTAATTAACAATAGTATCTTTATTATTATTGTAACCTTTAATGTTGGTGGCAGTATCAGTAGTATCAGTAGTATCAGTAGCAATAGTATTGGCAGTGTTACTATTATTGTGTTTGTTATTAGTAATATATAGTATTAATTAACAATAGTGTCTTTATTAGTACTGCAGCTTTTAACGCTGGTGTCAGTATTATTTTTGGTAGTTGTATGATTGCTATTTGTAATATTAATATATATATATATTACTATTAATTAACAATAGTGCCTTTGTTATTGCTTCAGCTTTTGATGCTAGTAGCAGTGCTATTTTTTCATTATTATTATTATTATTATTATTATTCTATTAGTCCTTTGATATTTATGGGAAATGTTGGTAAAATAGGTAAGATGGTAAATGAGTATTTTTCAAGCTTCTGGAGCTTATCCTTATGATATTTAATATTAATAACAATCAGGTGACTACAATGATGGATACAAGTGGGAGTCATTAAGTAATAGGAAGAATACTAATAAGACCAGCAAGGCTGGATGTATGGCAGAGAGCTGCCACTCACTGAGTCACTGATCGGGTCCTAATAGATAGATGACATTTATTTCTTTAGTATTTATTCTTTTCATTTACACCATGTACTGGAGAACATCTATAATAATAATAATGTGACAGAAGACAACACCCAGCTTGTCACACCATAGTGTGATCACGTGTAGTGGATGTCTGTCTAGTATGGGGGGCCATAGATTGAGGGGGTTCATGGCTGTGTGACAAGTGGGGTCTCCTGGTGCTGGTAGCAGCACATCCCCCCATCCCGCCATGAATCGGGGATGATCTGACTCTATACACCGTAGTATGGCTCTGGAGGGTGCAGGACCCTTTGGGGGAGGCCAGATTTGGGCAAGTTCCTGTGTCTCAGACTCTCACTGACATCTTAAAAACTTCTGGAACCGTAAGGCATTGTGAGTCCCTGGCAGCCAAGTGCCTCGTTCCGCCCGATTGAGCTAATTGCTTTGAAATCGGATATATTATGTATAATTATGGCGTCCTTGGAGGAGACGTCCAGCCTCCCCTTTCATCTTTCACAAGTGCATCATAATGTCGCGATCAAATTAATTTGGGCCACTTGGGTTTTGGCATTCCACTGGGGCCCGGGCTGCACAATGACGCCTTGTGACGATGTGACAGACTGTCTGTGGTCGGGCAGGAAGCGACACAGTCAGTGGGTCCGAATGTGACTGCTGCAGACTGTCACCCGACTGCCCGGGCTTCTCCCCAGACCTCCCTGCATCGGAATGAGACCTGCTGCCTGGCCCACGGGTCTTCACCAGTGCAAACATTCACAGGAAGGTTATCGGGCTTATTGTATTTGCATTGTGTGCAGAAGGCAAAGATGACAGCCAGGGATCAAGTGTAGAGATCGTCACAGACCAAAGCAATGCACAGTCAGGGCTGCTCCATGCAGGAAGCTGCACAGCCACACAGCACCAATCTGATCATTCAGCCATAACCATCAGCTTTAATGGAGGTGACAATCCTAATTTTATTCTATGTAATAATGCAATCCTTTACTGCAAGTGACAATGCTGTCCTTTACTGTAAGTGATAGTGCTGTCCTTTACTGCAAGTGATAATGCTGCCCTTTACTGTAAGTAATAGTGCTGTCCTTTACTGCAAGTGACAATGCTGTCCTTTACTGTAAGTGATAGTGCTGTCCTTTACTGCAAGTGATAGTGCTGTCCTTTACTGTAAGTAATAGTGCTGTCCTTTACTGTAAGTGACAATGCTGTCCTTTACTGTAAGTGACAATGCTGTCCTTTACTGTAAGTGATAGTGCTGTCCTTTACTGTAAGTGACAATGCTGTCCTTTACTGTAAGTGACAATGCTGTCCTTTACTGCAAGTGACAATGCTGTCCTTTACTGTAAGTGATAGTGCTGTCCTTTACTGCAAGTGATAGTGCTGTCCTTTACTGTAAGTGATAGTGCTGTCCTTTACTGCAAGTGACAATGCTGTCCTTTACTGTAAGTGACAATGCTGTCCTTTACTGCAAGTGATAGTGCTGTCCTTTACTGCAAGTGACAATGCTGTCCTTTACTGCAAGCGATAGTGCTGTCCTTTACTGCAAGTGAGAGTCCTGTCCTTTACTGCAAGTGAGAGTCCTGTCCTTTACTGCAAGTGATAGTGCTGTCCTTTACTGCAAGTGACAATGCTGTCCTTTACTGCAAGTGATAGTGCTGTCCTTTACTGCAAGTGAGAGTCCTGTCCTTTACTGCAAGTGAGAGTCCTGTCCTTTACTGCAAGTGATAGTGCTGTCCTTTACTGCAAGTGACAATGCTGTCCTTTACTGCAAGTGATAGTGCTGTCCTTTACTGCAAGTGAGAGTCCTGTCCTTTACTGCAAGTGATAGTGCTGTCCTTTACTGTAAGTGAGAGTCCTGTCCTTTACTGCAAGTGATAGTGCTGTCCTTTACTGTAAGTGAGAGTCCTGTCCTTTACTGCAAGTGATAGTGCTGTCCTTTACTGCAAGTGAGAGTCCTGTCCTTTACTACAAGTGATAGTGCTGTCCTTTACTGCAAGTTAGAGTCCTGTCCTTTACTACAAGTGATAGTGCTGTCCTTTACTGCAAGTGAGAGTCCTGTCCTTTACTGTAAGTGATATTGCTGTTCTTTACTGTAAGTGAGAGTCCTGTCCTTTACTGCAAGTGATAGTGCTGTCCTTTACTGTAAGTGAGAGTCCTGTCCTTTACTGTAAGTGATAGTCCTGTCCTTTACTGCAAGTGACAATGCTGTCCTTTACTGCAAGTGATAGTGCTGTCCTTTACTGCAAGTGACAATGCTGTCCTTTACTACAAGTGATAGTGCTGTCCTTTACTGCAAGTGAGAGTCCTGTCCTTTACTGCAAGTGATAGTGCTGTCCTTTACTGTAAGTGAGAGTCCTGTCCTTTACTGCAAGTGACAGTGCTGTCCTTTACTGCAAGTGACAATGCTGTCCTTTACTACAAGTGATAGTGCTGTCCTTTACTGCAAGTGAGAGTCCTGTCCTTTACTACAAGTGATAGTGCTGTCCTTTACTGCAAGTGAGAGTCCTGTCCTTTACTGTAAGTGAGAGTCCTGTCCTTTACTGTAAGTGATAGTGCTGTCCTTTACTGTAAGTGAGAGTCCTGTCCTTTACTGCAAGTGATAGTGCTGTCCTTTACTGTAAGTGAGAGTCCTGTCCTTTACTGTAAGTGATAGTCCTGTCCTTTACTGCAAGTGACAATGCTGTCCTTTACTGCAAGTGACAATGCTGTCCTTTACTGCAAGTGATAGTGCTGTCCTTTACTGCAAGTGACAATGCTGTCCTTTACTACAAGTGATAGTGCTGTCCTTTACTGCAAGTGATAATGCTGTCCTTTACTGTAAGTGATAATGCTGCCCTTTGCTGCAAGTGATAATGCTGTCCTTTACTGCAAGTGACAATGCTGTCCCTTACTGCAAGTGATAGTGCTGCCCTTTACTGTAAGTGATAATGCTGTCCTTTGCTGCAAGAGATGATGCTGTCCTTTACTGCAAGTGCAACCAATAATGCAATCTTTTAACGCTGATGATAATGCTGTCCTTCACTGCAAGTGATAGTCCAGTCCTTTACTGCAAGTGATAGTGTAGTCCTTTACTGCAAGTGATAATGCTGCCCTTTGCTGCAAGTGACAATGCTGTCCTTTACTGCAAGTGACAATGCTGTCCCTTACTGCAAGTGATAGTGCTGTCATTTACTGCAAGTGATAGTGCTGCCCTTTACTGTAAGTGATAATGCTGTTCTTTGCTGCAAGTGATAGTGCTGTCCTTTACTGCAAGTGACAATGCTGTCCTTTACTGCAAGTGACAATGCTGTCATTTACTGCAAGTGACAATGCTGTCCTTAACGGCAAATGATAGTGCTGTCCTTTACTGCAAGTGATAGTGCTGTCCTTTACTGCAAGTGACAATGCTGTCCTTAACTGCAAGTGATAGTGCTGTCCTTTACTGCAAGTGACATTGCTGTCCTTTACTGCAAGTGACAATGCTACCCTTTGCTGCAAGTGATAGTCCTGTCCTTTACTTCAAGTGATAGTGCTGTCCTATACTGCAGGTGACAATGCTGTCCTTTACTGCAAGTGACAATGCTGTCCTTTACTGCAAGTAATAGTCCTGTCCTTCACTGCAAGTGATAGTGCTGTCCTTTACTGCAAGTGACAATGCTGTCCTTAACAGCAAGTGATAGTGCTGTCCTTTACTGCAAGTGACAATGCTGTCCTTAACTGCAAGTGATAGTGCTGTCCTTTACTGCAAGTGACAATGCTGTCCTTTACTGCAAGTGACAATGCTGCCCTTTACTGCAAGTGATAGTCCTGTCCTTTATTGCAAGTGATAGTGCTGTCCTTTACTGCAGGTGACAATGCTGTCCTTTACTGCAAGTGACGATGCTGTCATTTACTGCAAGTGATAGTGCTGTCCTTTACTGCAAGTGATAGTGCTGTCCTTTCCTGCAAGTGATAATGCTGTCCTTTACTGTAAGTGATAATGCTGCCCTTTGCTGCCAGTGATAATACTGTCCTTTACTGCAAGTGACAATGCTGTCCCTTACTGCAAGTGATAGTGCTGTCCTTTACTGCAAGTGATAGTGCTGCCCTTTACTGAAAGTGGTAATGCTGCCCTTTGCTGCAAGTGATAACGTTGCCCTTTACTGCAAGTGATAATGCTGTCCTTTACTGCAAGTAATAATGCTGTCCTTTACTGCAAGTGATAATGATGCCCTTTACTGCAAGTGATAATGCTGTCTTTTACTGCAAGTGATTATACTGCTCTTTACTGCAAGTGTTAATGCTGCCCTTTACTGTAAGTGATAACACTATCCTTTAGTGCAAGTGATAAGGCTGTCCTTTACTGCAAGTGATAATGCTGCCTTTTACCTCAAGTGAAAATGCTGTCCATTACTGCAGGTGACTATGCTGTCCTTTACTGCAAGTGATAATGCTGCCCTTCAATGCAAGAGATAATACTGCCCTACAATGCAACAATGCTGCCCTTTACTGCAAGTGCAACCAATAATGCAATTATTTAGCGCTCATGATAATTCTGTCCTTTGTGGCATCTACAGTTTAGTTATAATAACCTTCATTATAACAAGTCTGTTTGCAGAACTTAATCCAGTGATGAAGACAGTACCATGCCCACAAATATTTTTTTTTAAGCCTGTAGACTTTTTTGGGCAGAAGTCATCAGTGACAGGAAAGTGTTATCTGTATTTACCGAGTAGTTCGTTTGTCTGCTCTGCTCTCACAAGGCAACAGCCAGGTGCATGGCCAGATATCAGGGATTCCATCAGACTCTGTGCTGTCAGTCCTGTCATTAGGACATGGACTATGCTGTAATGTATCCCTATTGTAAACTCTTCTACAACTCTCCAATTTCTTTATGATTCGAGGACTCAAGCAACAAGAATAAAAGCTATCAAGAAGGAATCCATACATTAAAGGCTTTATAATATTTTTTTTAAATAAATCTGCCTCCCATTTTCTAACAAAACTTCTGTTTTAACTCTTCACCATCTCCAACACCTCTGTTTGCTGTCAATGGCTGGAAACTCTACTGAAGCTTAAACTATTGAAATATAATATTCCAGTTTACACTAATAGGACAACAACAAATTCTATTTATTTATTACAGATGTAATGTATCAGTCTGTGGTCTGCTATATCTAACTCATAGATACACTGGATGTATTGTAGGGGGAAAGGTGCCAGAAAGGTGCCAGATTTTGTGCAGATTCCCATCCTCTAAATATTTATAGGAAAGTTCAGTGAGAGCAACACAGGCTATAAGAGAGAAGCAGAGATTGGAGAAAAAGCCCAGCTCACTAGTCATTAATAGGAATGATGTCTGACACTATTCATCAGGGACAGTGTATCAGTCCTCAGCCTCTCCATAATCTCTGCTGCTCTTCTCCATCAGTCTGTGCTCTCTTGATAAGGCCCATCAGTGACACTTATGTGGCTTAGTGCCTGTTTGTGTGTATCATGGGCACATCTATTAGACAGGACAATCTGGGATCAGAGCTTTCCATGAATTTGGCCATAAAAGCTCCATATCTGCTGTTTGTCATCAGTGCCTGGCTATGATGTGGGTTAGTGATTAGATACCAGCCCCTGCCATGATCTCTGCCTCTTTATCTAGGGGCTGATCCAGGGGCAGGGATGTGGTTTTTGTGTATTTGTACAGTAATCAGCCTGTACACAATGTGGACACAGCACTGGGCCCCTATTAGTGGAGCACATGGGCTGTTGTTTGCCCTTCTCCAGCTCCAGTTTATAGAGTCTGACAAGTTCTTCTGGGGTCTCCAGTGTCTCCACTCACCAGGCACAAAGGGGATCTTGTCTTGTGAACTCTTTCTTTATCCACTCCACGACACTAAACACAAAGCTAACGTTTACAAAAGGCAGACAATGGCTTCAGATGACTTGTAGGGGCCATTCTACTCACACACTGGAGTAAGACGCTCGGGGTAATTGCTTCTGATAGGACATTCATTATAGGGACAGGAGCTGTTTGGGATGCTAATTGTTCAATATTGTTATCTAGCGCCAAGACCCTACTGAGCCTCCCATTCCCAAACCAAACACTCAGGGGCTGGGAGCTGGAGGGGCTGCACCCCATGGTGGAGCCCCCCACAGGATGGCTGGGGTGGGCAGAGACTGGCACAAAGTCCTGGAGAAGGGACAGATCACCAGGAAGAACAGACACTTCTACACTATAGATAATAGGCATCTGTGTGTAGATTTCTATGCATTATATATATATACATAGTGTACAAAATCATTTATAACAAAACCTAGACGTATAGATTTTTTGACACAATATATGCACACACACACATATATAGTGTAGAAAAATGTATGTATCTTGGGGCTCTCCTTTATCATATATATATATATATATATATATAAACATATGAACATATAATCATATACATATATAATATTTCTTATTTTCTAAGATTTAAACAATTAATATAACTATAATAAATATAATTTATATAATTAGAATCTATTTGTTTAATCATTAGAAATGTGGTAGGACAGCATGTAGTATTGATAGATAAATAATAGATACATAGATTATAGAAAGATAGATAGATATAGTAGATAGATAAAAGATAGCTAATATAGATAGAACAAATCAGTATAGATAGTAAATGCAATGTATATTTCTGTAAATAAATGCCTAATGCTTACTTGGTGTTTAACTGTCTAGAAGATTTGCTTTTAACATAATGACAGACTGCTACTATTATTCTTATTATATAAGAAGAGCTAGGAGTTAGGAATATACATTAGTCATTGCAGATAATGTATGGACATACTGTGTGTATTTAGATAGATAGATAGATAGATAGATAGAGGTATTAGTAGTAATATTAGTTCACAGTCTAGTAATAAGTGCAGTAATATTATTAGAAGTAAGAAGAACTTTACAAATATATGTATCTATATGTGTTTGTATTTATTAATGTATCTATTATTAGGAGGAAGAAAGAAAGAAAGAAAGAAAGAAAGAAAGAAAGAAAGAAAGAAAGAAAGAAAGAAAGAAAGAAAGAAAGACTTTGACTATAGTTCTCTGGATAGTTGGCTGATCTAGGACTTGGGCTTGTGTCATGGCTTCGGATGGGTTTGCCATATGTTTGGTAGGGTGTGAGGGTGCACTCACTTCATTGATATTCCCAGTCTCCTGAATTAATCTAATTTACTGTCCAATAGACTCTTAACTGTTAATCAAAGTCTGTGGCCATCATTAGAGAGATAAGCCTAATGACCCGTGTGCCTGGAGTGGCAGCAGACAGACAGGCAGACATGTCGCCTTATCTTAACCCTCTCCTAGCACCCAGCACCAGGAGCCTGCCTTCTCCATACAATGCCCTGGACAAGGGGCTCTAATCAAAGCTGCCATCCTCCCAGCGCGCTGGAGGTTAGGGAGCCCTGCCTGTGGAATCACTGGGTTGGCATTTCTCCCTTCTCTGGTCCCAGGCTGCGGCCGGGGATTGTTCAGGCTGAATGGCTGCTGTCCCTGCAGGGCTCCTTGGTGGGAGCCTCCTCCTCCTCAGTGGTCTCTGCAGACCCTGCCTTTGATCAGCCGCTGCTGGCGCCTAAAACAACATCCCCTGTCTGCCTATTAGAGCCACTGACTAATGGTGACACATGGCTTATACCCGCAATTAGCAATGCAGACGCTTCCCTGAGAAGACACCAAACCTGAGAGGGGGACAGGGACCCCAAAATGCACCCCACGCCTATGGAGGCCCCATCAGCAGCATAGCATTGAGACAGGGCTGGATTAAAATAGATGGATAGATAGATATGCAAATAGAACAGGAAAAGCAGCACCAAAAAATCTAGGGGCTGCAGAAAGTCCTGCCAGGTATGTACCAAACCTCATACTAGGATCCAGATAAATGAAGGCAGCACTGCAGCAAGGAAAGCTGGAGAAAGGTCCACATTTGGACCGAAACGTCGCACATGGGCCATAAAACCACATTCACTTTCTTTGCTGGAGTGCTGCCTTCATTTTTCTGGAAGATAGATAGATAGATAGATAGATAGATAGATAGGTAGATAGATAGGTAGATATGAAATATTATATTAGAATGATAATAGACAAATCAATACAAATGAGAGTGTGAATTTCTGACTATAAATACATGGAGGGATATAACTTTTTCTATAACTACATTGATACAGTACACAGAAGAGATGTGGCTGCCTACAGATCAGAGACTGGTGACTGCCCTTCTATTGCTAGATGTTCTGTATGGACGGCAGACATGCGGATTATCAGCCTCCTTCCTTTCCCAGCTCTCCTTCTCCATGCTATGGCTGTGAGTCCCTGGGGCTGATCGCATCGTTACAGCCTGTGCCCCTATACTGCCCATAGTGTCCTGTGTGTTGTGGACACATGGCCTCCTCTGTCACTGTGTGTTGGGTGTTTGCGGTGTAAACAGCTCGGATGCAGGTAATGATCCGTCCGCCCTGCACTGTGGAGATCAGACACCGCGCACCATCCATAAAAGTGTCACCGAAAGAAGAGACCCTCATAAATGTCATCAGAGCTAATGACACCTCATCATCATGTGACTGCGAATGTCAGAGCACACGGATTAAACACGCATCTGTATATATACAGTATACAGAGAGAGGAGAGTGGAGGCAGCAGACAGCGCGAATTACACCTACAGACTCTGTGTGCGACCCCTTCTCATGTACAGCACCACGGCAGTAATGGCGCTACATAAAGAAAGAATAATACAATTATGGGACCGCAATGTTCCATGGACGGTTCGGTGCATAGTGTGACCCTTCCTCAAGATGATTGGGTTGAATATACTGTATATATATATATATATATATAGTAGAGAGATGAAATTAGTGACTATGACAGATACACATAGATATTCTGATTTGAGATAGCTAGATAATGAATAAATAGATAGATAGATGATAGATAGATAGAAAGATAGATAGAGAAGAGATAGATAGATAGATAACAGATAGATAGATAATAGATAGATAGATAGATAAATAGATAGGAGATAGAGAATAGATAGATAGATAATAGATAGATAGATAGATAATAGATAGATAGAGAATAGATAGATAGAGAATAGATAGATAGAGAATAGATGGATAGAGAATAGATAGATAGATAGATAATAGATAGAGAATAGATAGATAGAAAGATAGAGAATAGTTAGATAGAGAATAGATAGATAGATAATAGATAGATAGATAGATAATAGATAGATAAATAATAGATAAATATGGGATAGATAGATAATAGATAGATAGAGAATAAATAGATAGATAGATAGATAGATAATAGATAATAGATAGATAGAGAATAGATAGATAATAGATAGATAGATAGATAGATAATAGATGATATATATAGATAGATAGATAGATAAAAAAAAAAGTAAAAAAAATAGGCAGCACTCAAATTAAATGTGAAAACAGTTGATACTTTACTGATCCTTAAGTGGCAACGTTTCAACGGTGACCTGTCTTTATCAAGCCTCGCCACTTGAGGATCAGTAAAGTATCAACTGTTTTCACATTTAATTTGAGTGCTGCCTATTTTTTTTACTTTTGTTAATTTGGCTGTTTGGACTCTGCTGAACAGGTTTTGCACCAACTATTTAATTTTGGTAGTGCTGCCCTTTTTTTTGATTTAGATAGATAGATAGATAATAGATAGATAGATAATAGATAGAGAATAGATAGATAGATAAATCGGAGATAGATAGATAGATAGATAGATAGATATAGATAATAGATGATATAAATAGATAGATAGATGAATAGATAGATAGGTGATAGATGTTTTTGCTGAGAACTTTTGGAGCCATGCAGTTATTACAGGGGGCGTCCTCCTTATTAGTGGTTCTGTCTCCTCGGCCCCTTCCCCGCAGCCGGTGACCCCGGTATATGAAGCCCCTCGGAGGTGGGGCAGGAGCACAGTCTCCCCTCTCTCTTCGGTGTCAGCTGCTGTTAAACAATCTGATTTGCATTTCTATTATTTCACAAGTCAACAACAAGGAGGCAAATCACAGCCAGGAGGGCCACTGGGACAAGTGGGTGAGAGGAGAGCGGTGTGTGAGGGGCGCTGCAGCCAATCACCGCTCTGCTCCCTCCCCCGCTCCTCTCCTATTGGTCCCGGCCATTATGGGCTGGTGCTTTATTAGTCTGAATGTGGCGAGTGCCCCAGCTGCAGCAGCAGAGTGACCCGGAGCCTGCAGGAGCGGAGCCCCATGGCCGGCGGCCGGCCTCTGTCCCCGGCTCTCTGAGGGCCTCTGTCCCCGGCTCTCTGAGGGCCTCTGTCCCCGGCTCTCTGAGGGTCTCTTCTGTATGGCCCCCGGTGTTCTCAGCGCTTCTTTCCCGCTTGGTGGCGCAACAGTTGGAAGCTCCGGCCCCGCCGCCATGCAGAGCGGCCTGAAGATGGCAGTGGAGGAGGCCAGTGAGGGCAGCAAGCCCCGGGGGAGCGCCGCCGTGCTGCTGCCCTTCAGTGTGGAGGCATTGATGGCTGACAAGAAGCCCGGACGGGAGCTCGCCAGCCCGGCCCGGACCTCCTCCCACAGCCCGCGGCTGGCGGCCCCGGACCCCCCCAGCTCCCCGGTCTCCATCCACAGCCACTATACCGTGGGGGGGATCCTGAAACTCCCCGAGGAAGCGCTGAAGCCCGAGAGCCCGGAGAGAGCGCGGAGCCCCTGGCGGCTGCAGGAGCCCAGCTTCTCCCCTTCCCCGACAAGTAAGTGCCGGCTCCGGGCTGCTCCCCCTCTGCTGCGCTCTACTCTGTGCTGCATGGAGAAAAGTTTGGGAACTTTTTCTGTCCGGAGATTCCCTACAATTGGTCTTGTAGCTCATTGTGCTTTGTTTTTGTTTTTTGGCAACTGAACCAATGTGATTAAAAAATATAATATTATAATAATTAAAAGCATCATAAAGTAAATCACAGAGGCCTGGGGGATGATGATGTAGTATTATTATTATTATTATTCTTTCATCTTTTTCTCTAGTGATCAAAGTTTGGGAAATTAAGACTTATGTTTTAAAGCAATAATATAATTTTATTTATTTATAGAAGCATCATAAAGCAGAACATATAGGGATAAGCAAGAGCCGTGAGATGATGATGTTGATTATTATTATTATTTTCCTGTATTATAATTATGTCATTTTCTCTTCTGATCTAAATTTGGGGAATTAAATTTTAGCTTTTGCAGCAATAGTAATAAGAATAAAATTATTTATAGAAGTATCATAAAATAAAACATAGTGAATAGTTAGAGCTCTCTATTATTATTACTATTACATGTCAAGTTTTGGGCAATTAAGATTTAGATTTTATCACAATATTTTATTGATGGAATCCTCATAATGTAAAGCACATGGTGACAAGCAAGAGCCCAGAGATGATGATTATTTTTTATTTATTATTATTTCGACTTGTTCTCTTGTGATCAAAGGTTAAGAAGTTAAGATCACAGTTTTCCTAGCAATAGCAATTATTTACTAGTATTTTATTTCATCACATTCTCATGTGATCCAAGGTTTGGGGAATTAAGATATTTATATTAAGAGCAATAAATTTATTTTATTCATTATTATTTTAGTATTTCGTCTTTTTTTTCTCTTATGATTTAACTTTGGGAAATGAATATATAAAATTTTTAGCAATTTATATCACTATATAGTTATAATTTATAGTATAATATAGTGTATAGTATCTATAATATAATATATTTATAATTTATAGTATAATATAGTGTATAGTATCTATAATATAATATATTTATAATTTATAGTATAATATAGTGGGTATATATATGGTAATATAGTATTTTTAGTATAATATATTTATAATACATAGTTAGAATTTATACTTTAATATAATATAGTGTGTGTGTATATATAGTGTGTGTGTGTGTGTGTGTATATATATATATATATATATATATATATATATAGTATAGTTATAATTCATAGCAAATCTCAATAATATTATTTCCCTTATTTGTTATAGTGATAGTTTTAGGACATCAACCAATAAACTTTGCAGATGAACACAATAGTCCGCTTGGTGGTGTTTTTTGGTTCCATTCTATCTTTGAATGTAATTTCTAAAACCAGCCCCTTCTTCTGATCTCTTCAGGGAGGATGAGCCCCCCAGCTTGCACTCTGAGAAAGCACAAAACCAACAGGAAGCCCAGGACTCCCTTTACCACCTCCCAGCTCCTGGCTCTGGAGAGGAAATTCAGGCAGAAGCAGTATCTCTCCATAGCAGAAAGGGCTGAATTCTCCAGCTCCCTCAACCTCACTGAGACTCAGGTGAAGATCTGGTTCCAGAACAGAAGAGCAAAAGCCAAGAGGCTTCAAGAAGCAGAACTTGAAAAACTCAAAATGGCAGCCAAGCCCATGTTGCCACCAGCTTTTGGGATCTCCTTCCCACTGGGGACTGCTGTACCCACAGCTTCATTGTATGGAACCTCCAGCCCCTTCCATAGACCTACCCTGCCATTATCACCCATGGGACTGTACACTGCACATGTTGGATACAGCATGTATCATCTCTCCTAAGAAGTCACCTGAACCCACTCCAGACTCTTTTTCCTGTGTGAATTCTTCCTGCACCATAACTGTCACTATTTATGAATTCCTAGGGAATTCATTGGTAGAAATACTACATCACTTAAAGCATGTATTGCCATTATCACTTTGTTAGCTGCATCTGGCTAGAAGAACCCTACAGCCCACTGGTGGAAAAAGCTGAAGAAGTGTCCAGCAAGCTGGAGATCCAAGACCCAAACCTACAGTCTGCCATTCTATGTCCAAATAATGAATTTAGGATGATGGGTTTGGTTTAAAACTTTCCTATATGAGTGCACAATCCTAGACTAGTGATCTGCAACAAGTTGCTTTCTAGCAGCTTGGAAACTACTAATCCCAGCATGGCACTGGAAATAAAAAAAATAATAGGCCATGCTGAGAGTTATAGTTTTTTTTCCAACACCTGTTGCAGATCAGGATAATAAGGGGTTAAAAGGGCGCTTGGAAGAGATGAGATCCCATCTGCCAAGATTTTCTTCAAGCCCATTGAGGTCAGCAGATGACACAGTCGATAAAGGGATAATATATGTGAAGATAAATATGTCTCTTCCATGTAAGAGATTATGTATTTCTATTTAACAGCCTTTTTTATTTTTTTTTTTGCTTGTTTTTTTTTTTTTTTTTGCATTAAATCCCTTTGGAAGGGATTCCGCATTATGTAATATACTGTATATTTGAAATTTATTATCCTTTATATTATAGTTCTATTTGTTAAATAAATTAATTTTAATGTAGTTTTTTTTTGGTGGTCTTCATCTTGTGTTTTATATAGAAAAAAAAATTCCGGCTGTGATGGGGAAAAAAAGGAGATTTATTGGGCAAATATAATGGTGGGTTGCTTGTGTGATGCTGTGAGATCTAAAAAAGTGGGAAAAAGTTTGTTTGTTTTTTCTGTAGTTCTTTAGTTTCCTATTAGAGGAACTGGAATGTAAAACAAATGACTTTTTCAGACAAATGAAGAGTTAAAAATATAAAGTTTAATATGATTGATACAAAGTGCAGAACTTGTAGAAATATTAATTCGAATTCCTTAATTTTAAGTAGAAAGGAACATTTGCTCTGGATGTTGGTCTAGAAAGAGTCCAACGAGATCTCTGCCACTTTCTCCTCCAGTTCTGAGTGAAAGTCGAAGAGTTAATATTGACAAAATCTCCCCTTATTATTACACTCTTGTACTTTTCTTGGCATGTGCAAAAAAACAATAGTTGTGAACTTCTGTGTATTCGTTCCACCAACATCGATTCAATTAATCTCTATACCGTGGGCAAAAGAAACCATTCTAAAAGCGAGAGCTAATGGATTTTTTCTATAGGTACAACAATGTAATGAAAGCCATTATATACCGTTATATTCTAAACTTTTCTAAACTTTTTTTTTTTTTGCCGGCATTTACAGAAAGAAAGTGTAAAAAATGTAATAATGACTAATTGCTGACAGGTGAAAGTGAAACAGAAAGTGCTGATCCAGAGTGTTGAAATGAGCTTGTCAGGTTGTTTTCCCATGGATTCTAATTGGTGCAGGACATAAATGGTCACTTGGCTCCTTCAGATCCACCGCATCAGTTGTGTGCAGCAGAGCTGAGGCTGTCAGGACACCAGGCCTCCTTCCCTGGGCAGCTCCTGAGTGCTGGAAGTGGCTTTATTCAGGAAAGATTACACGACTGATACAGCAATAGAATGGGAATTCCTTGTCATAATATACGAAAATGATAGGACCAGATTTGTATACATCTATCTACTATCTGTGTCTATCATACCAGTAATTTTATGACTTTTTAAACTTTTTTCTTGGACCGTTTGCAATATTACTTTTACCAAAGTACAGGGCAATCCTATACTACACATGTTCGTGTGTGAATATTATATTACATATATAATATGTGTATATTCAGTATTATATTCTGTATGGTATTAGACTTCCTGTACTAGTAGTTTTATTACTGATGTTCTGGTTACTAATCTGTACATGTAGAGATATAGTCACAAGTATAAATATACACATATATGTAGATTTGTATGTAGAATTAGAAGGTGTATATAGTATTAGAAAGTGTGTGTGTCTGTATATATGGTGTGTGTGTGTGTGTATATATATATACATACATGCACAACCATACATATACACACATAAATATAAACACATTAATTATACATATATATATCATATACACACATACAATCAGATATATATATATATAAATACTATATACACACTTATAATATATATGTATACACAGCACGCATATAATTACACACATATTTATAATATGATTTGTATGCATACACACATACTGTATATATCTATATATTTACAGACACATATACACACATATTTATAATATATACACACACATAATATATTACACACATATCTACACACAGATATATATATATATATAACACATATACACACACATATATTTATAATATATACACACACATAATATATTACACACATATCTACACACAGATATATATATATATATAACACATATACACACACATATATTTATAATATATACACACACATAATATATTACACATATCTACACACAGATATATATATATATATATATATATATAACACATGCACACACATATATTTATATATATATATACACACACACATATAATACACGTATTAGTAAGTCCTCTGCTGCGGTCTTCCTCCCTGGTCTGTCTGCAGTGATAGCTGCTCATAGAGCATAGTTCAGACAGAGACTAATTGGTGGAATGAGGTTCTGCAGCAGACGCAGTGCTGGCTCCAGTAGACTGTAGCTTAGGGCAAGAGGAAACTATTTGGAGTCGCTAATATCACTGCAGCTTTCAATAGCTCGGCGTTTAATGCCTTTGTCCTTAGCCCTGTAAGCCTCCTGTCACCCTCGGCTGTGACTTCCTCCTATAGATGTATGAGTATATATGTATCTGTGTCCCTGGTGGCAGATGATGTGCGGGGACACTGGAGCCTTCTCCTCCAGCCACACAGCTCTGGTCTCCTCCCGATCTGCAGCGTTTGAAGATCACTGGAGAACATAGAAGATTAGATCTTGTACCAAAACTTTCAGTTGGGGAAGCTGTGGAGAAGATCAAAAGGCAGAAGTCAGGAGAAGGTCCTGGGGCCAGGAGCCCTCCATTCAGGCATTGTTTGGAGGGGCTTTCATGCTTGTCACACACCTTTTGACTCTGTCCAGAGCATTAAACACAATGAAATCTGCTGGATGGAATCACTTGGCAGTCAGGGTTGTCAGTGTCCGCATTCCACAACTGGGGGTGACATCCCACATCTCCCAGTCCTGACACAGCACCCCCAAATAGCTTCCACCTCCAGCACCCCACATCTCACAGGCCTGACACAGCACCCCCAAATGGCTGCCACCTCCAGCACCCCACATCTCCCAGTCCTGACACGGCACCCCCAAATAGCTTCCACCTCCAGCACCCCACATCTCACAGGCCTGACACAGCACCCCCAAATGGCTTCCACCTCCAGCACCCCACATCTCACAGGCCTAACACAGCACCCCCAAATGGCTGCCACCTCCAGCACCCCACATCTCACAGGCCTGACGCAGCACCCCCAAATGGCTGCCACCTCCAGAACCCCACATCTCACAGTCCTGACGCAGCACCCCCAAATGGCTGGCACCTCCAGCACCCCACATCTCACAGGCCTGACACAGCACCCCCAAATGGCTGGCACCTCCAGCACCCCACATCTCACAGGCCTGACACACAGCACCCCCAAATGGCTGGCACCTCCAGCACCCCACATCTCACAGGCCTGACACAGCACCCCCAAATGGCTGGCACCTCCAGCACCCCACATCTCACAGGCCTGACACACAGCACCCTCAAATGGCTGGCACCTCCAGCACCCCACATCTCACAGGCCTGACACAGCGCCCCCAAATGGCTGGCACCTCCAGCACCCCACATCTCACAGGCCTGACACAGCGCCCCCAAATGGCTGGCACCTCCAGCACCCCACATCTCACAGGCCTGACACACAGCACCCCCAAATGGCTGGCACCTCCAGCACCCCACATCTCACAGGCCTGACACGGCACCCCCAAATGGCTGGCACCTCCAGCACCCCACATCTCACAGGCCTGACACACAGCACCCTCAAATGGCTGGCACCTCCAGCACCCCACATCTCACAGGCCTGACACAGCGCCCCCAAATGGCTGGCACCTCCAGCACCCCACATCTCACAGGCTTGACACAGCGCCCCCAAATGGCTGGCACCTCCAGCACCCCACATCTCACAGGCCTGACACACAGCACCCCCAAATGGCTGGCACCTCCAGCACCCCACATCTCACAGGCCTGACACAGCACCCCCAAATGGCTGGCACCTCCAGCACCCCACATCTCACAGGCCTGACACACAGCACCCCCAAATGGCTGCCACCTCCAGCACCCCACATCTCACAGGCCTGACACGGCACCCCCAAATGGCTGGCACCTCCAGCACCCCACATCTCACAGGCCTGACACACAGCACCCCCAAATGGCTGCCACCTCCAGCACCCCACATCTCACAGGCCTGACACGGCACCCCCAAATGGCTGCCACCTCCAGCACCCCACATCTCACAGGCCTGACACAGCACCCCCAAATGGCTGACACCTCCAGCACCCCATGGGATTCTGACATCTCATATGAATAATCTGACATGCCTGGAGATCCATAGCTTCCACAATGGCCCCCAAAAACTAACCTCATTCACTCCCCTTTCCTAAAGCCCCCGATTCCAGGGCTTGGCACCCCTCACACATAATCCCTCCTTGGGTGTCACCTTCAGAGACCTCCCATAAATGACTAATTTGCCTTAAATACCAGTCCCCATAGGAGTGATCCTTAGAGTGCCCCTCATACCCATAGGCGCCTATTGGCATCCATACAAGGCTGAACCGTAGAGACCTCCTCCTCCTCCTCCTCGTTGGCGGATTTCAGCGATGAATAATAATTCCTGTCAATCAGTATTATTACTTAACCCCTTCGTTCCCTCGGTGGATCTCTGGAGGGAGAGGGTTAAGTGCCCCCTGGGCTAAAAGTCCCTGGTCGCTCAATTAAATCCAGATGAGAACAATTAATAAATAGGTGATAACAATAAGTCTGGAATCACACGGGTCACTGCCTCCTCTCAATGGGGGACTCGGCTACAAAGGAGCAGAGGGGATCTGTCGGCTCTTCTAAGGGGAGAACGGTGCCCGGGGCAGAGCAGAATGCAGCAGCCGCTGCTGGGCCATTGTAGTCCCGGGGTCTGCCCGGCCACAGGATGGGGGGCTGTCTGCTGCTTGTGGGTGATGGCGCCGGACAGACCCTGTCATAGGGTGAGGGGAGGGGGCAAAGGGGAAACTGCTCAGCCCTGATATACAGGGGGCTACACAGAGTAATACACCAGCACACTACAGAGAGAGATAGACAGATAGATTAATAGATAATAGAGAGAACATAGATAGATAGATAATAGATATATAACAGATAGATAATAGAGAGATGATAGATACATAGATAATAAATAGATAGAGAAGAGATAGATAGATAATAGATAGATAAGAGATAGAATGATAATAGATAGATAGATAGACAGATATTAATTAAAAAAAAAAAGGCAGCACTCCATAGTATCTTTTTTTCAAAGTGGTAAGTGAGTTTTATTCAGCCCACATATCAAGGCAACGTTTCGGCTCAACTGAGCCTTTCTCAGGCTTGAGAAAGGCTCAGTTGAACCGAAACGTTGCCTTGATATGAGGGCTGAACAAAACTCACTTACCACTTTGAAAAAAAGATACTATGGAGTGCTGCCTTTTTTTGGAATGAATATTGAAATTGTGGCTGAAAATACGACTTTCTGCCAGGGGCCAGGCACTCGAAGCTAAGTACTGTGCTGTTTCCTTTTTTTCTAGATAGATAGATAGATAATAGATAGATAATAGATAGATAATAGATGGATATGAGATATGCAACACCACCAATGGGAAAACCAACCTGTGTAAAGCCCCCAATATAACCAGCACTCCAGTGTAGCCAAAGACTAGTGGCAGCACTCCAAAATAAAAGTATAGAAAAGGTGTATATATATTTAATAGTCCAGAGCGGCAGTGGCGATGTTTCGTTTAGTGTTGTGAAAGGTCCTACTCTGGACCGAAACGTCGCCATTATGGGCTATTAAATACATTTCTTCTGTTCTTCTAGATTGGAGGGCAATTAATAGATAAATGCGTAGATAGATATAGTATATATAAATAGATAACAGACATAGTATATATACATAGATAAATACATATATGATAAATATTCGATAGTTAGATAGATAATAGATAGATATATAGATAGATAATAGATAGATAATACATGATAGATAATAGATAGATAGATAATACATGATAGATAGATAATAGATAGATATGTTATAAAATGTTATATATGTTATAAGGGAAGGACAGAGGTGGCTCATGCATTATATTATACATTGCTCTCAGCCTTCACCGCAGACTGTAGATAATAAATGTATATTACAATGACCATTTACCACCTGCATTAACTCTTCCTTCTCTGGAGCTGTCAGCCTCAGTGGCACTGTAAGTGCAGATTTATGCTATCAGATAACATTGATCCTCCTGTAATGAACACATGTAGTATTGTTAGTCGGAGTGATAGTAACAGTGATTGTACTACTGGAGATAGTAGTAGTTGTAGTAGAAGTGGGATTAATGATAGTTTTTGTAATAGTACTGGCTGGAGAAGATTTTCCCAGCAAATTCCTTCGTTAACTTTTAGAGATGGACAAATAGTAGTCAACCATATTTTTCATAAACGAAATGTGTATTTTAACATTCATGTATTTACTATGGTATATAATAATAATAATAATAATAATAATAATAATAATATCCCCTTAATTAAATATGACAGGTAATGGGACAGGTGTAAGGCCAAGCCACAAGTGTCATCTTTATTGTCCGATCTACAGGTGAATCCGATCTCCTTCTGTCAGTCTGTGGAATATCGTTAGATAATGTCGCATGATCACACGCAGTCCTATGTAAATGAGATAAAGTCGGCGCTAGCAGATTGGTGGACTTCCTATCACACTGGGTCCTGTGGCATGATCCCAGGATCGGTGGGCTCAGACCCCTCTGTACAGTGATGGGGGATTACAGGCTGTCACCTGTAGAATCACCTCCCCGGCTATTGGGCTGTGATATGAGCGGGGTAACAGGGGACATCAATCAGGGAGGAGGACAATAGAAAGCTGCGAGCTGGAGACATTTCTGTACTGAAAGTATCACCATTTATTGTCACATGGAATACTGATATAATGGCATCAACTCCACCGTAATAATCCACTAAAACACATAGAAATGGTCTGTGTGCACCAAAAATGACAATATTATTACATGATGTAATGATGCACTGATTTCACAGTTTATAATGCGATCTTGTAAATTATTACACTATATCATAACCTCCTGGCTCTGTTATTCCCCTACATGATCCTGTCCTGGGCAGTGTTATTGCACTATAGAATTCTGCTCTCTGCACTGCTATTATAACATATAATATTGTCTTATGAATTATTACACTATGCAATACATTTTTTGCGCAATAATTATGTTTCTATAGGGCAGTGTGCATTATTACTAAATATTATAATAATTATTATATATGACACTATATAGTATCCTTGTTCCCTATTAATATCTATGTATTGGTATTGCACTATATACCAAGAACGAGTTTACTCTAAATGAAAGCCCTCAATATTACTCCTAATGAATTACTATAACTCACATTATCTGGTAATTATGCTGAAATAATATAATATGCAATATGAATAGACTGCACAGCAATGTGACACACGCTATGTGATAATATTCCATTATATCTGTATGGTGCATGTGACCCCTTCTCATATACAGCAGCATGGAATCAATGGTCCTATAGGAATAATGGTGATAATTCACACTATGTACTGGATGACACAGCAGGGGAAAGTCACACCCCACTAGGGAGTCAGATCAGTGTGAGGTCTATGACATATATACATTATCACACGGTTTCAAGGCTTCTATGAGGTCACACACACTGTACAGGAATGTCCCATGCACTATTATTACATTGTGTGCTGCAGTCAGATTATCACACTGCACTGTATATACTATTATACTACTGTATCACACTATGTCATATACACTGACATCAGGCTGTATAATACTATTACACACATTTATGTAACTCCACATCTCACACCAGATAACAAGGTCACATAGTCCAGAGCATTACACTTCTATCTATCTATCTATCTATCTATCTATCTATCTATCTATCTATTATCTATCTATCTGTCCTATCTATCTATTATCTATCTGTCCTATCTATCTATCTATCTATCTATTATCTATCTATCTATCTATCTGTCTGTCTATCTATCATCTATCTATCTGTCCTATCTATTTATGTATCTATTATCTATCTATCTGTCTATCTATCTCATATCTATCTATCTATTATCTATCTATCATCTATCTATCTGTCCTATCTATCTATCTATTATCTATCTATCTGTCCTATCTATCTATCTATCCCATGTATCTATCTATCTATTTTCTATCTATTTATCTATCATTATTATATTAATGTTTTTGATATAGTACTTTAAAATATTTATTACTGATACTATTATGAAATTCTACTACAACTAATAATAATAATAATAATAATAATAATAATAATAATAATAATATAACAAGCAAAAGAGGTGCAGACAATGAATGATCTGTCCCCTATTGTCCTGCTGGAGTGTTTTGCACTAATGTCTCATTGGTGATTCTGGCTGTAATAGAGGGGTACAGACTGTGTATAACGCGGAGTTATGGAGAACAGAACCAATACCCACAGCCACGATGTAATGACATGATCAGATCCATTGCCAGAGAACCTCCATGGTCCAGTGATGAGCGGTGGAGAGTCGCATCCTCCAGCTCTGCAGCCGGGGAAGACTCCGAGCTCTGCACACAAGAAGGAGACAGAAGTGCAGACATCACCCAAGTGATGGGTGAGAGCAAGGAGAGATCGTACAGGGAGGACTACCAGGTGAGGAGAGGGTGGAGGATGAGCCAGAGAGCCAAGAGGTGACAGGGGGAGAAAGAGATGACACCTCTAGACAGACTGTGGCCAGACAGGCAGGAGAGCCAGGAGACAGAGAGAACATCACCCAGATAATGGCGACATACAGGGAGACTGGGAGAAAACCAGTATGGGATAATTAGATAGGCAATATGAGGGAGGGAAAGAAAGAAAGAAAAAGAAAGAAAGAAAGAAAGACAAGTTATGACAAATAAATGGAAGATAGACACATAAGAGATAGATAATAGATGATAGATAATAGATAGATACATAGGAGAGAGATAAATGGATAGATAGACAATAGATAGATGGATAGATACATGGATAGCTAGATAATAGATATAAATAGATAGATAATAGATAGATAGATGATAGATAGATAATAGATACATAGATACATAGATAGAAACACCTATAGATAATTAGATAAGTAGATGATGTTTAAAACATAAATAGAAAGTGAATGATGGATAATGTGATACATATGACATAGAAGGTAAATATTAACTATACTGACAGCCGTGAGATACATGTAAATCCGTTTGGATAAAGACCGAAACGTCACTTTTATGGACTATTAAAATTACACTTTTTAGCACACACACTATAAATACATATAGCACCATATACGCAGACTATACACTCATAGCCGTGTATCCCCACATTGTACACATATAGCACTGTATGCAGCCATCTGTCAGTGTATACAGACATTCTACACACAGTATACAGCACTATATACACAGGTAGAGAAGGATAGGCACAGATAGAGCACTGTGAACACACATTACACACACCTACAGCAGTATACACACATTACCCATATATGCTGCTATATACACACACACCTACAGCAGTATATACACATTACCCATATATGCTGCTATATACACATACAGCAGTATACACACATTACCCATATATGCTGCTATATACACCTACAGCAGTATACACACATTACCCATATATGCTGCTATATACACCTACAGCAGTATACACACATTACCCATATATGCTGCTATATACACATACAGCAGTATACACACATTACCCATATATGCTGCTATATACACCTACAGCAGTATACACACATTACCCATATATGCTGCTATATACACATACAGCAGTATACACACATTACCCATATATGCTGCTATATACACATACAGCAGTATACACACATTACCCATATATGCTGCTATATACACATACAGCAGTATACACACATTACCCATATATGCTGCTATATACACATACAGCAGTATACACACATTACCCATATATGCTGCTATATACACATACAGCAGTATACACACATTACCCATATATGCTGCTATATACACCTACAGCAGTATACACACATTACCCATATATGCTGCTATATACACCTACAGCAGTATACACACATTACCCATATATGCTGCTATATACACCTACAGCAGTATACACACATTACCCATATATGCTGCTATATACACATACAGCAGTATACACACATTACCCATATATGCTGCTATATACACATACAGCAGTATACACACATTACCCATATATGCTGCTATATACACCTACAGCAGTATACACACATTACCCATATATGCTGCTATATACACCTACAGCAGTATACACACATTACCCATATATGCTGCTATATACACATACAGCAGTATACACACATTACCCATATATGCTGCTATATACACATACAGCAGTATACACACATTACCCATATATGCTGCTATATACACATACAGCAGTATACACACATTACCCATATATGCTGCTATATACACATACAGCAGTATACACACATTACCCATATATGCTGCTATATACACATACAGCAGTATACACACATTACCCATATATGCTGCTATATACACATACAGCAGTATACACACATTACCCATATATGCTGCTATATACACATACAGCAGTATACACACATTACCCATATATGCTGCTATATACACATACAGCAGTATACACACATTACCCATATATGCTGCTATATACACATACAGCAGTATACACACATTACCCATATATGCTGCTATATACACATACAGCAGTATACACACATTACCCATATATGCTGCTATATACACATACAGCAGTATACACACATTACCCATATATGCTGCTATATACACCTACAGCAGTATACACACATTACCCATATATGCTGCTATATACACCTACAGCAGTATACACACATTACCCATATATGCTGCTATATACACCTACAGCAGTATACACACATTACCCATATATGCTGCTATATACACATACAGCAGTATACACACATTACCCATATATGCTGCTATATACACATACAGCAGTATACACACATTACCCATATATGCTGCTATATACACATACAGCAGTATACACACATTACCCATATATGCTGCTATATACACATACAGCAGTATACACACATTACCCATATATGCTGCTATATACACATACAGCAGTATACACACATTACCCATATATGCTGCTATATACACATACAGCAGTATACACACATTACCCATATATGCTGCTATATACACCTACAGCAGTATACACACATTACCCATATATGCTGCTATATACACATACAGCAGTATACACACATTACCCATATATGCTGCTATATACACATACAGCAGTATACACACATTACCCATATATGCTGCTATATACACATACAGCAGTATACACACATTACCCATATATGCTGCTATATACACCTACAGCAGTATACACACATTACCCATATATGCTGCTATATACACATACAGCAGTATACACACATTACCCATATATGCTGCTATATACACCTACAGCAGTATACACACATTACCCATATATGCTGCTATATACACATACAGCAGTATACACACATTACCCATATATGCTGCTATATACACCTACAGCAGTATACACACATTACCCATATATGCTGCTATATACACCTACAGCAGTATACACACATTACCCATATATGCTGCTATATACACATACAGCAGTATACACACATTACCCATATATGCTGCTATATACACATACAGCAGTATACACACATTACCCATATATGCTGCTATATACACATACAGCAGTATACACACATTACCCATATATGCTGCTATATACACCTACAGCAGTATACACACATTACCCATATATGCTGCTATATACACCTACAGCAGTATACACACATTACCCATATATGCTGCTATATACATATACAGCAGTATACACACATTACCCATATATGCTGCTATATACACCTACAGCAGTATACACACATTACCCATATATGCTGCTATATACACCTACAGCAGTATACACACATTACCCATATATGCTGCTATATACACATACAGCAGTATACACACATTACCCATATATGCTGCTATATACACATACAGCAGTATCTCTATACACAGACATCCCACCCAGGGCAGACACTGGGGAGAGAGCGGCTGCATCCAGGGGAGGGGACAGCAGCTCCTGCCCTCCATGTGCGGCCACTGCAGGCACCTGACCCCCAACACTTACCTAGTCCGCTGCCCGGATTCTGGGCACTGTCCCTCTTTGATGTTCCCCGACCTCCAGCACCGCCTGCATCTGATCGCTGGGGAGCCATCACCTCACACCACATACAAGCCTCAGAGCACTGCTCATAGGGCACACAGCTGCACTGCATGTGGGGAGTGGCAGCAATAGATATATATATATATATCATTCCTGTAATATATATATAAAATTCATAGAAAATATATACAAATATATGTATTTACATTTAAATATAGGGATATAGATTTATATAGATATACAGTATGTATAAATATATTTATATATACGCTTATTACAATACATAGTGTGCACTATTGTTATTTTAGAAATAGTATTTTTTATTATTTTATTACTATTATATTATTAATATTATTTATTTCAGTTTTGTTATTTTCTTTTTAGATTTGTATTTACATTTCATGGTTGAATGCTCCAGAAAGTTATTCCGGGCTTCAGGGTATATTTTGGTGATTATTTTGTTAAAAAAAAAGCAAAAGTTCTATCCAGCGAAGACGCCTCCACTGATCTCAGGGTCATCGACAATTTTCGCATTTGTCTTTTGATTGTAATTTTATTTTATGATCATCTAAAAAATGATAGTTTGCGGATGAAAAAAAGGAAGAAAGACAAGAGATCGAAATAACGACGAAACGTGCGATTAGGACGGCGAGCGCTCGGATTCCGAAAGTCAAATCGAATTTTGTAATCATGAAGCTATTTTTTTAAAATTAATTTTAATGTGTAAAATATGTTTTTTATTATTATTATTATTATTATTATTATTATTATTATTATTATTATTATTATTATTATTATTATTAATAATAATAATAATAATAATAATAATTTTATTTCTGTGGTGCCAGCATATCAGACAGATCTTACAGATGAGGAAATCGTTCTGGGTTGGCAGCTGATGCCCTGAGATATTCTGTTAGATCCAATTCTCTTCTTCCTCCTCATCTGTTTTGCCTCTTCTAGAATATTAAATGATTGTGATTATTAAACACATTATTTTAGAGGTCAGATCAATTTTAGGGCAGATGAGACAGATTTTAGTTAGATCAACACATCAATTGGGACAGATATTGGCCAGATATCTGTACATTTAAAAATGCCCATACACCCCTAGGTACTTGGAGCACTAATTCATTCTTTTTTTCTCTCTCTATAAACACCAAGACATTTTGTTTATTTATTTATTTATTTTACCCATTTATATAGCACCATTAATTCAACAGCGCTTTACAGACATTATAAGACATGAAACCGATATACATATATATATAATTTGTAACAAAATCTGAATTGTAAAGCGCTGCGGAATATGTCGGCGCCATAGAAATAAAATGACTACAGGTGCTTCTGAAAAAATAAATAAACTCTCCCCATATCTGACCGCCGGCTCTCATTATTTAACAGATGATACAAATATTAAAATAAAGATAAAATTGGGATAAAAAAAACTATTAATAAATCTTATAAATGGATGAGGAATATATTAATAATAATAATAATAATAATAATAATAATAAATGTTATTTCTATAGCGCCGACATATTCCGCAGCACTTTACATTTCAGAGGGGATTTGTACAGACAATAGACCTTACAGCATAACAATAATCACATAGATCATTACATAATATTAATCTTATTTAATGAGAAATAAGAATGATAAGTGATATAAACATATTAATAAAAATGCAAAAAATGTCATAAAATGATCCTTTGACCAACTCTGTTTCTTTAAGGGAAACTTTTAGGCATCAGTTTGTCTTATAAAAAAAATGCAAATCCCAAATCTGTGTATATTGGTCTCCATTCTTTCCTCCCCATAGGATTAGTCTACCCATCTGTTGCATAATCCTGGTATTTCTATTCCTTTTATGGGATTATTGCATGTAGTCGCACATTTGTCCATGATAGTTTCTTAGTTCCCTCATTTGTACAGTATGGGGTTAATTCTTTGGATGACTTTATCCATATCCCCTTTGGTTGCATGCACATTTTTATACCCACTTTTATATGTTTTTTTTCTTCTTTTAAGCATCTTTCAGGATATTTTCTTTTTCAATAAACTTTATATCTGCACTTTTGCAATATCTGTTGCATTTTTTATTTGGTGCAATTTTTCTCATCTTGGTTCAAGGTAAATATTCTTTGCCCAGTCCTAGTAGCCCCCTAATTAGACTTTTGCTGTGCCCCCTGTTCATTCTCACGGTTCACCGCTTACATGCACATATATGACATTATCTGTTTATGTCAACGAATTATGTTTTGCATTTGCTCCCTTTCCAGAATATCACTTTTGACTGTTGTCTTTAAAGGGGAACTTTCATTGATCTGACATTTCTGTACAAAAAAAATACTCATATTCCAAGTCTCTGCATTATCTGTTATTAAGAAAAAAATACAATATATATATATACTGTATATATATATATATATATATACATAGAGAAAAAAAAAAGAACCGACCAGCACCTCCTAATGTGAACACGTGCAAGCTGCAAAAACTACACAATATAGACAGAAAGAATACACCAGCACATGTGGCCTAGATTCATGCACATGTGCTGCAGTATTCTTTTTGTCTATATAAATATATATATATATATATATATATATATATATATATATATATATATATATATAATGGCAGGCAGCTCTCTATTAGGCAATAAGTGTGGACTTTATTAGCCCATGTGGCAATGTTTCAGTTCTATTACAGGACCTTTAGTTTGTAGATGTGCCATTATTCTGTTATTCTCCCTGGATGCATATATAGATAGACAGGTATATATATATATATATATATATATATATATATATATATATATATATATATATATATATATGACAAATGTTCACACTGGCCACTAAACAGACAACACCTAGGATAGAGCAAAGTGAACATCTACCCTGCATAGTGCATATAAATAACACAGGGGACTTAGTAAACACTGTTTTTGATTTAAAAAAAAGTGTAAAATCCATCTCACCGCGACAAGGTTTGGCTTTAGGTTCTTGCACTCTTTGCCTCCCATTCTTTAAGTGGGACATTACTTTTATATAGCTTCCCATTGCTGGGTATCCATATTTGGGCTCCGGTCCTTCTCAGCTCTTATTCACATTGAGGTCATTTTTGACACATGGTAAGGTTTTAATACTAGAGGTTAGGTACATTTCCGATTTGGTCACCTTGGCGTGGTTGGATGGTGTTTACACTTTTTTGTTTTACTATCTAACACACTGTTTTCCAGGTACCTTACATTATTTATATGTGCTATCACTATATACTCACTTATGGCAGGGTCTAGGCTCATTTTGTTTCTATCTTAGGTTTTCTCTATTTCTCGAGGGTCTCAATTAAATGTGACATTTTCTCAATAATACATTTTTTAATTAATCTGATGACTATTGGATCCGTTGCTTACTACGTTCAGAATGATCCCTCCCTGTGGCGAGGTGGAGGGGGGATTGTGAAGGAGTCATCCTTAGCTTTCGCCTCTCAGGGCTATGACTGTATACAGCATGTTTTGGGTCTTCATTCAGAGCCAAGTACAGTATTGTAGAAATTGTGTGAGATTTGCTACTGTTTTTCCCCTGTATTTGGCATTTCATATTCATGTGTGTTTATTATCCAAAAGGCTTCATATTTTTCTTCTGATAAGTGTTCAAGGACATTTTATTATAGTTTGTTTTTAGGGTTAAGCAGTAGAACAGTGATGGCTTATCTACATTCTCAGAGATAAGGGCTCCACCTAGTGGTCATTTGAAAATATGCAAGTAGTAAATAAAAGGGTATTTTTTTTGTTTTCTTTTACTTTTTGGTGGGCAGAATAACTTTGCACCCTGTCCTATAACATCTAGTAAACCTAACCTCTCATTGATTAAAAAACATAACAAATCATAATGGATTATAATGGATTCACAAAGCAAACCATAACTATAGTATGATTGATAAAAAAAATAAAGAAGTAAAAAAAAACAAAACATAGTTCCAAAGAATAGTAATCACTCTAACATAAAAAAATAAGTAATTCCTTTTATAGAAGTTTTTTGTTCTAAACATTTCAGAATAATAAATGAGATGAAGGGGCATTTTGGCTATAACAAGACACACACATGACCTTCTATATCCAAATGAGGACAAGATTCCCACGTTCTTCTGATCAGTGTTTATCTCAGCAGTCTGAAAGTCACAGATATAGCAGTTATATCACCTATTGTGTTAATAGGCAAAAGTTTGTTATGGCTGTAATACCCTTTTATAACCAATAGGGGTCTCACGGCATAGTAATGCTTTCTTTAACATAATGGGATCTGTATACATTTCTGAGCAGTGAGCTCCCTCTAATGGCTGCTGTGTGTTATGTCTTACATGTTCACGACCCTGGGTCTAAGGCCGGGATCACACATGCGAGAAACACGGCCGAGTCTCGCATGTTAACACTCGGCACTCATGAGCGGAGCGTGCGGCTCCATGTATTGCTGTGCGGCTGCACGGTCCGATCTGAGTGCCGGGTATTAACTTGCGAGATTCGGCCGTTGTTTCTCGCATGTGTGATCCCGGCCTAAATGATCAATATGGACAGATGGTGCAGCAGGATAGCTGAACCGAAACAGTGATGCTGGGACAGAAATAACAGGTGTAGCAGAGCTGGAAGAGCGATGATTGGAGTAGTAGAGTTGTTATAGCGGAGCTGGAACAATGGCGACTCAATAGGGCTTTAGAAACAATTGCTGATGTAGCAGAGCTGAGCTTATAGTGTATAAGTCCACCTCATTGTAGATTGTAAGCTCCCACGAGCAGGGTCGTCTTATTTCGCTTTAATTATTGTATTGTTAACGTTGTTACTTATGACTGTTGTGTTTGAAACTGTTCAACTGTAAAGCGCTGCGGAATATGTTGGCGCTATATAAATAAAGATTATTATTATTATTATTATTATTATAGGGGCAGGAACAACAACTACCTGAATACTCAGGCGGCGGCCTGATGCCTGTTCCAGATTTAAATGATTTGGGCAAACAAAATCTCAGAAGCACGTCAGGCTGCCATAGAAAGAACTAATGAGGACCTATTAAGACTCGATAAAATATAATGACTCTAGACTGATTATTTTAACTCTTTAACTATTCTACGTGAAATTCTTACATCATAGACTGTACTTCTATCCTTTTAAATGGGAGGTTAGAAAGCTGAAGAAATTAAACTAGCTGGAGGAAGTTATCTGAAATACACTAAAAAACCCGTTACACGACATTACAACATCCCCAGTCACTCCAGTTCTGATGCTGGGAGGTGCACACTGGTCTCTGTTATTATAATATAGTAATGTAGTATTTATAAGCCGCTACCACACATCAATAGAGGAAAGCAAAAAGACCTGAATCATCCCCAAAGTGAATCATCCCCAAAGTGGTGGAGGCTCTACGAGCTCATTTCTTACAACTGGATTATGTCTTTATCCATAACTCCAGTTTTATTTAATATTTTTAAATCCCTCGAGACCATCATGATAGGAATACAAAGTAAACATTTTACTTATTTTTTCCCTTCAATACAGTAGAGCAATGCCTGAGAAAAATTATTTCAGCACTGATCCTGTCATGTTCCACGACTTGGCAATCATGCACTGGATTGCATCGTTGTTGTTGCGTTGTAATGCAATACGTTTTTCCTTTTAGAAGTTTGTCCTCCTTCTCTCCCTGTCTGCCTCCCTAGCTCTTACCCATTCTGTGTATGTCAGCCATATTATGAAGTTCTTGCCTTCAATCTCTGGTTCAGAATTATTATTTTTTACCTACTGTAATAGTGCATAACTAGAAGAATTCAGCATGAAAATAATTCCTTCTTTTGGAATCTTCATAAGTTCCTCTGCTGTTGAGTCAAGCTATCTGATAAAATCTCTCTGTGTGAGTACTGGCACATAGTATGGAAAACAGGAGAAGAGGGTGCACAACCAACAGTGAGGAAGGGTTTACATCATGTATCAAGAGAATACTAACCAAGAGACAAAAGGGATGCACAAGCAATGAGCACACCCATAAATTAATAGATTTTATTGCACATATATACTCAGAGGCAAACAACATTGTCTTGGACTGTGATATATATATATATATCCAATCCACAATTGTCCTATATAATGCAACCCTGGCACTTCACAACACTAATTGCCTAAATTCGGACTTACATAAATCATAGCCGAAAGAAGAGTTCCAGAAATGTAAAAAAAACCCCACATATTTTTATTTATATTAAAAATAACAACAACAATTAAAATATCAATGAGCACCCAAAATGAGAGAGATATATATGCCAAACGTGTTTAAATATCCTGCAGCTAGTACATCACCACTTATAATAATCTCTGACTAGATCCACAATAAAATGCTATATAGCCAATAGTATTCCATCATAAATGTGGCCCTATAATTCCATATTACATATGTATAATAGAAACAAGTCCACAATATAGCGCTATGTTTATACACTAAATGTTAGTAATGGAGTCAAATACTCCATATAGTGCTATAACTCTTTATGTCACATAATGAAAAACCGGTCACATTACCAGGGAATGCAAGTTGCGGGTGAAGGCAGCAGAAACACCGGGATGACACGTCTCTCCTCACCCCGACGCGCGTTTCCCATCCAGCTACTTCCAGGGGCTATTAAACAGTTCACACCACTACTATTTTGGTGATGCTTTTTTTAATCTATTATTAAAGGACATAAAGGTGTCTGGAGAAGTGTGCACTGCTCTAAGGTATTTTGTGCTGTTCCTATTTTTTACACACACACACATATATATATATATACATATATATATATATATATATTTATGCTGGACATGCAAAAAAATTATTTTCTTTAAAAATTAGTTGAAGACTATGTTGCAAAATTGAGTACATCCCAATTAAACATTTAGGAGTAAAGCTATATTTTAGACTAAAAATTACTAATTAACAAGATTTCAGCCACAGGTAAGTCTAATCATTCATTTCTAAACAGGCATTCAGACAGTTGACTATAGGATGTTACTTTAGAAGTAAAACCTCTTCCCATTTTATGATATCAACAATGGCACCACATGGAAGAGAAATGTCACTAGAGCTGAAAAAGAAAATAATTTCTTTACATAAGAAAGGTGAAAGGCTACAAGGAGATCATCAAAGCTTTACTTATCAGTCAGAATACTGGAGCAAAAGTTATATAAAAATTTAACTAAGATGGAACTGCAACTGTCTCATAAAGCCGTTCAGGCAACCACGGAAGTTATCATCTAAACATGAGTGTCTTCAGATGAAAAGGATAGAAGAAAATCAATATGTAAGTTCTTGGCAGTTAGTTAAAGAAGTAGAAAGCCAAACTGGGGTAAATCTTTCCCATTACATAATACGACGTACACTGCAGAGGAATGGCATGCATGGGGGTCGTGCTGAAAAATATGAAGATACAGGGACTCTATACTCTGTAGTGAAGAGACCAAGATAATTGCTTTTGGAACTGAAGGCTTGAAAACTATACTGTGTCACAAAGGTGATGAGTACAAACAAAAATGCATGGGGCCTACAGTGAGACATGATGGTAGCAGTGTATTTATGTGGGGTTGTCAGAGAGCTACATTTCGTTGATGAATTCATAGATGTACTGCTCTATATTTAAAGAGAAGATGATGCCATCACTCTGCCCTTAGTAGACGTGCACATTTTGAAAGATGTCAATGATGCAAAACACAAATCTGTTGCATTTCTGAAGAAGAACAGGTTGAAAGTGATTCAGTGGCCAATTGTCTCTTAATCTGACACCAACCAAACATCTATGAGGAATCCTGAAAAAACATGTTGTCATCACTCTCCATCCACTATCCAGTCGCTAAAATGGGTTGCTCAACATGTTCATTCTATGCCTAGAATGGAGGTCATACAAGATGGATTAGTTTTCGATGTTGAGGTGTGTTCATTTATGCATCAACTAATTTGAGAAAAATTGAAAATTGAAAATGTTATGGGTGAATAAAATGTTCCATAATATTGGAAGCTGCTTTTGTGTTCAGTGAGATATTAATTAAAATTTAACTTTTCAAAATGGGGTGTACTCATTTATGCTGTGCACTGTATATATATATATATATATATATCTCCACATAGTTTCACAAAATGTTATTTCTGCAGATATATTCACTAACGTTGACCCAAACTTGTATGTCAGCAATCCAAAGCAAATCTAGTGGAACCGGTGATCCTAATACCCATCTCCGTTTATATGAGGCAACGATCTTCAGCTCTCCGACAAGCCATAATGAGGTAAGGTAAGATGTTATGTATGATTATATATTTTATGTATTCGCCTTTTATTGAGGTTGTGGTTTCTGCATCATATGTATCGGTCCAAACACGAGGCGCCAGAGATCATCATCTTCTGCAAGAAATTGAAAGGCTGCGCCGCTTGTTAAACTATAAACATTGCGATTGAGCAGCTTGCTCGGGTTTATGTGCTTTGTCTTTAGGTTTCAGTGCTGATCATTTTAATGTATATTTATGGCTGAACCCTATGAGCGGAGGAGAAAGTCATTAGTGCATGTGAACTTCTCCCCGTACATTGTGAAGCTTTATCCTTGGCATTCATTGATTTGCTTCCAGTATGGAGGCGCAGTAATTTGAGGTATGCTTTAATCAATCCATTTTAATAGACTCCCCGGTACGCTTAGTTAATCAGGTTTGGCAATCTTAGGGTATACTAACTAAAACCATATGCTGCCAGTATACTTCACTTGTAATATTAATTTGCGAACTATAGGGAGCTTTCCAGATATTATACCATTCTTTACGAAGAATGGCTGTAATCCATTATATTCATCTCTAAACCGTGTGGTATATGAGGTTACGCTTACATTAACCCCTTATCAGTGGGTTCAGAAAACTATATAACATTTTTAATAAAATTATAATTTTAGTCCTCGTAAGGCATCACTCCTACAATACTTTTGTCTTTTTAGGCATTAAAGTATTGACATGAATCATCGTTGGGGAAATTTTCCATATACTGTATGTAACTGTACACATAGTTGATGATTGCCCTATCTAGGTAATGACTATCTCTTTTTAAACTCTTCCATAGTTGCTTATCTCTAATCCACCTCTATTTTGTTTTGCTCTTTTATCCATATTTTTGTAACATATTTGATGTTATAGGGAATGTATTTGAAGAATGACCTATCGTTTAAATCACACATCCAGTTGAAGTTTCTGCTGGCGCCGGTGGCGTGGACCCCTCACCAGCCAGGCACGGTCACTATCTCTATGGCCGCGGACGTTATGCCCCTAGTAACAGCTCCCACTCCCTTCTGACTTTTGCACACTGTCATGTCCCACAACATTGGAATTATACAGTATTGTGATGTATTGTTGCTGTTACATTGCTATTCAATAAAGTTTGTCTTCCCTGTCTGCCTCCCCAGTTCCGATATCAGCTACCCCGCCCTTCTTCTTCCTCATGGTGATTTTGGCTGCCATCTTAAGAAGCCACATGTCCAGCAGATCTGGTTCAGAATAGTCTTATAGTACATGAATTCAGCTTGAAAGTAACCTTCTTCTGGAATCTTCATACGTGCCTCTGCAGTCGAGTTCAAGCTTTCAGATGATATTTCTATGTGTGAGTACTGGTACATAGAGGCAGCCTGGAAACTGTGTCTCAAGCTCCCTATACTCGCACCCTAGTTATGAAGCCAGAATAGTAAAAAGACTTCTGCAAGATTCATCTGTAAGGCAGATTACTACTTCTGTGAAGAGTGATAGCATGTACTGTATGTTCCCTGCATATAAGAAATCAACAATGTGTGTGTAAAGCATCACAGCACAGTCTCCCTCAATATAGACCCTGCTGCAATCCAACAGCTCTCATCACTATACAGATCCATTCTGCCTATATAGGGCTAATCCATCCACGTCACTTATCAGGCTGGTCACTGGGATTATATTTTACTATTAGATCTGAAACTTGGGATTAGAAATACTTGTTTTTTTTACCCTGCATATGTCGTATGCTATAGTTATATATAATTATTGATTATATGGCTTGTATATATTTCCTGGAATGGGCTCTATACATGCTTGGCACTTTATACTCCTTGTAATACATTATTATCTAATAAATTTGTATTGATTATTCGGATGCACAAGCATGTTATACTGTCCCACAGGATCGATATATATATAGATCCTGTTATCAATTATTTTACTAGTTACCTACATTTGTCAGCCTTCTTTGTCCTCCCTTGCTTGCTCTTTTTTTATCCCGTGGATCTTGTGTCCCTGTATGGATGTGGCACTTTGGTGTCACTTTTCTCCCCCATTGTAAATAACCATGTTTTGCTTTTTACTTGTTATGGTTTTATGAATGATGTTAATAAAGATTGTTGATATTTTTGATATCCTGCATTCAACTTCTTCTTGGGTTAATATTACGGTTATGGATGAGCCCTAAAAATAGATAAAAATAGACCGGATTTTCTGTTTTTCTTCTGTCACCATGTGAGCCGATTGTCATCTAAGTATGATCCGATTCTTTAGCACGAGAGAATTGAAGCAGAAATGCAGAGAAGATGGAGAACTTAATTTCTCCATCTTCTCCTTTCTCCCTCTGAGCGTACATCGGACTGCACTCGGATGACACATATCACCAATAGACTTACATGGGTAGATTCGAAATCCGACTATTGGAACCACTTGAAGCAGGTTGTGTTTATTTTCTCATACAGCCTGAGAAAATAATCAAAGATCTGCACTTCCCCATAGTATAGCATTGGTCAGCGTGCTTCCGATAAAACATCGGATAGCACTCGACCATGTTATACGTCGGTGTGAGCAGGGCCGGTTTTAGGCCAAGTGGGGCCCTAGGCAAAAGTTTAAATTGGGGCCCAAATGCTCACATATTGCACATCACACAGAAGCATTTCTGTTGTATTTACATGCGCTGAGTTCAGGACGCTAAACGAGAGTGATCGACAATACTGAAGCCATTCGACGCTTGTTTCCCGGCCTTTTTCCACCGTCTGAGAAAGAATAATGGGGACAGAACAATCACTAATGGATCAATCTGTCCCCATACAATATCATGCTATCAGCAGCACATCTATATTTACACTGGGCGATGTGCTGCTGAGAACAATAATTTATGTTCCGGCATTAACAATCCAATCACTCAATGAATATGCAGCATTTTGCTTGTTTAGTATAATACACCCATAGTCCTCCATATATTATAATGTGCCCCACAGTCCTCCATGTAGTTTAATACACTCCCCATGGTCCTCCATATAGTATAATACACTCGCTATAGTCCTTCATATAGTATAATATACTCCCTATAGTCCCTCCATATATTAAAATACACTCCTCAGTCCTCCTTATATTATACACTTCCCATAGTCCTCCATATAGTATAATACACTACTCAGCCCTCCATATACAGTAGTATAATACACTCCTCAGTCCTCCATATAGCATAATACTCTCCTCAGTCCTCGATATAGTATAATACTCTCCTCAGTCCTCCATATAGTATATTACACCCCTCATAGCCCTCCATATATTAAAACATATTCAGTCCTCTATATAGCATAATACACTACTCAGTCCTCCATATAGTACAATATTCTCCTCATAGCCTTCCATATATTAAAATACACTCAGTCCTCCATATAGTATAATACATTACTCAGTCCTGCATATAAAATAATACACTTCTCGTAGTGCTTTATATAGTAGAATGAATCGCCATAGTCATTCATGTAGTACAATTCACTTCCCATAGTATAATACACCCCATAGTTCTTCATATAGTATAATGTATTCCCCATAGTCCTCGATACAGTATAATGCAGCCCACATATAGCATAGTGCAGCCACCCCACAGAGTATAATGCAGCCACCCCAGAGTATAATGCAGCCACCCCACAGAGTATAATGCAGCCACTCCACAGAGTAATAATAATAATAATTTTTATTAATATAGCGCCAACATATTCCGCAGCACTTTACAATTAAGCGGGGACATGTACTGACAATAAATTCAATACGAGTTAAGACAATTTAAACAGTGACATTAGGAGTGAGGTCCCTGCTCGCAAGCTTACAATCTACAAGGAAATGGGGGGACACAGTAGGTGAAAAGTGCTTGTTATTTCAGGTCTGGCAATTATAATAAATAGGGATTTTCATATAAAGCTGCATGATCTGGTGATCAGCCCGTGTGTTTAAATGCAATAGTCAAGTATCAAGAGCTGTTATCGTGTGCATGGAGGGTGTGGAGACAGATGAATAGTAGGGTGCAGATTCAGAATATTTGGAAGGAGGGAACAGGGCAAAGTTAGTTTACTGAGTAGTTGATGTGGTAGACTTGTTTGAAGAGATGGGTTTTCAAAGAGCGCTTGAATAGGTCGGGGCAAGGTATCAGTCTGATCGTCTGGGGAAGTGCATTCCAGAGAGCTGGCGCAGCACGAGAGAAGTCTTTGAGACGGAGGTGCGAGGTTCGGATTACGGGGGATGTTAGTCTTAGGTCATTTGTAGAACGGAGGGCACGTGTAGGGCGATAGACAAATGATAGAGGAGATACAAGGCGGTGCAGAACTGTGGAGAGCTTTGTGGGTGAGAGAGATGAGTTTATATAATGCAGTCCCTCCATACAATATAATGCAATCCCCCTTAGAATATAATGCAGCCCCCCTCATAAAGTCTAATGCAGCCCCTCCATAGAATATATGGTAACCCCCTCATAGAGTATAATGAAGCCATTCCATAGAATATACTGTAATGCAGCCCCCTTGTATAGTATAATGTAGCCACTCCATAGAATGCAATGTAGTCCTCATTATAGAGTATAATGCAGCCCCCATAGAATATAATGTAGCCCCTTCATAGAATATCATGAAGCCCGCCGTACAATATAATCTAGCCCCCATAGAATATAACGCAGCCCCCTCATAGAGTATGATGCAATCACCCCTCATAGAATATAATAAATATAATACAGCCCCAATAGAATATAATGTAGCCTCCTCATAGAATATAATACAGCCAACCTCCCATAGAATATAATCTAGCCCCATCAAAGAGTGTGATGCAATCCTCCCTCAGAATATAATACAGCCCCCATAAAATATAATACAGCCTACCTACCTATAGAATATAATGTAGCCCCATAGAATATAATACAGCCCACATAGAATATAATGTAGCCCCCCATAGAATACAATACAGCCCACCTCCCTATAGAATATAATGTAGCCCCCATAGAATATAATACAGCCCCCACAGAATATAATGTAGCCCCTCATAGAATATAATACAGCCCACCTCCCTATAGAATATAATGTAGCCCCCCCATAGAATATAATACAGCCCACCTCCCTATAGAATATAATGTACCCCCATAGTATATAACACAGCCTCCCCCATAGAATATAATGTAGCGCCCCCATAGTACATAACAGACTCCCCCATAGAATATAATGTACCCCCCATAGAACTTTACAAAGCCTCCCCCATAGAACATAATGTACCCCCATAGTATATAACACAGCCTCCCCCTATAGAATATAATGTACCCCCATAGTATATAACACATCCTCCCCCATAGTATATAACACATCCTCCTCCCCCATAGTATATAACACAGCCTCCTCCCCCATAGTATATAGCACAGCCTCCTCCCCCCTCCATAGTATGTAACACAGCCTCCTCCCCCTCTATAGTATATAACACAGCCTCCTCCCCCATAGTATATAATAGCCTCCTCCCCCCATAGTATATAACACAGCCTCCTCCCCTATAGTATATAACACAGCCTCCTCCCCATGGTATATAACACAGTCTCCTCACCCCCCATAGTATATAACACAGCTTCCCCCATAGTATATAACACAGCCTCCTCAACCCCATTAGTATATAACACAGCCTCCTTACCCCCCATAGTATATAACATAGCCTCCTCACCCCCTATAGTATATATCACAGCCTCCTCCTCCCCCATAGTATATGACACAGCCTCCTCACCCGCCATAGCATATAGCACAGCCTCCTACTCCCCCATAGTATATAACACAACCTCTTCCTCTCCCCATAGTATATAACACAGCCTCCTCCTCCCCCATAGTATATAACACAGCCTCCTCACCCACCCATAGTATATAGTGTTATATACTATGGGGGAGGAGGCTGTGTTATACATTATGGGGGAGGAGGCTGTGTTATACACTATGGGGGGAGTGAGGAGGCTGTGTTATATACTATGGGGGGAGTGAGCAGGCTGTGTTATATACTATGGGGGGTGAGGTGGCTGTGTTATATACTGGGGGGGTGAGAAGGCTGTGTTATATACTATGGGGGGTAAGGAGGCTGTGTTATATACTATGGGGGGTGAGGAGGCTGTTATATATTATGGGGGGTGAGGAGGCTGTTATATATTATGGGGGGTAAGGAGGCTGTTATATATTAGGGGGGTGAGGAGGCTGCACTGCAGTCTGCCCGGCACACAGTGTGTGCATGATGAAATAACATCATTGCGCACCTGAAGTGTCAGAGGGTAATGATGGGAGAGGGAGCGTCAGCTGACGCTCTCTCCTCCATCATTGCTTTGAACTCTACCGGCATCTATGATGCTGGTATAGTTCAATTTGGCGGCGGAGGCGGGGGGAGTCGGCACTGGCGGTAGGCGGGCCCCCCTGCCTCACGGGTCCCATAGCGGCTGCGTGATGTGCCTCAGTGGTACCTGGAGACTGGACAGGAGGCGTTCAAATCTCTCAACTTCCAGTGTCCCTGGCGCAGCTTTTGATTAACGTAAAGTGACTGCAGACTTGAACCTCAAACATGGACAACCATATAACTAAAAACAGTGAAACTGCTGCAGTTCTTCTCCTATTCATTAGACTGAGCTCACCATGCTTGAGAGTAACCACCAAGTACTAAGCCTCTGTGGAGACTTTAACCATTTACAAAATTGGCTAATTTATCTTTATTTTAACATATGTTGGGGACATTGTATTGTGGCATTACTAATATATCAGTACTACACCTTCTCTTCCTACACATGATAGTACAACCTAACAACTTTTTTTCTTAGCTATTTCTAGCACAAAAAAGTCCAAGAGTGTTTTATAGATAAAAACTAGATATTTTATTTCATCAATAATTAAAATACATAACAAGACAGAGCAACTCTCTAAGCAGGCATGTAACATGGGGTTAAATCATATTATAACGGCTCAGAACACAGTACAAAAATTGACTACCTGCAGGTAATAACACTTTTATATAATCGCCCTACAGATAAAACACGCCACGTAAACCCATTTTGTTAACCAATAAAGGCATTCACTCCATCAATACTGGCTGTTAAGCTGAATAGGCTCCTTAAATATATTAAAAAAGGTAATGCAAATCTAAAGTGCTTCTAGTGCTACTAGTGCATATCAGACATAAGCACCTGCAGGTATACTGTGACCATTATTAACATCTAGCCGTGTATAACAAAAATTTTCCTGGCCTGCCTCCTCAACGCGCGTTTCACCGCTTCTTCGTCAGGAGGCGTCTCCTGACGAAGAAGTGGTGAAACGCGCATTGAGGCGGCAGGCCAGGGGGATTTTTGTTATACACAGCTACTGTAGATGTAAGTAATGGTCAGAGTATCCCTGCAGGTGCTTATGTATGATATGCACTAGTAGCACTAGAAGCACTTTAGATTTGTGTTACTTTTTTAATATATTTAAAGAGCCTATTCAGCTTAACAGCCAGTATTGATGGAGTGAATGCCTTTATCGGTTAACAAAATGGGTTTAAGTGGCGTGTTTTATCTGTAGGGCGATTATATAAAAGTGTTATTACCTGCTGGTAGTCAATTTTTGTACTGTGTTCTGAGCCGTTATAATATGATTTAACCCCATGTTACATGCCTGCTTAGAGAGTTGCTCTGTCTTGTTATGTATTTTAATTATTGATGAAATAAAATATCTAATTTTTATCTTTAAAACACTCTTGGACTTTTTGTGCTAGAAATAGCTCAAAAAAGTTGTTTGGTTGTACTATATTCTGTAATTGTTGGATTAATACTTTATTCCATAGTTTATAGGAATTGTTTTTGGTATGCTACACATGATAGTGTATCATATCTTATGAACTGCACAGCTCTCCTATTCGACCAAAGCTGCCCATCAGAGTCCTCCAAAAAAACCACTGTAAATCGGAAAGCTGTTTTTTCATTGAAGGAGATTGATGGACAGACCTGAGCTGATGTGTGATTGAAAAGTATAGGTAGGCATATATGAAGCATAAAATTTCAAATTAATTCAGTTTCCTCCGTGACACAGTTCTCCTTCTCCTAGTGCCAGTGATGACCAAATTTAACTCTGTCTGCATCCTCTACTAATGACCCAAATTTCTGACACTTCTGTCCTAGACAGAAATCTGTCCTATCACTTCCACAACTAAGAAAATGTCAAATCCTGACCGCACTGTCATTAACTACAGTGCCCCTAGTGGTCGTATTAGTGCTCTGCAGGGTTGTTTAATGTGAATTTATAGAAAACCCCATCTGTTTGGTTCCCCCCTTCGTTTCAGCTTAGAGTATTACAATAGACAATTTCTTTTGTGTCCAAATTTACATTAGCATCTGGATACATTAAGAAAAAAAAAAACGATAATGAAACATTGGCATGTTTTATAAAGTGTCCTGAAATTACAGGGATTATTTGATTTTCTTCCTTTGAATAGGCATAAAAGAATCTTTTGTTGAAGCCAACAGAACTTGAACAAAACACAAAACAACAACAACAAAAAAAAAGAAACCCAGAGAGCTGTATTTATATGAAAAATAGAGAAAACATTGCATCCCTACAATAAAAACCATAAATAGAATGAACTGCTGTGACCATATAAAACGTAGTTATAAAAAAAAGCTAAAAGAAGTTGTACAATTTAGATCAGGGTTCCCCAACTCCAGTCCTCAAGGCCCACCAACAGATCATGTTTTCAGGATTTCCTTAGTATTGCTCAGGTGATAATTGCATCACCTGTGCAATACAAAGGAAATCCTGAAAACATGATCTGTTCGTGGGCCTTGAGGACTGGAGTTGGGGAATCCTGATTTAGAGAACTTAAAGGGGTTGCCCACTTTATCTTTATTTTAACACGTGCTGTGGACGTGATTTTTTGGCACTTACCAGTATATTAGTATTAGGAGTTCTCCTCCTGTACTTGTTTGTTCAGCCTTCCTCTTGGAGGATGTGAGGGACAGGTCTGGTGACATGACCTTCTATCAGCTGCCAATCTGAGTGCAGCCTGTGAGGAAGGCGACAGTGAGTAAGTATCATAAAATTATGTCTCCAACCCATTTGGCTGGAGACATAATTAAAATATTAATGTGATTATTTGGCTTGAAGACCCTAGACCGGCGTTCATGTCGGTAGACCATGGCCACCTGGCCCTGAGTACTCTGAATCTCTTTCTACCTATCGTCATCCCTGGAACCTCTTCTGATTAGGAGGCCCCTCGTAACATTGTGTGTGCATCGCATCGCAACGTAATAACGTCACAAGATCTTTTAATAAGGAGAGTCACCATGGATGGTTGTAGGAGATTCGCACTGCTCTAACCCGGTGGCCATGGACTATTGAAGTGGCTCCTTGATGAAGACCCTGGAAATCATTTGTCTTATCTCTAAATGATGGCCTTGGCCCCGTCTCACTAAGCAATCTCGGTAGCGAGATCGCTGCTGAGTCACAACTTTTGTGACGTAACAGCGATCTCACCAGCGAGATTGCTGTGTGTGACAGCGATCAGCGAGCGGCCCCCCTGCCGGTATCGCTGATCGCTGCAAGAAATCTCTGGACATTTCTTTGGTCGCTGGTCTCCCGCTGGCCAGCACGCATCGCTGTGTGTGACAGCGGGAGACCAGCGATCAGGTGTAAAAAAATAATAAAAAAAATAAAAAATATAGTTATTCTCACCTTCCGAAGTCCCGCGCTGGCATCCTGCCTCTCTCCACGCTCCGGTCCCAGTGCTCCTTTGCACGAATGACCGCGAGACTTTGTTATCCCGCGAGACCGTGACATCTCGCGGTCATTCGTGCAAAGGATCACTGGGGCCGGAGCGTGGAGAGAGGCAGGATGGCTGAACGCGACGTCGGAAGGTGAGAATAACTATATTTTTTATTTTGATTCTATTTTTTACAGGATGGCCAGCGATGCCGGGCGCTCGGCATCGCTGTGCTGATCGCTGGTGAAGCTGTCTGTGTGACAGCTCACCAGCGATCACAGAGCGACTTACTAGCGATCCTGACACCTTCATATCGGTGTCGGGATCGCTGGTATGTCGCTTAGTGAGACGGGGCCTTTACAGTAAGCTGATCTCATGGAGTCCCACTACTGAAATTATCAGCAATCAGTTGAAATCTGTGGAGAAAACTCATAGTATAGGTTCAATTCTCATAAAGTGCCTTTACCAGAAAAATGGAGTTCTACATGGCTTATATTGAAATATATAGGCTGTCAATGTAATGCTCAGGCTTACCGGGACATTCAAAGATTAAGGGGTTACTTTTTTTTTTTTAAATGGTTTCCAAATCCAAACATTATCTTTTAGGTCTTCCCAACAAACACCATGAATGTATGGAACATGTGGGTTTGGAGGTATGAAGCAGGCTCAGGTGCTGTGATATAAACCCGACATCTGCCTATAGCAGCAGTATCTGGAGCTGAAACGATATCTGGCAAATTAATAAATAGGCTGCAACTGTACAGTGCAATATTGCCCAAAAAATAGCTACAAAAATGCATTGTTATCAAAAGAGGTGACATAAAAAGGGGATGATTCAAAAGGGTTTTCTCGTAATCATAAATGGCTAAAATGTCAGTGTTTATAGAAAACAAGCAACTTTGTAATTTACCTCTTATTTCAAATTATTATTATTAGAGTTGAGCGACTTTGGTCGGATCGGGTTTCACGAAACAAAATTTGTTTCAGATGAAACTGGTCCGACTAGGGCAAAAAAAGTCGGAGTTTCGTCCGAAACCCGTCCCCAATGCAAGTCAATGGAAAAAAAAAGCCGGCATTGAGCGGATGGCATTCATCCATTCAATGCGGACTTTTATTCCCCATTGACTTGCATTGGGGTCGGGTTTCGGACGAAACTCCGACTTTTTTTGCCCTAGTCGGACCAGTTTCATCTGAAACAAATTTTGTTTCATGAAACCAGATCCGACCAAAGTCGCTCAACTTTAATTATTATTATCATACATTTATATAGCGACATTTATTCCATGGCGCTTTACATGTGAAAAGGGGAAATATAGACAGGTACAATAAACATGTGTATGACAAGGGTTGCACAAGTACAGAAGGAGAGAGGACCCTGCCCGCGAGGGCTCACAGTCTACAGGGATGGATGAGGATACACTAGGAGATGGTATTGCTGGTTGTTCGGTCGTTCAGTAGACTGAGGATCATTGCAGGTTGTAGGCTTGTCGGAACAGGTGGGTCTTTAAGTGCTTCTTGAAGGTTTCCTTTGTTGGTGAGAGTCTGATGTGTTGTGGTAGAGAGTTTCAGAGTATGGGGGAAGCATGGGAGAAGTCTTGTATGCGGTTGTGGGAAGAAGAAATAAGGGGGGAGTGGAGAAGGAGATCTTGAGAGCATTGAAGGTTGCGTGCGGGTAGGTATCAGGAGACCATGTCACAGATGTATGGAGGAGACAGGTTGTGGATGGCTTTGTATGTCATGGTTAGGGTTTTGAACTGGAGCCTCTGGGCAATAGGAAGCCAGTGAAGGGCCTGGCATAGGGGGGAGGCTGGGGAATAGCGGGGAGACAGGTGGATTAGTCAGGCAACAGAGTGTAGGATGGACTGGAGTGGTGCCAGAGTGCTAAAGTGGAGGCCAGAGAGTAGGAGGTTGCAGTAGTCGAGGCGGGAGATGATAAGGGGTGCGCTAGTGTTTCTGTGGTTTCATGGTTGAGGAATGCGCGGATCTGGGAAATAGTTTTGAGTTTGAAGTGGCAGGAGGAGGCAAGGGCTTGGATATGTGGTTTGAAAGAGAGGGCAGAGTCTAGGATCACCCCAAGGCACCAGGCGTGCGGGACTGGGAAAAGCGAGCAGGCATTGACATTGATGGATAGGTCTGGTGGAGGGGTAGAGTGAGATGGGGAAAGATGATGAATTCTGTTTTGTCCATGTTGAGTTTGAGAAAGTGGGCAGAAAAGAAGGCTGAGATAGCAGACAGACATTGTGGGAGGTGAGGTCAGGTCCAGATAGGTAGATCTGCGTGTCATCGGCGTAGAGGTGATACTGCAAACCGTGGGATTCTAGGAGCTGTCCCAGGCCGAAGGTGTAGATGGAAAAGAGTAGAGGTCCTAGGACTGAGCCTTGAGGAACACCGACAGACAGGGGGTGAGGAGAGGAGGTGGTGTGTGAGAGGGAGACACTAAATGTTCGGTCTGTTAGGTATGATGAGGTCCAGGATAGGGCCAAGTCTGTGATGCCAAGAAATGAGAGAATCTGTAGCAGAAGGGAATGGTCCATGGTGTTGAATGCAGAAGACAGGTCCAGGAGAAGGAGGACAGAGCAGTGTCTCTTGCTCTTGGCGGTTAGTAGGTCGTTAGTGACTTTAGTTTGGGCAGTTTCAGTTGAGTGACACGGTCGGAAGCCAGATTGTAGCCGGTCAAAGGGGGAACAGGAGGAGAGGTGGGAGGACAGTTCAAGATATAAATGCTGTTCCAGTACTTTTGAGGCATAAGGGAGAAGAGATATCAGGAAATAGTTAGACACAGAGGATGGGTCGAGGGAGGGCTTTTTGAGGATGGGTGTGATTGAGGCATGTTTGAAGGGTGAGGGAAAGACACCATTTGTAATTGAAAGGTTGAAGAGGTGTGTTAGAGTTGGGATGAAGACTGTGGCAAAGTTAGGGATGAGGTGGGACGGGAGCGGGTCAAGCGCGCAAGTGGTGAGGTGTGATCTTGACAGGAGGGTGGAGAGCCGGTCTTCTATCATGGTCGAGAAGCTGGCTTTGGAAGAACAGGGCTGAGTGGCTAAGAGGGGCATTGGGGGCTGCGGGCCAAAGCTTTCTCTGATTGTATCGATCTTCTGCTTAAAAAAGGAGGCAAAGTCTTCAGAAGAAATGAGAGGAGAGGGAGGAAGTGCTGTGGGACGGAGTAGAGAATTGAAAGTGTTGAAGAGCTGTTTAGGGTTGTGAGACAGGGAGGATATGAGAGATGCGAAGTAAGTTTGTTTTGCGGCAGAGAGCGTGGACTTGAAGCTGGCAAGGTACTGCTTGTGTGACAATTCTGGTCTAATACGTCCAAGAGTGGACCCTCTGGGTCGTGGATCAGGAGCCCCTGGGCCGAGCACACCTGGTGAAGACCGACCCCTGTACAGGGATCGTTAGGGGCAGGACCGCAGGGGGCAGAACCGCGACAGCCGGTACCAGGAGGGACGGCTCGATGGACAGGCAGGCAGAACAAGGATAGCAGGACGGGATAGCGGAAAATACTGGGCAGGAGTCCACAGGAGGAGGATCGGAGAGGGGGACACAGGGCAGAGACAGACAGACGGAAGTGGAGCAGGGCACAGAGCACACAGGGGAAAACAGCAGAAGGACAGGCAGGATTCACTAGAGTAGATATGGGGCCGATGAGTGCAGGGAAGTCACACAATCACCAGGCGCCCTCAGAATAGAGCGGACGCCTGATATATCCAGAACCCGGAAGTACGTTCTACAGACCCGCCCCTCAGCGACGCCCCCTACCAGCAGAAGAGAGCGGGGGAACGCGCGTGCGCGGCCTAAGGCCGGCGCGGTTACCCGCAGCAGAGCGGAGACCAGAGCGGAAGTGCGCATGGACAGGAGTGCGCAGGTGAGGGGACGCTGCGGCGGGCACCGCCGCTGAAGGGGCATCGGCGGGCACGGCCGCCGATGTCACAGTACCCCCCCCCATATGTCCTCCCCTTCTGAGGTTGGTCAGAAATCTTTTCATGATAAGGGGGGCATCGACATTCTCTCGGGGCTCCCAGGACCTCTCCTCTGGACCAAAACCCTTCCAGTCGATAAGAAAAAGAGTTTTACCCTTGACCCTTTTCATGGCCAAAATGTCCTTTACTTCAAAGACATCGTCCGAACAAATTGGCGAAGGAGGGGACATGGAGGTTGGTTGGAACCGATTCAGAACTACAGGTTTAATGAGCGAGACATGGAAGGCGTTAGGGACCCGGAGCGATGCCGGCAACCTCAATTTGTAGGCTACTTCGTTAATGCGCCCAAGTACTTCAAAAGGCCCGATGTATGGAGGACTTAACTTGTAAGCAGGGACTTTTAGGTGGATATGTTTGGTAGAAAGCCAGACTTTGTCCCCGGGATGGTATGGGGGTAGATCCCTTCGTCTCTTGTCTGCGTGTTTCTTAATTCGGATGCTGGCTACCTCGAGCGCCTCCCTGGTCTCCCTCCAAATTTGCGAAAATTCCTTGGCGAGAGTATCTGCTGCAGGAACTCCAGACGATACGGAAAAGGGCAACAGAACCCCAGGATTTAGCCCAGTTACCACAAAGAACGGCGTCTTGGACGTTGATTCGCTGGGATGATTATTATGAGCGAATTCTGCCCAAGGTAGGAGTGAGACCCAATTATCCTGATGGGCGTTAGAAAAGTGGCGTAAGTAGGTAGTCAAAATTTGATTAATCCGTTCCACTTGGCCATTGGTTTGCGGATGATACGCTGAGGAGAAGTCGAGAGACGTGCCCAGGAGCCGACAGAGAGCCCTCCAGAATCGGGAGGTAAACTGGACCCCTCGATCGGTCACGATTCGTAGAGGAAGACCATGCAGCCTGAAAACCTGGTGGATAAAGATCTCGGCCAACTTCGGAGCAGATGGCAGTCCGGACAAGGGAATGAAGTGGGCCATCTTGGAGAAGCGGTCTGCGACGACTAAGATGGTAGTACATCCAGCAGAGCGAGGCAGATCAGTCACGAAATCCATTGCGATTTGCTGCCAAGGGGCCTCTGGCACAGGCAACGGATGAAGGAGACCGGAGGGCAGAGTCCTTGGAACCTTGTTCTGAGCACAGGTCCTGCAGGAGGCTACAAAGTCCTTTGCGTCCTGGTGGAGAGAGGGCCACCAGTAATACCGGGAGAGAAGCAAAAGGGTCTTCTTAATCCCAACGTGCCCAGCAACCTTGGAGGAATGCCCCCAGCGCAGCACTTCCAGACGTTTGTTCAAAGGAACGAAGGTCTTGCCAGGCGGAATAGTAGAGAATCTCACAGGAGCCACGGAGATAACTTTAGCCGGCTCGATAATATATGATGGATCCTCCTCCTTTTCAGGTGGCTGCAAGGACCTGGAAAGTGCATCAGCTTTGATGTTCTTACTGCCGGGCCGGAAGTGGAGCTTAAACTCAAAACGGGAAAAATACAGGGCCCACCTGGCTTGTCTGGAGTTGAGTCTCTGGGCAGATTGCAGGTAGGCCAAGTTCTTGTGGTCCGTGAAGATAGTAAAGGGATGCACTGCCCCTTCGAGCAGATATCGCCATTCCTCCAGCGCCATCTTAATGGCCAACAATTCCCGGTCCCCAATGGAGTAGTTGCACTCCGCAGGGGAAAAGGATTTGGAGAAGAACCCGCAGGGGACTAGACGTCCGGATGGAGCCTGTTGGGAAAGGACCGCCCCAGCTCCAGTAGAGGAGGCATCTACTTCCAGGATGAAGGGCCTACTGGCCACTGGGCGGTGTAGGATCGGAGCAGAGGCAAAAGAGCGTTTCAGGGCAAGGAAGGCGTCCTCGGCTTCGGAAGACCAGCCGTTAGACTTCGTCCCCTTACGGGTCAGGACCGTGATGGGCTTGGTGACTGTAGAAAAGTGGGGTACAAACTGTCGGTAATAGTTAGCGAAGCCGAGGAAACGCTGGATGGCCTTTATGCCAACTGGACGAGGCCACTGGAGTACCGCGGACAGCTTCTCCGGATCCATCTTTAGGCCGGAATCCGTGATGATATATCCCAAGAAAGGTAACGCTGTTTGCTCGAAGAGGCACTTCTCAATCTTGGCGTAAAGACGATTTTCTCGAAGGCGCTGCAGGACCATGCGTACACTTCTCCGATGGGAGGAGAGATCGGCCGAGAAAACGAGGATATCATCCAAATACACCACCACGCAGGAATAGAGTAGGTCCCGGAATACCTCGTTTACGAATTCCTGAAACACCGCCGGAGCATTGCAGAGACCAAACGGCATGACCAAGTATTCATAATGGCCGTCCCGAGTATTGAAGGCCGTCTTCCACTCGTCCCCCGCTCGGATTCGGATTAAGTTGTAAGCTCCCCGCAGATCCAACTTCGTGAAGATCCTGGCCCCCCTCAGCCGGTCGAAGAGTTCTGGAATCAGCGGGAGCGGGTACCGGTTTTTAACAGTGATGTTGTTCAGGCCCCGGTAATCAATACAGGGTCGCAGGGACCCATCTTTCTTCCGAACGAAGAAGAAACCTGCGCCCGCAGGGAACGAGGATTTCCGGATGAACCCCTTGGCCAGATTCTCCTGTATGTATTCCGTCATAGCCGTGGTCTCTGCTGGGGATAGAGGATAAGTTCTCCCTCTGGGAGGGGTGGCTCCAGGGACCAGGTCGATAGGGCAGTCATAGGAGCGATGAGGTGGTAAGGAGTCCGCCTCCTTTTTGCTGAACACATCAGCATACGTGTGATAGGGTGCAAGAAGGCCCGGAAGGTCGGCAGGCTTCGACCATGGACGGGGATGAGTGAGAGCCCGTAGGCAGTGCTCCTGGCAGGAGTGCCCCCAACGGAGAACTTCCCCAGAGCGCCAGTCAATCACCGGCTTGTGCCGTCTGAGCCAGGGTAGCCCTAGAAGAACAGCATGGGCTAGTTGTGGCAGGACATAAAAGGCTATTCTCTCGAGGTGGAGTGCTCCGATTTGAAGGTCTACTTCGACGGTAACCGTGGTGATGAGTCCGGGTAAAGGTTTACCATCAACGGAGGAAATAGCACGAGGGTTCCTCAATACATTCACCGGGATCCGGAGTTTATCAACCTCCTCCTGGCGGATGAAATTACCAGCAGCACCCGAGTCCACATACGCCTCCACAGATCCACGCTCCCGACCTGCAATTATCAAAGCTGAAAGGGTAAGGGGGAGAGAGGAATTTTGATCACCTTGGGGGTCCTCTCTTACCTGACCTAGGTGGAGGCATTTCCCGACCTCTCTGGCTTCTCCGGACAAGAACGCACAAAATGGTTGGCCCCTCCGCAGTACAGGCAGAGTCCCTTGGTCATCCTCTCCCTGCGCCGCTGCTCGGACAGTCTGACACGATCAATCTGCATGGGCTCAGGAGCGGTACTAACAGGAGATGCAGGGAAACGAGGGACAGGAGCCTGGTACAGCCTAAAGGACCTTCTCTCTCCGACCGCCTCTCGAGCGCGCTCCTGAAAGCGTAGATCAATACGAGTGGCCAGCGAAATAAGGTCCTCCAGAGTGGTGGGAGTGTCTCGCCCGGCAAGCTCATCCTTGATCTTACTGGAGAGGCCTCTCCAAAAGGCTCCCACAAGAGCCTCATTGTTCCACCCCAACTCTGAAGACAGGGTCCGAAAGCGGATGGCGTATTGCCCCACTGTAAGGGAACCCTGGCGGAGGTTAAAAAGGGCCTCCGTGGTGGATGCTAAGCGACCCGGTTCATCGAATACCTTGCGAAAGGTTTCCAAGAAAGTCTGAATGCTTGACACTACGGGGTCATCCCTCTCCCACAAGGGATTCACCCAGGACAGGGCCTCACCCTCGAGATGGGACACAATGAACGCCACCTTGGCGCGGTCAGTAGGATACTGAAGGGGGGCTAGCTCAAAGTGTAGCCTGCATTGATTCAGAAAACCCCGGCATAACTTAGGGTCTCCGCTGTACCTGGGGGGTTTACCCAGACGGGGAGACGGGGCAGAGACTACGTCTCGGGGGGAAGTTGCTGCGGCTGCAGAGGATTGCAGAGCAAGCAATCGATCATCCACGGATGCCATGTAACTTAAGATGTGGGATTGAGCGTCGCGCTGCTGCGCGAGCTCCTGCTGGAGGCTGACCAAGAGGGGGGCGTGCCCGGGGTCTGAGGTCTGCAGGGCGGATAGCCGGGTGTCCATAGACTTCATAAAGGACATTATCCGGGTCTGATTTTCTCGAAGGAAAAGTAATTCCTTTTGTGTAGCGGCCGCGGCACCGGCGGGATCCATGGCCTGGTGATACTGTGACAATTCTGGTCTAATACGTCCAAGAGTGGACCCTCTGGGTCGTGGATCAGGAGCCCCTGGGCCGAGCACACCTGGTGAAGACCGACCCCTGTACAGGGATCGTTAGGGGCAGGACCGCAGGGGGCAGAACCGCGACAGCCGGTACCAGGAGGGACGGCTCGATGGACAGGCAGGCAGAACAAGGATAGCAGGACGGGATAGCGGAAAATACTGGGCAGGAGTCCACAGGAGGAGGATCGGAGAGGGGGACACAGGGCAGAGACAGACAGACGGAAGTGGAGCAGGGCACAGAGCACACAGGGGAAAACAGCAGAAGGACAGGCAGGATTCACTAGAGTAGATATGGGGCCGATGAGTGCAGGGAAGTCACACAATCACCAGGCGCCCTCAGAATAGAGCGGACGCCTGATATATCCAGAACCCGGAAGTACGTTCTACAGACCCGCCCCTCAGCGACGCCCCCTACTAGCAGAAGAGAGCGGGGGAACGCGCGTGCGCGGCCTAAGGCCGGCGCGGTTACCCGCAGCAGAGCGGAGACCAGAGCGGAAGTGCGCATGGACAGGAGTGCGCAGGTGAGGGGACGCTGCGGCGGGCACCGCCGCTGAAGGGGCATCGGCGGGCACGGCCGCCGATGTCACAGCTTGTATGCGTTGAAGTGATCAGTAGAATGGGTTCTCTTCCATCTCCGCTCAGCGGCCTTGGAAACCCGTCTCAGTTCTTTGGTCAGGCTGGTCAGCCAGGGCTGCCTGTTGATTGTACGAGTTTTGCTCTGCGTGAGTGGGGTGACTGAATCGATTGTTGCTGTTATTGTGGCATTATAAAAAGTGGCAGCAGCATCTGTGTCATGAAGGGAAGCTATGTCTATAAGAGGGAGAAAGGACTCAGAGAGTGATTGAGATTCCTGCTATGGTGAGCGAGTTTGTGGAGTGGGGGTTGCACAGTAGCAGAGGAGAGGGAAGAGAATGTCAGTAGGTTGTGGTCAGACAGGGGGAGGGGTGAGCTAGTGAGATTAGTGAGGGAACAGAGACGGGTGAAGATAAGGTCCAGCGTGTGACTATCTTTGTGAGTGGCCGCAGAGGACCATTGAGTGAGGCCAAGGGAAGTGATAGAAGTTTAGAGGCAGCCGGGGTGGAAGTGTCAGTGGGGATGTTGAAATCGCCCATGATGATGGAGTGCACCTCGAATGAGGGAAGAGTAGCCGAGAGTGGGAGTGGAATAGGGGTAAAGATGCAGGTATCAGACAGGAGCAAGCCAACTCCTCCACCACGTTTGTTGCTGGGGTGAGGGGTGTGAGAGATATGGAATCCACCATAGGAAAGAGCAGCTGGAGAGGCTGTATCAGAGGGAGTGAGCCAGGTTTCAGTGATGGCAATGAAGGAGAGTTTGTTGGTGATAAAGAGGTCATGGAAAAACGACAACTTGTTGCAGACAGAGTGTGCGTTCCATAGAGCTCCAGGTAGGGGGACTGGGGGAGTGGGGGCTGGATGAATAGGTATGAGGTTGTCATGGTTGCAAAAACGTGTAGAGGATCGTGGCAGGGTGTTAGAAATCCTGTCCTTTCCCAAGAAATGAGGAATTTTTAATTCTATAGTTTACATTTCATTGTCTAGGTTACCGGCCACCTCTACTGTCTACGATTGAAGGCTCTTTGCCATAGATCTTACAAGTGCTGCTCTGAAGCTGGCTGGATTGCTGGATTAAATAGGAGATCCTGAGCTCCTCCGATGCTGCAGAGGCAAAGCTGCCTCTGTTTGCAGCATGAGAGCGCACAGTTCGAGCAAGCGACAAAGCGATGTTGCAATTACAAATTATCAATCTTCAAGAACGAATTAATCACCAGCAGGCAAGAAGCTGGAAGGCAGGGAAGGAGTGCACTACTGAAAAAAGGATCATGAAAAAACCCTTATAAACCATAAGAGATGGAGAGTGCGGTGCTATAACAAGACTTACAGGGAGATTGTGCCTTAGTGAAGGTGAAGCTGCTGAGGAAATTGCCAGCAGGCTGTATAAAGTGTCACAAATACAAGTTCACTAGGTTGTGAAATCCAACTACCTTCCCTTGTTCAAGCTGTTGACTCTTATGATAATGTTTTTACACATCAAGAACATTGTCTATAAGAGACTCTGTAACCATCAAGCTCATTATCTCTCCACAAGAAAAGTTATTCCTAAACTGTCTCCTCCCTACCCCATCGTAGAGTGGGGAAATTAGCCTACCGTTAACGTCCATTGTATTGTGTATTTAAAAGGGCACATCCCCATTATCCAACCATATTTTACAAGTTCACATCAGAGGTTTATGTCTGGAGTTTTCCCCATGTATACTTCCAACAAACCTGTAACAGTATGCATCGGGCTTTTTAGTAACAAATCTTCATCTGGAGGGAAACAGTAATAACTGTACCATGGCACATGATAGGTGGGGGACCTATTACACATATTGAAAAGGGAACCAAAAGGATACACCTTTTTACAACACATACAGTATATTAGGTCATAAATCCAGATATTATGAGCACCTTTGACATATGGAGTTGAGATCTAGGGTATGTTCACACGTTGGTATTTTGCTGCGTTTTCACATTGCAGAACAAAAAAACCCAAAATAAATGATATTTCTAAAATTACATTCACATAGTGCATTTTTTCACTTTTTTTTAATCTACAGTGCTTTTTTTTTTTAAAAGCACGGTATGTCAATTTCTTCAGAGGCTTGTGGCAAGCAGCGCTTTTCTTGACAACAGTCTGATTTTTGGTGCAGAAAAATCCATGCCAATACTCAATGCGTGAACATACCCTTAGCTATAGCACCAGAACGGAGAGCTGTGTCCTTGCGTATCCTTAATCTGGGTGAACTATAAAGAATTCCTTCAAAAATGTATAGTACCAGTGTAAGTACAGCCGGCCCTTACAGCTAACAGCACTTCATAATTCTCTCCCTAAACATCGCTTAGCAATTAGCCATTTTTTCCCCTTCTAAAATTTTTGATTGAAAAACATCTCAGTGAACAAAATAATCAGGTCCAAATGTTTTTCTAAAGACAATTAAACACAAGATTATATGGAAAATTGCCTTCAGCTCTTCTACATTAAAATTCCTTCTAAGTTCTTAACTCATAAATGTGTATTTCATCCTATCGCTTAGTTTCTAAAACTTCCATAATGTCAAATCATTTTATTCCTTAAATAGTTAAACGCCATACATAACACACGATTAGAGCGGGACGACTTTTTACAATAATACATTAGGTACATTAAATCAAGGAAAATACAATTTATTGTTGTTGAAAGGTCGTTAAGTAGGTAAATGGAAAAAAAAGAAAAATCTTATAGGAAATGGTTTATATGTATATTTTACAGGACAAATCAGTCATTTGAAATAATGAAAAATATTATATTAAGGTTCCCAAGAATAAATATAGTTTTTAAGGGCTAATATATCCCCTAACTAATCCCCCTTGACTCGCTTCCAATGTTTTTCCCACTCATATTAGTATCTGCTTATTCACAAACTGAAATTGGCCAGAAAAGTCCATTCAACCTAAAACTGGCCACCTCCTTGGCCTGAGATTAGCCGAGTGGTATTTCTAAAAATTGTTTTGAGAAAGGACCGGGATGAAAGGACCAAAAAGGAACTGGGTAAGCATTGGTGCATACTGATCGACTCACTTGGGTGTGTATAAAGCTTTTTCTTCAACTCAACAAAGAAAAGTTCAACTGGAATGACATCTGGGGACTGTTGGGGCAAATCCAGCACCTCTACTTCATTGTCATTCAGCCATTCCTTAGCCAATCTTGATGTATGCTTTGGGACATTGTCTTGCTGGAACACTATGTCGTCATTTTCATACCCATGGTATTCGAGAGTGCAAAGTAACTCGTTTTGTAGGGTACTCAATTATAGCTCAGCATTGAGACCACCATCGACCCTGGTTAAGTATCCAATGCCTTTGGCTGTGAAACAACCCCATACCATCAAGCTTCTTTCACCAAACTTGACAATTTCTTTATCCGTTAGCCCATTTTCCCTTGTTTCTTCCAGACCCATTTGCACCCATCAGAGCCTAGTCTATAGACTTTCATTTCATCACTCCATATCACCCATTTCCTATCTTCTACTGTCCACTTTTCGTTCTTTTTTGGAAACTCGAGCAGATGCTTCTTATGACGATATTCAAGTCAAAACTTCTTCACCTTTTTTCGGGCCACCATTCTAGGCTTGTGTAACATGTGTCACATGGTGCTTGTATGGATGTCTCACTAATATGAAGCATGCAAGCGCAAGCCACCTCTACTCTAAGAAAAGTCAAAGATGCAATAGGATTTTTACAGGATGAAAATGATGAAATGGTAAGACAGGATGTTGAGAAGGCCGAACTTTTAAATTCCTATTTTGCATCTGTTTTCTCTCAGAAAGGAAATGAGACATCAACTGTTCTTCACTGTCCTATTAATGGAATAGAAGAATCCAGTATATCTATAAACAGAAAGATAGCGAGGAAACACTTAGCTAACCTAAGTGAATTCAAGTCTCCAGGTCCAGATGAATTACACCCCATAGTACTTAAGGAGATATCAGAAAAAATTTTTGAATCTCTCTCCATAATCTTTGAAAATTCTTGGAGAACAGGAGAATTCCCAGAAGACTGGAGAAGAGCAAATGATGATCCTATCTTCAAAACGGGGAAGAAGGTGGACCCAGGCAACTATAGTCTGACTTCTATACCAGGAAAGATCTTTTAACAAATTATTAAACAACATGTATGTAAGTACCTGGATAAGAATGAAGTGATTAAACAGAGTCAGCATGGGTTTGTAACTAATAAGTCATGTCAGACTAAGGTAATTTCCTTCTATGACAGAATCACTGACTGTGTGGATCAGGGAAATGCTGTAGATATAGTATATCTTGACTTCGGCAAAGCATTTGACAAAGTATATCACACAATCCTTATTGAAAAAATGGCTAAGTATGGAATGGACAAGGCAACTGTTAGGTGGATTCATAACTGGCTTAGTGATCGGACACAAAGAATGGTCGTAAATGGCTGCACATCCAGTTGGAAGAATGTCTCAAGTTGGGTACCACAGGGCTCTGTCCTGGGCCCTGTATTGTTCAACATCTTTATCAACGATTTAGATAAAGGAATTGAGGGTAAACTGATTAAATTTGCTGATGACACAAAGCTAGGAGGGATAGCTAATACTAGAGAAGAGAGAGAGAGAGGATTCAAAAAGATATAAATAAACTGGAGCAGTGGGCAGCAACTAACAGAATGGTTTTTAACAGGGGAAAATGCAAAGTAATACATCTGGTCAATAAAAATGAAAAAAGCATATACAGAATGGGAGGAATAGGGCTAAGCAACAGCACATGTGAAAAAGACTTGGGTATACTAATAGATCACAGACTGAATATGAGTCAACAATGTGATGCAGCAGCAAAAAAGGCAAATGCAATTCTAGTGTAAAGCGAAAAAGAAAGAAATATGCAGCACTCACCAATATAGCTGAAAAACTGTGCGTCTTTATTTCACATGAATTCCATCTATAGATATGTGGACATGCAGGACGTAAGAGTAATGCTAGGGGAGGGAGGTGCTGGACAACGGCCGTTTCGCGATTACTTCTACGGGTCCAGGTGAGGGTATTAGCTTAAGGTAATTTCCTTTATAGGACCACAGACCTTACTAATTAACATGCATAATGAGTTGTGAGACAAAATTTACAAAAATTTTTTTTTACAAAAAATAGTTATACAATATACAGAGTGCAAGATACTAGTAAAGAATAAATCTTTCCATGTCAATTTACAAGATAATCTGTATTTTTACAATATCATAGGAAGATTATAATCTAAATAACTTTACATACAATTTTTTATATAACATTTTTTTATAAAAATACTGATAGATCGATCCGGTCATTTAGTCCCAAAGGACCTTGTGCGTTCGCTTTCAGGATCCATTTAGCTTCTTGTTGTAATAAAGCTTTGTCAGGGTTGCCTCCTTGAGGTGGAAAATTGACCTTTTCAATCCCTGCAAAACTCAAAATTTCTGGGTTAGCTTTATGCACGTATTGAATATGCTTAATCAGTCGCAAAGAGCCCTTTCCTGATGTAATAGATCTATAGTGTTCACCAAAACGTATCGTAAGTGGTCTTATAGTTTTTCCAATATAAAAATAACCACATGACAGAAAATAATATATACCACGAATTTAGTTTGTCAAGAAATGTAGTTTTGTACCTTATGCTCAATAGAGCCAAAATGTATAGAATTCCCTGTCAGATGAAGATGACAGTATTTGCAGTGACCACATTTATAATTTCCTTTTATTGATAAATCTCGTAGCCAATTTTTTGAGGGGGGACGAAGTCTATGATGTACTAATAAATCACCTATATTATGTGCCCTTTTGTATGCAAATTGTGGAACTAATTTACCATCTGTGTGTAAGGTTTTTTCTGCATCAATGAGATGCCAATGTTTTCTCACTGCTGTATGTATTGCTCTATCCATTGGACTATGTTTGAAACAAAAATTTAATTTTTTTGTAGGTTTGACTACACTATTTAATTTTTTAGTCCTTTCCTTTAATAAATCCATTTGAGAAATTTTTTTTACCCTTTCATGTGCTTCATTTAATAAAGTCATAGGGTATCCCCTTTCCAAAAAACGTTGTTTCAGCTCAGAAATTTGTTCATTAAAAATGGTTTCATCATTATTCAGTTTTCTTACTCTTAGCATTTGACTATATGGAAGTCCCTTTTTAGTATGTAATGGATGAGCGCTCTTATAATGTAAGTAATTATTTGTTGCGGTTTCTTTTCTAAACACTTCTGTTTTTAAAGAGCCATTTTTTATTTTAAATTTGACATCAAGAAAATCTATGGTGTTTCCACCAAATGAAAATGAGAAGCGCATGTTGTCACTGTTCACATTGTTCAGGTATTTTACAAAATATGCAAATTCTTCCTGAGAACCTCCCCAAATAATGAAGCTATCGTCCACGAAGCGAAAATATGCTTGTAAATGTTTTAAGTGTGGATTTAGAGCTGTTTTTATATAAAACTCTTCAACTCGTGCTAGAAATAAATTTGCATAAACACAAGAGACAATGCAATTCTAGGATGTATTAACAGAAGCATACAGTCTAGATCACGTGAAGTCATTATTTCCCTCTACTCCTCTTTGGTCAGACCTCATCTGGAATATTGTGTCCAGTTTTGGGCACCACATTTTAAAAAAGACATCAACAAACTGGAGCAAGTTCAGAAAAGAGCGACCAGAATGGTGACCGGTCTGCAAACCCTGTCTTATGAGGAAAGGTTGCAGGATTTGGGAATGTTTAGTTTGCAAAAGAGAAGACTGCGAGGAGACTTAATAGCTGTCTACAAATATCGCAAGGGCTGTCACATTGTAGAAGGATCAACTTTATTCTCATTTGCACAAGGAAAGATTAGAAGCAATGGGATGAAACTGAATGGGAGGACACACAGATTAGATATTAGAAAAAACTTTTTGACAGTTAGAGTAATCAATGAGTGGAACAGGCTCCACGAGAAGTGGTGAGTTCTTCTTCAATAGAAGTCTTCAAACAGAGGCTGGACAGACATCTGTCTGGCATGATTTAGCGAATACTGCTTTGAGCAGGGGGTTGGACCATATGGCCCAGGAGGTCCCTTCCAACTCTATGATTCTATGATTCTACTGCATTGTTTGTAGCTCTGGAACTAATAGACCTTGGGATGAGCCGATTTAATGACTCCGATATTTTACCCGGATGTCCACCTCTTGGCTTTTGAATGGATTGATGGACTTCACTTCATACTCTTCCAACTGTCATGGCACTCACATGATGCAGTTTGGCAATTTTCTTGACAGAGAGACTGCTGTCGATGAGCTGGAAGAGGCTGTTTCTCATTTCTTGGGAAATCTTCATAGCTTCTCCTCGATTCAAACCAGTGACCTTTTGTTTGGTAGTCAATCAACCTAATAGCACGCTGAGCTATTAGGAAATGTGGGAACAGTTTGTGATTTCTAGTATACAGGAAAAAAAAGATTTCCACCACCAGGAGCAAAATTGTAACATTGCAGCGATATGACGAGAATCTGCATAACTAATCATATGCTAAAAAGTTGCAAGTCAAATTTATGTATGAGAGAGGCAAGATGATTGACTATAAAATAATGGTAGTCTCAGGATGAAAGCAGTAGTGGATGGTGAGATATGGAGCCTAAAAGTCAAACGTTCAAAACATTGCTACCCTTTTGCTCATCAGTGCATGTAAATAAAATTTTAAGATCTGTCGGGTTGACATAGATCTCCCAGAGAATCTGCCTCCAGTGCTTATTTTTACTGGGGAATTACCAGTGTGAGACATATAATGACTGACAGTCTGCTCTCTTGAGCTACATATCTTACACTGTTAATGCCTCTTTTCATTTTAAATAAGCTCTGTCGGCAGATTCTCGGGGAGATCTATGTCCAGCCCATAGATCTTAATGGCTCATTTACATATTAAGAAAAATGTGCATAACTCTGGAATAAGACATGAGATGTCAAGATATCATTTTATTCAACTGTCTATGATCTGAATGCCCATATAGACAGTTTAGGAGGGTTGAACTTGCTCACCGATTCTCTTTAAAAATTTTTTTTTTTTTTACTTCCTGGAAAATCATCTTCATGGCATTTGTACATAATCATCGTGCCTTTCAACTCATCATTTTGTTTATTTATTTTGTTGCTTTGTTCTTGCCCTTAAAAGAAGGTCATGCTTTTCCAAGATGTAGAATGGAGTTTATATTTAGGATGGGGAATAAATAAATAAAAGGTAAAGAGTACCCGTTTCATCATAGGAATAGATTGGGACTGAGTTACACCAGGCACTACCATGTTTTGCCTCATTTTACACTCATTCTGGTCCTTGACCCGGCTGCCTGTTCTGCCGACTCCATGCTGCCGGACTGCATCCTGCCGACTACGCCAAAATGTAAAGGTTCATCGGATGCAGGAAGCAGCAGGAGGCAGAGAAGGACTTAATAAAAGTTCTTTACTTAAGCAAATCTTGAATACTAGCTGAAGAGCCCGGCGCTGCCCGGGCATAGTAACTAACTGTGGTTAGTTATAACAAATTATAATTATCCTCCATCCCATAGTCCCGTGCCCATATACCCATCATACATATCCACCATCCCATAGGCCCGTGCCCATATACCCATCATACATATCCTCCATCCCATAGGCCCGTGCCCATATACCCATCACACATCCTCCATCCCATAGTCCCGTGCCCATATACCCATCACACATCCTCCATCCCATAGTCGAGTGCCTATATACCCATCACACATCCTCCATCCCATAGTCCCATGCCCATATACCCATCACACATCCTCCATCCATAGTCCCATGCCCATATACCCATCATACATATTCGCCATCCCATAGTCGAATGCCCATATACCCATCATACATATCCTCCATCCCATAGTCCCGTGCCCATATACCCATCATACATATCCGCCATCCCATAGTCCCATGCCATATACCCGTCATACATATCCACCATCCCATAGTCCAGTGCCCATATACCCATCACACATCCTTCATCCCATAGTCCCATGCCCATATACCAGTCATACATATTCTCCATCCCATAGTCCCGTGCCCATATACCCGTCATACATATCCTCCATCCCATAGTCCAGTGCCCATATACCCATCACACATCCTCCATCCCATAGTCCCGTTCCCATATACCCGTCATACATATCCACCATCCCATAGGCCCATGCCCATATACCCGTCATACATATCCTCCATCCCACAGTCCAGTGCCCATATACCCATCACACATCCTCCATCCCATAGTCCCGTGCCCATATACCCGTCATACATATCCTCCATCCCATAGGCCCGTGCCCATATACCAATCACATATCCTCCATCCCATAGTCAACTATTATGACATCATAATGAGCGGCGGTGCTTGATGACATCAGCGTCGCCATGGCAGCCATTGTGACATCATAATGAGGGGCGGGGCTTGATACGCACACACTGTTTCTCCATTATGTACATAGGGGCATTATGACATCATAATGAGGGGCGGGGCTTGACGCGCACACACTTTTTCCCCATTATGTAGACAGGGGAAAAATTGTTTGGTGAATTGGAACGCGCGGGGTTAAAATTTCGCCTCACAACATAGCTTAGGACGCTCTCGGGGTCCAGACATGTGACTGTGCCAAATTTTGTGGCTGTAGCTGCGGCGGTGCGGATGCCTATCCCAGACATACACACACACACACACACACACACACACAAACATACATACATACAAACACACTTTGAGCTTTATATATTAGATGTATTAAAGGAAATCTCCGTGCAGGGATGTATTAAGCAACTAGTAAACTAAACAGCAAAACACAACAAGAGGGTAAAGTGAAAGTAATGACTTATCAATTGAAGGCTTTGTTGGAGAGTAGTTGGAACAGCTCCGACAGCGTCGCAGTCCGTGAACAAAGTCTCTGGCTCGGCTGTGTAGAAACGAGATGTACTGTCTCCTGACCGTGCCAAAGTATCCAGGTACGCTGGTCTTGAGTCCGTTGAACTTGGGTCCGTTGAACTTGGGTCTGTTGAACTTGGGTCCATTAGAGAGAGAGAGTACAGTTCCTTTTGTGGGTTCCTAGAGAGTGACGTGGTACACTCGGAGCACGACGCCGCACAGGCCGCAGGGGTGACAAGGCCTCATGCAGGATCACAACGTCCAGGGGAGGTCGGTAAGTCTGCTGCACTACCCGTTACGGATCTCATTCGTGGAGGGATACTGGGTAAAGGGAGTAATGGGCGGACAGTCTGCGAAGGGCTGGTGTCAGTCGCAGTGGTTGAGGAGAGGGAGTCAACCTTCGTCCTGCTCTGTAGTCGCCTTCCTGCCAAGTCCCTCTCCTTCCCGTGCTCAAACCCTTTTAAATCTCCCATGCCCCTTTCTGTCAGGTGCTCGAGCTCTCTCCGGCCAGGCAAGTCACCCCCTGCAACAGTGATGACGGCCCCGATAGTTCCGGCTCCGGAGTGTATTCCGGACTGATGGCATTGGTCCTGTTCACCCCCTTATACATGTACATATTTGTAATGAGTTTCACAACAACCCAGATAGTATATTTCCAGAATACTTATGTTGGTTAGTAAAATCTGAAAATCTGAGCATTCTCAGTGGTTGATACCATTTAATGGCTAACTGAAAAGATGGTAACTAATTGGGACCGGACCACGACTCCCTCCGGTCCCGAACCGGACCCGAACCGCCCCTGGATGAGTATAATCTAACTCATTTTTCTTCTCTTTCAGTGTACATCGGGGGCTTATCTACAGCATTACAGAATGCTGTAGATAAGCCACTGATGGCGGTGGCCGCAGCTGATAGGCGAAAAATAGGGTGACAGATTCCCTTTAACAGCCGACAAAGCTCTCTCCTGAACCGAGAAGCAAATTGGGGACCCGATTGCTGACAATCTTGTCAGGTATTCCACGAAGGCGGAAGATGTGCTTTACGAAAAGTACCACTAAGGCCCGTACCGAAAACACGTGTGGGAGAGGAACCAGATGGACCATTTTGGAGAAATGGATGGTGACTACCCAAATAACCCTGTGTCACGAGACTTGGGCAATTCCACAATAAAATCCATCCCGACCATCTCCCAGGGCCTATCCGCCACCAGCAAAGGATATAATAAGCCCGCGGGTCTCATGAGACGCAAGCCTGAACATAATCCCTTACATCCCGCGCCAACTGAGGCCACCAATAATTTATCACCAACAGCTCAGTGGTCATCTTAATGCCGAAATGCCCTCCCAACCTGGAGGAGTGAGCCCATGTGAGGACCTCCGGGCGCAGGTTAGGTGTTACATAGTATTTGCCCGGAAGCACCTGCTCCAGAGACACCGGAGCCACTGTTCGGAGACTCTCTGATGGGACAATAAGCCGGGGCTCATCTCCCTCCTCGGATGAGACAATAGAACAAGATAGGGCATTGGCACATAAATTATTTTCCCCGCAGAGAAAGTGAAGAGTAAAGTTAAACCGGGAGAAGAATAAGGACCACCTGGCTTGGCGACAATTCAGCCGCTGGGTCATCTGCAAGTACAGCAGATTCTTGTGGTCAGTAAAGCCTTGAAAGGGATACCGAGCTCCCTATAGGAGATGTCTACAGTCAAAGAAGGCTAGCTTCATGGCCAATAACTCCTGGTCCCCGGTGGAATAGTTCCTCTCCGCCGGTTTGAAGGTCTTAGAAAAGAAGAAACAATGGTGTTTCCGACCGTTAGCATCCTTCTGGTAAAGGACTGCTCCTGCACCGACGGAACAGGCATCCACCTCCAGAATGAAGGGCTTATCTACATCGGGTCAATGTAGCACAGGAGCCCTAGCGAAATGGGACTTCACTGAAGCCATGGAGACCTCATTTGTCCACTGTCTGGGATTAGCTCCCTTTTTGGTGAGGGCTACCAATGGAGTTACAAGGGTAGAGAGGTGAGGGATGAACTGGCGATAGCATTTGATAAATCCCATAAAGCGTTGCACCGCTTTAAGGGAATGCGGCTCTTGCCAGTTCATCACAGACTCCAGTTTGGCAGGATCCATAGCCAACCCCTTGGCCGAGATAATATACTCAAGGAAATGCACAGATTCCTGTTCAAACACACACTTCTCTAACTTAACATAAAGGGAATTGGCACGTAATAGCTCAAAGACTTTACAGACATCTCTTCGGTGAGTGTCAATATCTGGAGAGTAAATAAGTATATCATTCAGATACACTACTACCGAGGAGGATAACAACTCCCGAAAGATGTAATTAACAAAGTCTTGGAAGATGGCGGGAGTGTTACAGAGACCGAACGGCATTACCAGATACTTATAATGACCGTCCCGCGTGTTAAACGTGGTCTTCCATTCATCCCCTTCACGAATATTAATCAAATTATAGGTACCACGCAGATCTAAATTGGAAAATTACCCAGCCTATCAATGAGCTCTGAGATGAGCGGCAGAGGGTATTTATTCTTGATGATGATAGCATTCAACCCCCTGTAATCAATACATGGATGAAGTTCCCCGTTCTTCTTCTGGACAAAGAAGAACCCCACACCAGCAGGAGACACAGACTTCCTAATAAACCCTCTGTTCAAATTATCCTTGATGGGGACATAGCCTCAGTCTCCGAGAGAGATAACGCACCCAGGGAGGCTCAGAACCTGGTAAGAGGTCTATAGGACAGTCATATGGGCGATGAGGAGGAAGAGTCTCTGTGGTTTTCTTGGAGAACACATCTGCGTATTGCCAATAATATTTAGGGAGAGAGGTTAGATCTGTGGTGGCTTCAGATGAACCGACCTGAAGCTGGGGCCCCAAACACCGTCCATCACATGACCTACTCCATCCCAGTGTGCTCCCAGTAGACCAGTCAATGTGGGGTAAATGTTGACACATCCAAGGCATACCCAACAATACGTCGTCAATACCCTCAGGAATTATTAATAAAGAAGTGATCTCCTGATGTTTTGGAGATATAGCAAGGGAGAGAGGAATGGTCTGATGTGTGATCAGAGAGGATAACGTGGGTCCCATTTATCACTCAGATGGTGATCGACTTGGTGAGCATTACTAGAGGTTTTGCGTGCCGTTGGGCGAAGGCAGCAGACATGAAATTACCCTCAGCCCCGGAATCCATGCAAAACTGTAGTTTGGGAGGTCGACTCGTAAGACAGTGTCGCTGTCATGTGCCCCGTCCTGAGTGACACGGCCAGCAGGCTGGTAACTGATACAACAGGACGCGGCACGTGTAATTGTCCTATCTGACGCAGCCTGCAGGCCAGTAACTAATACAATAAGACAAAGGGAATAGGGAAAACCTGGGTAACAATAACAATGGTGGCCCTGCGATAGGGAACGGGGAAGTGGAGACCTCCTGCACTCCCCTGAGTCAGTGTCCCTACACTCCTAACGTTCCCTAGGCCGGTTCCGCACAGGGCGCCGATCAGGAACCTAAAAACCCTGACTCGCCTTGCACCTAAACCCTCACTAGGGAATTGGTCGGTGCGGAAACTAATCCCACCACTGCACTAAACACACATAAGGAAAAGTGACAAAACAGGGGAACACCACTTAGCTTTGCTCTGTTGCTTATGCTCCCAGCAACAGAGCCCACCACCTGCGTGCATCTTTTCCTCCACCGAGTCCAACATCTGGGTGCACTGTCCAGCAACGGATCTTCTCAGCACAATAGAGCAGCCTTGGAGCAAACAGAGTCCACACCTGCGTGCAGCTGTCCAGAAATAGAGTCCAGCAAATGAGTCCAGCTTTTCTGCCAAAGAGTCCAACATTTTGAGTCCAGCTTTCCGCAACCGAGTCCAGCATTCTGAGTGAAGCTCTACACCATAGCTGCCACTTCACCAAGCAATGCCAGCCCTCCTTGCAGACACGATAGCTGACTCTCCACCAATCCATGCCAGCCCTCCTTGCAGACACCATAGCTGCTACTCCAGCACTCTGACTGGGCTGCCCGTGACTCTCCTTCAGCTCCATTCTTTACCCAGGCTTGCTTGCAAATGAGGAACTTATCACCAACAGTGATTAACACACCTGATACTCTCTTATAGAGCAATCACACCTGTTACATAATTACGTGCACAAACTAAGGTAACCAGAGTGCAATGACCCTAATGGCCACCAGGGGGAAAACTACAACTGAAATCACCACAGTGCAATGACTCTAATGGCCACCGGGGGCAAAACCACCTTTGGCACACAGCCAAAGGAAAAAAAAAGGTTACTCTGTGCATTTAATCTGTCAGATCCAACCTGGATTGTGACAGTCGGCCTGAAAGTTAGTTTGGAGGACATCTCCACCATGTCGAGTGAGCCTCCTCCAATAGCCACTAGATTCAATCATCTCCCCTGCCGCTGGGGACACTTGTTGGCGTAATGGACTTCTTGCCCACAGACATGGCAGGTCGGGGGTGTGCGAGTGGAACGGGACTTAGATTCCCCTTGAGATACCTCCATGGCCTCCACTGGCTCGCTAGACTGAGCCGGAGATTCCAGAGACTTGGCGAAATTTGGCGCCAGCCGAAACCTCTGCCTTTACTTGGCTCGCTCCAACCTTTATTCTGCATACCGAAGGTCGATGCAGATGGAAACCGATATTAAGTCCTCCAGCATGGCAGGAATCTCCCTAGTGGCAAGGGCATCCTTTACATGATCAGCGAGTCCCTTCCAGAATACCGGGATTAGGACTTTATCTGACCACTCCAACTCAGTTGCTAGAGTCCGATATTGGATGGCAAACTGGCTGACCATGGAGGAGCCCTGGGTTAACTCCAAGAGTTGAAGCGCGGCGTCATGGGTAACACGACATCCTAAGAAGACCTGTTTCAGAGCGCTCAGAAAGTGAGAGACGCTCTTCACCACCTGATCATTGCGCTCCCACAGCGGCGTAGCCCACTCCAATGCCCTGTCCGTCAATAAGGAGACCACAAATCCTACCTTGGCCCGCTGTGATGGGAAACGTGACACCAGTAGCTCCATATGAATAGCGCACTGGTTCCCGAATCCCCGACAAACTTTGCTGTCACCAGAGAACTTATCGGGCAGGGGGAAGTGCATAAGAGACGGAGCAGAGGTGACAGCGGAAACTCCCGACACAGCTTCCCTGGCTGCATGAGCCGCTACCGCGGTAACATCCACGGCTGAAGTCATGTGCTCTAAAGCGGACAACCTGCCCTCCAGCTACTGGATGTATCGCTGTAAGCGCTGTTTGTCTGCCATTGCTAGCCAGACATTGGTGCTAAGATACTGTTAGGGTTTGCAGATCGCACAAAATATAAATTATGAAAAGGTGCGATCGTAACCCAAGGCCCACCTTGCGGTGATGGAGGAACTGCAGCTAGTAACCAATGTCGGAGCGATGATGCGTGCAAGCACTGTAAACACACAAAGTTAAATGTCACTCCATGTGGAAAGATTGCAAAGTACCTGCTCGGTTGCTTCACAGAGCAGTACAACAAGAATGAGCACTCAGGCCTATATCCTGTTAGGCTTCACAGGGATTTAGTGATAGTGACGCTAGTTGGGGTCCCTATAGCTACCCCCCAGGAAAGTCTAAGCTGGTGGTTGCGCTTGCTTTGATACACAGTATGCAATCCGCACATGCAACTTAGGATGCCCGGTTCAGATGCTAAGCCAAGTGGGAGTTCCCACCCTACACTGCCTGCCTAGAAACACACTCGCCGTGCTAGAAGCAGCACACGTGCACACAGGGTGGTACAGTATCCACCAACACACCAAACACAAATGATCTTAGCGCACTAACATCCGCTTCTGGGAACCTTTTATATGTTCCATTTAAGTTCAGTCAGACAGGACCTTGCTCGTGGACCAATCCGGATCTGCCATGTCAAAGGGAGCAGCTGACGACTAACCACCAATGAGAGGTCGCCACCTCATGAGCATGCTGAGTAGGGAGGAATCCGGACAGCCTCTGGAATGTCTCTTCGCCGCTGCCTGTTGTTAGTTACTATAGGTTTGGCTGGAACGCTAGCTGTAACCAAGCGCACAGCACGAGTCTGAGCAAGAAGCTGAGACCGATGTCTTTGCTGAGCAGCCTCCACTGCTGTGGAAGCAGAATGGGAGACCGCAGAGGCAAACGAGGCTTAGGATCTACTCTGTACAGCGGGAGAATCCCAGTGCGTAACAGACTCTAAGCATGTAAATAACAAAAGACTGACTGTCTCTTCCAAACAGAACACTGGTCTGAACAGGTGCTTACTGAGAGTAGCCATCTCCATGCATAACTAACAAATAAAGTTGCCCTCTGTAACGCTAAAGCATGTAAACATGAAATATTTGAATTGCATTACTGCTCTAGAATATAAGAAAAAACTTAGATTCTTGGCCAAATTATGTGCTAAGAATCTTTGTTTTTTCCTATTTTCTAGAGCACTAATACAATTCAAATTTCATATATTTCATATTTTCATGCTTTAGCGTTACAAAGGGCAACTTTATTTATTGGTAATGACTCTAAGCATTCCTCCAAATCAACAAAAGAATGGCTTTGACAGAAGATCAAAGTTTTGGAGTGACCTAATCAGAGCCCAGACCTATATCTAATTGTAATTCTGTGTGTGACCTAAGAGGGTGCTATACACAGGAGTTGTTCTCACAATTTGACAGATTTGGAACTACTACAAAGAAGAGTTGGCAAAAATTGCAAATTTTAGATGTGCCATACTCATAGATTCCTACCCAAAAAGACTGAATGCTGTCATAAATTCAAAGGGTAACAACAACGTAAAAGTTTAAGGATGCACATATTTATGCACCCACATTATATTTGTTCTTTCTTTTCCATCTGAAAAGATTTCAGTTCATGTTTCATTGAAGGTGGAAAAAATTCAGAAATTTTGGTATGATTTTTTAAAATGACTAAAACACAGCATTTTAACTGGGGAGTGTAGACTTTTTATATCCACTGAAAACTGCTGTATATAATATAGGAAAGAACTGAGAAATTAATATATTTTATTTGTTATATAGCTTTTACTATTATTTATGTATTTTTATTTTCCTTTACTTGTTCTATTTATCGTTTCCTTTTATATTGTTTTTTATTTTCCCTTTGACTCCTGGGAGAACCGAATCTTTCTTGATTGTTCCTGTTTATTCTATGCTCATTGATCAGGATGACAATTAAGAGATTTTTATTTTCCATAATTGGATGAAAATTATTTTTATTCCATGGCCGTCCACGTATGTGCCAGAGAATCGCATGTGACTGAATAATGAAAAGCACGTCAAATTATGTCTTGTTTTGCAAGAGAGCAACGAGTAATCCTATGGATGCAGTAAAAGTAAACGTAGCAATGGTGATGTGAACGAAATAATAATACATAGAAATTTCTCTCACGCTCTCTTAGATTCAGCATATGTTTAAAATTAGGCAGGCCTAATGAGGAAAGCCTGGGAGAAGTATGTCAAAATGAGAATTAACATTTATGTGCACATAATTTTGGCATTTATGGACTCAAAAGTAAAGTTCTGCTATCCGTAAGGGCAAGTAATGTTTTCTCTCAAACTTAATAAAAAACTCAATCTACAAGCTGATCTGTCAAAAAATCAAATCCTATCCATGGAAGTTCCTACTAGTTTGGGTCTCTGACAGAGCAAGAGCCCAACATATGTCATTTTGTAGGCAACCATCCTTTCAATTATTGCAATTGATTTTTCAGGTCCAGTTCCTGAAACCTTCAGAGGACAGCAGATGCATTTGTTTGCCATTTGTAACCTCGCTACCTTTAAACAGTCACTTATGTTTCAACAAACCTTGCGTAAATCAATAGTACAAGCAAATTTAAGAAACTTTGTAGTATTTCTTCTCAGAGAAATCTGATTCTTTTTCCATTTATGAGCTCCTTCTTCCACTCACTGCCTCGAAACGCGCGTTGGGGTCTGAGGTGGAAGCCAATACGGCGAAACAGTCTATAATTTTTTTTGGTATGTCTGATTATAATGTATCTTTATTTTTTCACCACTGATTTTATTTTTTGTGCATTATATTACACCAAATCTGTTTATATAGCTAACTCACAGAATTGTATTGCAAATAACTGTGTAGATATACAGGTCTCGCAAAAATAAAGAGACCACTTTCAAATGTTCAGTTGGTCTGATTTTTCTCTTTATAGGTATATTTGTAAGTAAAATGTAAATTGTTCTTTTAGTCTACAAACTTCTGACAACCTGTCTCCAAATTTCCAAGTAATAAATTTTGTAATTTTTCTGAAAAGGAGAAATGGTCAAAATTAAAAAAAGCAAAACAGTGCTTTCAGACCTCAAATAATGCAAAGAAAACAAATTCATAATCATTTAGAAACAACAATACTAATGTTTTAACTCAGGAAGAGTTCAGAAATCAATATTTTGTGGAATAACCATGATTTTTAATCACAGCTTTCATGCGTCTTGGCATGCTTTCCACCAGTCTGTCACACTGCTTCTGGTGCAAAAATTTAAACAGTTCTTCTTTCTTGTTCTATCTTCACAGACTTTGTTATCTTGCCGTGATGGTGGACACATTCTTTTGGGACTTGAGGGGGTTATCGAGGGGATCCCTATTCATCCTAATTTATTGATTAGGAGGCTCTGCGTATCCTGGTGGTCCTATATTAATTTTTTTTTGTGCTTGGCTCTTCAAGAAGAAGAATGGATTTATTCTACTTGCACTGATTCCCCTTTTGGGATGAAATATTGATTATTAAATTGTGTATATAAATAATTATCAATTTTTTATGTTTAGTTAATTAATTTTATAATGTAATTATGCACTAATAGGAATAATTATTTTTAATTTATTTGATTGTATCTATATTAACATATTAACATTTTTATTCACCATTGTAATTTACACTATCGTGTTTTATATATTATAATTAGTTTAATTGCACAGGCACATGTGCACATGTTGATGTTTGTACATGTGTATTTGTGGCACCCCAGAGTTCGGTTGCCACAGTGACATTGCCTCCCTCTAAGGGGTGATGTCATGCCTGGAGGCAGGAGGGCGTCCCCATGCCAGGTAACACAGTGTACATGACAATTCCTACTGCAGGCCAGGAAGGGGAGCTTCCTTATAAATGCTGGCCAGCAGGTGGGGTTAGTGAGTCAGTAAGAAGACAGCTGAGAGAGTAAACAAGAGAGTTGTCATGGAAACAGGAGCAGTTGGAGCTCATGACAAGACAGTTAGGGACAGTGGGAGTTGGTCTGTGGAGAGGGAAGGGACAGGAGTGGAGACAAGGGCTCTGGGGAACTAAAATTGCATATTGCTGACCCTAGAGTGAAGCGCTGATAAAAAGGGATGCCAGAGTCCTTGGCTGGGCAGGAGCTGTATGCCCTGACAGACGAATCTGGAGTGCAGGAGACTGCTAGTTCCTTGGCCAACCTGAACACCTGAAGGCACGGCAGCAGACCAAGAGCCAGTGAACAGGACATGATATAGGCTCACACTGTCTGCCATACAGGTTAGCAATCATCACACAGGAGAGGGCCGCAGCTTAGATACAAGCAGCAGGGACCCAAAAAGAGAGCGCCGAAGGAAGGTCCCAACCACACCTGGCAGGGTGGATCCTCTGAATGCCTCCAGGTGAGCCGGACTCAATCCATCATTTGTATGTGGTACCCCAGATTGCATTTACGTTCAAGTAAAAGGTAAAGAAAACTGCACCTCTCCGTGTCCTTCACTTTTCCTCTGCATCCCAACATTCGTTCACTACCACCTGAACAACCAAATATATTTGCCCTGGGGCCCCGCTCTACCCGTGGGGAGCAGAACCATCTTTGCTGTGCCACTATTAACCCCAGTGGAACAAAACCGCAGCGTCGGCTGCACATTGCCGAACACCACGGGTGGCGTCACTCACGACCAAACACCATATAATTATCCTCTATTTCTTACCGGATGCCCAGGGCCACGGACCGGGTCACTGCCACCATGACATCCCCTTTAGACAACCTGACCGGCCCGATACCGAGTAACCTAAGGCCCTGTGGGGCGCGCCATATTCACATGTTTGCATATTATATAGCAGTCATATTGGGCAGTTATACTACGACAACGATTTTGTCATTATTTACTTTTTTTCACTATTTTTCACTAATTTTCTTATTTTTATTTATTTACATATGTTAATATTAAATTGGTATTATTATAAGGTGTATAATTACGGTATTTATTTTGGGGTTTTTAGCACTTGTATATTTTATTTTTTTATTTTTTTGCTTAAAAGTCCAGTTTTTTATGATCAAGCGTCCAAGTAGCCTTAACGGAGGGTTTGGCAGTACTATTTTATTATATATGGAATTGGCGTTCAGAGTCTAGAGCGCATGCCCGGAGCCGGCTCTGTCCGGACCTTCCCAATGCATTCCATTGGATTCGCTAGTGACGATGGTTGCTAAGCAGCACCTGGTCGAGTGTGTTCCAGGAGTGCAGGGGAAAGTGCCCTGTTTTGAGACAGGCCGTATCCGCGCATGCTCCGTTTATGACCCGGCACTAAATACATGCGGCGTTCCTTATTGGATGCAGTTTCTTATTTAAATTCACACTGGAGCTAGTTTAAGCCACCCTCCTGGCGAAGTAGTGGTGAAACATGCGTAGGGGCGACAGACCTGTGGGATCTTACTATTGAGATATATGTAAGTACCGTTTGTTTACATACTGCCACCAGATTATACATATGCTAATTATGCACTATCTGCATTTTATTTGAATTCCACTTTGAAACATATGTGCCTTTGAAATTCACCATTTTGGATTAATTGAATTCCCTTACAAGGGATCATATTGTAATTACCTCATGGTGTTTGCTTGGTTAGATAGGAGGTATAATAGGTAGCATATTGGAGTTTTATGGCTAGTTAAATGTTTATCAATTTACTAGATGGTGGCCCGATTCTATCGCATCGGGTATTCTAGAGTCTCTGTTAAAATAAAAAATAGTTATATACTCACCTTCCGACGGCCCCCGGACTCTTTCTCTCCTCTCTATGCTCCCGGCATCTTCCAGTTCCAGTAATGCTTTGCACGAAACACCGCTGATGACGTCGCGCTCTTGCGTGAGTAACGTCATCTTCAGCCCTTCTCGCTAAGCATTACTGAAACCAGAAGATGCCGGGCGCGTAGTGAGAGTAGGGACAGAGTCCAGGGGCCATCGGAAAGTGAGTATATAACTATTTTTTATTTTAACAGAGACTCTAAAATAACCGATGCTATAGAATCGGGCCACCATCTAGTGTATTATACTCCTGTTACACCTGGAGCTGCTGTCACTGTTCTGCTGTTACCTAAAGTATTGTACTCCAGTTACAGCCAGAGCTGCAGTCACTGTTCTGCTGTTACCTAATGTATTGTACTCCAGTTACACCCAGAGCTGCTGTCACTGTTCTGCTGTTATCTAATGTTTTGTACTCCAGTTACTCCCAGAGCTGCAGTCACTGTTCTGCTTTTACCTAATGTATTGTAGTCCAGTTACACCCAGAGCTGCAGTCACCATTCTGCTCTTACCTAGTGTACTATACTCCTCTTACAGCCAGAGCTGCAGTCACTGTTCAGATCTTACCAAATGTATTGTACTCCCGTTACACCCAGATCTGCAGTCACTGCTCTCCTGTTACCTAATGTACTCCTGTTACACCCAGAGATGCAGTCACTATTCTGCTGTTACCTAATGTAGTGTACTCCAGTTACACCCAGATCTGCAGTCACTGTACTGCTGTTACCTAATGTATTGTACTACAGTTACACCCAGATCTGCAGTCACTGTTCTGCTGTTACCTAATGTACTCCTGTTACACCCAGAGCTGCAGTCTCTGTTCTGCTGTTACTGTTGTGAGTTCATTTTTCCCTTCACCGTTGAGGTCTGATGAACTCCCTCCTCTGGTGAAGGAAGGTAGTGAGGCTGATTACCAAACACCTGGGCAGCTAGATGATGACTGGGTGGCTGGAATTGAGGACTGGATATAAGGCAGCCGACGCCCTTCTGCCTTGCTGGTGATCCTGCTGGATTCTTGGAGACCAGTCTGATTCCTGCTTCTCAAAGATAAGTTTTTCTGCTCTGCTTTGTACACTTCAGTTTTGTTTTTGTTTTGCCTTGTTTTTTGGCATTCTGCCATCCCCGGCCGGGGGTGAGCTGAATTCCATTTTTTGTCTCTGATCTGTTGATCTTTTGCTCTGTCTTCAGAATATACCTGAGTGCTGATATAGTCTTTTGAAGCCTAGCGACTTCAGGGCCTGTTTTTCCTATCAGTCGGTTGGCACATTTTGGATAGGGTTTTTGTGGATGGCAGACAGCGGCTTTCCTATCCTGTCCTATTTAGTTAGCTTGGGCCCCATCATTTGCTCAACCTATCTTTCTATCTGTGTTAGTGTTTTCATCTTGCTTCACCGTCATTATATGTTGGGGGCTGCCTATTGCTTTGGGGTCTGCTCTGGGGCAGTTTAGTTTTTCCCCTTTCTGTCTTTAGGCTATGTAGTTCTTCGGCTGTGATCGAGGAGTCTAGGGCACCGTAGGAACCCCCCACGGCTACTGCTAGTTGTTGTGGATAGGTTCAGGGGTCTGCAATCCGATAGCTGCTAACCTCTCTGTTTTTTCTGGACTTAGCTAGTATTTTGTTTTTTTCCTCCTTCGGTGACTCATCATAACAGAATCACCAGCCATACCGCAGATCCTAGGGTACTCAATAGCAGGAGAGAATTGTAAAAAAAAAAAAAAAAAGAAAAAAAAGTGTGTCAGAATTTTTTTGTGTGCATATTTTTTCCTCTATATCTCTGAGGCCATAGGGGGAATTTTTCTCTCAATGCAGATGAAGCAATTGTCTGATCGTGTGGAGCAGCTCGCTGCTGAAGTGCGGGGAATTTCCGCCTATCTTGCTCATTCACATGCTGCTGAACCAAAGATTCATACTCCTGATGTGTTTTTTGGGGATCGGTCTAAATTCTTGAATTTCAAGAATAATTGTAAATTATTTTTTGCCTTGAAGCCTAACTCGTCGGGGAACTCCGCGCAGCAGGTTAAAATTGTCATCTCTTTGCTGCGCGGCGATCCCCAGGATTGGGCGTTTTCTTTGAAACCTGATGATCCTTTTCTGAATAATGTGAACGCATTTTTTCAAGCCTTGGGGTTGTTGTATGATGAACCTAATGCTATTGATCAGGCTGAAAAGACCCTGTTGGCATTAAACCAGGGTCGGGATTCTGCAGAGTTGTACTGTCAAAAATTCCGAAAGTGGGCGGTCCTTACTACCTGGAATGATTGTGCCTCGGCAGCCCTCTTTCGGAAGGGTTTGTCAGAAACTGTAAAAGATACTATGGTGGGATTTCCTGTTCCCTCTGGTCTTGACGATTCTATGTCATTAGCCATTCAGGTGGATCGGCGTTTACGTGAACGCAAAACTACACGAGAGATCTTGCCACCTGTTGAACAAATGTCTGAACCTATGCAATGTGATAGAGTTTTGTCTAGGGCGCAATGTCAGGAGTTCAGAAGGCGTAATAAGCTGTGTTTTTTGTGTGGAGATGCCTCTCATATTATTTCTGTCTGCCCTAAACGAGAGAAACGTTGTGCACACACGTTTTCTGTGGGTGGTGTTCAACCTAAGTTTCTTCTGGCAATTACTCTGATCTGCTCCCTGTCCACATTTTCCGCCAAGGCTTTTGTGGATTCGGAAGCAGCTCTGAACCTGATGGACTTGGATTTTGCTAAACGTTGTGGATTTCCTATGACACCTCTGCGGACGCCTATCCCTTTGAGGGGTATTGATGCTACTCCTTTGGCAAAAAATAAACCTCAGTTTTGGACCCAGGTGGTAATGTGGGTCGCCCCAGACCATCAAGAAAATTGCAGATTTTTGGTGTTGCATAATTTGCATGATACCATTGTTCTGGGGTTTCCCTGGTTGCAAATCCATAATCCAGTTCTGGATTGGAAATCTTTGTCCGTGGTGAGTTGGGGTTTTCGGTGTGCCCTTAGTGAGGCTCCGGTTTTCTCCACCTCTCCCCAGTCGCATGATGTTCCTGACTATTTGGCTGACTTTTATGATGTATTTAGTGAGAATGAGTCTGCGTCTTTGCCTCCTCATAGGAGTTATGACTGTGCAATTGAGCTGAACCCGGGGTGTATATTCCCCAAGGGTCGGCTTTTCAATTTATCTGTACCCGAGCACGAGGCTATGCGATCCTATATTAAGGAGTCGTTGGAGAAGGGTCATATTAGACCATCCTCTTCACCCTTAGGTGCTGTTTTTTTTTCGTGGCTAAAAAGGATGGTTCATTAAGGCCTTGTATTGACTATCGTGCCCTCAACAAAATTACTGTTAAATATCAGTATCCGTTACCCCTGATTTCTGATCTATTCTCCAGAGTTAAAGGTGCTTGCTGGTTTACCAAGCTTGACCTCAGGGGGGCGTATAATCTTATTCGCATTAAGCATTGGGATGAATGGAAGATGGCGTTTAATACTCCGGAGGGACATTTTGAGTACCTGGTGATGCCTTTTGGGCTCACTAATGCCCCTTCAGTCTTCCATTGCTTCATGAACGATATATTCCGAGACTTTGTGGATAAATTTTTGATTATCTATCTGGATGATATTTTGATCTTCTCCAAGAATTGGGACTCACATGTGGAACATGTTCGGACTGTGTTCCGGATTTTGAGGGAGAATTCCCTGTATGTCAAGGGATCGAAATGCCTTTTTGGGGTACAGAGGATTTCATTTTTGGGATTTATTTTGTCTCCGTCAACTATTGAAATGGACCCGGCCAAGGTACAGACCATTTATGATTGGATTCAGTCCACCTCTTTGAAGGCCCTCCAGAAGTTTTTGGGTTTTGCTAATTTTTATCGTAAATTTATAGCTAATTTTTCTGGTATTGCCAAGCCATTGACTGATTTGACTAGGAAGGGTGCTGATGTGCTGAATTGGTCTCTGGAGGCTGTTTCTTCCTTTCAGGAGCTTAAGCGAAGATTCACTTCTGCTCCGGTTTTGCGGCAACCTGATGTCTCACTCCCGTTTCAGGTGGAGGTGGACGCTTCTGAGATTGGTGCAGGAGCGGTGTTGTCCCAAAAAGATCCTGTGACATCTAAAATGAATCCTTGTGCTTTCTTTTCCCGAAAGTTCTCCCCATCCGAACATAACTATGATGTGGGGAATCGGGAACTGTTGGCCATGAAATGGGCATTTGAGGAGTGGAGACATTGGTTGGAGGGAGCCAAACACCAAGTCGTGGTCCTTACTGACCACAAGAATTTGATTTACCTGGAGTCGGCCAAGCGCTTGAATCCTAGACAGGCTAGGTGGGCCTTGTTTTTCACACGTTTTGATTTTGTGGTCTCTTTTCTTCCGGGCACTAAGAATGTCAAGGCAGATGCCCTCTCTAGGAGTTTCCTTGCTGATTCTCCTGTTGTGACTAAGCCTGCTACCATCATAGGCGAGGGGGTAGTTCTTTCTGCCATCTCGCCCGATTTGAGACGTGCTCTGGAAGAGTTTCAGGAGGACAAACCTGAGCGTTGTCCCAGTGGAAAGTTGTATGTTCCTGACCAGTGGAGGAAGAGAGTGATGTCTGAAGTTCATTGCTCTGCATTGGCTGGTCATCCAGGTATTTTTGGTACTAGAGATCTGGTGAGTCGGTCTTTTTGGTGGCCCACCTTGTCTCATGATGTCAGGAATTTTGTGCAGTCCTGTGGGACTTGCTCCCGGTCTAAACCTTGTTCTCGCTCTAGTGGCTTGTTGATGCCTTTGCCGGTGCCCAGGAGGCCATGGACCCATATTTCAATGGATTTTATCTCTGATATGCCTGTCTCTCAGAGAATGACTGTTATTTGGGTGATTTGTGATAGATTCTCTAAGATGGTCCATCTTGTACCATTCCCTAAGTTGCCATCTTCCTCTGAGTTGGTGCCCTTGTTTTTGCAACAGGTGGTTCGCTTGCACGGGATTCCTGAGAACATTGTATCTGACAGAGGAGTTCAGTTTGTGTCTAGATTTTGGAGGACTTTCTGTTCCAAGCTGGGAATTCAGTTGTCCTTCTCCTCTGCATTTCACCCTCAGACCAATGGGCAGACGGAGAGAACAAACCAGACTTTGGAGTCGTATTTGAGATGTTTTATTTCTGCCGATCAGTATGATTGGGTTTCATTTTTGCCCTTGACCGAATTTGCTTTAAATAATAGAGCTAGTTCTGCCACTTTGATGTCACCTTTTTTTTGTAACTTTCGGTTTCACCCTCGATTTTCTTCAGGGCAGGTGGAGCCTTCTGCCTGCCCAGGTGTTGACACTGTGGTGGAGAGAATGCACCAGATCTAGGGCCAAGTAGTGGATAAGTTGTCTCTCTCCCAGGAAAAGGCCCAGCGGTTTTCCAACCGGTGTAGGACCGTTGGTCCCCAGTTTAAGGTGGGTGATATGGTTTGGTTGTCATCAAAAAATATCGCTATGAAGGTGGCTTCTCCTAAGTTTAAGCCTAGATTTATTGGACCTTACAAGATTTTGGAAATTATTAATCCGGTCTCTTTTCGGTTGGCTCTTCCTGTCACATTTAAAATTCATAATGTGTTTCATAAGTCCTTGTTGAAGAGGTTTGTTGAACCAGTAGTTCCTGTGGTGGCACCTCCTGACCCTGTATTGGTTGAAGGTAACATGGAATATGAGGTAGAGAAGATACTGGATTCCCGTCTGGCTAAACGGAGACTCCAGTATTTGGTTAAGTGGAAGGGTTATGGTCAGGAGGATACATCCTTGGTCTCTGCCTCTGATATTCATGCAGAAAGATTGGTGCGTGCCTTTCATCGGGCTCACCCGGATTGCCCTGGTGGCATGGATGAGGGTTCGGTGACCCCTCCTCAAGGGGGAGGTACTGTTGTGAGTTCATTTTTCCCTTCACCGTTGAGGTCTGATGAACTCCCTCCTCTGGTGAAGGAAGGTAGTGAGGCTGATTACCAAACACCTGGGCAGCTAGATGATGACTGGGTGGCTGGAATTGAGGACTGGATATAAGGCAGCCGACGCCCTTCTGCCTTGCTGGTGATCCTGCTGGATTCTTGGAGACCAGTCTGATTCCTGCGTCTCAAAGCTAAGTTTTCCTGCTCTGCTTTGTACACTTCAGTTTTGTTTTTGTTTTGCCTTGTTTTTTGGCGTTCTGCCATCCCCGGCAGGGGGTGAGCTGAATTCCATTTTTTGTCTCTGATCTGTTGACATTTTGCTCTGTCTTCAGAATATATCTGAGTGCTGATATAGTCTTTTGAAGCCTAGCGACTTCAGGGCCTGTTTTTCCTATCAGTCGGTTGGCACATTTTGGATAGGGTTTTTGCAGATGGCAGACAGCGGCTTTCCTATCCTGTCCTATTTAGTTAGCTTGGGCCCCATCATTTGCTCAACCTATCTTTTTATCTGTGTTAGTGTTTTCATCTTGCTTCACCGTCATTATATGTTGGGGGCTGCCTATAGCTTTGGGGTCTGCTCTGGGGCAGTTTAGTTTTTCCCCTTTCTGTCTTTAGGCTATGTAGTTCTCCGGCTGTGATCGAGGGGTCTAGGGCACCGTAGGAACCCCCCACGGCTACTGCTAGTTGTTGTGGATAGGTTTAGGGGTCTGCAATCCGATAGCTGCCAACCTCTCTGGTTTTTCTGGACTTAGCTAGTATTTTGTTTTTTCCTCCTTCGGTGACTCATCATAACATGTTACCTAATGTAGTGTACTCCAGTGACACCCAGAGCTGCAGTCACTGTTCTGCTGTTACCTAATGTATTGTACTCCAGTTACTCCCAGAGCTGCAGTCACTGTTCTGCTTTTACCTAATGTATTGTAGTCCAGTTACACCCAGAGCTGCTGTCACTGCTGTTACCTAATGTATTGTACTCCAGTTACTCCCAGAGCTGCAGTCACTGTTCTGCTTTTACCTAATGTATTGTAGTCCAGTTACACCCAGAGCTGCTGTCACTGTTCTGCTGTTATCTAATGTATTGTACTCCAGTTACTTCCAGAGCTGCAGTCACTGTTCTGCTTTTACCTAATGTATTGTAGTCCAGTTACACCCAGAGCTGCAGTCACCATTCTGCTCTTACCTAATGTATTATACTCCTCTTACACCCAGATCTGCAGTCACTGTTCTCCTGTTACCTAATGTACTCCTGTTACACCCAGAGCTGCAGTCACTGTTCTGCTGTTACCTAATGTAGTGTACTCCAGTTACACTCAGATCTGCAGTCACTGTACTGCTGTTACCTAATGTATTGTACTCCAGTTACACCCAGATCTGCAGTCACTGTTTTGCTGTTACCTAATGTACTCCTGTTACACCCAGAGCTGCAGTCTCTGTTCTGCTGTAACCTAATGTAGTGTACTCCAGTGACACCCAGAACTGCAGTCACTGTTCTGTTGTTACCTAATGTATTGTACTCCAGTTACTCCCAGAGCTGCAGTCACTGTTCTGCTTTTACCTAATGTATTGTAGTCCAGTTACACCCAGAGCTGCAGTCACCGTTCTGCTCTTACCTAATGTATTATACTCCTGTTACAGCCAAAGCTGCAGTCACTGTTCAGATCTTACCTAATGTACTGTACTCCAGTTACACCCAGAGCGGCAGTCACTTTTCTGCTCTTACCTAATGTATTGTACGCAAGTTACACCCAGAGCTGCAGTCACTGTTCTACTGTTACCTTATGTATTGTACTCCAGTTACACCCAGATCTGAAGTCACTGTTCTGCTGTTACCTAATGTACTCCTGTTACACCCAGAGCTGCAGTCACTATTCTGCTCTTACCTAATGTATTGTATATGTACAGGACTGTGCCTGTGTAATGAGCGACGCAGCAGTGATGCCTTTAACGGCTGTAATGTGCCTGTACAATAAGCGATGCGGCCATGTTGCCGCGACGACTAAGCGACTGTCGCTGATTGGTCACGGCCTAACTGCCGCGACCAATCAGAGACGCAGGATTTCGGTTACAGACAGACATGATAAGACAATTATATATATAGATTGGTAATTCTGTGTGTACAATTGCATGACTCTCTCCCCTTTGTCAATGTGTTTGCTTAGTGAGTGTTGCTCTGTTTTTATCTTGTTATGTATTTATTTGAGAAATGAAATGTATTTATTCTATCTAGTCCAGTCAAAATACGGTTTGACCCGGAACAAATTCCAAGAAAGCGTTTTATGATTTTTTTTTTTATTACTATTATATGTGGGGAACAACATATTAAAAGTTTTCCAAAAATTGATCACCACAAAGGTCCTAACTATGACGTCATAAGACGATGACAGCCATCGCACTAAAAATAACGAATATTTCCCTATTTCAAAGCTGTAGCTTTAGGTTACAGAAGAGTTTGCATTTTGTATACTATATATTTTCATATAACAATTTTTATACAAAGTTTTATACTAACTACATGGACAGGGGAGGTCATGTCGTCATCAATGACGTCATGACATATATGTACATATCTAGAAATTATAGAATTAATAAACAGTGCATTTTAAGACCTACTTCATCACTGAATAAGAGTGTCAGGTCAATAGTCACTATTTTCATCATCAGACACTGCTTCCTCACTCATATTGTCACAATGCCCTTCTTGACATGGTCCGCATACCCGTGAACAGGTAAGTTCGTGTCTTTTGCAAGTGCATCGAAGTGTACTACAACCACGAGAACAATTGCAGTGAATTATTTTCAGAAGTGTTTCTGGCGCGGGTGAAGTATCCATCATAACTGGAACTAGACTGTTGTTCTGCAATTCCCATCCCCATTCAGTAGTGTCCATGGCCTCACCATTGTCCATCCAAAGCATCACTTGGAGGTAACTCCGAAGGGCATGATACTTCGTTGCAGAGGAGGTCGGTGGCAGTCGTTCAGGTGTAACTAAGATTTTGGCTGAGCCAACTTTTTTGCAGAGAGTAGAATACCTCATTGCAGACAGATTGTCTCCAGGTTTGCCCCCGAACAATGCCACCATCGCTTTACACCCAGCGTCTTCAATCTCAGCTCTGTTTATGTTCGGTGTGGAAAAGATTTTAGCACAGCTATTTAAGAAAGAGTCTCCCTTCAAAACCTTGTGTAGACCGAGTTTTTTTCCCGATTCCAAAAACCGCGGAAGTGGTATCGCAACCCGTGAATGCATGAAGGAACAGAAGACTGCTGCAGACATGGTTTCCCAGGAACTTCTTCATAACCTTAATGTCGTATACTGTTGCAGGACTCCCTTTATCCGAGTACAAATAAAGCTTGTTGCCATCGCTGGTTGACGCGTGATGAAGTAACAACACCAAAAGATCTGTATCTTCGCCAATGAGACTAGTACTTTTGTTGGATGACATTGACACTGCTGCCTTAACAATCTCCACATCTGCATCCCCCTCTGATTATATTACGTGGCAACCTCTGTCATTCATGCGCTGTGATACGTGATTGATAAGAGACTGTTTGTTCTCCACATTCGAAAGGAAGTCCTCCTTTCTCCCGACAAATTTCGTTCCTTCAGCAATGTTCACTTTGTTACATGTTCGTTTTTTGCGCCGTCGCTGATGGGTAATATCCTTAGTGTTTGGTCCTCCAATGTAACCATCAAATACTACTGTAGCCTTACCATAGTGCTTTAGTGTGAAAGATGCATAGTCTTCAGCGATTGAACAATATGTATTTCCTTCCGACCACTTCAGTCGATGGAGAAGAGAACCTCCGTCAAGAACCTAATGTTCCACTTCTGGTACATCCTTGAGTACTGCGTCATCTGAACTCTGTTCTTTTATAGCAGCCATCAGTTGTGCTTTGTTTGGTTTGCGTAAGAGATATTTTGCCTCAAAGAGGGATGGTGGGTATAGTGAAAGTTCATAGGCCATCACCTCATCAGGAGAAAGATCAGCAGTTTGAGACACCACAAGAAACCTTTGGAACAAAAGAGCGGGGTCTATTGTTTTGTCCTTAGCAACGTCAATAGCCTCACTGGATTCCAGAGTCTTGGCTTTCATTGACCGCTTGTACTTAACTGAAAACAGTGATTGACCCTCCATTGTTGCCACTATTTCTCTGCCAATGGTGAACAGGTTATGGACATTCACATCCTTATTTGCATTGACACCGGTGATAATGTTGCGAAGAGACACTTCATCAGAGAAAGGTGAAAAGGTCTCGAGTTTATCTGCAATTTTCTCCAGGTCTTCACGATCTCTTCTCATCCTTGACGTTCTTGCCTCCTTGTGTTGTTCACTGGTGACAAAGTTCTGGCGAGTGAAACCCTGCATTGCATCACTATAGGAAGAGGACACTGGCACAGACAGAGTCCACAGGCCCTCTGATGTTCGGACATTCCACTTCCTCTGGTGAGTCCTCCTGCAGTTTTTAGGGAGTGCATCAGAGCTTGCTCGATGACTAGGTCGCAACCCAGGCCTGCCCAGTACTGATCAGTCCGCCTTACAACATGCAAGCCATTCATAAATCTATGGAGACTGATGGCATATCTTCTTCCAGAGTGGTCATAGACTGGAGGTAAAGGTAGGCGGCCTTCACATAGTTCCCATGCCGAGCAGCTGCAAGAATGGGCAGACATTCGGCTACAGCATGAAGGTGCATCAGCCAGGATCCTGTACGATCATCATTATGCTGTTTGCAATGTGACAAGATGGACCTTACAAATCCATCCGTTTTAACAAAGCTATAGTCATCGAAATCACTACTAGATCTTGTCTTCACCACTTCATGTCCACAGAACAGACACTGCGTCGTGCTATCATAGGATCCAGTAGACACCCGTGTACCTCTCTTGGCAGGTGAACGATGAATGGAAGTAGCTTTCTTATGCAAGTCTATTTGCTTCTTGTTTATGTAGTTCATACGACATCTCTTGTGCACCACTGCTCCAGCAGCTACCACAGTGCTAACGCCCCTCTCAGTACTGGCTTTATTGATCCCTTCAGCTCCTTTCGCACCAATCACCACTCTTTCTCCGTCATCTTCTACTTCATGGCTGCATAAAGCCCCCGTTACACATAGCGATATCGCTAGCATTATCACTGTAACGTCACCGATTTTGTGACGTAGCAGCGATATTGCTAGCGATATCGCTATGTCTGATACTTACCTCCGACTGGCTCCCCTGCTGCTCATCGCTGGTCGCGCGAGAACGTCCTGGATCATTTCTCGTCGGGCGCTTCCTGCTGGGCTTCCTGTGGCGCCGACGAGCAACGCGTGGACGCGGGCGGGAGGACGTCAGGATCGCCACATCTGACAGGTAAGTAGCGACCCCCGACCCCTGCTATGTCGCTGGTGAGATCTGCCTTTGTGGCAGCTCTCTAGCGACCACTTAGCGATGCACCACCGACCATATCATTGTCGGTATCGCTGGTGCATCGCTAAGTGTAACGGTACCCTAAGGGGCAAGTTTCTTGACTTTCCATCATTCTCAGCTCTGTAAAAGAAGATAAATAAATCGTTAAATAATAAATATAATAATAGTAGTAATTGTAAAAGAAATATGATAGACACTGAAAGGCGAGTCACATTTAACATTTTACAGCTTTGGCGGCCGTATTCTTAGACGTCACATTTGGACCCTTTCTGGTAACCCTATCTTGGTAAACTTTTAGTATGTTTTTCCCTACATGTAATACTACCAAAAAAAACAATAAAACGCTTTCTTGTAATTTGTTCAGGGTAAAGGATTTTTTTTTCGTATATTGACTGGACTAATCCTAATATACTCTTTTGACCCTTTTTGCTTGAAAAGGCATGTAAGGGTTTTTGATGTTCATATTATAGTGTATACAGTATATACTGTAGATATAGTATACACCCATGTGGTCAAAATTGTTGGTACTGCTCGTTTAATGACAGAAAAACCCACAATGGTCACAGAAATAACTTGAATCTGACAAAAGTAATAATAAATAAAAAATCTATGAAAATGAACAAATGAAAGTTGGACATTGCTTTTCAACCATGCTTCCACAGAATGTAAAAAAAATAAAACTCATGAAATAGGCCTGGACAGAAATGATGGTACCCTTAACTTAATATTTTGTTGCACAACTTTTTGAGGAAATCACTGCAATCAAACGATTCCTGTAACTGTCAATGAGACTTCTGCGCCTCTCGACAGGTATTTTGGCCCACTCCTCAAGAGCAAACTGCTCCAGTTGTCTCGTGTTTGAAGGTTGTCTTTTCCAGACAGCATGTTTCAGCTCTTTCCAAAGATGCTCAATAGGATTTAGGTCAGGGCTCATAGAAGGCCACTTCAGAATAGCCCAATGTTTTCCTCTTAGCCATTCTTGGGTGTTTTTAGCTGTGTGTTTTGGGTTATTATCCTGTTGCAAGACCCATGACCTGAGACTGAGACCAAGATTTCTGACTCTGTGCATCACGTTTCTCTCTCCCTTGATAGTCTTGAGATTTCATTGTACCATGCACAGATTCTAGACACCCTGTGCCAGATGCAGCAAAGCAGCCCCAGAACATAACAGAGCCTCCTCCATGTTTCACAGTAGGGACAGTATTCTTTTCTTGATATGCTTCATTTTTCCTTCTGTGAACATAGAGCTGATGTGCCTTGCCAAAAAGTTCAATTTTTGTCTCATCAGTCCATAGGACATTCTCCCAGAAGCTTTGTGACTTTCCAACATGTAGTTTGGCAAATTCCAGTCTGGCTTTTTTATGATTTTTTTTCAACAATTGTGTCCTCCTTGGTCATCTCCCATGAAGTCCACTTTGGCTCATACAATGATAGATGGTGCGATCTGACACTGATGTTCCTTGACCTTGAAGTTCACCTTTAATCTGTTTAGAAGTTTTTCTGGGCTCTTTTGTTGCCATTCGTATTATCCATCTCTTTGATTTGTCATCAATCTTCCTGCTGCGGCCACGTCCAGGGAGGTTGGCTAGAGTCCCATGGAGCTTAAATTTCTGAATAATATGTGCAACTGAGGTCACAGGAACATCAAGCTGCTTGGAGATGGTCTTATGACTTTTACCTTTAACATAAATTTCAAAAACTGACCGTCACATCCAAGCATAAGCATAGTGTGAACAGGTGCTTAACCTAGAGTCACCAACTCATATACATTCAAGCAAAAAAGGAAGCACACAGTAGCGCCAAACCATGCAAACATGAAAAATGAATAATGAATTGCATTACTGCATTAAAAGTATGAAAAATTGAGAAAGTTTAGCGCATAAAATGGCCAAGTTATGTGTACCTGGAAGCCACGTTAAGGCATTTCTCGTTTTCCAGGTCCCTATTCGATGCCAATCCTCACTAAGACTGTAGTCTCCATCTGAATGGGAGCCTATGAAAAATCCTCTGTTATGACTGAAGTCTATATCTCTGTGGAGGGGAAATGGCCCTGGTTTTATTAAAAACGCCTGCAGCTAACAGGTGGAGTGCTCAGTCAGAAGGTAAATGAATACAAATTTCAAACACTGACCGTCACATCCAAGCATAAGCATAGTGTGAACAGGTGCTTAACCTAGAGTCACCAACTCATATACATTCAAGCAAAAAAGGAAGCACACTGTAACGCCAAACCATGCAAACATGAAAAATGAATAATGAATTGCATTACTGCATTAGAAGTATGAAAAATTGAGAAAGTTTAGCGCATAAAATGGCCAAGTTATGTGTACCTGGAAGCCACGTTAAGGCATTTCTCATTTTCCAGGTCCCTATACGATGCCAATCCTCACTAAGACTGTAGTCTCCATCTGAATGGGAGCCTATGAAAAATCCTCTGTTATGACTGAAGTCTATATCTCTGTGGAGGGGAAATGGCCCTGGTTTGATTAAAAACGCCTGCAGCTAATACAGTAATGCAATTCATTATTCATTTTTCATGTTTGCATGGTTTGGCGCTACAGTGTGCTTCCTTTTTTGCTTGAATGTATATGAGTTGGTGACTCTAGGTTAAGCACCTGTTCACACTATGCTTATGCTTGGATGTGACGGTCAGTTTTTGAAATTTGTATTCATTTACCTTCTGACTGAGCACTCCACCTGTTAGCCGCAGGCATTTTTAATCAAACCAGGGCCATTTCCCCTCCACAGAGATATAGACTTCAGTCCTAACAGAGGATCTTTCATAGGCTCCCATTCAGATGAAGACTACAGTCTTAGTGAGGATTGGCATAGAATAGGGACCTGGAAAATGAGAAATGCCTTAACGTGGCTTCCAGGTACACATAACTTGGCCATTTTATGCGCTAAACTTTCTCACTTTTTCATACTTCTAATGCAGTAATGCAATTCATTATTCATTTTTCATGTTTGCATGGTTTGGTGCTACAGTGTGCTTCCTTTTACCTTTAACATGTTTGTCTATAATTTTCTTTCTAATCTCCTGAGAAAACTCTTTCCTTAGCTTCCTCTGGTCCATGTTGAGTGTGATACACTCCATGTCACCAAACAGCACAGTGAGTATCTGTATCCTCTATACAGGCCACTCACTGATTCCAAGATTGTAGACACCTGTGATGCTAATTAGTGGACACACCGCGATATAACATGTCCCTTTTGTCACATTATTTTCAGGGGTACCATCATTTCTGTCCAGGCCTATTTCATGAGTTTTATTTTTTTTAAAATTCTGTGAAAGCATGGTTGAGAAGCAATGTCTGACGGTCATTTGTTCATTTTCATAGATTTTTGATTTATTATTACTTTTGTCAGATTCAAGTTATTTCTGTGACCATTGTGGGTTCTTCTGTCATTAAACGAGGGGTATCAACAATTTTGACCATGTGTGCATGTATACTGTAAAAAAAAATAAAATCATTAAAAAAAATATACAGTATATATGTACTGTCTATAAACTAATTATTCTCATGGCTTTATAATTTATTTTTTATTTTTAAAATATAACACAACAGATTACAGCCATAGCTTGTTAAGGGGCCGAAGGTAAGAAAGCAGCAACACCTCAATTTTATTTTTTGAACGTGCAGGTTTCAAAGTGTCCACCAGATGTCAGCAAAGCACTAGTCACATATCATGTAATGTTCCTCTTGTATAGTGATATCGGCACATTGATGGATGATTTCTTACTAAGGAGAGCCATGCCGCCATCCGGTCTATCAGCCGTTGTTTAAAGTGTTTTGTGCCTCTATTAACTCGAAAGCTGTAACCATCAATTTTTATTCATTGCAATAGAAAATGTGAGTTTTGACTTTGACCTGTTTTTCTCTCTGCCTGGACTTTATTAAGCATCTGGGGAACACCACACAACACCGGCAGGGAAAGCAGTGCAGACCTAATGCTGTACCGACCTATTTCTCTGGTTCTGGATAGTGCGAGGAGCAGGTGCAGCTGCCACCTTCTTGGGAGGCCAATTCTACATAGTGTGTCATAGATTCCAGCCTTCTGGGAAACATTCAGCGCTCAGACATTATGGGAGAATGAACTGGTTTACTTGGGACCTGCAGCAGTCATTATTTCCATCATCACAACATGAAGGATTACAGGAAAAACATGAAAAAATGCATCTGAGAGGTCATACAATATTGTTTTGAACACAGTGTCTGCTAAATAGTCTCTTTGCAGCATAAGCCTGCAGCTGTTGTATACTCCGAAACCTCTTATCAATGTCTAAGACTTAGTCCGTTAGGCTCAGACTCATCAATGGTCAGTGTGACACCCTGAGGAAGAGGAGCCATGAACTCTTCGAAAAGCGTTGGTTAGGTTTTTTTTTGGCCCATAGCGGCCTCCGTACCTTAGTGACACCCTGAGGAAGAGGAGCTGTGAACTCCTTGAAACCCGTTGGGTAGGTTTTTCGGCCCATATCAGAATCCGTACCTTAGTGACACCCTGAGGAAGAGGAGCTGTGAACTCCTCGAAACACGTTGGGAAGGATTTTTGGCCCATATCAGCCTCCGTACCTTAGTGACACCTTGGGGAAGAGGAGCTGTGAACTCCTCGAAACGCGTTGGGTAGGTTTTTCGGCCCATATCGGCCTCCGTACCTTAGTGACACCCTGAGGAAGAGGAGCTGTGAACTCCTCGAAACCCGTTGGGTAGGTTTTTCGGCCCATATCAGAGTCCGTACCTTAGTGACACCCTGAGGAAGAGGAGCTGTGAACTCCTCGAAACACGTTGGGAAGGTTTTTCGGCCCATATCAGCCTCCGTACCTTAGTGACACCTTGGGGAAGAGGAGCTGTGAACTCCTCGAAACGCGTTGGTAGGTTTTTCGGCCCATATCGGCCTCCGTACCTTAGTGACACCCTGAGGAAGAGGAGCTGTGAACTCCTCGAAACGCGTTGGTTAGGTTTTTCGGCCCATATCAGCCTCCGCACCTTAGTGTGACGTCACACACTGTCTCCAGACAGTAGTGGACATTTTTCTGCCGGGTATCCTGGAGCGCTACCGGCCGGAGTGCTCCTGGCTTTTCAGTGTGGACCTACCCTTCATCACCACTGAACGGACATATTGCTGCAACCACTTCCACTGTCACTCCACACTGTGCAGGCCGGTTTCAATCTACAGCAGCGCGGATCCTTTTCGGTGCCAATCTAACAGTGAGTTCACACAGTACAAATTTATCTATTAAATGGTAACAGTCTTTAACCCGTTTTAACCGTTTACATCACTCACTGTATTTTTAAATCAACTCTGCAACCAACTTATTAGTTGAAGCTACTAATTCAACACATTAATCATGCGCTGACACTTCACTCTCTGCAAGCTGGCCTCCTTCAGCAATAGTGTGAGGCAATTCAGTGCCAGCAGAACAGTGAATTTCTGTGTTAATTTGTTTAACTATTGATATTATCTCACTCCTTGCACTACCTTGTGTATGATAGATCGCCCCTGGACTTACTCCTTAATAGGTGATTTATGATTGACATCTAATTAGTGCAACAGATTGTAAAATTATACGCAAATTCTAGTATCCGTTTTGAGTGAAGCCTTATCTCTAGGGCAGAAATCAAGTGCTCTCTATGTGTCAGATAAACTGCAAGGCAATAGAACTGAAACATGGCCGTCTTTTATAACCTCACCCACTGATCTCAGTTGTGTGATCTCTTTCTCTGTTGCATGTATGTGCTTCTGCACAAATTGTGTGACGCTGCAGAAAAACATCAAAACATCACAGTACGTGTATAGTCCCAAGTTATGCTCTTGAGACTGGTATTTCTCGGGAACGTGATATGGACACGGCGGCAGCCATAATCTGTAAAATATTAAAGCATCTGTAAAATGTATACTGTAAGATGGGATGGACTACTTTACTAGTATTGAGCGAATTTTTCAAAATTCGGTTCTGATCACGATCAGCGGCGAATATTGTTTTTGCAATACTCAGCAAACACAGCCTAATGTCAATGGAGTCGGTGGGAGTAGAAATTACCGAATATTTTCGGAATCGATCATAAAACATAAATTCGGCATCATTAAGGTACCAGCACAGCATGAATGTGGCAAATTCAGATTTGGCGAACGATTCTGAACATATTCGCTCAACTCTATACTTTACTACACAAGTCCGTACTTTTTTTTAGCAGTTTACTGACATGTACCAGTCACAAGGAAGTCAAAAAGCTACTATTTGGCCAGCGTCTGACTATAGACCCCTATGGACATGTTTAGCGTGTATATTGTGAGTGTTACTAAACTTAGGGAAGAACGAGAGGTGAACAGGGCCTTATTTATCTTCTATGTATATTACAATTTTAAGGAGTACAATTGTTTAGCTTACTAGTATTTTTATGCCGTCTGGAAGAAAACAGGTTCAATTCCCAGAGGAGGCAAGGCTTCTTTATCATGAGAACTATTAGTCTGTGGAATAGTCTACCTCAAGAGATAGTCACAGAGGGAACCATGGATGGTTTCAAAAAAGGCTTAGATGATTTTTTAGAAGAATGAAAAATACTTATGTACATGAGTAAAATTCTTGTTCTGAATGTTGATCCAGTCAATCGAAACTTGTGATCAGGAGGGAACCTGACCTTTGGGGCGCACTGGATCTTGTATTATTGATGAACAGTGCCTTGAAAAAAGTGTTCATATATTCATACCCTTAAAGGTTTTATTTGGAACATGCTTATTAGGAACTTTTCCACATTTTTTCACCTTACGCCCACAAACTTAAATGTATTTTTTGGGGATTTTATGTTATATGTGTACCAACACAAAGTATATGTGTCACGGTTCCACCCCTCAGGGTGTCTGGGATGCAGTTACTGACAGCTCAGCCGTCCAATCCGGTACGGAGCCGTGCTGAAGCTGTCAGTACTTTGATTGACAGCATGGCCATTGAATCTAGTTTAGGGGCATGCTGAGCTGCCAGTGTGTTTATTGATGGCTCGACTAGCCAATTGGTGACTGGGAGGCGTCAGTAGTCTCCAGGTGTTCACTATCCCTGGTAAATGCCATGCTTACTTAACTGAGCAGCTTCTCCCAGACCACTGCCAGATTTACATTAATCTTGTGAGGTTTGTGCTTTGTGCTCTCCTCTGCCTTGAGTTCTATATGCTTGATCTGTTGCCTGACCTTGAACTTTGTTCTGACTATCCGCCTGTTTAACCCCTTCAGCTCTGATCCGTTATCCTCCCGGTACTCTGACATCGGAACATTATCTGACTAAGCTTTTGTCTCTTCCTTCTGTTTACGACGTACCCTCCTGGCTTCTGACCTTTGACTCCTTGACCACTCCGACTCACGGCTTGGCCGTGAGAAGTGACTAGCGTCACAATATGGTTTTCTAATCATTTAAAAAATGTAAGCCTGAAAATTGTGACGTGCCTTTGTATTCAGACTCCTGTAGTCTGATACTCCGAAATATCCCTTGAGTGACCAATTACCTCCAGAAGTAACATAATTAGTAAATTGTATCCACCTGTGTTTAATTTATTCTCAATATAACTAAAGCCGTTCTATGAAGGCCTCAGAGGTTTGTTTGAGAACAATAGAGATCAAAAAGCATCATGAAAACCAAGGAACACACCAGACAGGTCAGGGATAAAGTTGTGGAGAAGAGTAAAGCAGGGCTGGGTTATAAAAAAATAGCCCAAGCTCTGAACATCTCACGGAGCACTGTGCAATACATCATCCAAAAATGGAAGGCGTATGCTACCATTGCAAACCCACCAACACATGGCTGTCCACCTAAACTAACATCCCAAGCAAGGGGAACGCTAATTAGAGGTGCAGCCAAGAGGCCCATGGTCACTCTGGAGAAGCTACAGAGATTCACAGCTCAGGTGGGAGAATCTGTCCTCAGGACAGTTACACCGCGTTCCAAATTATTATTCAAATTGGATTTAAGTGTCATAAAGATTAATTTTTTTGTTTTTCAGAAAAACTCATGGATGGTTTTGTGTCTCAGGACTCTTTGGATCTCTCAAATCAATGTCTTCACCTATATACGTGAATTGAGTCTCTATGGATCTTTGAAGAACGGGTGTCGGTATTGTGCGTGCTGATGATCTCCATCTCTGGATTACCATTGGCCCTAGGCTATAGTGATCAAATCTGCAATCTTTACCTAAAGTTATATTAGAGTCATAATTGTAGATGTCTGAATAGAAATCATTGTCTCCTTAATAAACTAGTGTCAGATTCATAATGTTTAATCTATGATTACGCTTCTGTAATACGAGGAGAGACTTTACTGCAGATAATCAATTGTTCTACTCTCTCTAATTGAAACTTAACTGTCTTCCTCTTCCTCTTTTATTTGCATTATGAACCATTTCGGAATAAATCAAGTATTGCACACACGCAGCCTTTGATGGTATTGAATCTTCTCCAGTTACTATGGCAATCGCGGCTGGGAAGATGTCAATGAATTGCATTTCATACTTTCAAATCAATTTTGTCCTTAAGCCTGTCTAACTGGGGTAATCTAGAAAATAAACACGAGCAGAGTCTGATGATATTCCACACGGCTTTTCGAAATGGAAAGAAAAAGGGGAAAAGTTGTTGATATTTTTGTGGTTTGGATGTTATACAATATGAGTTTGTTTTTGCTTTTTAAGGTAGTGGGGAATGGGGAAATTAAGAAAATAAAGCAAGATTTCAAAATGAGACTACACAGGGTTTGTTTGTAGTCTGTTACTATGGAGACACATGTTTACCTTGGAGATGTATGATCGAATCTTCTGAAATTCGAATTTGTCAGAATGGCTCTAATTTGGCCACAAATTTTGCTTAGCATCAAATCTATTTTATCCTAGTCTAATGTGCATTGTTATATTCTGAAGTATCTGTAGACAGTTGTGAAGTATCTGTAGACAGAGGTAAAAAATATATATATACTCACCCGGCCCTTACCTTTCCTGCCACGCAGACTTGGTCAACGTATTCAATCCATTCCAATCTCTACCCCTCTACGCCATGAAGGCACATGAGACCTAGTCAGTAGTCATAATGTTTCTGGCCCTAGTCAGTGCTGGTGATGCCAAAGATGCCTGGTGCAAGAGGCACTGAAGATGCAAATGAAGACTTACCGAGCTAAAGAAAACGACCAGGCTAGAGCTGGACTGCATGGCAGGAGAGGTGAGGGCAAGATGAGTGCAATTTTTTTAATCCCTTTTCAAGACCTCTATAATTCTCTACTTCAGCATTTATCATTGATCCAGCTTTGCTACACCAATCATTGGTTTAGCAGAGCTGAGTCAGCTGGACCAGCAATGACTGATGGAACAGAGCTGGATCTGCTGGTCCAGCGATGACTGGTCTAGCAGAGTTGCATCAGCTGGACCAGCAATAACTGATGTAGCAGAGATGGATCAGCTGCAGCAGCTGTAGAAAGGAGGGCACCCGCAGAGTGTACGGGCCGGAACCAAGGGGACCGCCATCTAGGTTCCTAAGGGAACTGTACCCGGGGGCGGAGGAGTTAGGTGGACGGCTGAGAGTGACAGAACAGCAAGGGGAGGGGCGAGTATAAAAGGGGCAGGTAACGCGCAGGGGAGTGAGTCAGCAGAATGGCAGAGATGGAGCAGGAGTCTGTGGGAGCGTCAGAGAGCCGGAGCCACAAACAGTGACCAGAGAGGAGGCCAGCAGCAGAGGGGAGACTTACAGTGGCCTGCTGAGAGGAGGCGCCGAGCTTACCGACAGGAGACTGCTGCTTCACTCCATTCCGGGGGTCGCGGCCTGCCCACTGTCATCCGCGGCCGTTGCCGCTGTACTCCAGCCCGTTGCGGCCTGTCTGCTGCCACTCGCGGCCGTTGCCGCCCCACTCCAGCCCGCAGTTGCGGACTGCCCGCTGCCACCCACGGACATTGCCGCACCATTCCAGTCCGTGGCTGCGGCCTGTCCTTTACCGCCCACAGCTGCCATCACCCCGCTGCAGTCGGCAGTTGGGGCCTGCTCCTCGTTAACAGAGAAACTCTCTGCACAGCCCCAGGCCATGCACGCAGCCTACCAACCGCCACGCCACATAACTGCGACTCACCTCTGCTCGGGGGCTGGGGTCTCCCTTAACCCGCTAACCGGCGGAACCCCACTGCCTTCGTAGGTGGTTGCCTCATCAAACGACTCGCCCAGGGCCTGTTGAACCCCCACCCCGCCTGGGCGTCAGAGTGCCCGAAGACTACGCCAGATCCTCAGCAGCTGGGCCCAGCAGCTGTGACGCCGAAGCAGCATCATCCGAGACACCGAGGGACGTCAGGATGGAAAAGTGATACTATAGAAACGAAGAACCCGTAGTCGGCCATACCGCAGCCCTATAATAACCGACCTTTGCCGGGGTAGTCGTGTTCTCCTTAATAGTGTTTGTTTGTGCTGAGTCCCTGCGAGGACAATTGCTGTTACTTTGTTTTGGTTGCTTAGGATAGCCCTGGCGGCTTCCATTTATAAAAGTTACTGTCCAAAGCACAAATCAGTCTCGCATCTCGTCACTGCATCCTGCGTACCTGCTATTACCACATTTGGCATAGTCGGCAGGATGCAATCTCCGAGCGCGGACAACGGCACCCCAGATCAGGGCAGGGCCGTGACCTCAACAGATAACAAGGGCCCCCGGTCCAGCATTTCATTGGGTGCTATGCTGAGCAACCTGCCTAGGTATTCCTGCTCCAATACCATGCTATGGAGCTGGTCAGAGCGAATGCTGGGGCTCTTTTGGATGCACCCGATGACTCCTGACCTGGAAGCCGAAGTAGCTCTCATGGCATTAGACGAGGAGGCTCGGGATTCAGTAATGTTGAGGCCCCCGGGACACCGCAACACCTTTGGTAGAGTTTTACAGATTTTAGAACAGACCCATGGGGACCCAACCAACGTGGGAGAGTTAAGGACCCGGTTGTTCAGTCGGATGCAGGGGGAGGGGGAGACCATCACCCAGTATATGAATGTCCTCCAAGAGTTACACACCGCCATCGAACGGAAGGACGGCGTTGGGGTAGGACCTATCAACATTACACTACGCGACCTGTTGGTGACTGGACTGCGGGACCCGTTAATAAAGCAGGCATTACGGGAGCAGGTCAGAGTGAACCCACGTATGGACTTTTCAGAGGTGGGAAGTCCAGCATGCGATCGAGAGCAGGAGCAGGGAATGGTGGTCCCCGTGGGGAAGGTCCGGAGTATGGAGGCCTCCGTGAACGCAGTCGAGGAGCCCCAATGGGTAGAAGAGATGAAACAAGAGTTGAAGAACATCAAGGGCGAGTTGGCCAAAGTGAAAAGAAGGACCGAGTCCGGGACTGGACCACCTAGTTTCAATCCCCGTCCCTGGGGACCTCGCCCTATCCGGGGCGGCCAGTCATCGCAGACCCGGTGCTATGAGTGCGGGGAGCCGGGCCACTTCGCCGAGAGTGTTCGCGGCATGGGAGATACCCACCCCAGCGGCCATTAAACTAGAGGGCTCCAGGCTGGGGGGGCACCGCTCGGAGCCAGAAACCACAATTAGGGGTGGTGGAAGTCCCGAAGATTTCGTCGCAAAGTGTCCGGTGGTATGGGCAGAAGTCGAGGGCCGTGCCGTCCGGTGCCTAGTGGACACGGGGTCACAAGTAACAACTATGCCTGCAACTTATTTCCGGCAGAATTTCCCCGAGGCAGCGAGACCCCAGTGGTCCATGATCAGACTGGTAGCCGCCAATCAACTACCGGTCCCTGTTGCCAGAGTAGTGTGGGTGCAGGTGACACTGTGTGGTAAATCCCTCGGCCCCACAGGAGTGGTTCTGACTCAATGGGAAACCAATAAGCAGCATCCAGTCACTCTGGGCATGAACATACTGCGGGAGTTCGGCAATCTACTCCTCAATGATCCCACACACGACGAGACCCTGAAGCAGTGGGGTTCCCGCATGGCCCAAGGACAGGTATTCCAGCAGTTGGTGTGGGAAGCTCGAGGACTCCTGGACTGCCGGGAGGATGAGGCTCTGGGCAAAGTCATCGCACCAGCGGCTCCCCTGCTTGTGCTGCCCCCTGGGCAGACGGTGGTGGCTCTGCCTATTCGAGCCTCGATACCATTGGAGGGCGTAGAGATGCAGGTGGAGCCACGCTACTCGGAGCGTTTGCCTCCTGGCATACTGGTGGCCCGCTCCCTAACCACAGTGCGGAAGGGGAGCGTCCTGGTGCGCTGCGTCAACCTTGAAGACCAAGACATCGTCCTGAAGCCCCGGTCCGAAATGGCCAAGCTAGTAAGGCATTTGGAAGAAGTGCTGCCGGCCCCTGCGGTCCAATTGAGAGTGCAACCTGAGGACCCTTGGGCAGTGACTATCCGGACTCTACAGGCTGCCGAGATTTCAACTCAGGAGAAGGGTCAAAACATCCTGGAACAAATGCGGGCCGAGCTCTCCGGCCTGACTTGAGCTCAACTTTCCCAGATAAAACACTGCTCGGACAGTACCATGAGGTATTTGCTAGTCACGAGGATGATTTTGGATGCACCACCGCCTTTACCCATGGAATTCCCACGGCAGGAGCGGCCCCCTTTCGTGAACGTTATCGGCAGATTCCTCCACAGCGCTACCAAGAGGTGAAAACTTTACTGGCTCAAATGCTACGAAAGAGAGTCATCCGAGAAAGCCAAAGCCCCTGGGTGGCTCCCATCGTGTTGGTCCGCAAAAAGGATGGCACCCTATGGTTCTGTGTGTACTATCGAAAGCTGAACGCCTGTACCATCAAAGACTCGTACCCACTACACCGCATAGAAGAATCCTTGTCTGCCTTGGGGAAGGCGACGTACTTCTCGACTTTGGACCTGGCTAGTGGGTACTGGCAGGTGCCCATGTCGGAAGAAGACAGGGCTAAGACTGCGTTCATTCTTCCCATGGGACTATTTGAGTTCAATCGGATGCCGTTCGGGCTGGCCAACGCCCGGGGAACCTTTCAGCGGTTGATGGAGCGGTGTCTGGGGGATCTCAATTTCGAGGCCACGTTAATATACCTAGACGATATCATCATCTATGCCATGTTTGAGGACCACCTGAGGCGGTTGGGGCAGGTACTCAGCCGGCTGCAAAAGTACGGGTTGAAGGTAAAACTCCAGAAATGCCACCTATTTCACACCCAGATCGAATATTTGGGGCATATCGTCTCGGCGGAGGGCGTAAGACCGTCCCAGGAAAAGTTGCTGCCATCCAGGGATGGCCTACCCCCGAGACGATAAAAGACGTGCGGGCCTTCCTGGGGGTTGGCCGGATACTACCGTCGTTTCGTAAAGAATTTTGAACGTCGAGCCCGAGCCCTGCACGACCTGCTGAAAGGGGCACCCGCTGGGGCAAATGGGCAGAAAATCCAGTGGCAACAACCACAAAAAGAGGCCTTCCAAGACCTTAAGGCTGCGCTCTCGGGTGCCCCGGTGTTAGCTTATGCGGATTTCTTGCAACTGTTCATCCTACACACTGACGGGAGCTTCCACGGGCTAGGGGCTGTATTGTCACAAGTTCAAGACGGCCAGGAGAGAGTGATCGCGTATGGAAGCCGCTCACTTCATGATTCCGAGTGCAACCCTTACAATTACAGCTCCTTTAAGCTCGAGCTCCTCGCAGTAGTGTGGGCCATGACGGAGCGGAGTACCTGGCGGGCTCCGAAGTGGTGGTGCGGACCGACAATAACCCGCTGACCCATTTGGAGAACGCCAACCTGGGGGTTCTGGAACAAAGGTGGGTGGCCCGGATGGCTAAATTCAACTACAAGATCATCTATAAAAGAGGGGCCGAAAATGTACAAGCTGACGCCATCTCCAGGATCCGACATACAACTCCAGGGAAGAGTCGAGACGACGAACTGGAAGGGGAAGAGATACCGTTCACCCTCACCGCCGCCGTGCTCACGGCTGCCACCCAGAAAGTATCCCCCCTCGGAACCCCTAAGGGGCATGCTGGAGCAATCCCGTGATAAATGGATCCAACAGCAACAAGAAGACGAAGAAATTGGGCTCCTATGGCAATGGGTAGCTGCTGGCAAACTACCCACTGACTCCCAAAGACAGACTTTGACTTAGGATGTGTTGCTGTAGTTATGACAATGGGAGAGACTGGTCATCAGAAGGGGACTATTGTATTGTAAAACGACATTACGGACAACATCTATCACGATTTGGCAGGTAGTTGCGCCCGGAGGCCAACTCAACGAACTGGCCCGAGAAGCCCACAAAAAAGGGGCCCACTTCGGGGCTCAAAAGACCTTGCAATGGTTGCAGCAGATAATTTACCATCCATGCTTGCATGCTGCTGTGGACGAGACTTGCTGGGCCTGCCGCCTATGCGTGTTAGCCAAACCGTCCGCACTGCGAGCCCCAGTGCAAACAATAGTGACCTCAGCGCCCCTCGAGCTTTTGACGGTGGATTACTTGACCATTGGTCCCGCATTTCAGGGGTATGAACACTGCCTCGTCATGGTGGACCATTTCACTAAGTTCGCTGTGGTCACTCCTACCCGAGACCAAACCGCTGAGTCGGCCGCCTTCACAATTTGTAGAAACTTTATACAAGTGTACGGCTGCCCTCAACGTATACATTACGACCAAGGAGCATACTTTTTGGGAAAAATTATGGAGGAGCTACATCATCTCTACGGTATCGACAAATCCCGGACCACGCTATACCACCCAGAGGGAAACGGGGCCTGCGAACGATTTAATCGGACATTAATTCAAATGTTGCGTACCCTGGAGAGTGACAGGAAGGCACGCTGGCCCGAATATGTCCCTGAACTAGTATGGGTCTATAACAACCGGGTGCACCGAGTTACCGGCTAAACCCCCTACTCCCTGCTATTCGGGCGAGAAGGCAAAGGGATCACGGAGGTAGAGTTGGACCCAGAGGAGCCCCAGCCCTGGACCGGAGTAACATCATGGGTACGAAATCACCGACACCGGCTGTAAATCCTCCACCGAATTGTTCATACCAAGCTCCAAGACTTAGAACACCCAGGAAGGAATCTACCTCCACCCCCCAACCTCCAAATCGGAGACCGGGTACTCGTACTAGACCAACGCACCCAGAACAAATTAGAACCACGCAGGGAAGAAAGTCCCTACTGGGTCTTACGCCGCATAAACCCAGATGGACCTGTATGCGAAATACGACCCGAGAAAGACGGAACACTGCCCACTCGCATTGTGCACTGTAATATGTTTTGCCCATGTACTTCCACCGACCCTGTACAACCTGAGCCTACCCCTCAGGTCTCTGAACCACTGCCAGTGGCCTGGGACCCGGACGACGAGGAAGACTTCCCCACGATATCCGTGGGCTCTCCACTCAATGACAACTCATCTGACCCAATTAGCCTGCCCGAACCAGCTAGCCCACCACCGTCCACCGCCCCGGAAGACTTCACTATAGTCAAACTTAGACGCTCTGAGCGGGCAACAGCTGGCAAACCCCCCGAACGATACGGACAGGACCAGTTCATATGGCAACAAAAACTGACATCTCCACAGGCCAACCCAAGCCTACTAAGGCCCTCGCCCGAGGACTGGCAAGCATACAGGATGGGGGAGTGTATGAAGGAGCGCCCCCCGCAGAGTGTCCGGGCCGGAACCAAGGGCACCGCCATCTAGGTTCCTAAGGGAACTGTACCCAGGGGGCAGAGGAGGAAGGTGGACGGCTGAGAGTGACAGAACAGCAGGGGGAGGGGTGAGTATAAAAGGGGCAGTGAATGCGCAGGGGAGTGAGTCAGCAGAACGGCAGAGACAGAGCAGGAGACTGTGGGAGCGTCAAAGAGCCGGAGCCACAAACAGCGACCAGAGAGGAGGCCAGCAGCAGAGGGGAGACTTACAGTGGCCTGCTGGGAGGAGGTGCCGAGCTTACTGACAGGAGACTGCTGCTTCACTCCAGTCCAGAGTCGCGGCCAGCCCACTGTCGTCCATGGCCGTTGCCGCTGTACTCCAGCCCGTTGCGGCCTGTCCGCTGCCACTCGCGGCTACTGCCGCCCCACTCCAGCCCACGATTGCAGCCTGCCCGCTGCCGCCCGCGGACATTGCCGCTCCACTCCAGTCTGTGGCTGCAGCCTGTCCATTACCACCCGCAGCTGCCATCACCCCGCTGAAGTCGGCAGTTGGGGCCTGCTCCTCGCTAACAGAGAAACTCTCTGCACAGCCCCAGGCCGTGCACGCGGCCTACCAACCTCCACTCCACGTAACTGTGACTCACCTCTGCTCAGGGGCTGGGGTCTCCCTTATCCAGCTAACTGGCGGAACCCCGCTGCCTTTACGGGGGGTTGCCTCAAAGGACTCGCCCAGGGCCAGTTGCGCCCCCACCCCGCCTGGTCGTCGGAGCCCCTGAAGACTACGCCAGATCCTCAGCAGCAGGGCCCAGTGGCTGTGACGCCGAAGCAGCATCATCCGAGACGCCGAGGGATGTCAGGACGGATAAGTGATACTATAGAAACTAAGGACTTGTTGTCGGCCATACCGCGGCCCTATAGTAACCGGCCTTTGCCGGGGTAGTCGTGTTCTCCTTAATAGTGTTTGTTTGTGCTGAGTCCCTGCGAGGACAATTGCTGTTACTTTGTTTTGGTTGCTTAGGATAGCCCTAGCGGCTTCCATTTATAAAAGTTACTGTCCAAAGCACAAATCAGTCTCGCGTCTCGTCACTGCATCCTGCATACCTGCTATTACCACACAGCAATGACTGATGTAGCTGTAAGGGGGTGAAGAGCAAGACGAGTCAGAAGGGGGTTATCTCCCCTGCTCCGTGTCCGGAACCACATAGATGGGCAGTAGGGTTGCTGAGGGGAAGACTTACTGACATGGACCGACTGCACCATGTGATGGTCAGGAGCAGTGGGGAAGGAGAAGGGGTGGTGGACCGGAAGCGGTGCAGGCTGAGGGCGTGAAAGCAGAGCGTGCCAGAGAGAGAGCAGCGCGCGCCACAGAGAGAGCAGGCTGCAGCACCGTGCTCCAGAAGAGAGAGGACTCCCGGTCAGAGTACTGAGACAGAAGAACGTGACATAGATAGCTGTTGTGAGTTCATTTTCCCCTTCACCATTGAGGTCTGATGAACTCCCTCTTCTGGTGAAGGAAGGTAGTGAGGCTGATTACCAAGCACCTGAGCAGGATGATGATAACTGGGTGACTGGAATTGCTGACTGGATATAAGGCAGTCGACACCCTTCTGCCTTGCTGGTGATCTCTCTGAGGGATTCTAGGAGACCAGTCTGATTCCTGCTCCTCAATCGCTAAGTTTTCTGCTCTGCTTTTTGCATTTGTGTTTTGGTTTTGTTTTGCCTTGTTTTTCTGGATTTCTGCCATTCCCTGCTGGGGTGAGCTGAATTCCTTTTTGCTCTGTCTTCAGAAAATACCTGTGTACTGATATAGTCTTTTTGAAGCCTAGCATCTTCAGGGCTTTTTTCCCTATCAGTCTGTTGGCTCTTGTTATGATAGGGTTTTGGCGGATTGCAGACAGCAGCTTTTCTATCCTGTCCTATTTAGTTAGCTTGGGCCCCATCATTTGCTCACCCTATCTTTCTATCTGTGTTAGTGTTTTTTCATCTTTCTTCACCGTCATTATATGTTGGGGGCTGCCTATTGCTTTGGGGTCTGCTCTGGGGCAGTTTAGATTTCCCTTTCTGTCTTTAGGCTATTTAGTTCTCCGGCTGTGATCGAGGGGTCTAGGGCACCGTAGGAACCCCCCACGGCTACTGCTAGTTGTTGATAGTTGATAGGTTCAGGGGTCTGCAATCCGATAGCTGCCAACTTCTCTGGTTTTCTGGACTTAGCTAGTATTTCTGTTTTTGCCTCCTACGGTGACTCATTCATAACAGAATCACCAGCCATACCGCAGATCCTAGGGTACTCAATAGCAGGAAAGAATTGTAAAAAAAAAAAAAAGTGTGTATATTTTTTCCTCTATATCTCTGAGGCCGTAGGGGGAATTTTTTTTTATTCTCTCAATGGAGATAAAGCAATTGTCTGATCGTGTGGAGCAGCTCGCTGCGGAAGTGCAGGGAATTTCCGCCTTCCTTGCTCATTCACATGCTGCTGAACCAAAGATCCCTACTCCTGATGTGTTTTTTGGGGATGGGTCTAAATTTTTGAATTTCAAAAGTAATTGTAAATTATTTTTTGCCTTGAAGCCTAACTCGTCAGGGAGCTCCGCGCAGCAGGTTAAAATTGTCATCTCTTTGCTGCGTGGCGATCCCCAGGATTGGGCGTTTTCTTTGAAACCAGATGATCCTATTCTGACTAATGTGAACACACTTTTTCAAGCCTAGGGGTTGTTGTATGACGAACCTAATGCTATTGATCAGGCTGAAAAGACCCTGTTGGCATTGAGCCAGGGTCGAGATTCTGCAGAATTGTACTGTCAAAAATTCCGAAAGTGGGCGGTCCTTACTACCTGGAATGATAATGCCTTGGCAGCTCTCTTTTGGAAGGGTTTGTCAGAAGCCGTAAAAGATACTATGGTGGGATTTCCTGTTCCCTCTGGTCTTGACGATTCTATGTCATTAGCCATTCAGGTTGATCGGCGTTTACGTGAACGCAGGACTGCACGAGAGGTGTTGCTGTTGAACAAGTGTCTGAACCTATGCAATGTGATAGAGTTTTGTCCAGGGAGCAACGTCAGGAGTTCAGAAGGCATAATAAGCTGTGTTTTTTTTTGTGGAGATGCCTCGCATATTATTTCTGTCTGTCCTAAACGAGAGAAACGTTTTGCACACACGTTTTCTGTGGGTGGTGTTCAACCTAAGTTTCTTCTGGCAATTACTTTGATCTGCTCCCTGTCCACATTTTCCACCAAGGCTTTTGTGGATTCGGGAGCAGCCCTGAACCTAATGGACTTGGATTTTGCTAAACGTTGTGGATTTCCGATGACACCTCTGCGGATGCCTATCCCTTTGAGGGGGATTGATGCTACTCCTTTGGCGAAAAATAAACCTCAGTTTTGGACCCAGGTGGTAATGCGGGTCGCCCCAGACCATCAAGAAAATTGCAGATTTTTGGTGTTGCATAATTTGCATGATACCATTGTTCTGGGGTTTCCCTGGTTGCAAATTCATAATCCAGTTTTGGTTTGGAAATCTGTGTCTGTGGTGAGTTGGGGTTGTCGGTGTGCCTTTAGTGAGGCTCCGGTTTTTTCCACCTCTCCTCAGTCGCATGATGTTCCTGACTATTTGGCGGACTTTTATGATGTATTTAGTGAGAATGAGTCTGCGTCTTTGCCTCCTCATAGGAGTTATGACTGTGCAATTGAACTGAGCCCGGGGTGAAAATTTCCTAAGGGTCGGCTCTTCAATTTATCTGTACCCGAGCACGAGGCTATGCGATCCTATATTAAGGAGGCGTTGGAGAAGGGTCATATTAGACCATCCTCTTCACCCTTAGGTGCCGTTTTTTTTTTCGTGGCCAAAAAGGATCGTTCATTAAGGCCTTGTATTGATTATCGTGCCCTCAACAAAATTACTATTAAATATCAGTATCCGTTACCCCTGATTTCGGATCTATTCTCCAGAGTTAAAGGTGCTTGCTGGTTTACCAAGCTTGACCTCAGGGGGGCGTACAATCTTATCTGCATTAAGCATGGGGATGAATGGAAGACGGCGTTTAATACTCCGGAGGGACATTTTGAGTACCTGGTGATGCCTTTTGGGCTCACTAATGCCCCTTCTGTCTTCCAGTGCTTCATGAACGACATTTTCCGAGACTTTGTGGATAAATTTTTGATTATCTATCTGGATGAAATTTTGATCTTCTCCAAGAATTGTGATTCTCATGTGGAACATGTTCGGACTGTGTTCCGGATCTTGAGGGAGAATTCCCTGTATGTCAAAGGATCGAAATGCCTTTTTGGGGTACAGAGGATTTCATTTTTGGGATTTATTTTGTCTCCGTCAACTATTGAAATGGACCCGGCCAAGGTACAGGCCATTTATGATTGGGTTCAGCCCACTTCTTTGAAGGCCCTCCAGAAGTTTTTGGGTTTTGCTAATTTTTATCGGAAATTTATAGCAAAATTTTCTAGTATTGCCAAGCCATTGACTGATCTGACTAAGAAGGGTGCTGATGTGTTGAATTGGTCTCCGGAGGCTGTTTCTTCCTTTCAGGAGCTGAAGCGAAGATTCACTTCTGCCCCGGTTTTGCGGCAACCTGATGTCTCACTCCCGTTCCAGGTAGAGGTGGACGCTTCTGAGATTGGTGCAGGAGCTGTTTTGTCCCAAAAGGATCCTGTAACATCTAAAATGAATCCCTGTGCTTTCTTTTCCCGAAAGTTCTCTCCATCTGAACGTAACTATGATGTGGGGAATCGGGAACTGTTAGCCATGAAATGGGCATTTGAGGAGTGGAGACATTGGTTGGAGGGAGCTAAACATCAAGTCGTGGTCCTCACTGACCACAAGAATTTGATTTACCTGGAGTCAGCCAAACGCTTGAACCCTAGACAGGCTAGGTGGGCCTTGTTTTTTACACGTTTTGTTTTTGTGGTCCCTTTTCTTCCTGGCACTAAGAATGTCAAGGCTGACGCTCTCTCTAGGAGCTTCTTTGCTGATTCTCCTGTGGTGACCAAGCCTGCTACCATCTTAGGCGAAGGGGTAGTTCTTTCTGCCATCTCGCCCGATTTGAGACGTGCTCTGGAAGAGTTCCAGGAGGACAAACCTGAGCGTTGTCCCAGTGGAAAGTTGTATGTTCCTGACCAGTGGAAGAAGAGAGTGATGTCTGAAGTTCATTGCTTTGCATTGGCTGGTCATCCAGGTATTTTTGGTACTAGAGATCTGGTGAGTCGGTCTTTTTGGTGGCCCGCCTTGTCTCGTGATGTCAAGAATTTTGTGCAGTCCTGTGGGACTTGCTCCCGTTCTAAACCTTGTTCTCGCTCTAGTGGGTTGTTGATGCCTTTGCCGGTCCCCAGGAGGCCATGGACTCATATTTCAATGGATTTCATCTCTGATATACCTGTCTCTCAGAGAATGACTGTTATTTGGGTGATTTGTGATAGGTTCTCTAAGATGGTTCATCTTGTACCACTCCCTAAGTTGCCATATTCCTCTGAGTTGGTGCCCCTGTTTTTGCAACAGGTGGTTCGCTTGCACGGGATTCCTGAGAACATTGTATCTGACAGAGGAGTTCAATTTGTTTCCAGATTTTGGAGGACTTTCTGTTCCAAGCTGGGAATTCATATGTCCTTCTCCTCTGCTTTTCACCCTCAGACCAATGGGCAGACGGAGAGAACAAACCAGACCTTGGAGTCGTATTTGAGATGTTTTATTTCCGCTGATCAGGATGATTGGGTTTCATTTTTGCCCTTGGCCGAATTTGCTTTAAATAATAGAGCTAGTTCTGCCACTTTGATGTCACCTATTTTTTGTAACTTTGGGTTTCATCCTCGATTTGCTTCCGGGCAGGTGGAGCCTTCTGCCTGCCCAGGTGTTGACACTGTGGTGGAGAGAATGCACCAGATCTGGGACCAAGTGGTGGATAAGTTGTCTCTCTCCCAGGAAAAGGCCCAGCGGTTTTCCAACCGACATAGGACCATTGGTCCCCAATTTAAGGTTGGTGATATGGTTTGGTTATCATCAAAAAACATCGCTATGAACGTGGCTTCTCCTAAGTTTAAACCTAGATTTATTGGACCTTACAAGATTTTGGAGATTATTAATCCGGTCTCTTTTCGTTTGGCTCTTCCTGTCACATTTAAAATCCATAATGTGTTTCATAAGTCCTTGTTGAAGAGGTTTGTTGAACCAGTTGTTCCTGGGGTGGCACCTCCGGACCCTGTATTGGTTGAAGGTAACATGGAATATGAGGTAGAGAAGATACTGGATTCCCGTCTGGCTAGATGGAGACTCCAGTATTTGGTTAAGTGGAAGGGTTATGGTCAGGAGGATAATTCCTGGGTCTCTGCCTCTGATATTCATGCCAAAAGATTGGTGCGTGCCTTTCATCGGGCTCACCCTGATCGCCCTGGTGGCGTGGATGAGGGTTCGGTGACCCCTCCTCAAGGGGGAGGTACTGTTGTGAGTTCATTTTCCCCTTCACCATTGAGGTCTGATGAACTCCCTCTTCTGGTGAAGGAAGGTAGTGAGGCTGATTACCAAGCACCTGAGTAGGATGATGATGACTGGGTAACTGGAATTGCTGACTGGATATAAGGCAGCCGACGCCCTTCTGCCTTGCTGGTGATCTCTCTGAGGGATTCTAGGAGACCAGTCTGATTCTTGCTCCTCAAGCGCTGTTTTCTGCTCTGCTTTTTGCATTTGTGTTTTGGTTTTGTTTTGCCTTGTTTTTCTGGATTTCTGCCATTCCCTGCTGGGGTGAGCTGAATTCCTTTTTGCTCTGTCTTCAGAAAATACCTGTGTACTGATATAGTCTTTTTGAAACCTAGCGCCTTCAGGGCTTTTTTCCCTATCAGTCTGTTGGCTCTTGTTATGATAGGGTTTTGGCGGACTGCAGACAGCAGCTTTTCTATCCTGTCCTATTTAGTTAGCTTGGGCCCCATCATTTGCTCACCCTATCTTTCTGTGTTAGTGTTTTTTCATCTTGCTTCACCGTCATTATATGTTGGGGGCTGCCTATTGCTTTGGGGTCTGCTCTGGGGCAGTTTAGATTTCCCTTTCTGTCTTTAGGCTATTTAGTTCTCCGGCTGTGATCGAGGGGTCTAGGGCACTGTAGGAACCCCCCACGGCTACTGCTAGTTGTTGTTGATAGGTTCAGGGGTCTGCAATCCGATAGCTGCCAACTTCTCTGGTTTTCTGGACTTAGCTAGTATCTCTGTTTTTTCCTCCTACGGTGACTCATTCATAACAGATAGCGCTGTCTGTGAGTACGTGAATGTGGAAGACCCGTTGACCAGAGGAGGCTTTCCCCCTGACAATGCGGAGACGGTGACCCGTTTGCGCAGCCCTGTGCCCGCGGTGACAGGTCAGAGCCCCTGAGTGTGACTGAGAGCCTTATCAGAGGGCACAGCATTGTTCCTAGTTTTAGTATACCGTTAAATTACTTTTACTCTGTAAGTTTAACCCCCCCCCCCCACTGCTTCTCCCTGTGAGGAGATACTGTCCCCTGTAAATAAACCCTTTAACTTTTGGTCTGTCTCTGATCCGTGGTGACATCCTCAGCACCTGCACGTTATTACATAGCAGAGTTGGATCAGATAGAGCAGCAATGACTGGGATAGCAGAGTTGGATCAGCTGGACCAGCAATGACTGGTGTAGCAGAGATGGATCAGCTGAACCAGCAATGACTGATGTAGCAATGTTGGATAAGATGGTACAGCAATGACTGGTGTAGCAGAGATGGATCAGCTGAACCAGCAATGACTGATGTAGCAGAGTTGGATAAAATGGTACAGCAATGATTGGTGTAGCAGAGTTGGATCAGCTGGACCAGCAATGACTGGTGAAGCAGAGCTGGATCATCTGAAACAGCAATGACTGGTGTAGTACAGCTGCATAAGCAGAGCCAGCAATAACTGATGTAGTTCTCTGCTACACAAGTCATCACTGGTCCAGCACTGCCACACAGTCATTTTTACAGATCCGGCTTTAAACAACATATGCCTTCTCTGATTTAGCTCTGCTACAATGGTCATTGCTAATCCAGCTTTGCTACACCGGCAGCCTCTGATCCAGCTTTGCTTCAGCTTCTTTTCTACAGTCACTCCTGCTGTCTGTCCTTTAAGGATCCACCTCACCAGGTGAGACACAGCAGACTACATTACACACCTATTATGTTGCCTTTCTTGGACCAAAGGTGGTAGGGATGTAACATTGGAAATCTCTGGACACATTGGTTTATTCTTTCTTTGCTAGGGGTTTTATATTGCAAGTTCACTAGAAGGCTCAGCTCTCAAATCACGTTCAAACAATAAATTGCAGGTAATAAATGGTTGACAACAGTGCAAAGACGGTGGGTAATCATCACAACTGGAGATTTCAAAGCAATAACAATCTGTAGTAAGATGACAAATCTGAAAATGCCTCATTTCTTAATGCTTTCTGATAATCAGGTCCTCGATACACAAGGTACCATCTCAAGTGAGTGTGGTTCCTCTGCGTTAACTTGGCTTACTGGACAAGCTGTTCTCTTCAGAACCTGCCCATTTGTCTCTCTAAATTAAAATCACCAAATTATGTCAGACTTATGCGTGCTTCAATCCCTAGTTGAAGGGGTCTTCAGACATACTGGGTGGGGGGTGAGAGACCACTAAGCTGCCTTGACTGTCTTGCCTTGAGCACACCTGATCTGTTTCTTTTCACCACCAACACCGCTTCTTCCAGTAGCCTGATCAACTGCTTATATGTAGTGATGAGCGAGTATACTCATTGCTCGGGTGGTCTCCGAGTATTTTGGCATGCTCGGAGATTTAGTTGCATGATTTGCGACTGCTAGACAGCTTGAATACATGTGTGGAATGCCTGTTTGTTAGGGAATTCCCACATGTAGTCAGCCTATCTACAAGTCGTAAATCATGCAGCTGAGACGACGAAAACTAAATCTCCGAGCACGCCAGAATACTCGGAGATCACCCTAGCAAAGATGCTACTTGCCCATCACGACGTGTATGCTGATCGGTAGTCATTTACTAGCCAGTTTGCGCAAGCTTCAGATGCTCACTTAACGATCTGTTCAGGATGCTGAGTCTGTCATTGACCTCACCAGCATAGGTCCTGCCGAAAATGACGGTCTTTTGGGCAGCACGAGAGATAGTTTCACTCGACGAACAAGCGCTTTGCTGGCTCTCTGAGCTATCAAAAGTCTGTTTTCACGGCAAGATTATCTTGAAATGATCATTCTTAGTAACCCTCGTCCACTTTACGGACTCTCACACAGTGCATTGACTGCACACGATAGGAGCACGCAAACTGCATTGTTCTGGTCCTCCCCAAGTCTCTTCATTCTGGAGTCACCTCTCCAGTTATGGCGTCCTCTTCTGTAAGTCACAGAGACAAAGTTTTAAACTTCTGACTTGGGCTTTGAGAGACCTGTTTTTTTATCGATGTTAGTGGTGACTTTATATGTTATAGAGGGGAGGGAGCAATAATTTTATATACAGTATTGTTATATAATGATAAGTCATTACTGAAAATTATAGACCAGGTTACATGATGTGTTCTCCATTAATAAAAGTGCAGGCTGCTGACAGCATTCTCCTAAGTTTCATGGATCAATTGTAGCTCCAAAGTGGTTTAAGGACATTAAAGGTTTAAGAAGTTGGGGTCAAAGTAGCATGATAATTGGACGTTAATGGTTAAGGCAGGAGGTGAGATAGAAGGGACTCAATGAACTGCCCCACTCTTACCAGGAATCATGCTGAAAAGTACAGATGAAATGTACAAGACGAAAGTGAGTCATCCTGTCTTCAGGGTCGGAAGATACCGGGGTTGACAGACAGAAAGCATTAAGATAATGGCAGGTGGATGGAGGGAAGATGCTTGATCTTGAATATTTCGGTCACACTTCACAGCAGGAAAACCTTATCATCAATAAATATTTCACTGCAGCGAAAAGCCAACGGAATGTTTTCTGCACAATTGCATCTGATTTTTGATTCTTCCTTTCGTAATAAAAGTTATTACGTCAATTTGAAAAAATAATCAGAAAGGAAAAAGTAATATTGGCAAGTAAGGCGTCTGAGCTTTTCCAATTTGTGTTTGACTTGAAGTAATATTGAAAGCCTCAGCAGATTATATCCATTATTAATAAAATGCGTATAAAGAAAATATTACATTTCACATTACGCCACTAATTCAATTCTAAGTGGAAATATTCATATTACGGAAGATGTCTTCAACTCCGAGTGGAAGTGCTTACGGTAATGGTAATATCTTTTGCACATTTACATGTTTTTTGTTAGCATTTGCTTGACTTCTTGTTGGTAAAAAAGTGTCTGAACCGTTTTGCTTTTGTCTTGGACTAGTGAACTGACCGAGCTTTGGTTATTCAACCTTTGATGAAGTTTTGATGCTTGCAGGTCAATAATGTGGTGCTGACTTAGTTCTTTAAAAGGGTTGTCCACTAGATGGACAAACCCGTCTCAATCCCTATGGATTGAGAAGTGGTTGTCCGAGTAGTGGACAACTCCTTTAAGTTATCCTTCTTTCTGGGAGATAGGAAAAACAATTCAATCAAAGTGTAGACGATAGTGATGTACAGGTTGAATTTGCAGGAAAAGCATAATGTCAAATGTTAGTAATAACAGGAGTAAGCGGATTGGGGTATATTTTGGTTTCCTTACATATCATAGATCTGGGTAATGATATAATTTTTTTTTACATTGTGATTTTTTTATTTTAGTTTTTAAATTCCCAATTTTATTTATTTTCAAAACTATAACAAAACATTGTAAAGTAATTTATATGTCTGTCTTTTTGAGGCAAGCACAATAGCATGACCCACCACACGTTTGTGCCCACTTCAAAATGGCAGACACTGCCACAAAGTGACTCAATTTGCCTCATTAAAGACATACAAAGCCATCCGCAACCTGTCTCCTCCATACATCTGTGACCTGCACGCAACTTCCGATCCTCACAAGATCTCCTTCTCAACTCCCCTCTTATTTCCTCTTCCCATAATCACATACAAGATTTCTCCTGCGCATCCCCCCTACCCTGGATCTCTCTACCCCAACATGTCAGACTCTCGCTTACCATGGAAACCTTTAAAAGGAACCTAGAGACCTACCTCTTCCGTCAAGCCTACAACTTGCAGTAATGACCAAACTGCTACACGACCAGCTCCACCCTCACCTACTGTATCCTCACCCATACCATGGAAACCTACAAAAGGAACCTGAAGACCTACCTCTTCCGACAAGCCTATAACTTGCAGTAACCACCGATCCACCAAACCGTTGCACGACCAGCTCTACGCTCGCCTACTGTATCCTCACCCATCCCTTGTACATTGTGAGCCTTCGCAGGCAGGGTCCTCTCTCATCCTGTACCAGTCGTGACTTGTATTGTTAAGATTACTGTACTTGTTTATTTTTATTATGTATACCCCTCATCATATGTATAGCGCCATGGAATAAATGGCACTATAATAACAAATAACATTAATAATAATTAGAGTGACTGGCCATAATGAAATTTCCTCCCGAGTCATGTTTTTAAGGGCCCAAATGCAAAGTGAATGTAATGGTGTTTTTCACTACTTTAAGAGTGATTATTAATGGGCCAGAGTGGGGTTGTAAAAAAATATCCTGGAATTAACTCCACGATAAGTGCCACAGCTTCTTTGCACTCGGTACAGTATCCACCGCTGGTCATAGAGCATGTTCATCCAGAGCAATCATCACATGACTAATCAGTGGCCACATCCATCATATGCATCATATGCTGCCTGAGCTGGATTTTTCCTCAGTCAATTAATGGCTACTGATTGGGGGCAGCAGTCACGTTGTTCCAGAGGGATGTTGATTCCTTGATATCGACAGAGAATATAATAGTGAGTATGAAGCACTAATCTGAGAGCCAAATATAGGACTTTTTTATTGCCCCACTATCAGACCATTCACAATAACTAATAAAGTAGAGGAAACCCCTTTAATAGCTTAGTAGTTGCCCCCAGTTTACATAATGAATATTATATATATAGCTTGAAAAGAAATCCCCTTCTGCAGGAAGGCGCTGGCTGTGGCACCTGCGCTGCAGCATAATCGCATATGTACTGTGTATATAATAAATATGTTTCATGCTATCCTGATATTAAAAAAAAATTGAAAACGACACCTGCCTGTACAGTAGCAGCTATCGGTGATCCAATTAGCTGCTACTGTGCATGCGCTGGCGTAGCCATCTTGCTTGAGAAAAAATTTATTTTCCTCCTCCAAGATGGAACCGTCGGCGCCCGTCCAGTAGCAGCTATCGGTGATTGCCAATAGCTGCTATTGCGCAGGTGCCAGCGGCGCCTTTTTGGAGGGGGGACTTTTTTTAACTCTAGCAAGATAGCTAGGAAATTGGAGGATTTTTTTTTCTGTATCACCGATAGCTGTTACTGCACAGGCGGCGTGGGAGCCATTTTAAAATGTATTTTTTTTTTTAATATCAGGATAACCTCAAACATATTAATTATATACACATTACATATGCGATTATGCTGTAGCGCAGATGCCACGGCCGGTGCCTGCCTGCAGAAGTTTTTTTTTCAGTATGTACATATAAAATTCATTATGTAAACTAGGGGCAGGTCAGTGAGGAATCAGTGACATGTCAGAAGCCATGCACATGAATACCCCCCACAGGCCGCCCACAGCCCTGCCTACAGGCCACCCCAGACCATGAGCATATAATTTACTCAAAACTGAAAGTAAAGATTAAACAACATCCACAAGACAAATTTAATCAACCAAGGTATCAATGTAATCAGTATAACTGAGCCGATCTGACACAGTCTGTAGGTTACTGTGCACAATCCTGCTGACAGGGTCCCTTTGAACCAGACAGTTATATCATGCAAAATAGTTAATAAATAACATTTACCACATGTCTACTTTACAACCGAATAATTTATAAAACATCATTTTTTTGTTAGGGAGTTAGAAGGGTTTAAAGTTGATCAAAAAACCCACCTCAAGTGACTCCATTTTGGAAATAATAACCCTTTAGGAATTTGTCTACAGATGTAGTGGCAATTTTCACTCCATGGGTGTTTTCCAGAAACAGGCAACAGTGGATGTTGCTGAGTGAAAATTGCAAACTGCCGTTGTAGTGACCAATATGTTGTAGTGACCAGTACGTTGCAGTCACCAGTACATTATGCCCAGCTCATGCTTCTGCAGACATGCACCTGTAAATTAGGTGGGCTCTTATCACTACAGAAATACTAAACATGTGGGCGCTAAATGTGGTTTAAGCACAATGGAGCTCAAAAGGGAGAAGGGCATTTGGATTTGGGAGAGCAGAATTCACTGGATTTCTTTTAGGAGAGTGAGGAGCCATTTCACTTTTCCAGAGCCTTTTGTGCTACCAGTAAGATGGAAGCCTCCTATATTTCCATTGACAGATGACGAAGTTGAGTGGGGACTTGCTTTTTTGTGGATTGAATTGAATGTTTTATTAGAAACATTTTACATAACATGAATGATGTTTATCCTGTGCTTTACGCTGATCACTTACATCAGGGTTTCGATCTAAATCTCCGAATGACGTGATTCAAATGAAACCCCAAATGGGCCCATTCACTGTTATGATGGAGCAAAGCTACTTTGGACTCCATCTGGCCTCTGTTTTACGGTGTCCTTCTTTTCAGTGGTGCACAAAATTATGGCCGACCGTGCTTTATGCACACTTAAAAAGACGGACACCACTGGCGCAGGGTCCAGATGGCATCCACAGTTCCTCCATGTGCCTCATTATAGGGAATCTTCTGACAGGGTTTCCATCTGAAACTTGTATTTCAAAAATTTACATGGAAAGCCCGGTGAAAGCACTCAGAGCAGAGCGCAGGATAAATGTGCACCGAGCCTTACTGCAATCTTTTGGAGACAGAATGATCAAATCATGTAAAGAACTGGTTTTATTTAAAAAGTGATAAGACAGATTTTTTCTTTGGATGGGGATGATTAATGCAATACCAAATGTATATAATTGTTTATGTTTGGCTGCTGTCACACACTAAAAGATGTTTTCCTGCAAACTTAAGTTTTAAAATCAGCACATTTTGAAAGCTATAATTTTTCTATATTTCTGCCAACAGAGTCATGTGAGGGCTTGTTTAACATCTTTATTGGTAGCATTTTTGGGCATAAAACATTTTTTGATTGCTTTTATTTAGATTTTTGGGAGGCAGAATGAACAAAAACCAGCAATTCAGGATTTTTTTTTTATGCTGTTCACCATATGTTTTTTTTGCCACGTTTATTACAGAGTTCACTAAAGGGGTTAAATAATATGACAATTTTATAGTGCTGATCATTCTGGATGGGGCGATAGCAAATACTTGTATGTGTATTTTTTGTACATAAATACCTATTTATTGGTTCAGTATTTTTTTCATTGTTTTGTTTATTTAATGTTTTTTTTAAACTTATATTTTTTTACCTTTTTACTTGGTCTCACTGTACTTTTATCACTTTGATTTCTGGTTTACGAGTAATGCTTTGCAATGTTAAAGAGCCTTGAAAATGAGAATTGTCTAGGGCAGGGTTCCCCAACTCCAGTCCTCAAGGCCCACCAACAGGTCATGTTTTCAGGATTTCTTTTGTGTTAGGCATCAGGTTCCTGCAGCTGCACAGCAGTCTCCCATTGCCCTCCGACCTCTCCGGGACCTGCACAGCAATCTCAGTGATCCAGACGCCCTGCTCAGACCTGTTCTCTGGGTCTGGTTGTTGCTGCCACCTCTGGACCAGTAATAGTAGCGCAGCCTGCTCTGCAGCAAGCCACTCAAGAGGCTAAGTCCTCTCGCCGAGCTACTGGGCATGCTCACGAGACGATCTCCCAGTGGAGATCGGGAGTCACGTGCTCAGGTCCTTCTCCTGATCTGATTGGTCCATCTCAGAGATCTGTAAGGTCCCGGAAGCGCACAGCTAGAAAAGGCCCGCATAGCCCGCTCGGCTATGCGCTAGTATAGACTCTATTTGCTACCTGTGTGAATGATGACGGATGCATGTGCCTGCGAATGACTCATTAAGACTCCCCTCCCTCTGATATTACGTGTGTGGATAGGGACTTAGTATTAGAGTCAGCGTCAGTCAGTGGCATGATACACGCCACAGTGCATATCTTCACCTAACTAGCGTCTGACAGTGCGCCTCCTCTGGGCACTGACGTATAGCGGCTGAGTCAGTCACCGCGCTGTAATCAGCAGCATCTGTGGGCGTCCGCGGTAGTGACGCCGCACGCACGGTAGGTCTAGACGGACCCTGACCCTCTGCTTTGGGTTCAGCTCCTGTGACCATATACCGTGCGTGCAGTTCTCTGAGACCTGTGAGTCCAACAGGCTCAGTACTTACATTTATGTTCCAAGCGTCTCTGTGGAGATAACAGAGTACGCTCTGTGCATTCCGGGTGACGTTCAACCCGTGTGCGATATACCGCCATATTGTGCGTCTGCCATTATCTAGCAGCGGTGTAACATCTACTGCACGGTGGACCCCGGGCGGCAAACGCACTTATTATAATTTATTTATTAGTGCGTCCCTAACACTTTGTATTGCACAGGTGAAGCAATTATCACCTGAGCAATACAAAGGAAATCCTGAAAGCATAATCTGTTGGTGGGCCTTGAGGACTGGAGTTGGGGAACCCTGGTCTAGGGTACAAAAGCATATTGTGCCAACAGGTCGGGGAAAGGTAAAGTGTAACTATCGATTCAAGAGAACTTGCAGCAGAATGTCTGTATCTGCCTTTAGCTCCTCTCCCCTCATGAGAATTTTCTAAGCACCAACTGTCATCTGCTACCTCAATAATTTGAAATTTGAAAATCTGTCTGCACTGAAGACAGATTTTTGCCTTTGAATTAAGAGGGAAAGATCAATCCGAGAGGAGAATGAAACAGAATTCTCTGATAAGATATATTACAAAATTGATTATTTTCATGTTTACTATTGATTTATGAAAAAAATGAAAATGATGGTTAAACTTTAAGTCTATTTTTGATAAAGACTGTGCAGCTGCTTTTGAAGATGAATCTATCGTGTAATACACAGTCTACAGAAATCTGTACAAATTATAGAAATAACTTAGAGAAGCATCTAACGTGTAGCTTCAGGGTACATGTATTTTCTCATTTTTACACATCTATGGTAGGTATATTATTTCCTTTATCCAGTGTCATTAAAATAAAGTAACTGCCCACATAGTCATTTACCGAAACCACAAATACTAAAGTGATGTGATTTAGTTTCCTGCTATCTTGAAAGTGTGATAATTGGGCACTTTGAAGAAAGCATTCACTCCTGCAATACAAACATTTATTCATTCGCGCCTTTTTTATCTATCTTGAAAATCTTTTTTGAGAAAAGTAATTTTACAGACAATTTCTGTTTCCTTTATATTTTCGGAAATTATGCTGTTTCCTACATTTTTAGCATATAATAAAGATCTTCTCAATGTGCGCCAATAGTCCAGAATTTGAGTTTTATCAGTGTTGACTCTGTGCACGGATGTGTGTATAATGTGGATTTCAGCCTTCAATATAATCATTTGACATTGTGGGAAACTTGGGACCTATGTAAGGGGGTGGCAGGGCCCCTCAGTTGCGTCCTCTTCTCCTTCCTTATGACCCCCCGTGCACTTTATATAAATGTTATATGTTTATTATAGTAATGTGCTTTTGTGATATTACGCTACGTACCGTCATGTGATACACCTGCAATGTATGGTGTAATGTGGGGCGCTTCCCTTTAACTACTGTTGGTAATATGTAAATATTATGTTGAAGTTTATGTGTCACTGTTATAGAGTAGGCTATGAACATAAGGATGAGTGACCTCATGGAGATCAACATCCAACACTGCGGAGACACCATCACATGTTTCTCAACGCAGTGATCTAGAGCAATGCCCCCATCCCTTATGGGAAATATGCAAAAGCATGTAAATCAACAGCCGCGGAGACACCATCACATGTTTCTCAACGCAAGCAATGACTAGCCAGGTCTTTCCCCGGGAAGGAACAACCACGGGAAGGGCAGTCTCCAATGAAGGAAACCACCTATGCCAAAACATGGTATCCATCCACAGACAGCTGTTTCGGGGTATTGCCCCTCATCAGTGTGGAGTAGGAAACTGGCTAGTAGGAGCAATGCCTAGTGAAAGGCTATGAACATAAGGATGAGTGACCTCATGGAGATCAACATCCAACACTGCGGAGACACCATCACATGTTTCTCAACGCAGTGATCTAGAGCAATGCCCCCATCCCTTATGGGAAATATGCAAAAGCATGTAAATCAACAGCTGCGGAGACACCATCACATGTTTCTCAACGCAAGCAATGACTAGCCAGGTCTTTCCCCGGGAAGGAACAACCACGGGAAAGGCAGTCTCCAATGAAGGAAACCACCTATGCCAAAACATGGTATCCATCCACAGACAGCTGTTTCGGGGTATTGCCCCTCATCAGTGTGGAGTAGGGGAAACTCCCTCCCGGGGAAAGACCTGGCTAGTCATTGCTTGCGTTGAGAAACATGTGATGGTGTCTCCGCGGCTGTTGATTTACATGCTTTTGCATATTTCCCATAAGGGATGGGGGCATTGCTCTAGATCACTGCGTTGAGAAACATGTGATGGTGTCTCCGCAGTGTTGGATGTTGATCTCCATGAGGTCACTCATCCTTATGTTCATAGCCTTTCACTAGGCATTGCTCCTACTAGCCAGTTTCCTACTCCACACTGATGAGGGGCAATACCCCGAAACAGCTGTCTGTGGATGGATACCATGTTTTGGCATAGGTGGTTTCCTTCATTGAGACTGCCCTTCCCGTGGTTGTTCCTTCCTGGGGAAAGACCTGGCTAGTCATTGCTTGCGTTGAGAAACATGTGATGGTGTCTCCGCCGCTGTTGATTTACATGTTTTTGCATATTTCCCATAAGGGATGGGGGCATTGCTCTAGATCACTGCGTTGAGAAACATGTGATGGTGTCTCCGCAGTGTTGGATGTTGTTCTCCATGAGGTCACTCATCCTTATGTTCATAGCCTTTCACTAGGCATTGCTCCTACTAGCCAGTTTCCTACTCCACACTGATGAGGGGCAATACCCCGAAACAGCTGTCTGTGGATGGATACCATGTTTTGGCATAGGTGGTTTCCTTCATTGGAGACTGCCCTTCCCGTGGTTGTTCCTTCCCGGGGAAAGACCTGGCTAGTCATTGCTTGCGTTGAGAAACATGTGATGGTGTCTCCGCGGCTGTTGATTTACATGCTTTTGCATATTTCCCATAAGGGATGGGGGCATTGCTCTAGATCACTGCGTTGAGAAACATGTGATGGTGTCTCCGCAGTGTTGGATGTTGATCTCCATGAGGTCACTCATCATTATGTTCATAGCCTTTCACTAGGCATTGCTCCTACTAGCCAGTTTCCTACTCCACACTGAGGAGGGGCAATACTCCGAAACAGCTGTCTGTGGATGGATACCATGTTTTGGCATAGGTGGTTTCCTTCATTGGAGACTGTCCTTCCCGGGGAAAGACCTGGCTAGTCATTGCTTGCGTTGAGAAACATGTGATGGTGTCTCCGCGGCTGTTGATTTACATGCTTTTGCATATTTCCCATAAGGGATGGGGGCATTGCTCTAGATCACTGCTTTGAGAAACATGTGATGGTGTCTCTGCAGTGTTGGATGTTGATCTCCATGAGGTCACTCATCCTTATGTTCATAGCCTTTCACTAGGCATTGCTCCTACTAGCCAGTTTCCTACTCCACACTGATGAGGGGCAATACCCTGAAACAGCTGTCTGTGGATGGATACCATGTTTTGGCATAGGTGGTTTCCTTCATTGGAGACTGCCCTTCCCGTGGTTGTTCCTTCCCGGGGAAAGACCTGGCTAGTCATTGCTTGTGTTGAGAAACATGTGATGGTGTCTCCGCGGCTGTTGATTTACATGCTTTTGCATATTTCCCATAAGGGATGGGGGCATTGCTCTAGATCACTGCGTTGAGAAACATGTGATGGTGTCTCCGCAGTGTTGGATGTTGATCTCCATGAGGTCACTCATCCTTATGTTCATAGCCTTTCACTAGGCATTGCTCCTACTAGCCAGTTTCCTACTCCACACTGATGAGGGGCAATACCCCGAAACAGCTGTCTGTGGATGGATACCATGTTTTGGCATAGGTGGTTTCCTTCATTGGAGACTGCCCTTCCCGTGGTTGTTCCTTCCCGGGGAAAGACCTGGCTAGTCATTGCTTGCGTTGAGAAACATGTGATCGTGTCTCCGCGGCTGTTGATTTACATGTTATAGAGTAGGGACAGACAACAGTTAATATTATGGGCTGGGTCAGCAGCAGAGCGGTAATAGGAAACTGCTGCTGCCAGCTCAGTGAGCCTGGGTATGTTGATCAGAGTGGGAGAAGAGGGTTGCATTGACAATCCAACACAATGGGCAGCACTTTGAACACATTTTATAAGTGGTCATAAACTTGCAAATAACTCATGAAAGAATAAAGTTACATTAAAATCAAGCACACCATTGTTTTTCTTGTGAAATTCTCAATAAGTTGGATGTGTCACATGACCCTCTTCCCATTGGAAAAAATAAAGTTGGATCCAAAATGGCTGACTTCAAAATGGCCGCCATGGTCACCACCCATCTTGAAAAGTTTCCCCCTCCCATATACTAACAGGAAGCTGATATCACCAACCATTCCCATTTTATTTAGGTGTATCCACATTAATGGCCCACCCTGTATATATAGAACCCCAAAGTGCTAGAAGAGCAGAATCTCCCCTTCAAGTGACCCCATTTTGGAAATCATAGTCCTTTGGGAATTTATCTACAGGTATAGTAATGATTTTCTCTGTGTGTGGTTTTCGAGAAAGAAGCAGCAGTGGATGTTGTTGAGTAAAAATTGTAAATTATAGTGCCCGTACAGTTTATTGAACAGTACATTATGCCCAGCCCGTGCTCCTGAAGACAAGCACCCGTAAATTAGGCGGGCTATCCTCGCTACAGAAATGTCAAACATGTGGATGCGAATTGTGATTTAGGCACACTGGGGCTCAGAAGAGAGGGGGAGAATTTGGCTTTGGGAGTGCTGAATTCCCTTGATTTCTTTTGCCGGGTGAGGAGCCATTTCACTTTTCCAGAGCCTTTGGAATGTGGAAGCCCCCTATATTTCCGTTATCAGATGATGGACCTGAGTGGGGACTTCCTTTTTCATGGATAGAGTTGAAGCTTTTATTGGGAACATTTTACAGAACATTTTGGCTCACATTTATCCTGCGCTCTATGCTTGTTAGGTGATATGATGAAAACGCGTAGCTTTTTGCCTAGTTTTTTATTTTTTTTACGATGTTCACTGAAGGGGTTAAGTAGTGTTACAGTTTTACAGTCTGGTCATTACAGATGTGGCGATAGCAAATATGTGTACACTTTTGTTTATTTTTTACGTAAAATTACTTATTTATGGGTACAATATACATATATGTTTTATATAATTTTTTTAATTATTATTTTTTGATTTTTAAAAAATATTTTTGCTTTTTTTTACTTTTTTTTTTTTAACTTTCCTACTTAGTTCCTCCATGGGACTTTCACTTATTGCAGTCTGATTGCTGTTATAAAAAATGGTTTATAAACTGTCAGTGCTGCACTGATATACAAGCTTGTTAGCCCATACTCTGAGCATGGTCTAACAAGCTTGCTAACCTGGTGATCCAGGGGTTGTCTTGATGACTTCGGGTCACCATGGCAATGATTGAGCCCTCGTGATATCATCGTTGGGGCGCCTATTGGAGGGGAGAGCCCACTCCCTCTTCTCTCTGATTACCCAGCGGCGATTGTGTGCGCAAAGCTTCTGGGAACACAAAATCACCAAGACATATTCATAAATCCAAGGTCGGGAAGTCCTTCCCAACCAGGACTTATGGATACATGTAAGAAGGGCTGCCACTAGGAATTTTGGGGCTCCATACTGGCAAAATTTTCAGTACCCCCCTTGAAACTCTGCCCAGGCTCCACCCTTGCCCCGCCTCCACCCCTCAAACATTCCACACTCCCACCACCCTTTCTTGGATAAACTCCACCTCTGCACCATGTCCTCACCAATCACACATTAAGAGTTCCCATCACCAGATCACATACATAGCCACAGCGTCGGACTGGAGCACCTTGGGCCCACCAGAGAAAATCACTCTTGGGGCCCACTATGTAGCTACATAGAAATAAATACAAGACCACCAATTGTGTGGTAAAATGCACTAATATCAGGGTATAATTTGAGGTAGTACACATCTTAATGATGTAGCAGGGGTTGGGGTAGCCCCCTCATAGAATATAAAGTAGCCCCCTCATAGAATATAATGTAGCCTCCCTCATGGAATATAATGCAGCTCCCCGCATAGAATATAATGCAGCCCCCCACAAAATGTAATGCAACCCCCTCATAAGGTATAATGCAGCCCCCCATAAAATATAATGTAGCACCCTCATATGGCATTATGCAGCCCCCCTGATATAGTATAATGCTTCCCCTCCACAGAATATAATGTAGCCCCCTCAGAGTATAATGCAACCCCCTCATAAGGCAGCCCCCCATAGAATATACTGTAGCCCCCTCATATGGAATAATGCAGCTCCCCTCATAAAGTATGATGTAGCCCCCTGATAGTATAATGCAGCCCCCACACAGAATATAATGCACCCCATACCATAATGAATCCCCATAGTATAATGCACCCCATAGTGTATAATGCAGCCCCATAGTATAATGCAGCCCAATACTATAACACACCCCATAGTATAATGCAGCCCCATAACAGTATAATGCAGGCCTATAGCAGTATAATGCAGCCCCATAGTGTATAATGCACCCCCATAGTGGTATAATGCAGCCCCATAGTAGTATTGTGCACTCCATAGCATAATGCAGCCCCATAGCAGTATAGTGCACCTCAATAGTGCATAATGCACCCCCATAGTGTACAATGCAGCCCCATAGTGTATAATGCACCCCATAGCAAAATGCAGCCCCATAGTGTATAAGGCAGCCTCATAGTGTATAATGCATCCCATAGTATAATGCAGCCCCATAGTATATGCAACCCCATAGTAGTATTATGCACCCCATATCATAATGAATCTCCATAGTATAATGCAGCCCCATAGCAGTATAATGCACCCCCATAGTATAATGCAGCCCCATAGCAGTATAATGCAGGCCTATAGCAGTATAATGCAACCCCATAGTGGTATAATGCACCCCAGAGTACAATGCGGCCACATAGTATAATGCAGCCCCATCGTAGTATTATGCACTCCATAGTATAATGCACCCCCATAATGTATAGTGCAGCAACAAAGTGTATAATGTAGCCCCATAGTATAAAGCACCCCCATAGTGTATAATGTATCCCTATAGTTTATAATGCAGCCTCATGGTATAATACACACCCATAGTATAATGCACCCCCATAGTGTTGTCATGATCCATGCTGGATCATGACAGATAAAATGCACTAGTAACCTTTTTTTTCCTTAAGCTGTGGTGCTTAAAGATAGTTTTGCCCCCAGTGGCCATTAGGGTCATTGCACTGTGGTGGTTTCAGTTCTAGTTTTGCCCCGGTGGCCGTTAGGGTCATTGCGCTCTGGTTTCTTTAGTTTAGTGCATGTGATTATAAAGCAGGTGTGATTGCTCTGGCTCTGCTGTAAAAGAGTGTCAGGTGTTGCAATCACTGTTGGTGATAGTGGTCATTTCCAACCATCCTTGGTGGAGGAAGGAGCTAGAGAGAGTTCCTTGCAGCACAGTCAGAGTCCTGGTGTGGAAGGAGTCACAGAGGGGATTTCCTTGCAGCTCTGACAGAGCTTGGTGGCAGCTATTCAGGAGGAAAGCTGCATTCTGGTGGTGGACTCTGTTGCTGGGAGCAAGAGCAACAGAGCAAAGCTAAGTGTTGTTTCCCTGTTTGTATTTTTCCCTGGTGTGTATTAGTACAGCGGTGGGGCCAGTGCCTGCACCACCCTGCTCCCTAGCAAGGGATAGGTGTAGGGTGTGCTAGGGTGACAGATTCCGGCTCGGCGACAGGTGAGGAGCCTGTATAGGGAACGTTAGGAGTGTTAGGGACACTGACCCAGGTGAGTGCAGGAGGTCTCCATGTCCCCGTTCCCTATCGCAGGGCCCACCGTTGTACCTGTTTCCCCTTCCCCCGTGTCTTGTTGTTTCAGTTACCGGCCTGCGGGTCGTGTCACAAAGGACTGGTCCACGTGACAAGTGTATTATGCAACCCCATAGTATAATGCATGCCCATAGTATAAATCCCCCCCATAGTATAATACACCCCATAGTATAATGCACCCCATAGTATAATGCACCTTCATAGTTTAATGTACCCCATAGTATAATGTACCCCCATAGTATAATGCAGCCCCATACCGCAGCTTTACAAAAAATAAAAAAGTTTCTCCTTACCTGGCCAAGATCCAGCGATGTTCTCCACTCCCATAGTGTATAATCCAGCTCCATAGTATAGTGCACCCCATAGTATAATGCAGCCCCATACCGTGGCTGCAAAAAAATAAAAACGTTTCTCCTTGCCTGGCCGAGATCCAGTGATGTTCTCCGCTCAATGCATCTGAGGCCGGTAATTGGATGTTAACTGTTGCCGTGTGGGAGGAATCACCCATACGGCAACAAATTTTACCTGCCCGTGCATCTGAGGATGCATGAGCAGTTACTCAGCCGGCAGAATCCTGCCGCTTGGGCCTGGTGAGCAGAAAAGAGGGGGCGCACTGCAGACCCCATCTGCTTATTGGGCCTCATATGCTAGTAAGGGCAGTAATGCCCTGATGGCGGCCCTGCATATAAGGTCATGAATATTTGTATCACATTAAAGGGTTTACTTGGGAGTAGGATAAAAAGTCTTGGCACCCCAACTCAGCAGCTCTTTGAAGGGGTTGCAAGTGCAAGACACTGACATGTCACCTTCATTGTGGAGATCATCTCACCCCCCTCTTCTGCAAAATGACCCCTACATATTTCTTAGAGTATATCAACAACACTTTCCAATACAAGTTAATGATTGATTTTTGCTCTTCTCCACTTAGAAGTATACATATATAAATAAAATACATAGGTACAGTCTTGGCCGAAAGTTTTGGCACCTTTGAAGTTGTTCCAGAAAATGAAGTATTTCTCTCAGAAAATTATTGCAATTACACATGTTTTGTTATACACATGTTTATTTCCTTTGTGTTTAAAGGAGCAACACAAAAAAGCAGAGAAAAAAGGCAAATTGGACATAATTTTATACAAAACCTCAAAAATGGGCCGGGCAAAATTGTTGGCACCCTCAACTTAATATTTGGTTGCATACCCATTGGAATAAAGAACTGCAATTAATTGCTACCTATAATCATCAACAAGCTTCTTACACCTCTCATCTGGAATACTGGACCACTCTTCTTTTGCAAACTACTCCAGGTCTTTCATGAGTGAAGGCGCCTTCTCCCAACAGCAATTTTAAGATCTCTCCACAGGTGTTCAATAGGAATTTGATCCAGACTAATTTCTGAGCACTTTAGAACTCTACTGTTAGGAACGGCGGAACGCACTAAATATTAAATAATAGGGAGTGCATTCGCCGCCCCGGGGTCCACTGTGCAGTAGGTGTTAAAACCGCTGCTAGACAATGGCAGACGCGCTATATGGCGGTATAATGCGCACAGGTTCAACGTCACCCGATGTGCGCAGAGCGGACTCTGTTAACTCACAGAGGCGCAGTAACATAAACACCGAGCCTGTTAGACTCACAGGTCTCAGCGAAATTACACGCACGGTATCAGGTCACAGGACAGGGTCCAGGACAGGGGACGGTGTCCATCTAGACCTACCGTGCATGCGGCGTCGCTACTGCAGATGCCGGTAAGTGCTGCTGAATGCAGCGCGGCGGCAGACACAGCCACTATGCGATAGTGCCGTGAGAGATGTGACACCACCGGACGCTAGTGTAGAGGTGCGGTGTGCACAGTGGTCTAAGGTTTGCCACTGACTGGCGCTGACTCTTTCTATGGTTCTCTATCCATATGCGTAATATCAGAGGGAGGGGAATCTTAATAAGTCAGTCACCAGAATCATACAGTGCCTTGTGAAAGTATTCGGTCCCCTGGAACTTTTCAATCTTTTCCCACATATCATGCTTCAAACATAAAGATACCAAATGTAAATTTTTGGTGAAGAATCAACAACAAGTGGAACACAATTGTGAAGTTGAACGAAATTTATTGGCTATTTTAAATTTTTGTGGAAAGTCAAAAATTGCAATATTATTCGGCCCCTTTAACGTAATACTTTGTTGCGCCACCTTTTGCTGCGATTACAGCTGCAAGTCACTTGGGGTATATCGCTATCAGTTCTGTACATCGAGAGACTGAAATTCTTGCCCATTCTTCCTAGGCAAACAGCTCGAGCTCAGTGAGGTTTGATGGAGATCATTTGTGAACAGCAGTTTTCAGCTCTTTCCACAGATTCTCGATAGGATTCAGGTCTGGACTTTGACTTGGCCATTCTAACACCTGGATACGTTTATTTGCGAACCATTCCATTGTAGATTGTGTTATGTTTGTGATCATTTTCTTGTTGGAAGAGAAATCTCCGTCCCAGTCTCAGGTCTTTTGCAGACTCCAACAGGTTTTCTTCAAGAATGGTCCTGTATTTGGCTCCATCCATCTTCCCTTCAATTTTAACCATCTTCCCTGTCCTTGCTGAAGAAAAGCAGGCCCAAACCATGATACTGCCACCACCATGTTTGACAGTGGGGATGGTGTGTTCAGGGTGATGAGCTGTGTTGCTTTTACGCCAAACATTTCGTTTGGCATTGTTGCCAAAAAGTTCGATTTTGGTTTCATCTGACCAGAGCACCTTCTTCCACATGTTTGGTGTGTCTCCCAGGTGGCTTGTTGCAAACTTTAAACTACACTTTTTATGGATATCTTTGAGAAATGGCTTTCTTATTGCCACTCTTCCACAAAGGCCAGATTTGTGCAGTGTACAACTGATTGTTGTCCTATGGACAGACTGTCCCATCTCAGCTATAGATCTCTGCAGTTCATCCAGAGTGATCATGGGCCTCTTGGCTGCATCTCTGATCAGTCTTCTCCTTGTTTGAGATGAAAGTTCAGAGGGACGGCCGGGTCTTGGTAGATTTGCGGTGGTATGATGCTCCTTCCATTTCAATATGATCACTTGCACAGTGCTCCTTGGGATGTTTAAAGTTTTGGAAATCAGTTTGTTTCCAAATCTGGCTTTAAACTCCTCCACAACAGTATCACGGACCTGCCTGTTGTGTTCTTTTGTCTTCATGATGCTCTCTGTGCTTCAAACAGAACCCTGAGCCCATCACAGAGCAGGTGCATTTATACGGAGACTTGATTACACACAGGTGGATTATATTTATCATCATTGGTCATTTAGGACAACATTGGATCATTCAGAGACCCACAATGAACTTCTGGAGTGAGTTTGCTGCACTGAAAGTAAAGGGGCCGAATAATATTGCACGCCCCACTTTTCAGTTTTTGACTTTCCACAAAAATTTAAAATAACCAATAAATTTCTTTCAACTTCCCAATTGTGTTCCACTTGTTGATTCTTCACCAAAAATTTACATTTGGTATCTTTATGTTTGAAGCATGATATGTGGGAAAAGGTAGAAAAGTTCCAGGGGGCCGAATACTTTTGCGAGGCACTGTACATCCATCACCATTCACACATCTAGCAAGAAGAGTCTATACTAGCGCATGGCCGAGCGGCTATGTGGGCCTTTTATAGCCGTGCGCTGCCGGGACCTTCCAGATCTCTGAGATGGACCAATCAGATCAGGAGAAGGACCTGAGCATGTGACTCCCGATCTCCAATGGGAGATCGTCTCGTGAGTATGCCCAGTAGCGGGACGAGAGGACTTAGCCTCTCGAGTGGCTTGCTGTAGGGCAGCCTGTGCTGCTATTCCTGACCCAGAGGTGGCAGCAACAACCAGTCCAACGGAGCTGGTCTGAGCAGAGCGTCTGGGATGCCGAGATTGCTGTGCAGGCTCCTGAGCAGTCGCAGGAGAATGGGAGACTACTGGATGCAAGGCTCTAGATTCCCGCTGTGCAGCTGCAGGAACCCGACGCCTAACATCTACAGTGCTTTGTTTCCATGCATTTCTGGAAGCATCTTTGGGGTCATTGTACTGTTGGAAGACCCATGAGCAAGGAGGCAAACCCAGCTTTCTGACACTTGGCACTACATTGTGATCCAAAATCCTTTGGTAATCTTCAAATTTCACACAGTCAAGACACCCAGTGCCAGAGGCAGCAAAACAATCTGAAACATCTTTGAACCTCCACCATATTTGATTGTAGGTACTATGTTCTTTTCTTTGTAGGCCTCTTTCCATTTTTGGTAAACAGTAGAATAGTGTGCTTTACCAAATAGTTTTATCTTGGTCTCATCTATCCACAAGATGCTTTCCCAGAAGGATTTTGGCTTACTCGTGTACATTGTGGCAAATTGCAGTCTAGCTTTTTTATATCTTTGTCAGCTTTGGAATCCTCCTGGGTCTCCTGCCTGTCATGAACTCATTTTCTGCTCCACCAGTTGAGAGTTCCCCTTCCGTTCTCCCTCTGGTGGTGACAGGAGGTAGTGCGGTTGGTTTAAGTGGTAGTGATCTGCCACCTGATGAGGAAGATAACGATTGGATCTCTGGAGTATCAGACTGGATATAAGACAGCCGACGCCCTATCCGAATGCTGGTGATTTAGTCTGCTTCTCAGGTCCTGGACTTCAGCTCTCTTCCAGTCTTCTCAAGTTAAGTTTGCTTTTTGCTAATGTTCACACTTGCGCTTGTTGGTCAATTCAGTTTGTTGTGTAATCAGCCTGCCCCTGCTGGGGCTATGCTGAAATTCCACTCCTATTAATCAGTATTTGCCAATCTGCTTTTTGTCCCTTATTAGATTGGCCTCTTTTTTGCTCTGTCTCAGAAAATTTCAGAGTGCTGATATAGGTTTAGAAGTCTAGTGACTTCAGGGTTAATCTTGCTATCAGAAGTGTTGGACAATATTTTGGTAGGTTGTTTTTGGCAGATTGCAGACAGTGTCTTTCCTTTTCTGTCCTTTTTAGTTAGCCGGGCCCCATCGTTTGCTCAGCCTATTTTCCTGCCTTTGCTTGTATTTTCATCTTGTTTCACTGTCAATACATGTGGGGGGCTGTCTTTCCTTTGGGGTCTGCTCTGGGGCAGTTAGTTTTCCTCTTTTCCTGCTTTAGGCTTATGTAGTTCTCCGGTTGTGACGAGGCGTCTAGGACTAACGTAGGAATGCTCCACGACTGCTGTTAGTTGTGCGGTTAAGATCAGGGATCTGCAATCTGCATAGTTACCAACTTCTCTGGTTTTCTGAGACTTAGCTTGTTGTCTTGTTTTTCCTCCTCGGTTTCCCATTCATAACACCTGCCATAGCATTTCATTTAATTTACATGTTTCATGGGTAGGTCACATTGACACTGATGCCCCCTGAGCTTACAGGACAGCTTGAATTTGTTTGCAACTTGGTTGGGGGTACTTATTCACCATCCTGACTATCCTGCATTGGAATGTTTCATCAATTTTTCTGTCTGTCCACATCTAGGGAGATTAGCTACTGCCCCATGGGTTGTAAACTTCTTGATTATGTTGCACACCATGGAGAAAGGAACACCAAGATCTCTGGAGATGGACTTGCAACCTTGGGATTCTTGATACTGTTCAACAACTTTAGTTCTCAGGTCCTCAGACAGTTTTCTTCTCCTCTTTCTGTTCTCCATGCTTAGTGTCGCACACACAGACACACAATGCAACGATTGAGTCAACTTCTCCCCTTTTTATCTGGTTTCAGGTGTGATTTCTATATTGCCCACACCTGTTCCTTGCCTCAGGTGAGTTTGAACGAACATCACATGCTTGAAACAAAGTTGTTTACCAACAATTTTTGAAAGGCTCCAACAATTTTGTCCAGACCATTTTTGGGGTGTTGTGTGACATTATGTCAAAATTTCCTTTTTTTCTTGTGTTTTTCCAATACATATAAAGGAAATAAACATGTACTTTATATAACAAAACATGTATCATTGCGATACGTTTCTGGGAAAAATAGTTCATTTTGTGGAACAATTTAAAGGATGCCAACACTTTTGGCCATGACTGTACATGAAATAGATGTTTATCTAAAGTCTGTTACATTGTATAATAAATTTTTCATAATTATTCATTAATGCACTAAAAATGTTAATAGCCATGTCAATTATAATTCAAGGGATTGTTTAAATAGGACCTGTCACTTACTCAAAAAAATTTAGTTATGTAAAATTTCCTGAGAACCCCTGACTCTGACGCTCTTTTCCATCTCGTGCTGCGTCATTCCATTGCAAAGATATTGACATTTGTATCTTCTGGACTGCAGTATGTGAAATCTCTACTTGTAGGACAAGTAGGCATTTCTTCAGAATCTTCAGTGGGATGTGTGCTTTCACTCCTCCTTTCCAGAAGCTGCTAATCACAGCTCAGCAGCATCTCAGACTGCTATATCAGCTGCTGAGCTATGAGTGGCAGCATCTGGTTTCAAGAGGTGAGAGAGCACGTCCCCAAAGAGGACTGAGAAGAAACACTTACTGTATTTTCCCTACAAGCAGAGATTTCACATACTGCTCTCCAGTAGAAACAAATGTGAATATCTCTGCAACGGAACGACGCAGCACAAAAAGGAAATGAACATCAGAGTCAGGGGAGCCCAGGGATTTTACTCCTTTTTTAGCAAGTGAAAGATCCTATGATCCTACCAATGCAACATGGCGCTTAGGTCAGATCATTTCACATGCAAATTAGAAACAGATCTTATGTATAATTTGTCGATAAGCTCAATATACACATGTACGTGTAATAGCAAAAGAAGGACAACTTTTTAAACAGCAAAATAAATACAATTTTTACTTTTTTATTTAGGTAAATTTTTCCCCATTAGAATAGAAAGCAATAAAAAACATAACATAACAGAACATCTCTATAGTTATATAGATATATGTGCCTATGAGACTGATATACTGTACATTACACTTTAAAATTGATAGAATTTTGACATTTACAGAAAATGTTTTACTAGCCAAGACCGGGACACACGGCGAGACATTCATTGACTGAGACAGAAGATAAAGGACTTAAATTGTCCTTGAGGTTTTTCTCTGTCTTTAAGAAACACTACAGAAAAAGCACAAACATTTCGAATTATCTCAAAAATTCCTCAATTAATCTCCTTTCGTTTGCTCTTGTAATGTCTCACACTGAAATTAAAACTTCAAAATATAGAAAGAAATCTCTGAGTGTCTGAGGATTTCAGTCATGCCCCACCTCCTCCGTCTCACTGTCCTGTGGGTGGCCGTAAGACAACTGGCTGCAGCAGAATCCTCTCCCCTCTGTGGAGCCATTATGAGCAGTGAGACTAAGGGCCCCGTCAGACATAGCGACTCACCAGCGATCCTGACAACAATATGAACTTGTCAGGATCGATGGTGTGTCGCTACATGATCGCTGGTGAGCTGCCAAAGAGGCAGATCTCAGCAGCGATCAGGACAGCAACAGGCGGGTAACAAGCGCCGCGCAGCGCTTAGAAACCCGATGTTTACCTTGGTAAGTGTGAGATCGCTGTGTGTGACGGGGTTTTAGGAGCGCTCCACCGCAACATGATATAAAGGGTGATTCACTAAACAAATTCAAGGATACCTTTCTTAATAAATTCAATTCACTCCTGAACATTAAATACCAAGAGGAAAAAGCTGTGGAATTATATAAATCACAAGATCAACCAACATGGTAATGGTAAGCAAATGATGAAAAAATTGAATCAACATTTTTAAACCATCTGTAGGGAAGTTGACTGACCTATGGACCTGTCTGCAGCAAGACGGTAAATGCAAAATGTAAAAGTACTTGACATGGACTGCTGTATATGTATGTGGGGAGACAGCTAGAGACAATGGAGGAAGGTAAAGTACTGGGTTTGGCCACTAGGGGGAGACCAAGGACAGCAGAAAAAGGAGACGGTGCAGTACTAAAGTTTGGCCACAAGATGGAGGCAGGGAGTAGTGAGGAAAGGACTAACAACAGCTAATGCTTAAGAAACTGCAGAGTCATGGTGGGCGGAGTTACAGGAGCTCTAGAGGGGGAATTCCCAGGGAGGGGAACATAAGAAGGCAGGGAGAGAGTTCCAGAAGCCAGCCAGTTCAGAAGGAGAAGCTCAGAAGAAGAGGAGACGAGTAGGGAGAGACGGACAGAGACGAAATTCCGGGAGGGACTGAGGAGAGAGACGGTCAGGGGGTGGCCCTGACAGGAGAGCCGCAGGACAGAGAAAGCCCGGGGGTACCAGACGGACGGACCAGGACAGGGGAAGCACTGCGGCCGCGGGCCTAATGGCAGCCACAGTGAAAGAACCACGAGTGATGTCACTGTAAGAGGAAAGAGAAGAAAAGTGAAAGGTACCCGGGCCTGTGCGTAGAAACTGTCGTGCTGCTGTGTGGTGCTGTGGTCGTCGAGAGGACGGACAATAAAGAGGACCTGTTGAGCACACATCAGTTTCTGTTTCCAGTCAGTTCGCCGGCGAAAAAGGGACCACCCCCCCAGTTGGCACACATACCTACACATCTCCCAGATGTGCTTGATGGGAGACAAGTCCAGGGATGCTGCAGGTCATGCAGGCTGTTCACAGTAGCACAAGCAACATGTGACCTAGAGTTGTGTTGAAAAATTGTTCCTGCGTCACTTTGGAGAAATGGCCCAACCACTGGTTCATTGATCCATTCTGTATTGCAATTGAAATACCAAGCCTAAGGCGTCAAGCTATGTCTTCACATATCATCAGCAGGTGTTTGCACCACATTGGGCTACAAGCCAGACATCCAATTATGGATGTTCAACTGACCTTACACCACCACTTTCACAAACTAAAAAGGGGAAGAGCAAGACAGCAAAGGAGACTGGGATGGATGTCTACCTTCTTGAATTATGAGTCCCACGTTTGTCTTAGATGTAATGAGCGCATGAAATTGGTCTGGAAACCACATGGGCAATGCCATGAAGTGGACTTCACAAAGGAACATCCCACCAATCCTGCTCCTGGGGTTGCACCTCTCAAGTCTTCATTTCATGAACACTAACAGCTTGGCATTATATCGGTCTTGGAATTAGTACAGCCATTTCTCAAAAGTGTTTTAGGAGCCATTTTTCAACACAAGGCCAGGTTGCATGTTGTTCGCGTTACTGTGAGCAGCCTGCATGGACTAAGGATACTTCCATGGCCTTCAGCATCTTCAGACCTGTCTCTACATTGGTGACATCATTGGTCGACAATTGCAAAGGGAGCTGCCAGCAGCTGATCTTGATAATTTCCCTGCCCAAATGCATTTGGCAGAACATTCCTCAGACAACCATTCCTCACTGACAGTAGCAAAGGCTGTAAGTGTGGGAATTCCTATATACGTGGCCTCATATTTGATACTGAATAAATAGAGATTTTTTGAAAATTTTGTTTACAGTTTTTCCTCATTTGCATACCATTAACATGTCTATCAATCCTGCGATTTCCATAATTCCACAACTTTTCCATTTTGATGTTGCAATTTCAATTTTGAAGAATTTATAATTTTACAGGTTAAGGATTCTAGATTCTGTGATGGGATGTTGATCCAGAGAACTAGTCTGATTTCCAGATGTGGAGTCGGAAAGGAATTTTTCCTCTGATATGGAGCAATTAGTATCTGCCTCATGAGGTTTTTACCTTCCACAAGATCCACATTTTATTCACGTGATGGACTTGTGTCTTCTTTAACCTTAAAACTATGAAGCAACAGGAAAAACATATTGGCTATTCTATGGCTAATCTGATCACCAACCAAAGATTAAACTGATCAACAGGAAATTATTCCCTGTGCACTCTTAAAAAAAAAACATTAATCAATAAGTGTGTACACCCCTTTAGGAATGAATAAGTAGGTATTACCAAATTACCCAAGGGCTAAATAGACCCTAATTAAGGGATGCATTAAAAAGCTACTTTTATTGTTAAACTAAAAAGTGATAGTTAAATTTAAAATTACACCAGTTGGTCTGTGTTATTTTTATGATATTCAATGTCTAGGACCTGTATAGGTCATTAATTAATCTGATTACATTGCTCCATCTGTGCTATCTCCCCTATGACTGTAGTTCATAGATTAGAATTGTTAGTTTGCTAGGATATACACAGATTTTCCTAGTGCTGCCTAACAACGTAGAGCAACCCCAACAAGTTTCGCTATGACTGGCTTCCTCAGGGGGCTGAGGCTATAAGCCAGTCATGGCATCTGTTAATTAGGCCCTCTTAAAAAAGGCTCCTAAAGTTATGTCTAAGAATATTATGTCTTCCTTCAATCATCAACCATTACAATGGGGATGGGATTCATAAAGATTTATGTCTTATTCATTAAACTTGGCCAAAGGTTTGCTGGAGTAAGATTCAATAAATTCATATTAAGAAGAATGCCTCTTCATGTATTTGGTGTGTGCAGAATAAAAAACTCTACTCCAGCTCTGAACTAGAGTAGATTTCTGCTTTACTTTACAGCAATTTCTGTCTTCGCTTATAATAAATGTATTGGGCCACAGTTAATTCTAAAACTTTCATAATATACCAATCGCTTTAAAAAAAAAAGGGGGGACAGTGTTGGCGTAAAAATGGCAAAAGTCGCATCAATCCTGCAAAAAAAAAAAATTGCAACTTTTATTCACCAGGTTTATGGTGTAAAACGTTAATGAATTCTGCAATTTTGTAAGCTGCGAAATCATTGACTTTCATTCTAGGTAGTCCGTCGGGGTGGACTAGACAACCCAACACATTGTGGACGAGCACTGGCCACATGGTCACCACTGGGACCAAAGTGACTTGATTGAGTAAAAGATGGAGCTGAAATGCAATACCAGATACAGAAATGGATAAAAATGTCGATGTCCTCTTTGATAATAAGAGTAATAATACAAATTTTTGTGACTACCCTTCTACTGGTTACCTTTGAGGTGGATTACATTGTGTTGGAAGAACGCAGCCTACACCTGGAGGAACATAATTACACCAGTACACTTATTAGATAGGACTTCAAATAGCACAATTTTTTGGTCAGTATCAGATAATCTCCAGACTTCCGCCATACAGAGGTACAGAATCTCATGCTTTATCTTGAATCAAATAGGGTTGGAGGAATAGTAGTGGACGGTAAGTGTTCAAGAGCATGACAGTCGTCAACGAAGAAGACCAAGTCCTGCAGAACAGACAAAAATAATATTACCTATTCATTGCATGGTAAATTAATTTATAATTGTATAGAAAATGTGATTATTCATTATTTATGACATTTATTGAGGGCTAATTCCATTCTTATCTTTGCTCGTAATCATGATGCAATACTCAAAATACTAAAATAGAATTGAGAATATAAACATCTGGTTAGAATAAATGGGAGCCTTCTGCCCAATGTCCATATGTCCTAATAGGTTTTGAGGCTTTCTAAGGCTTCTTTCATACTAAGTTATCAACTCAATTACGCAGTTTAAAAAAAGGCATGAATGTGCAGCATATATTTATTCCCCCAAAATATAGTGTTCTGAAGCTCCACTCCTCATTTCTTTGAGGAGTTTCAGAAAAATATATGCCCTCCCTTACGCTTTCACAAATTTTGTTAATATCTCCAATGTTTCACGATTTGAATTTGAATATTCTCAAGCAGGATCATATGAAACAAACAATGACAGTCATTGTTTTCCATTGTGGGTATGGCTTCAGAAACGTATTGTGGCACCTGTTATTATTGGGCAAAGTTTTGGTTGTACTTAGATGAATGGATAATTGTACAAAACTTGGATGTACCTGGTCCTCCAAAACAGCTCTCCTGCTGGATGGGATCCTGAGTAGAGATGAGCAGACATGTGGATGTTCGGTTTCGTCGGGTTCAACCAAACTTTAGGCCAAAGTTGAATTCGGGTAGCAGTGCTATACCCGAATTTGAACTAGAACCCGAACCGCACAGAAGTCATCATGGACCTGAACTTTCCTGCTGTAAAATGGTCTCTCTCTTTTCTCGGAACTCTGAACAGTACAAAGGATTTCCGGTAGAAGTCCGTGTTCGGAGTTCAGCACCAGACACTAGATGACCAGTATGAACCCTGAATTTTACAGTTCGGGTTCGCGCATCTCTAATACTGAGTGCAGGGCCAGTCTCTCCTAAAAAGAAATGCACACCCCCAGTGAACACACCCATTTGTACTGAAGAGAATTTAACTCATTATGTGCTAATACTTTGATTGCTAATATCTTTGCAAAATTAAAAACAAACAAAAATAGTTTTCTTCCGCTCTGCATTGTCTGCATAGTTCAACCATTCTACATGAAAAATTTGGCGAAAGGTCAAGAAGAAAAGTAATAAGACATATTCTGTGTCTGGAAGTTCCATGTAGAGTATACCTATGCTTAGTGTTCACGATTGGAGATTATCGAATCCGTCAAGATTCATATTCGCAAAATTGCACGGATTTTACCTGGAAATATGATTTGCAGTAACTTAGTTTGGTGTAAAGTGGTTATCCCTTATTATGCTCTTGAGTCTCACCAGACTCCAGAACATAATAAATGTGAGATAGGGAGTTTTTCTCACGGTGCAAGCAGGGATCTCACAGAGGTTACGGCAGTTCTGACGGCTGGGAACACAGCCTCAGTGACCAGAGGCATCCTCGATGACGTCACCACCGGTCTCTGAGACTGCACTTGCAGCAGTTCATTCACCAGTGGTTCTCAGCCTGGACGGTCGCATCTTGGCACCATCCAGGTTGAAAACTTATTTTCCCCCAGACATGGATTACAGCGTGGGACAGAGCGATAGACAGGTATGGTATATTGGTTTTTTTGTTATATTACAGGAGAACGAGGGCTTCGGTGGAATAGGCGTTAGGTGAGTTTAACTGTGCTTGCTATTTTTAACCCCTTCACCCCCAAGGGTGGTTTGCACGTTCATGACCGGGCCAATTTTTACAATTCTGACCACTGTACCTTTATGAGGTCATAACTCTGGAACGCTTCCATGGATCCTGATGATTCTGACATTGTTTTCTCGTGACATATTGTACTTCATGTTAGTGGTAAAATTTCATTCAAATAACTTGCGTTTATTTGTGAGAAAAACGGAAATTTGGCGAAAATTTTGAAAATTTTGCAATTTTCCAACTTTGAATTTTTATGCCCTTAAATCACAGAGATATGGCACACAAAAAACTTGATAACTAACATTTCCCACATGTTTACTTTAGATCAGCACAATTTTGGAACCAAAATATTTTTTTGTTAGGAAGTTATAAGGGTTAAAAGTTGACCAGCGATTTCTCATTTTTACAACACCATTTTATTTTTAGGACCACATCACATTTGAAGCCACTTTGAGGGGTCTATATGATAGAAAATACCCAAAATTGACACCATTCTAAAAACTGCACCCCTTAAAGTGCTCAAAACCACATTCAAGAAGTTTATTAACCCTTTAGGTGCATCACAGGAATTTTTTTGAATATTTAAAAAAAATGAACATCTAACTTTTTTTCATAAAAAAAATACTTCAGGTTCAATTTTTTTTATTTTACCAAGGGTAACAGGAGAAATTGGACTGCAAAAGTTATTGTGCAATTTGTCCTGAGTACGAAGATACCTGATATGTGGGGGGGACCACTGTTTCGGTGCATGGCAGAGCTCAGAATGGAAGGAGCGCCGTTTTACTTTTTCAATGCAAAATTGGCTGGAATTCAGATTGGACGCCATGTCACGTTTGGAGAGTCCCTGATGTACCTAAACAGTGGAAACCCCCTACAAGTGACCCCATTTTGGAAACTAGACCCCCCAAGGAACTTATCTAGATATGTGGTGAGAACTTTGAACCCACAAGGGCTTTACAGAAGTTTATAACGTACAGCGGTACAATTAAAAAATCATATTTTTTCCACAAAAATGATCTTTTCACCCCAATTTGTATTTTCCCAAGGGTAACAGGACCCTAAAAGTTATTGTGCAATTTGTCCTGAGTACGCTGATACCCCACATGTGGGGGTAAACCACTATTTGGGCGCATGGCAGAGCTCGGAAGGGAAGCAGCGCCATTTGACGTTTTTGGCTGGAATTGAGATCGGACACCATGTCGCGTTTGGAAAACCCCTGATGTACCAAAACAGTGGAAACCCCCCACAAATGACACCATTTTGGAAACTAGACCCCCTAAGGAACTTATCTAGATGTGTGGTGAGAACTTTGAACCCCCATGGGCTTCACAGAAGTTTATAACATAAAGCCATACAATTAAAAAATCATATTTTTTCCACAAAAATGATCTTTTCACCCTCAATTCTTATTTTTCCAAGGGTAACAGGACCATAAAAGTTATTGTGCAATTTGTCCTGAGTACGCTGATACCCCACATGTGGGGGTAAACCACTATTTGGGCGCATGGCAGAGCTCGGAAGGGAAGCAGCGCCATTTGACGTTTTTGGCTGGAATTGAGATCGGACACCATGTCGCGTTTGGAAAACTCCTGATGTACCAAAACAGTGGAAACCCCCCACAAATGACACCATTTTGTAAACTAGACCCCCCAAGGAACTTATCTAGATGTGTGGTGAGCACTTTGAACCCCCCAGTGCTTCACAGAAGTTTATAACGCCCGGGCGTGAAAATAAAAAATTCGTATTTTTTCCACAAACATGATCTTTTAGTCACCATTTTTTTATTTTCCCAAGGGTACCAGGAGAAATTGGACCCCAAAAGTTGTTGTCCAATTTGTCCTGAGTATGCTGATACCCCATATGTGGGAGAAAACTACTGTATGGGCACACGTCGGGGCTCGGAAGGGAAGTAGTGACGTTTTGAATTGCAGACTTTGATGGAATGGTCTGCGGGTGTCATGTTGCCTTTGGAGAGCCCCTAATGTACCTAAACAGTGGAAACCCCCCACAAATGACCCCATTTTGAAAACTAGACCCACTAAGGAACTTATCTAGATGTGAGGTGAGCACTTTGAACCCCCAAGGGCTTCACAGAAGTTTATAATGCCAGGGCATGAAAATAAAAAAATTGTATTTTTTCCAGAAACATGATCAATTAGTCCCCAATTTTTTCATTTTCCCAAGGGTAACAGGATAAATTGGACCCCAAAAGTTGTTGTCCAATTTGGCCTGAGTACGCTGACACCCCATATGTGGGAGAAAACTACTGTATGGACACACGTCGGGGCTCGGAAGGGAAGCAGTGACGTTTTGGAATGCAGACTTTGATGGAATGGTCTGCGGGTGTCATGTGCGTTTGGAGAGCCCCTGATGTACCTAAACTATTGAAACTCCCCACAAGTGACCCCATTTTGGACACTAGACCCCCCACGGAACTTATCTAGATGTGTAGTGAGCACTTTGAACCCCCAAGTGCTTCTCAGAAGTTTATAACACTCGGACGTGAAAATAAAAAAATAATTTTTTTCCACAAAAATGATATTTTTGCCCCCAATTTTTTATTTTCCTAAGGGTAACAGGAGAAATTGAACCCCAAAAATTGTTTTGCAATTTGTCCTGAGTAGGCTGATACCCTACATGTGGGGGTAAAACACTGTTTGGGCGCATGGCAGAGCTTGGAAGGGAAGGAGCACCATTTGACTTTTTCAACTCAGAATTGGCTGGAATTGAGATCAGACGCCATGTTGCATTTGGAGAGCCCCTGATGTGCCCAAACAGTGGAATCCCCCCAATTATAACTCCAACCCTAACCCCAACACACCCCTAATCTGAGCCCTAACCCTAGCCCTAACCCTAGCCCTAACCCTAGCCCTAGCCCTAACCCTAGCCCTAACCCTAATGGGAAAATGGAGATAAATACGTTTTTTTTAATTTTATTATTTTTCCCTAACTAAGGAGGTGATATCGGGGGGTTTGATTTACTATTTATGGCGGTTTTTATGTTTGGCGGCTGTAGCACGCTAAAAGACGCTTTTTATTGTAAAAATAGTTTTTGCATCACCACATATTGAGAGCTATAATTTTTCCGTATTTTGACCCACCGAGTCATGTTAGGTCATATTTTTTGCGGGACGAGTTGACGCTTTTATTGGTACCATTTTCGGGCACATGACATTTTTTGATCGCTTTTTATTCCTATTTTTGGGACACAGAATGAACAAAAACCAGCGTTTCATGAATTTCTTTTGGGGGGGTGCGTTTACACCGTTCCGCGTGCGGTAAAATTGATAAAGCGGTTTTATTCTTCGGGTCAGTACGGTTACAGCGATACCTCATTTAGGTCGTTTTTTTATGTTTTTGTCGGTTTTATGCAATGAAAACTATTTTATATAAAAAATAATTATTTTTGCATCGCTTTATTCTGCGAGCTATAACTTTTTTATTTTTTCGCTGATGATGCTGTGTCGCAGCTCGTTTTTTGCGGGACAAGATGACATTTTCAGCGGTACCATGGATATTTATATGCGTCTTTTTGATTGCGCGTTATTACACTTTTTGTTTGGCGGTATGATAATAAATCATTATTTTTTGCTTTGTTTTTTATTTTTATTTTTTAAGGGGTTCGCTAAAGGGGTTAACTAATGGGACAGTTTTATAGGGCGGGTCATTACGGACGCGGCGATACCTAATATGTGTACTTTTATTGTTTTTTTTTATTATTTCCAAAAAATGGATTTATTGGGGGAATATTTTTTTTTTTTTCTAATTTATTTGGCGATTTTTTTTTAATTATTTTAACACTTTTTTTTATTTTTTTTTTTACTTTATTAAATAGTCCCAGGTGGGACATCACTGTCCTGTGACAGATCGCTGATCTGTCACATCACAGATCACTGTGACAGATCAGCGATCTGACACAGGCACTGCAGAAGGCTTCCTCATGCCTGCGCTTTGCAGGCACTGAGGAAGCCAGCTTCCTCAGGCCCCCGAAGGCCCCCGTCGCCATCTTGGATTCGGGGGCCTGGAGGAAAGGAGCCCCGCGCAGCAGAGCTGCACATTGCGCTGCCGTGGGGGGCTCAGGGAAGCAAGGAGGGAGCCCCCTCCCTGCCGATGCTTCCCTTTAACCCCCGGTACACCGCGATCATGTTTGATCACGGTGTGCAAGGGGTTAACGTGTCGGGGGCGGTCCGTGACCACCCCTGACACATTGTGCCGGGTGTCAGCTGTGATAATCAGCTGACACCCGGCCGCGATCAGCGGCGCTCACCACGTGGGCGCCACTGATCGCGCCGACGTACTATCCCGTCCATGGGCATAGGGGCCCAGGTCCCATGGACGGGATAGTAAGTCGGATGGCAGAAAGGGGTTAAATAAAAAAGTAAAAGTGTGTTTTGTTTAATTTCTAATAAAAGGATTTTATTCTGGCTATGTCTTTATCTACCATATAATATAGGATGAGTAATGGATAGGTGTTTTATAGACGCCTCTCCATTACTAAGCCGTGGGCTTGATGTCACCGGACAATACAAAGGTGACATCAACCCCACAAATATGAACCCTACTTGCCACCGCTACACGGCAAGTGGGAAGAGCCAGGCAAAGTGCCAGAATTGGCACATCTAATAGAAGTGCCTTTTCTGGGTGGCTGTGGGTTGCTATTTTTAGGCTGGGGGGGCAATATCTATGGCCCTTTACCAGCCTGAGAATCCTAGCCCCCCAGCTGTCTGCTTTAGCAAAGTTGGTTGTCAAAAATGGGGGGACCCCATGTCGTTTTTTTTTTTTTAGTTATTTATTTAAATAATTTAAAAATACGGCATGGGGACCCTTCTATTCTTGATAACCAGCCTTGCTGAAGCTGACAGCTAAGGGTTGGAGCCCCCAGCTATGAGCTTTGCCTAGCTGGTTATCAAAAACACAGGGGAACCCATGCCAATTTTTTTTTAAATTATTTATTTACAGCACAGGAGCTGCTAATGAATACACCCATCAGCCATTCCTGCTCTCGCTGTTATTAGCGGCAGCAGGTGCTGGATAATGGGAGCTGTAGTCCTATCCACTGACACCAGTGATCAGAGGTAAACTTTATACCAACAATCACAGCTGAATGCTCATGCTGTATTTTGACAGCGTGGGAACCGCGGCTCTCTGACCGGTGGAGATGATTTCACCTCCGATCAGAAGCAGTGTTTGCCGCTCTGTCATGCTCAAGTAAGCCGCAGCAGAAGTAAGGAGGAGGACGTCATCGCTAGAAGATGGGAGGCGCCGGACTGGACCGCGACACCCATCGGACCGGACCAGACCCCCAGGTGAGTATAATCGAACTTATCTTTCAGGTTACAATGGGGGCTTATCTGCAGCATTACAGAATGCTGAAGATAAGCCCCTGATGGTGGTGGCTGCATCTCATAGGTCAAAACTAAGGTGACAGATTACCTTTAACCTCTTAAGTCACTTGACGCCTTGGCCAAAAATTCCTTTATTTGGGAGAAAAATAAAGAAAAATGAAATTCTCCGCGATTTTTGGGGGTTTTGTTTTTTTACAGTCACTGTGCAGTAAATATGTTATATTAACGTTATTACATGGGTCAGTGTGATTAAAGCAATACAAAATGTCCATAGTTTTGGTTTTACTACTTTCACATAATAATAACTCTTAAATTAGCTTTAGGTCAGTCTTTAAAGGAAATCCATCAGCAGGTTTTTGCTATATAATCTGACAGCAGCATGATATAGGGGCAGTGTTAAATATTAATAATACGTTAATTTCGTATAAGACTCAGTTCTGTACATTGCTTTAGCTGACACGACATAGGCTATTTTTGTAAGCTTGGCTCATGGTACAGGACAACTCCATATATACCGAGATCACGTGCTTTAAGAGACGTATATAATTCATGGCTCACTGTAGAGGTGGCTCTCACTCCTTCCCTATCACCATGAAACACATTTGAGGATGTCATCTCTGCACGGCCATAGCTGAACAGCTGGTATGTAACTTTGCTATTTGAGAAGCCGAACAGAGCCAGACGCCATTTTACCATTTGCCATCCCAGAGAAAGAAGGTGACAAGCTTTTGCTATGAACTAATGGACAATCTCTCACCTATTTTTATGTTTTTCTGTAATAATCTTTTCTTTGATGGAAGAATCCAAATAAACCACTATATTTTTATCTGGTAACTAGTCCTGAGTATTTTACAAGGTTACGCATTATTTTACAGGCAGAGAGCCTGATTCCTGTGATGTGTCACTTAGTTTACTGGATGTAGCAGTTGTGACACAATCACTGTTATCTCTTTTGCAGATCTAGCAGTTCTCTGAATGCTGAGCCCTGTATAACCCTGCCCACACCAGTGATTGGCAGCTTTCTGTTTACATTATATATCAGTGGTCAGGGCGGGGCTATAGAGAGCAGGAGGACTACATGGCATGAGACACCTAGTCTTATTGTGATAATCTCCTGCTGATAAAACACTGATTTTAATGAAACAGTAAAAGACAGGCTAGTAAGTGATACATAGCTGGAATCTGGGTTTCAGCTCCTTCATCATTCTGCTGTCAGATTACATAGAAAAAAACTTGCTGGAATATTGCCTTTAAGACAAATGACTTTTTATATTCTTTTCAATTTAGGAGAAAAGTGACAATTTTTTATGATTTTGAGCATTCGTAATAAATGATACATTTTGGACTTTTATTTTAGATTTTTTAGTTATTGGATATGAAAAGAGGGGCGATTTCCTTTTTTTTCTCTGAGTAACTTTTTTTAAGCTCTTTTTTTCCTCTTTTTTTGATGATAAAAAAGTGACAACTTGAACAATAAACTGCAATCCTTAAGAATAGAATAAGCGTTTTGTAATTTTCCCAATCTCTCTGCCTGTAGCTCCCCACCTTTCTCTGACCACTTAGATGCAGATTCTTTACATTGTATAGAAAATATACATCTCATTCTCCAGTCCTTATAAATAATGAAAAAGAAATCCATCACTATTCCCACAAGGGTAAAATCAGTTTATTTAGACGAGATGTTCAAGGCTCCATTTTGGCCGTGTATGGAAGAGACGCTGCTTTAGGGACAAGACGTCAGCACCTGTTCGGGGACCAACCCTTCCTTAAGCACTGTGCTCCATGCATTATTTATGAGGATTGGAGGATGATATCCATGTTGGTAATTTTCTATAGAATATAAAGAAGCATTGAAGAGAAAAATATTGTGTGCCGCTACTTATCGTTGGATATTGGCGAATGACTGGGAGAGAGACGATCAGCGGTACCTGATCGACGAGGTGTAATATATAAGGGTCAAGGGTGTTAATCCCTTAGATACCGTTGTCAATGATGTCAGTGGCACCTAAAGGGTTAAGCAGAGGCAATCAGAGCCATCTCTGACTTAACACTAGTCAGAACAGGCCATTTTCTGTCATTAATGGTGGGAAGTGTTGGCACTAGTGATGAGCGAACATGCTCGGATAAGGTGTTATCCGAGCATGCTCGGGTGCTGACCGAGTGACTTCGGCGTGCTCGATTAACGTGTTCAAGCCCCCGCACCTGCATGTCTCACGGCTGTTTGACAGCTGCAACACATGCAGGGATTGTCTAACAAACAGGGAATCCCTATATGTGTTGTGACTGCAGACACGCAGCTGCGGGGACTCCAACATATTTTTCGAGCACACCGAAGACACAACATGCTCGGATAACACGTTATCCCAGCATGTTCGCTCATCTCTAGTTGGCACCTGTTGGCCAACACTTTCGTCCATGACTGTATATGAAGGCTCTTTTTTTTTTGCAGGGTGAGATGTACTTTAACCCCTTCCTGACATGAGACGTACTATCCCGTCCACGGTACCCGGGCCCGTATGACCGGGGACGGGATAGTACGTCTACCGCGATCAGCGGCGCCCACGTGGTGAGCGCCGCTGATCGCGGCCGGGTGTCAGCTGATTATCACAGCTGACACCCGGCACAATGTGTCAGGGGCGGTCACGGACCGCCCCCGACACGTTAACCCCTTGCACACCGCGATCAAACATGATCGCGGTGTACCGGGGGTTAAAGGGAAGCATCGGCAGGGAGGGGGCTCCCTCCGTGCTTCCCTGAGCCCCCCACGGCAGCGCAATGTGCAGCGCTGCTGCGGGGGGCTCCTTTCCTCCAGGCCCCCGGATCCAAGATGGCGACGGGGGCCTTCGGGGGCCTGGGGAAGCTGGCTTCCTCAGTGCCTGCAAAGCGCAGGCATGAGGAAGCCTTGTGCACTGCCTGTGACAGATTGCTGATCTGTCACAGTGATCTGTGATGTGACAGATCAGCGATCTGTCACAGGACAGTGATGTCCCACCTGGGACTATGTAATAAAGTAAAAAAAAAATTAAAAAAAGTGTAAAAATAAATTAAAAAAAATCGCCAAATAAATTAGTAAAAAAAAAAAAAATATTCCCCAATAAATTCATTTTTTGAAAATAATAAAAAAAACAAAACAATAAAAGTACACATATTAGGTATCGCCGCGTCCGTAACGACCTGCCCTATAAAACTGTCCCAATAGTTAACCCCTTTAGCGAACCCCTTAAAAAACAAAAATAAAAAACGAAGCAAAAAATAATGATTTATTATCATACCGCCAAACAAAAAGTGCAATAACGCGCGATCAAAAAGACGCATATAAATATCCATGGTACCGCTGAAAACGTCATCTTGTCCCGCAAAAAACAAGCCACCATACAGCATCATCAGTGAAAAAATAAAAAAGTTATAACTCGCAGAATAAAGCGATGCAAAAATAATTATTTTTTATATAAAATAGTTTTCATTGCATAAAACCGACAAAAACATAAAAAAACGACCTAAATGAGGTATCGCTGTAACCGTACTGACCCGAAGAATAAAACCGCTTTATCAATTTTACCGCACGCGGAACGGTGTAAACGCACCCCCCCCAAAAGAAATTCATGAAACGCTGGTTTTTGTTCATTCTGCGTCCCAAAAATCGGAATAAAAAGCGATCAAAAAATTTCACGTGCCCGAAAATGGTACCAATAAAAACGTCAACTCGTCCCGCAAAAAATAAGACCTCACATGACTCGGTGGGTCAAAATACGGAAAAATTATAGCTCTCAATATGTGGTGATGCAAAAACTATTTTTACAATAAAAAGCGTCTTTTAGCGTGCGACAGCCGCCAAACATAAAAACCGCCATAAATAGTAAATCAAACCCCCCATTATCACCCCCTTAGTTAGGGAAAAATAATAAAATAAAAAAAATGTATTTATTTCCATTTTTCCATTAGGGTTAGGGCTAGGGTTAGGGCTAGGGGTGTGTTGGGGTAGGGTTAGGGTAGGGTTAGGGTTAGGGCTAGGGCTAGGGTTAGGGCTAGGGTTAGGGCTAGGGTTAGGGCTAGGGCTAGGGTTAGGGCTAGGGTTAGGGCTAGGGTTAGGGGCGTGTTGGGGTTCGGGTTGGAGTTAGAATTGGGGGTTTCCACTGTTTGGGCACATCAGGGGCTCTCCAAATGCAACATGGCGTCTGATCTCAATTCCAGCCAATTCTGAGTTGAAAAAGTCAAATGGTGCTCCTTCCCTTCCAAGCTCTGCTATGCGCCCAAACAGTGTTTTACCCCCACATGTAGGGTATCAGCCTACTCAGGACAAATTGCAAAACAATTTTTGGGGTCCAATTTCTCCTGTTACCCTTAGGAAAATAAAAAATTGGGGGCAAAAATATCATTTTTGTGGAAAAAAATGATTTTTTTATTTTCACGTCCGAGCGTTATAAACTTCTGTGAAGCACTTGGGGGTTCAAAGTGCTCACCACACATCTAGAAAAGTTCCGTGGGGGGTCTAGTGTCCAAAATGGGGTCACTTGTGGGGAGTTTCAATAGTTTAGGTACATCAGGGGCTCTCCAAACGCACATGACACCCGCAGACCATTCCATCAAAGTCTGCATTCCAAAACGTCACTGCTTCCCTTCCGAGCCCCGACGTGTGTCCATACAGTAGTTTTCTCCCACATATGGGAAATCAGCGTACTCAGGACAAATTGGACAACAACTTTTGGGGTCCAATTTCTCCTGGTACCCTTGGGAAAATAAAAAAATGGTGACTAAAAGATCATGTTTGTGGAAAAAATACGAATTTTTTATTTTCACGCCCGGGCGTTATAAACTTCTGTGAAGCACTGGGGGGGTCAAAGTGCTCACCACACATCTAGATAAGTTCCTTGGGGGGTCTAGTTTACAAAATGGTGTCATTTGTGGGGGGTTTCCACTGTTTAGGTACATTAGGGGCTCTCCAAAGGCAACATGACACCCGCAGACCATTCCATCAAAGTCTGCATTCCAAAACGTCACTACTTCCCTTCCGAGCCCCGACGTGTGCCCATACAGTAGTTTTCTCCCACATATGGGGTATCAGCATACTCAGGACAAATTGGACAACAACTTTTGGGGTCCAATTTCTCCTGGTACCCTTGGGAAAATAAAAAAATGGTGACTAAAAGATCATGTTTGTGGAAAAAATATGAATTTTTTATTTTCACGCCCGGGCGTTGTAAACTTCTGTGAAGCACTGGGGGGGGTCAAAGTGCTCACCACACATCTAGATAAGTTCCTTAGGGGGTCTAGTTTCCAAAATGGTGTCATTTGTGGGGGGTTTCCACTGTTTTGGTACATCAGGGGTTTTCCAAACGCGACATGGTGTCCGATCTCAATTCCAGCCAAAAACGTCAAGTGGCGCTGCTTCCCTTCCGAGCTCTGCCATGCGCCCAAATAGTGGTTTACCCCCACATGTGGGGTATCAGCGTACTCAGGACAAATTGCACAATAACTTTTAGGGTCCTGTTACCCTTGGGAAAATAAGAATTGAGGGTGAAAAGATCATTTTTGTGGAAAAAAATATGATTTTTTAATTGTATGGCTTTATGTTATAAACTTCTGTGAAGCCCATGGGGGTTCAAAGTTCTCACCACACATCTAGATAAGTTCCTTAGGGGGTCTATTTTCCAAAATGGTGTCATTTGTGGGGGGTTTCCACTGTTTTGGTACATCAGGGGTTTTCCAAACGCGACATGGTGTCCGATCTCAATTCCAGCCAAAAACGTCAAGTGGCGCTGCTTCCCTTCCGAGCTCTGCCATGCGCCCAAATAGTGGTTTACCCCCACATGTGGGGTATCAGCGTACTCAGGACAAATTGCACAATAACTTTTAGGGTCCTGTTACCCTTGGGAAAATAAGAATTGAGGGTGAAAAGATCATTTTTGTGGAAAAAAATATGATTTTTTAATTGTATGGCTTTATGTTATAAACTTCTGTGAAGCCCATGGGGGTTCAAAGTTCTCACCACACATCTAGATAAGTTCCTTAGGGGGTCTATTTTCCAAAATGGTGTCATTTGTGGGGGGTTTCCACTGTTTTGGTACATCAGGGGTTTTCCAAACGCGACATGGTGTCCAATCTCAATTCCAGCCAAAAACGTCAAATGGCGCTGCTTCCCTTCCGAGCTCTGCCATGCGCCCAAATAGTGGTTTACCCCCACATGTGGGGTATCAGCGTACTCAGGACAAATTGCACAATAGCTTTTAGGGTCCTGTTACCCTTGGGAAAATAAAAATTGGGGTGAAAAGATCATTTTTGTGGAAAAAAAATGATTTTTTAATTGTACCGCTGTACGTTATAAACTTCTGTAAAGCCCTTGTGGGTTCAAAGTTCTCACCACATATCTAGATAAGTTCCTTGGGGGGTCTAGTTTCCAAAATGGGGTCACTTGTAGGGGGTTTCCACTGTTTAGGTACATCAGGGACTCTCCAAACGTGACATGGCGTCCAATCTGAATTCCAGCCAATTTTGCATTGAAAAAGTCAAACTGCGCTCCTTCCATTCTGAGCTCTGCCATGCGCCGAAACAGTCGTTCCCCCCCACATATCAGGTATCTGCGTACTCAGGACAAATTGCACAATAACTTTTGCAGTTCAATTTCTCCTGTTACCCTTGGTAAAATAAAAAAAATTGAACCTGAAGTATTTTTTTTATGAAAAAAAGTTAGATGTTCATTTTTTTTTAAATATTCAAAAAATTTCACGTGACGCACCTAAAGGGTTAATAAACTTCTTGAATGTGGTTTTGAGCACCTTAAGGGGTGCAGTTTTTAGAATGGTGTCACTTTTGGGTATTTTCTATCATATAGACCCCTCAAAGTGGCTTCAAATGTGATGTGGTCCTAAAAATAAAATGGTGTTGTAAAAATGAGAAATCGCTGGTCAACTTTTAACCCTTATAACTTCCTAACAAAAAAAAATTTTGGTTCCAAAATTGTGCTGATGTAAAGTAATCATGTGGGAAATGTTAGTTATCAAGTTTTTTGTGTGCTGTATCTCTGTGATTTAAGGGCATAAAAATTCAAAGTTGGAAAATTGCGAAATTTTCAAAATTTTCGCCAAATTTCCGTTTTTCTCACAAATAAACGCAAGTTATTTGAATGAAATTTTACCACTAACATGAAGTACAATATGTCACGAGAAAACAATGTCAGAATCACCGGGATCCATGGAAGCGTTCGAGAGTTATGACCTCATAAAGGTACAGTGGTCAGAATTGTAAAAATTGGCCCGGTCATGAACGTGCAAACCACCCTTGGGGGTGAAGGGGTTAAACAGCACCACTGAATTTATGATACAATATTGGCATTAGTCTAATACAAAAAAGTAATTCTGACTATTTTGGTGGAATTTCAGTTCTACGGCATTCTCTGTGCATTTTAACCCCTTAAGCCCCAAGGGTGGTTTGCACGTTAATGACCAGGCCGATTTTTACAATTCTGACCACTGTCCCTTTATGAGGTAATAACTCTGAAACGCTTCCATGGATACCGGTGATTCTGACATTGTTTTCTCGTGACATATTGTACGTCATGTTAGTTGTAAAATTTCATTCAAATAACTTGCGTTTATTTGTGAAAAAAATGGAAATTTGGTGAAAATTTTGAAAATTTCACAATTTTTCAACTTTGAATTTTTATGCCCTTAAATCACAGAGATATAGCACACAAAAAACTGAATAAGTAACATTTCCCACATGTTTACTTTACATCAGCACAATTTTGAAACCAAAATTTTTTTTTGTTAGGAAGTTATAAGGGTTAAAAGTTGACCAGCGATTTCTCATTTTTGCAACACCATTTTATTTTTACGGACCACATCACATTTGAAGCCACTTTGAGGGGTCTATATGATAGAAAATACCCAAAAGTGACACCATTCTAAAAACTGCACCCCTTAAAGTGCTCAAAACCACATTCAAGAAGTTTATTAACCCTTTAGGTGCGTCACAGGAATTTTTTGAATATTTAAAAAAAAATTAACATTTAACTTTTTTTCACAAAAATAATACTTCAGGTTCAATTTTTTTTAATTTACCAAGGGTAACAGGAGAAATTGGACTGCAAAAGTTATTGTGCAATTTGTCCTGAGTACGCCGATACCTGATATGTGTGGGGGAACCACTGTTTCGGCGCATGGCAGACCTCAGCAGGGAAAGAGCGCCATTTGACTTTTCAATGCAAAATTGGCTGGAATTCAGATCGGACGCCATGTCGTGTTTGGAGAGCCCCTGATGTACCTAAACAGCGTGACCCCCATTTTGGAAACTAGACCCCCCAAGGAAGTTGTATGTACTGTATGGGCACACGTCAGGGCTCGGAAGGGAAGTAGTGACGTTTTGGAATGCAGACTTTGATGGATTGGTCTGCGGGTGTCATGTGCGTTTGGAGAGCCCCTGATGTACCTAAACTATTGAAACTCCCCACAAGTGACCCCATTTTGGAAACTAGACCCCCCACGGAACTTATCTAGATGTGTGGTGAGCACTTTGAACCCCCAAGTGCTTCACAGAAGTTTATAACGCCTGGGCGAGAAAAAAAAAAATCATTTTTTTCCACAAAAATGATATTTTTCCCCCAATTTTTTATTTTCCTAAGGGTAACAGGAGAAATTGGACCCCAAAAGTTGTTTTCCAATTTGTCCTGAGTAGGCTGATACCCTATATGTGGGGGTAAAACACTGTTTGGGCGCATGGCAGAGCTTGGAAGGGAAGGAGCACCATTTTACTTTTTCAATGCAGAATTGGCTGGAATTGAGATCAGACGCCATGTTGCATTTGGAGAGCACCTGATGTGCCCAAACAGTGGAAACCCCCAATTATAACTCCAACCCTAACCCCAACACACCCCTAACCCTAATCTGAGCCCTAACCCTAGCCCTAACCCTAGCCCTAGCCCTAACCCTAGCCCTAACCCTAATGGGAAAATGGAAATAAATACTTTTTTAAATTTTATTATTTTTCCCTAACTAAGGGGGTGATAACGGGGGGTTTGATTTACTATTTATGGTGGTTTTTATGTTTGGCGACTGTCACACGCTAAAAGACGCTTTTTATTGTAAAAATAGTTTTTGCATCACCACATATTGAGAGCTATAATTTTTCCGTATTTTGACCCACCGAGTCATGTGAGGTCTTATTCTTTGCGGGACCAGTTGACGTTTTTATCGGTATCATTTTCGGGCATGTGACATTTTTTGATCGCTTTTTATTCCGATTTTTGGGACGCAGAATGAACAAAAACCAGCGTTTCATGAATTTCTTTTGGGGGGGGTGCGTTTACACCGTTCCGCGTGCGGTAAAATTGATAAAGCGCTTTTATTCTTCGCGTCGGTACGGTTACAGCGATACCTCATTTAGGTCGTTTTTTTATGTTTTGTCGTTTTTTTGCAATGAAAACAATTTTATATAAAAAATAATTATTTTTGCATCGCTTTATTCTGCGAGCTATAACTTTTTTATTTTTTTGCGGATGATGCTGTATGGCGGCTCGTTTTGTTGCGGGACAAGATGACGTTTTCAGCGGTACCATGGATATTTATATGTGTCTTTTTGATCGCGCGTTATTGCACTTTTTGTTCGGTGGTATGATAATAAATCATTATTTTTTGCTTCGTTTTTTATTTTTATTTTTTAAGGGGTTCGCTAAAGGGGTTAACTAATGGGACAGTTTTATAGGGCGGGTCGCTACGGACGTGGCGATACCAAATATGTTTACTTTTATTTTTTTTTTTTTATTTTCAAAAAATGAATTTATTGGGGAATATTTTTTTTTTTTTTACTAATTTATTTAGCGATTTTTTTAAAATTATTTTTACACGTTTTTTTTTTTTTTTTTTTTACTTTATTACATAGTCCCAGGTGGGACATCACTGTCCTGTGACAGATCGCTGATCTGTCACATCACAGATCACTGTGACAGATCAGCAATCTGTCACAGGCAGTTCTGCAGACCTCCTCATGCCTGCGCTTTGCAGGCAGTGAGGAAGTCAGCTCCCTACAGGCCCCCGAAGGCCCCTGTCGCCATCTTGGATCCGGGGGCCTGTAGGGAAAGAGCCCCCCGCAGCAGCGCTGCACATTGCGCTGCCGTGGGGGCTCAGGGAAGCACGGAGGGAGCCCCCTCCCTGCCGATGCTTCCCTTTAACCCCCGGTACACCGCGATCGTGTTTGATCGCGGTGTACAAGGCGTTAACGTGTCGGGGGCGGTCTATGACCGCCCCTGACACATTGTGACGGGTGTCAGCTGTGATAATCAGCTGACACCCGGCCGCGATCAGCGGCGCTCACCACGTGGGCGCCGCTGATCGCATTAGACGTACTATCCCGTCCTTGGGAATTAAGTCCCAGGGCACATGGACGGGATAGTACGTCTAATGGCAGAAAGGGGTTAAATGACAAATGAACTTTATGTGACAAGTCAGCACAACTACGGCGACTCCAAATTTCTGTAGTTTCTTTTACGGTTTACTACTTTTCTAAAAAAAAGTGTATTTTATACTCCACATCCATAACTTTTTTCTATGTCGACGAAACTGTGTGAAGGATTGTGGTTGTTGGGGCAAATTGTACTCTATGTGGTAGCATTTTGGGTACAAACAACTTTTTGTGACCAAAAAACAGCAATTCTGACATTTATAGCAATTATTTATAATGTTAGTTTTTTCCTTTTTTTTTAGTTGACAAATGGAAACAGGGCGTTATTTATTCATTTTTTTATACCTATTATATATATTTTTTTTAGATGGAGTATTTCTAATCTCTGAGTTTTATTCCCACCTATCGACCCGTTAGATCTTTGCACCACGTTCTTAGTGGCTCAACCAGTGAATATTAGAAAAATCCCCAAGTTGTAAATTCTTCAGCAAACACGCTTTGCAGTTTTGATTGTATACAAAAAACGTACATAAACAACTTAAATGCCTAAATATACAAAAAAACAACATACTCGCTTGCAGACTGTGTTCATGATAGTGTATAGATTTCTCACTCTCTTCTTTAAGGCGGTCACTCTTGGAAATCTTCCACAGTAAGGAGCGGAGATGAAAGAGCGCAGTTTTGTCATGACACAAGAATTCTGGAACACAACCATTCATTGTTGTCATTCAAGATTATATTTATCTATGATATATTTATTCAATTAATCAAAAATGTTTTGAAAATATTAACTAATGGCAGAAATCTTCTTCTTTTGGCTTCTTTGTGAGTAAAGGGGGTCTTACGGAAAATGCTAAAATCAGTCAAACTCTCTGGCATGTCCTCTAAGCCATGTTGAGGAGAAAAGTCATATGCTATGTAGAACTTCAACATGCCTGATCCATATTCAGTAGATGCAGTAGAAGCTGGCAGTAGATGTATCTGGCAGCAGCTTATTTCCTTCTCCTCAATCAGAAATGATAGTTCTTGTGCTTGGTTGAAAAAAATAGCAGGAAGACAAAAGAGCCGAGAGGTGAAGGCCACTTTCACACACTCGTAAAAAACTGACCATACTCTATTCGGAATACCCAACATGATTGCAGGGTCTGTCGTCCTGAGCAAACTGCTTCATAGTGTTAGGGCTCACTTGGGAAGGTGAATTCACTAAACCACAGGTCAGGGTGAACCTATGAACTGAAGGCTGTTGCACAGCAGGCTGGACTTGCTGGATGGTACATTGAAAAGCAAGGACTAGGAAAGTAGGCAAATGAGTGGAACAGGACCCACCAGATGACTTAGAACCAGTGGTGTAAAAAGCGCAGGAACTGAAGAAGTATAACCACCCCAGGAAAAGCAGTAGTTTTTTTGGTTTGAACCAGTCCAAAAGAAAGTTCGTAAAGCTTTCAGCAGACAAAGGGTTAAACAGCGAACAATAAATAGAAGAATGGACAGCAGAGTTGAAGACGTAAACTTGATTATGGAGAAGATATACTATTTTGCAGAAGCGATAGTAATGTGGGCAGTCTCTGGAGAGGAGTTCTTAATGCTTACAGCAGATGAAAGGTGAATCAAGAAGGAAATTGGCAAATGTATATTGTAGAAGGAAACGGGAGTTTTATGAGATGATACCAGCTGAGTAAAGGGGGGGAAAAAACTCGAAGGCAAAAGGTGAGAAACACAAGTTTTACATAATAATCAGACATACATGTATATCCAAATATATAACCGGCAAACTTGTCCACACGGCCAGGTGGGACACACCCCTAGGCCAAAACATCAAAAACCGACTAAGATAATGATCTCTAGGTAAGTAATTCTAGCATACAATAAATAACCAATAAATTCTAAAGGTAGCGTATAACACAAAAATTCATCAAGAGAAAGGGGTTTTATGCAAATGAAAATAAATTTTATTACACATAAATCATAAATGACAGACAAAATATTGGTGATCAGGTAAGAAAATGACAATAGCTAAAAGAAAGCCGGTGCAAAGAGATATAGAAAGGTTATAACGCAGCGGAAAAGGACTAAACCAATATATGTAGAATGCAGCAAAGATATTGATAAGCCAGGAAGCCAATGAATCTAATTAGTGGTATTGATCTATGGTATTGATCCAAAATCTCAATACTTACATGGATGTCCAGATACAATGTGGGCAGAGATTCTTTGCATCGTCCCTGTTTTAAAAGACATTAAAAAAGTTTTAAGAAGTTAGGTTCTGTAGTTCTCCCGACGGTCGCCCCAGAATCTTCCGGTTACTTACAGATGGTAAAATCTTCTGTAATGTTAGAAAAGATTCAGTGATTTCTTGGCTCAAAGTCACAACTCTTGAATAGCAGGTCAGGGGAGAAGAGGAGGTGAAAAGAAAGAATATATTAAAGACTAAGAAACTTAGGAAAAGCTTCATCACTGCTTGCAGTTTGTCAGCACGAGCAGCTAATGGCTCCGGCCGAGGTTTGTAAATCAATGGACTCATAGCCGAGCAGTCAACACCAATTTATATGAACAGCTGAATCAAGGGGAGGAAAAAAAGCTGCAGGCTCCCAGCCAAGGGGAGATGAAAGTGGACGTTACCAGCAATGTCAGAGAGCGATGCTTCATAACCCTTCTGAGAAGGAGATGAATGACGAAGAAAAAATGATTTTATAGGCCGGTCCATGGATACAGGAATTTCAACGGAATTACAAAAATATGTGTTTGTGCAAAATTGGAGAAGTTTGGTCAAGAGATCACCAATTGGTCAATACTAAGAGTTGAGCAAGTTGGTTCAATTTGCCTTGAATTTTATAAAAAGTTCAAATTCACTTCGTGTGAGTAAAAAGTTTGTGAAGGAGGCTAAAAAATAAAAAAAAATCCTTCACTCACCTCTCCGCCTCTCCATGATTGGCTCCCTCTGGCTCTGGCCACGTCGGATCTTCATGGCAAATGATGACCTCTTCCGCTTCTTTCTTCGTTCCTTGTACGGAGTAGTCTTTGGGCATTACATGACATGTCGTGACTCGTGACGTCACAAGGCTAGTCAGCGCTGGAGATCCCGAAAATCTGATGGGACCTGTGAAGAAGACTGAAGACCTGCTGTGAGTGTGGAAACAGACTGGAACTGGGAGGCCTTGGAAAGGAGCTGCCGGGAGGAGGTGAAGGACCGGAAAAAGTACCGTACCTAGTATATCTTTTTTTAAAAAATTTTCTCCTTTTCTAGTTCTTTTGAATGGCAGTATTCACTGAGGGCAAATTGCAAAAAAATTTATATTTGTGCAAACCTTTATTTTTTTTTAAATTTGAGATGAACGCAATTATATTGGAACTGATTCATTCACCTCTGGTTTCTGGACTTTCAGAATACTTGGTCTTCTTTGTTAGTTAAAGTGATGAATAGACAGTAAAAATGGTGTGCTCTTTTCCCACAAAAAAAATCACTCCAAAATGCCACTAAAGAGGTTTATCTAGGACTATTTTTTTTACTCTGGGTCTAAAAACGGACAGGTAGGTACAGTAGTTGCTAACTACCTGCTTGTTCTATCTGGCGTTGGCACAGAGTTATTACTGACCGCATCTGCTGGCAATTCTGCTGCTTTTCCTCTTTTGGGCTGCTCTGTCGACGGGGCGTGACTGTCGATGTCATGCTGATTGACAGCCAGCTACCTGCAATTAGGCAGTGGGGAGTCGGCTGTCAATCAGCATGATGTCAACAGAGCAGAGGGGAAAAGAAGAAGCTGGTAAGTTGACGTGACGTCAGCGGAAGCCTCTGAATCATCGGCGGGAGCAGTCTGTGACCACTCTGTGCCAACCGAGTTTGGCACTGGGCACAGAAGGCAACTAGTTCGCAATTACTTGCCTATTAGTTCTTAGACATATTGGAAAAAAGTGAAATAGTCCAGTATAACCACTTTAAGAGTCTCCCTTCTGTTTAGCTTGTTTCTATTGCCTGTTCTCAAGTTTAATCTGTCTCTAGAGGTGGAGGCACCTGGGAAGAGTCCAGGAAGTGGTGGCGGCCTGGTGGGGCTTTGTCTCTGCTCCTATGTTTGTTAAACATGCTATCTAGCTAATCTAGCAATTCATGCTGAGAAGAGATTAAAAGGAAGTCCCTACACCTATAGTTCTAGCTTAATGATGAAGAGGTACTACCTACTTAAAAAGACTGGAGGGCAAATTACAGAACAGGAGGATTTGGACATTTACTAGATATACAGCCCTGGCAAAAATTAAGAGACCACCACATCCAAACCCTGTCATGGGCAGCCCATTCTCCAGACCTGAAAATGCAATAAATATATGTATATACCAATGGCGCTCAAGCGTACACCCACAAAACACAAAGCAGCAAGTAATAAGACAACACACCACTCAAGTTGTCTCCATAAAATAATAATAATAAATAAACCTGATAGAAACTTGCGCTAATTAATCCCTGAAGAAGGAATCAGTGAATTCCGCAACGCGTAGGATTTGCCATTGCTTTCTGGCCCCATCAGCGCCCCATAGGGCTTTCTTGCCTGTCACGTGATCTATCACGTGACTGTGACGTCACGCAAGGTCCTTCAGCTTTTTTGGACCTTGCAGGCCTGCTTTTGCAAGCGGCGGTTGGTACTCTTACAGCCTGCCGATATACACCTCCAGCTGCGCGCCAGTCACCAGCCGGGACAGCGGCATGCTAGGAGGTAGCACCCTTTAGCTCCAGTAACTATATACCTGTGTCGGGGAGTATTAATGGGAAAGGACCTGGAAATCCACCCTGCATTCTGAAGACCCTTTTCCCTGCCTCGCCAGTTTTTAGCTTCAGTAAAGGTAATAGATTTCTTCATAAGATATCTTTATTTAACCAAGACACATTTAATTAGCGCAAGTTTCTATCAGGTTTATTTATCATTCTCCAGACCTGAACCCCATTCAAAACCTCTGGAATGTAATCAAGAGGATGATGGATAGTTACAAGAATGCATCAAACAAAGAAGAACTGCTTAAATTTTTAGCGCCAGAAGCAGTGTGAAAGACTGGTGGAAAGCATGCCAAGACGCATGAAAGCTGTTTTTAAAAATCTTGGTTATTCCACAAAATATTGATTTCTGAACTCTTCCTGAGTTAAAACATTAGTATTGTTGTTTCTAAATGATTATTAACTTGTTTTCTTTGCATTATTTGAAGTCTGAAAGCACTGGGTTTTCTTAATTTTCACCATTTTTCTTTGTCAGAAAAAAAAATACAAAATTTATTGCTTGGATATTCGGAAACATGTTGTCAGACATTTATAGACTAAAAGAACAATTTACATTTTACTCAAAAATATACCTATAAAGAGAAAAATTAGACAAATTGAACATTTTAAAGTGGTCTCTTAATTTTTGCCAGAGCTGTAGTATCCTACTTTGTGCATCAAAAGTAGCTTTAACGTGTTATGGGGGATGAGGGCAGCCAAACCCTGCTTTTATTTGTGGGAAATGAAAAGGTAAACTTTATGGCTATGTCCCCACGATCATGAACTAGCAGCAATTTATTTTTGCTGTGTCCAAATTCCACATGTGTACAGTGAACAATGAGGATTTACCACATCTTATGACTGGCTATGGGTGAGACTACGCAGCGGAGGCTAGCGTCTCCTTTGCAGATAATTAACATGCTGCGGCTTGTAAACCCACACTACAGGTGAGTTTACGCAGCATTAAAAAGAAGCACAGTGGGCATGACATTTCTATAAATCCCATCCACTGTGCTTCTAATGTAGAGCGCATTATTTTGGATGCAGCGCAGATGAACTGCGATGATCTCACTAAGGTCAGTTCACGGGCCTACTCTTGCTGCAGTGAGTCATTCTCCCCTGCTCTTCAGCATGAGCATTCTCCTCAAGCCACTGCTCATGCTGATGAGGAAATGTCACACAGATAGATTATGGCATGGGACACTATGGATTCTTTTAAGTTTGGACAGGCGAGGGATATTGTTGTCTTTTTTTTAAATTACTTTACAGGGGACAATGGCTTCAGGTGATTAGGTTTTAAGGTGAGTATAATGTGCCTTTTTATTTTATTCTTCATTTTATACTCGATGTAGACAGTGGGGGCTGAATACAACTCTGAGCATTGTTCCCTGCTCGCGATGGATTCTTTCAACTTCGGACAGGTGAGGGATATTGTTTTTTATTTTTATTATTTTACAGGGGACAGCTGCTTCAGGAGATTAGGTTCTAAGGTGGGTGTAATGTGCTTTTTAAATTTTTTTCTTAACTTTACACTTGACATAGACAGTGGGGGCTGTTATGAATGGGTCACCAAGGACAAAAAAAAAAACAAGCTAAGTCACAGAAAACCAGAGAGGTTGGTAACTATGCAGATTGCAGATCCCTGATCCTAACCACACAACTAGCAGCAGCCGTTGAGCGTACCTATGATGGTCCTAGACGTTTCATCACAGCCGGAGGACTAAATAAGCCTGAAGCAAGAAAAGGGGAAAACTAACTGCCCCAGAGCAGACCCCAAAGGAAAGACAGCCCCCACACATGTATTGATGGTGAAATAAGATGAAAGCACAAACACAGGCAGGAAAATAGGCTGAGCAAACGATGGGGCCCAAACTAACTAGAAAGGATAGGAAAGGAAAAACACTGTCTGCAATCTGCAAAAAACCCTACAAAAATAATGTCCAACACTTCTGATAGCAAAATTAACCCTGAAGTCACTAGACTTCTCCCACTATGTCAGCACTCTGAAATATTCTGAGACAGAGCAAAAAGAGACCAATCTAATAAGGGACAAAAAGCAAATTGGCATATACAGATAAATAAGCGTGGAAATTTAGCGCAGCCCCAGCCGGGGCAGGCTGACCACACAAAAAACTGAATAGACCAACAAATTCAAGTGTGAACATTAGCAGAAAAACTTAGCTTTAGATGACTGGAACAGAGCTGAAAACAAAGACTTGACAAGCCAGAAGGAATCACCAGCACCAGACTAGGGCGTCGGCTGTTTTAAATCCAGTCTGAGATTCCTGAGGTCCAATCGTCATCCTCATTATCAGGTGGCAGATGTCTACTGATTAAATCAGCCTCACTACCTCCAGTTACCACCAGAAAGAGCCTGGAAGGAGAACTCACAACTGGTGGACCGGAAAATGAACTCACAACAGGGGGCTGAATACAACTCTCAGCATTGTTCCCTGCTTGCGATGATCTCAGCATGAGCAGGGGACATTGATGAGAGCTGCCTCCAGCAGCCGGTGCTGGGCATCAGTGTGAACAGTACCACTGCGTCCCAGGCACCGGTACGTGTCCCACTGATGACTAACTGATGTTAGCAGTGTGTCATCAGTGTGCACGTATGCAGGATGTTTTGTGGCCCGTGCTGTTGATAAAAAATGGACATGTCAGTGTGTTTTTCCCACAGACACATGGTCCATGTAAAGGAGGAGGAGTGGAGCAACAATCCACAGGCCACAATCAACGACCTGATCAACTCTATGCAAAGATGTGTTGCACTGAGTGAGGCAAATGGTGGTCATTCTATCCCCCTGGAATGCCCCAATACTTTAAAACTGCACATTTTAGAGTGGCCTTTTATTGTGACCAGCCTAAGAGTCCTGTTTCACATAGCAATGCACCAGCGATCCCAACAACGATACGACCTGGTAGGGATCGCTGGTGCGTCGCTAGTAAGATGTCAAACAGGCAGATCTCTTCAACGACGTACCAGCGATCCTGACAACGATACGACCTGGTAAGGATCACTGGTGCGTTGTCACACAGCAGCTATTTTGAACGATTCCAGCCTGCATCCCTGAGTTCTGCGTCACCAACGAGGTCGTTCATCGGCATCAAACACAGCGATGCATGCTGGCCAGCGGGACACCAACGATGAAAAAATGGCCAAGGACATTCGAGCATAATCAGCGATATCCAACGGGGGGGGACAGTTGCCACTATGCGTCACATGTAGTGATCTCGCTATGTGAGATGGGGCCTTTAGGCACATCTGTGCAATAATCATGTGTCTAATCAGCATCTGGATATGTCACACCTATGAGGTGTATGGATTATCTCAGCAAAGGAGAAGAGCTCACTAACACAGATTAGGAGAAGAGCTCACTAACACAGATTAGGAGAAGAGCTCACTAACACAGATTAGGAGAAGAGTTCTCTAACACAGATTGAGAGAAAAGCTCACTAACACAAATTAGGAGAAGAGCTCACTAACACAGATTAGAAGAAGAGCTCACTAACACAGATTAGGAGAAGAGCTCACTAACACAGATTAGGAGAAGAGTTCTCTAACACAGATTGAGAGAAAAGCTCACTAACACAGATAAGGAGAAGAGCTCACTAACACAGATTAGAAGAAGAGCTCACTAACACAGATTAGGAGAAGAGCTCACTAACACAGATTAGGAGAAGAGCTCACTAACACAGATTAGGAGAAGAGCTCACTAACACAGATTAAGAGAAGCGCATGAAGGTCAGCACAAACTTCCAATAAATAAAATTCAAAAAATTTTAATTAACTAGCTCAGATTAGAAGTGCTCACTAACACAGATTAGGAGAAGAGCTCACTAACACAGATTAAGAGAAGAGCTCACTAACACAGATTAAGAGAAGAGCTCACTAACACAGATTAGGAGAAAAGCTCACTAACACAGATTAGGTGAAACGCTCACTAACAGAATAGAAGAGCTCACTAACACAGATTAGCAGAAGAGCTCACTAACACAGATTAGGAGAAGAGCTCACTAACATAGATTAGGAGAAGAGCTCACTAACATAGATTAGGAGAAGCGCTCACTAACACAGATTAGGAGAAGAGCTCACTAACACAGATTAGGAGAAGAGCTCACTAACACAGATTAGGAGAAGAGCTCACTAACACATATTAGGAGAAGAGCTCACTAACACATATTAGGAGAAGAGCTCACTAACAGAGATTAGGAGAAGCGCTCACTAACACAGATTAGGAGAAGAGCTCATGGGTCGCCCGCCAGGGCCGTGGGGTACTCGGTACTGGGCCGGTATCTCAGAGGGAAGTGTCACAGTAGCGGTGACCCGGTCCATGGCCCTGGGCATCCATGAAAAAGGGGTTAAGTAATGGGGATAAAGTTATTGAGATGATTCGTGACGCCACCTGTGGTTTCTGGTCAGTTTCACCAGCGCTGCAGGGTTGCTTCTCTGGGACAGATGGTGTGATGCAGCAATGATGTTGTAGCCCTCCACAGGTAGGGCTGTAGTCCCAGGGCAGAGTAGATGAGGTTGGTGTAGATGAGGAGATAGTGAGGAGAAGGAGATTGTGCAGTGTTAGGCACAGAGATGTAGCAGTGCTGAGTGGGTTGGCGCAGGAAGAAGGCAATGAGACAGATGAATGCAGTTCCAGTTCTTTTACTCACGTTCTTGGCACAGACAGGTGCCCGCTTCAATACTGCGGTCTCCAGATCAGGGGCTCAGCCAACTCCCAGGCAGAAGGAATTAACCTTTCCAGCTCTCCCTTTCGTGTGCCTGTTCTGAACGTCTCCTCACTAGCGCTTATACTGAAGTACTTGTAGTTGTGTGTTAAACCCAAGTTCCACCTTTCAGATGTTCCTTTGAACTATACTTGCATGACAAGTGACTGTAACCTGCTTCGGGGACTCCATCCGTCATGTCCCGGCTCACACATAGGTTGCCACTGTGACTTCGAGCCTTTGTTGTGGGAATAGAGTGGTCACAGCTCCTATTCTTCCGGTGTCTGCTGCTGGAACATTAGTTTCACAAACAGCCTCGGGGACTGGACCCTGGCCATGCGCTTCAAACTTGAGGAAGGGTTCTGCTCTGACCCTAGTCCTTAGTTCTCTTCTCCTTACGTTCCGTGCTAAACTTTCTTTCTTCTGGAGAATCAGGCTTTCTATTTCTCTTTCCTGTGCCAGCAGCTCCAGGTCACAGGAGTCGGCTGCAGCACTTCCTTCACTCCATCCCTCTCTGGGGATCTTCACTCACAAACTGACCTAGTCCTAATATTCTCCCCTTGTGCAGTCTAAGCTCCACCCACCTCCCAGCACTCTTCGTGTTCCAAGCAAGGAGCCACCAAAGGTGCTTTGCTACACTACTATGTTGTGTGGGATGCAGGTGTTTGAGGCTGGTCAGGTGTTACCATCTTACCTGGGGAGTGGGAAACTACACATCAGGAGGAGGTGCAGTACCTCTGTGGCGAGTGAATCCTCAGGTGCGCCACACTCACTAACACAGATTAGGAGAAGTGCTCACTAACACAGATTATGAGAAGAGCTGACTAACACAGATTAGGAGAAGAGCTGACTAACACAGATTAGGTGAAGAGCTCACTAACACAGATTAGGAGAAGAGCTCACTAACACAGATTAGGAGAAGAGCTCACTAGCACAGATTAGGAGAAGAGCTCACTAACAAAGATTAGGAGAAGAGCTCACTAACAGATTAGGAGAAGCGCTCACTAACACATATTAGGAGAAGAGCTCACTAACACAGATTAGGAGAAGAGCTCACTAACACATATTAAGAGAAGCGCTCACTAACACAGATTAGGAGAAGAGCTCACTAACACAGATTAGGAGAAGAGCTCACTAACACAGATTGGGAGAAGAGCTCACTAACACAGATTAGGAGAAGAGCTCACTAATACATATTAGGAGAAGAGCTCACTAACACAGATTAGGAGAAGAGCTCACTAACACAGATTAGGAGAAGAGCTCACTAACACATATTAGGAGAAGAGCTCACTAACACAAATTAGAAGAGTTCACTAACACAGATTAGAAGCGCTCACTAACACAGATTAGGAGAAGAGCTCACTAACACAGATTAGGAGAAGAGCTCACTAACACATATTAGGAGAAGAGCTCACTAACACAGATTAGGAGAAGAGCTCACTAACACATATTAGGAGAAGAGCTCACTAACACAGATTAGAAGAGCTCACTAACACAGAATAGCAGAAGAGCTCACTAACACATATTAGGAGAAGAGCTCACTAACACAGATTAGGAGAAGCGCTCACTAACACAGATTAGGAGAAGAGCTCACTATCACAGGTTAGGAGAAGCGTTCACTAACACAGATTAGGAGAAGAGCTCACTAACACATATTACCAGAAGAGCTCACTAACACATATTAGGAGAAGAGCTCACTAACACAGATTAGGAGAAGAGCTCACTAACACATATTAGAAGAGGTCACTAACACAGATTAGGAGAAGAGCTCATGGGTCGCCCGCCAGGGCCGTGGGGTACTCGGTACTGGGCCGGTATCTCAGAGGGAAGTGTCACAGTAGCGGTGACCCGGTCCATGGCCCTGGGCATCCATGAAAAAGGGGTTAAGTAATGGGGATAAAGTTATTGAGATGATTCGTGACGCCACCTGTGGTTTCTGGTCAGTTTCACCAGCGCTGCAGGGTTGCTTCTCTGGGACAGATGGTGTGATGCAGCAATGATGTTGTAGCCCTCCACAGGTAGGGCTGTAGTCCCAGGGCAGAGTAGATGAGGTTGGTGTAGATGAGGAGATAGTGAGGAGAAGGAGATTGTGCAGTGTTAGGCACAGAGATGTAGCAGTGCTGAGTGGGTTGGCGCAGGAAGAAGGCAATGAGACAGATGAATGCAGTTCCAGTTCTTTTACTCACGTTCTTGGCACAGACAGGTGCCCGCTTCAATACTGCAGTCTCCAGATCAGGGGCTCAGCCAACTCCCAGGCAGAAGGAATTAACCTTTCCAGCTCTCCCTTTCGTGTGCCTGTTCTGAACGTCTCCTCACTAGCGCTTATACTGAAGTACTTGTAGTTGTGTGTTAAACCCAAGTTCCACCTTTCAGATGTTCCTTTGAACTATACTTGCATGACAAGTGACTGTAACCTGCTTCGGGGACTCCATCCGTCATGTCCCGGCTCACACATAGGTTGCCACTGTGACTTCGAGCCTTTGTTGTGGGAATAGAGTGGTCACAGCTCCTATTCTTCCGGTGTCTGCTGCTGGAACATTAGTTTCACAAACAGCCTCGGGGACTGGACCCTGGCCATGCGCTTCAAACTTGAGGAAGGGTTCTGCTCTGACCCTAGTCCTTAGTTCTCTTCTCCTTACGTTCCGTGCTAAACTTTCTTTCTTCTGGAGAATCAGGCTTTCTATTTCTCTTTCCTGTGCCAGCAGCTCCAGGTCACAGGAGTCGGCTGCAGCACTTCCTTCACTCCATCCCTCTCTGGGGATCTTCACTCACAAACTGACCTAGTCCTAATATTCTCCCCTTGTGCAGTCTAAGCTCCACCCACCTCCCAGCACTCTTCGTGTTCCAAGCAAGGAGCCACCAAAGGTGCTTTGCTACACTACTATGTTGTGTGGGATGCAGGTGTTTGAGGCTGGTCAGGTGTTACCATCTTACCTGGGGAGTGGGAAACTACACATCAGGAGGAGGTGCAGTACCTCTGTGGCGAGTGAATCCTCAGGTGCGCCACACTCACTAACACAGATTAGGAGAAGTGCTCACTAACACAGATTATGAGAAGAGCTGACTAACACAGATTAGGAGAAGAGCTGACTAACACAGATTAGGTGAAGAGCTCACTAACACAGATTAGGAGAAGAGCTCACTAACACAGATTAGGAGAAGAGCTCACTAGCACAGATTAGGAGAAGAGCTCACTAACAAAGATTAGGAGAAGAGCTCACTAACAGATTAGGAGAAGCGCTCACTAACACATATTAGGAGAAGAGCTCACTAACACAGATTAGGAGAAGAGCTCACTAACACATATTAAGAGAAGCGCTCACTAACACAGATTAGGAGAAGAGCTCACTAACACAGATTAGGAGAAGAGCTCACTAACACAGATTAGGAGAAGAGCTCACTAACACAGATTAGGAGAAGAGCTCACTAACACATATTAGGAGAAGAGCTCACTAACACAGATTAGGAGAAGAGCTCACTAACACAGATTAGGAGAAGAGCTCACTAACACAGATTAGGAGAAGAGCTCACTAACACATATTAGGAGAAGAGCTCACTAACACAGATTAGGAGAAGAGCTCACTAACACAGATTAGAAGCGCTCACTAACACAGATTAGGAGAAGAGCTCACTAACACAGATTAGGAGAAGAGCTCACTAACACATATTAGGAGAAGAGCTCACTAACACAGATTAGGAGAAGAGCTCACTAACACATATTAGGAGAAGAGCTCACTAACACAGATTAGAAGAGCTCACTAACACAGAATAGCAGAAGAGCTCACTAACACATATTAGGAGAAGAGCTCACTAACACAGATTAGGAGAAGCGCTCACTAACACAGATTAGGAGAAGAGCTCACTATCACAGGTTAGGAGAAGCGTTCACTAACACAGATTAGGAGAAGAGCTCACTAACACATATTACCAGAAGAGCTCACTAACACATATTAGGAGAAGAGCTCACTAACACAGATTAGGAGAAGAGCTCACTAACACATATTAGAAGAGGTCACTAACACAGATTAGGAGAAGAGCTCACTAAAACAGATTAGAAGAGCTCACTAACACAGATTAGGAGAAGAGCTCACTAACACAGATTAGGAGAAGAGCTCACTAACACAGATTAGAAGAGCTCACTAACACAGATTAGAAGAGCTCACTAACACATATTAGGAGAAGAGCTCACTAACACAGATTAGGAGAAGAGCTCACTAACACAGAATAGCAGAAGAGCTCACTAACACATATTAGGAGTAGAGCCCACTAACACAGATTAGGAGAAGCGCTCACTAACACAGATTAGGAGAAGAGCTCACTAACACAGGTTAGGAGAAGCGTTCACTAACACAGATTAGGAGAAGAGATCACTAACACATATTACCGGAAGAGCTCACTAACACATATTAGGAGAAGAGCTCACTAACACAGATTAGGAGAAGAGCTCACTAACACATATTAGAAGAGCTCACTAACAGAGATTAGGAGAAGAGCTCACTAACAGAGATTAGAAGCGCTCACTAACACAGATTAGGAGAAGAGCTCACTAACACACATTAGAAGAGCTCACAAACACAGATTAGAAGGGCTCACTAACACAGATTAAGAGAAGAGCTCACTAGCACAGATTAGGAGAAGAACTCACTAACAGATTAGGAGCAGCACTCACTAACACAGATTAGGAGAAGCGCTCACTAACACAGATTAGGAGAAGAACTCACTAACACATATTAGGAGAAGAGCTCACTAACGCAGATTAGGAGAAGAGCTCACTAACACATATTAGGAGAAGAGCTCACTAACACAGATTAGGAGAAGAGCTCACTAACACAGATTAGGAGAAGAGCTCACTAACACAGATTAGGAGAAGCGCTCACTATCACAGATTAGAAGAGCTCAATAACACAGATTAGGAGAAGAGCTCACTAACAGAGATTAGGAGTAGCGCTCACTAACACATATTAGGAGAAGAGCTCACTAACACATATTAGGAGTAGAGCTCAGTAACACAGATTAGGAGAAGAGCTCACTAACAGAGATTAGAAACGCTCACTAACACAGATTAGGAGAAGAGCTCACTAAAGGCCCTGTTTCACATAACGATGTCCCAGCGATCCCACCAACGTTCTGATGTGGATGGGATCGCTGGGACATCGCTAGGCTGATCGCTGGTGACCTGTCACATAGACAGACTCACCAGCGATGAGGACCAGCGAGCAAGCTGGTATCCAGGGTAAATAGCGTGTAACTAAAAGCCGCACGGCTCTTAGAAATTCGCTGTTTACCTTAGATACCAGCGTGCAGCGTCGCTGATCGTTGCTCTCCCACTGCCACACGCAGCGATGCATGCTGGCCAGCAGGAGACCAACGATCAAAAAATGGCCCAGGACGATCAGCGATACCCGGCGGGGGCCGGTCGCTGATGTGTGTCACACACAGTGATGTCACTGGCGAGATCGCTGTGATGTCACAAAACCAGCGATCTCGCTGTGTGTGACAGGGCCTTAACACAGATTTAGACAAATTTGTGAACAATATTTGAGAGAAAAATGCCTGTTGTGTACATAGAAAAAGTCTTAGATCTTTAAGTTCAGCTCATGAAAAATGGGAGCAAAAACAGAATTGTTGTGTTTATATTTTTGTTCAGTGTGTAATTTTAGCATATTTCAGTTTGCAATCATAATACTTTCATAGCAAAAAGTTGTATTTCTGTATAAAACTAAGTGATAAACGACATGGGCTCCATCAATGGCTTAAAAGGATTATCCACCATATGGGACATTTTATTTTCTTAAGTAAATTCATATATTTTTGTCTAAAAATTATATTTTTGTAATTGTGTTTCATTAAAAATGTTGCATCATTATTTTTTTCATAGCCTCTTGTGTTGCACCATCTAAGACAGTCTGCGGAATGAGTTAATTGAAAATCTGTCAGTGAGTTCACTCTGAGGGTTCTATGGGAAAATTTGGAATTTTTTTATCCGTCTTTTTCTGAGCTCCACTCAGCTGATTTATGACCTCATCACAGTTGAATGTGCAGGAAATGAAAAACTTGTAAAAGGCAAACGGTGCAAAATTTATAATGAAACCAAATTCCAATACTGATTTTTAGCTCCAAATACATTTAAGTAAAAAAACAAACAAACAAGCAAACCCCCCCAAATCTTTAACCTTTAGAAGCCAGCATTTGCAAGCCCGAAATAATTTACCCATAAGACATCGTGACTCATGGATTTATAATTCCAGGTTTTTTATTTTTCAATTTTGGGTGAAAATGCCCACTGTGTTGACCCCTTGAGTGATCGAGAACAGTCCGTGCATTGGCAAGTTGTTTATTACTTATAGCAGTGTGATCTTTTCCCGGATTTTACAGACAGGACTCCAGTATGGAATTGATTCCAAATGAAAAAAAAAAAAAATAAAAAAAATAAAAATAATACACAAAACCGAAATGTGCTTCTGTCTGGCACGCATGAAAGCCTGCATTATGCGATGAGAAATTTCTCTGAGAACCATAATTTTACGTTAAACCAGTAGCCCAGAAACAGAGATGCATTCTTGTAATCTGAAAGGACATTTTGTTTGGAGAGAAATTCCTAGCATACATCTGAGGGGACACAAGGTACGGCGGCGCGCCGCTAGTTCCCGCTCAATAATGCAGTAATTATCCTGCTCCCATTCACTGGAGCTCCAAATGAGGAGGATGAAAATATATATTATTGTAATAAATAACCGCTAATGAATTCAGGTCACGACTGTTTTGGACAGCGGTTCACAAGAATCCTTCTGTTCTCCTGCCGCCGAGACAAGTCCATACATAAAATCAATCCTCCCAGTTGAAAATCTAGACGGTATAAATGGGTCTTTTTAGCATAAGCTTGTTTTTGTTTTTTTATTTTTTTCATGTCAAAAAGGTAAACTTTGTGGAGCACCACATACAGGATCCGGAGAGATTGGGGGTCAACTATAAGATCTAACTATGCAAGGTAGGATCCTACATGACTGTGGACCTGGTGTGGTGAAGAAGGGGCGGACATGTCATTGGTGCTACCGATGCAGCTGATAAGGACCCAAAAGATAAAGGGGGCTATGACCACCTCCAAATCAGGTGGAATTGTGGATTATGATGCGTTATTGGACTGCAAAGAGCCCATATATTGTTCTTGCCCGGGGGCCTCTTCTGTCTGTGTCCAGTCCTGACATCATGTGTAAGACTCTGTTCACATGATGCCATTTCAAAATCATACTATATACCCCATTGTCAACAACAGACCCCCATTGACTTATAATCATAGATAGATACATGACCTTACTTTCATATACACATGTGACTAGAGATGAGTGGATCTGGCCAAAATTTGTAGTCACCAAGTCGTGTGGTTTTCCTGGGAAAATTTGTTTCAAATCGAATTCCCTAACCTTTCCATATTCAGCTCTGAGCGAGGGTCGCCAGTCACATCTTGAGCCCCCTTGAATAGTGATATCCAGCTGGCGCCAGTCCCACATTAGTGACACCTAGAGCCCCTATAACCAGTATAATGACAGCCAAATGGCAACAATGCAGTCCGGCTAGATTCAGGGGCGGTGTTAGACAAAGTGGGGCCCTGGGCAAAAGTTTAAAGTGGGGCCCCAAATGCTCACATAGTGCACCATCACACAGTAACATTTAGGTTTTATTTACAGCGCGATAAACAATATTGAAGTCGTTCGGCTCTTGTTTCTCGGCCTCTTTACACCGGCTGACATAGAATGATGGTTCCAGAACGATCACTAATAAATCAATGTATCCCCCATACATGTAATGTTATCGAGAACACATCCGCAGCTTACACCGGCGATGTGCTGCTGAGAACAATGATTTTTGTTCCACCATAAACAATCCAATCACCTCATGAGTGAGCAGCATTTTGGTAGTTCGCTGGGCAATTGCCAACATTCTTACACCTATGAACTCTCTTCCGCGCTGCCGGTGTTTATAAATGAGTATGCTACATACACACCGTATGTGACACACACATTGCATGTTACACACATATGTATGTATTATATAATATATATTATTACATATAAGCAAAAAGACCCGATCAGCACCTCCTAATGTGAACGCGTGCATGCTGCGAAAACTGCATAATATAGACAAAGAAGAACACAGCAGCATATGTGCATGAATCTAGGCCATGTGAAAACACAGAAAAGCATCAAAAACAGTCAATTTAGATTAAACTTCTCAAAATTCCCCCCCCAATTTTTTTTTACTTACAGTAATAGATGAAGAGTGAAGGTTCTTAGTGCAAAAATTGGCCAATTCATGTAAGCCCATCAACCACGGCAAGGTGACCTCCCTCTGATGGGTCCCTGTTCTACAATATAAGCCACTTCAGGGCTACGAGCCTACAATTTTGGGCAATCATGTCACTACTGGGCTAAGCCTACAATTTATGTGCAGGTAGAGCTGATTGTGGCACCTGCAAGGCCAATGGGAGGAGTGCAAGATCAGACTGGAGGCAGCCAGCATCCAGTAATTAAATAAGCAAAAAGTCCCGATCAGCACCTCCTAATCTGAACACGTGCAAGCTGAGTCCCTGCTCTACAATATAAGCCATCAGAGGGAGGTCACCTTGCTATGGTTGATTTGCTTACATGAACTGGCCAATTTGTGCACCTAGAACCTTAACTTTTTATCTAATACTGTGAGTAAAAAAAATATTTTGAAAAAATATTTTGGAAAATTTTGAGAAGTTTAATCTAAATTGAACGTTTTTAATGTTTTTCTGTGTTTTCACAAGGCCTAGATTCATGCATATGTGCTGCTGTGTTCTTTTTTGTCTATATAGTCCAACTCACGGCGGTATACAGAGGTAAAAAAAAGACAACACCGTCCCTTTAAATCTTCAGTTGGTTTATTGTATTGTGGCATAAACCATCAGGAAGGGAAAATAAAGGAAGTCTTTCTGCCTAAAGCAGAAAACAACAAAGAAAACAAAACACTGCAACAGAGTCCATACGTATGAGGGTGCACCCCACTCTGGAGCAATACAGGTTCAGTCTTTCCTCAGATCACCAAAAACCACTGGAGAACTGGAGACTCCTCTCTCCAGCCTAGCTGAACTCCAACTGCCTGTAGAGCTCAGTTACTTAAAACCCCAGACCATGTGACTCTTTCCATCATGTGACTGACCACATGATCATGACATCACACAGGTCCTGGCAGCACTGCAGGTGTAGATATAGTGGACCTCCTCCCACCCGCTCTATGGAGGTCCACATGAAACCAGGCCATTATGCAACTTTAACTTAACCCTCACAACACGTAGTGTACTGTAGGAAAATACTCCGGTTTCATATCAGTGACACCATTAAGCACAGTGACACATATCTCCCCTCTATTACCTTACCAGGGACTTTGTCACAATATATATATATATATATATATATATATATATATATATATACAGTGGGGAAAAAAAGTATTTAGTCAGTCAGCAATAGTGCAAGTTCCACCACTTAAAAAGATGAGAGGCGTCTGTAATTTACATCATAGGTAGACCTCAACTATGGGAGACAAACTGAGAAAAAAAAATCCAGAAAATCACATTGTCTGTTTTGTTTTCATTTTATTTGCATATTATGGTGGAAAATAAGTATTTGGTCAGAAACAAGCAATCAAGATTTCTAGCTCTCACAGACCTGTAACTTCTTCTTTAAGAGTCTCCTCTTTCCTCCACTCATTACCTGTAGTAATGGCACCTGTTTAAACTTGTTATCAGTATAAAAAGACACCTGTGCACACCCTCAAACAGTCTGACTCCAAACTCCACTATGGTGAAGACCAAAGAGCTGTCAAAGGACACCAGAAACAAAATTGTAGCCCTGCACCAGGCTGGGAAGACTGAATCTGCAATAGCCAACCAGCTTGGAGTGAAGAAATCAACTGTGGGAGCAATAATTAGAAAATGGAAGACATACAAGACCACTGATAATCTCCCTCGATCTGGTGCTCCACGCAAAATCCCACCCTGTGGGGTCAGAATGATCACAAGAACGGTGAGCAAAAATCCCAGAACCACGCGGGGGGACCTAGTGAATGAACTGCAGAGAGCTGGGACCAATGTAACAAGGCCTACCATAAGTAACACACTACGCCACCATGGACTCAGATCCTGCAGTGCCTGACGTGTCCCACTGCTTAAACCTGTACATGTCCGGGCCCGTCTGAAGTTTGCTAGAGAGCATTTGGATGATCCAGAGGAGTTTTAGGAGAATGTCCTATGGTCTGATGAAACCAAACTGGACCTGTTTGGTAGAAACACAACTTGTCGTGTTTGGAGGAAAAAGAATACTGAGTTGCATCCATCAAACACCATACCTACTGTAAAGCATGGTGGTGGAAACATCATGCTTTGGGGCTGTTTCTCTGCAAAGGGGCCAGGACGACTGATCCGGGTACATGAAAGAATGAATGGGGCCATGTATCGTGAGATTTTGAGTGCAAACCTCCTTCCATCAGCAAGGGCATTGAAGATGAAACGTGGCTGGGTCTTTCAACATGACAATGATCCAAAGCACACCACCAGGGCAACGAAGGAGTGGCTTCGTAAGAAGCATTTCAAGGTCCTGGAGTGGCCTAGCCAGTCTCCAGATCTCAACCCTATAGAAAACCTTTGTAGGGAGTTGAAAGTCTGTGTTGCCAAGCGAAAAGCCAAAAACATCACTGCTCTAGAGGAGATCTGCATGGAGGAATGGGCCAACATACCAACAACAGTGTGTGGCAACCTTGTGAAGACTTACAGAAAACGTTTGACCTCTGTCATTGCCAACAAAGGATATATCACAAAGTATTGAGATGAAATTTTGTTTCTGACCAAATACTTATTTTCCACCATAATATGCAAATAAAATGAAAACAAAACAGACAATGTGATTTTCGGGATTTTTTTTTCTCAGTTTGTCTCCCATAGTTGAGGTCTACCTATGATGTAAATTACAGACGCCTCTCATCTTTTTAAGTGGTGGAACTTGCACTATTGCTGACTGACTAAATACTTTTTTTCCTCACTGTATATATAACATGCACGCATATATACACAGAACACATGCACACATATGTATTAACAGAGCACATACATACAGATACATGCATACACATTTATAGATACAGATACATGCGTGCACAGGCACATACATAAATGCACACACATACATATGTACAGTTGTGGCCAAAAGTATTGACACCCCTGCAATTCTGTCAGATAATACTCATTTTGTTCCTGAAAATGATTGCAAACACAAATTCTTTGGTATTATTATCTTCATTTAATTTGTCTTAAATGAAAAAACACAAAAGAGAATGAAGCGAAAAGCAAAACATTGATCATTTCACACAAAACTCCAAAAATGGGCCAGACAAAAGTATTAGCACCCTCAGTCTAATACTTGGTTGCACAACCTTTAGCCAAAATAACTGCGACCAACCGCTTCTGGTAACCATCAATGAGTTTCTTACAATGCTCTGCTGGAATTTTAGACCATTCTTCTTTGGCAAACTGCTCCAGGTCCCTGATATTTGAAAGGTGCCTTCTCCAAACTGCCATTTTTAGATCTCTCCACAGGTGTTCTTTGGGATTCAGGTCTGGACTCCATGCTGGCCACCTTAGAAGTCTCCAGTGCTTTCTTTCAAACCATTTTCTAGTGCTTTTTGAAGTGTGTTTTGGGTCATTGTCCTGCTGGAAGACCCATGACCTCTGAGGGAGACCCAGCTTTCTCACACTGGGCCCTACATTATGCTGCAAAATTTGTTGGTAGTCTTCAGACTTCATAATGCCATGCACACAGTCAAGCAGTCCAGCGCCAGAGGCAGCAAAGCAACCCCAAAACATCAGGGAACCTCCGCTATGTTTGACTGTAGGGACCGTGTTCTTTTCTTTGAATGCCTCTTTTTTCTCCTGTAAACTCTATGTTGATGCCTTTGCTCAAAAAGCTCTACTTTTGTCTCATCTGACCAGAGAACATTCTTCCAAAACGTTTTAGGCTTTTTCAGGTAAGTTTTGGCAAACTCTAGCCTGGCTTTTTTATGTCTCGGGGTAAGAAGTGTGGTCTTCCTGGGTCTCCTACCATACAGTCCCTTTTCATTCAGACGCCGACGGATAGTACGGGTTGACACTGTTGTACCCTCAGACTGCAGGGCAGCTTGAACTTTTTTGGATGTTAGTCGAGGTTCTTTATCCAACATCCGCACAATCTTGCGTTGAAATCTCTTGTCAATTTTTCTTTTCCGTCCACATCTAGGGAGGTTAGCCACAGTGCCATGGGCTTTAAGCTTCTTAATGACACTGCGCACGGTAGACACAGGAACATTCAGGTCTTTGGAGATGGACTTGTAGCCTTGAGATTGCTCATGCTTCCTCACAATTTGGTTTCTCAAGTCCTCAGACAGTTCTTTGGTCTTCTTTCTTTTCTCCATGCTCAATGTGGTACACACAAGGGCACAGGACAGAGGTTGAGTCAACTTTAATCCATGTCAACTGGCTGCAAGTGTGATTTAGTTATTGCCAACACCTGTTAGGTGCCACAGGTAAGTTACAGGTGCTGTTAATTACACAAATTAGAGAAGCATCACATGATTTTTTGAACAGTGCCAATACTTTTGTCCTCCCTATTTTTTTATGTTTGGTGTGGAATTATATCCAATTTGGCTTAAGGACAATTCTTTTTGTGTTTTTTCATTTAAGACAAATTAAATGAAGATAATAATAGCAAAGAATTTGTGTTTGCAATCATTTTCAGGAAGAAACTGAGTATTATCTGACAGAATTGCAGGGGTGTCAATACTTTTGGCCACAACTGTATGAATACACATACGTACAGAGACATGCATACATAGGAACATATATATGGGACTGTCCACCATATCCAGGACAGTTGAGACTAGAAATGAGCTGATTGATTCACGAGACTTCAGTCCAGCATCTAGATCAGTGGTACCGGGCGACTGGATGGGAGGCCGTAAATCTCTTACTTTCCAGTGTACCTAACACGACTTTTGTTTAGCCAGAGCAACGTCATCTGTGCGTCCTCCCTCATCTCTAGTTGGGACCTGTAGATTTTATTTTTTGTTTCTTCATTCACAGTCGGAGTCGCCAGAACTTTCTCATCTTTATGTAGCTTCACTATACGACATCTGGTGTCTGTAAGGCAGTGTTCAAATGTTAATTTTGCTGTTCTGCTCTGACAATGGCACCTCCGTTCTTGTAATCCTCTAAATTCCCATTTCTATCTCCAAAAACAGCTCTGCAAGAAGATATTTGGCTCCTGTAACATGTTTCAACCAAAGGCTTTGGCAGAAGTTTTTTTGGTTTGTGTCATAAAAAAAATTCAGTTTGCATCAATTTTCTCCTCTACTGATTGTGAAATGATTTCCATTACAGTCTGTTCCATTGAGGCCAGTTGCATAAATGTGAGCGTCCAGACAGAACTCATGTTTCAGATTCCTCAGCAAAGCCAGAGCACAGCTCCATCACACCGTCTGATAATGATGCCCGCTGTCCTGCTGTGCCATTTCTCTGTCTTCTGTGGAGTTTTCATTTGCAAGGTTTATTTTAGCAGTGTGATTTAATTTTTATTCTCTTTTCATCACAGGGTTGAATATCTATATATGGCTGAGGACAAGTGTACATTTTTAAGGATGATAGGTTGTGCATGTAATGAATGGATAGATCAAATGTGTTCTAACTTGTACAGAGTTGCCCTGAATGAGGTGGCCTCCATCTATGATCACCAGCTCCCAAAGATTGTTTTGAATGCTTTCTTAAACATAAAGTTTGTCTGCAGAAAGCATGTGAGAATGTCTGAGGTTTGTTTTATTATATAGGGTCATTAAGTGCATCTGTTTTTCATGAATTATACAAAGTCATCAGATGCAAATTCATCTGTTATCAGTGGGATCTTGAGAACATGATAACTGAGCTGTGCTACAACATAGCTATCAGATCAACGAGAGTGTTTTACTAGATAGGGTCATTAGGTGCATCTGCACATTGTCGACAAACAGCATTAGCACTACTTCAGGATGGATCCATTAGCAATAAAGGGTAAAGTGAGCACTGTAGATTTATCATTTATAGTTATTTTCTGTTTATCAAGATGGAAGTGTAGGTAGAAAACACCAGGAATCGAGTAAGTCAGTTGTAGTGTCGGTGTCTCTGCCTGCTGCTCCTCTTCCCCAGCAGAGACACCGACTTACTCACCACCGTGACCCCTGACTTACTCACTTCCTGCTCTGGCTGTTGATGCCCGGGATGCACACACTGCGTGCAGTTCCCCAGGCACTATACTTAGGGTGCGTGTGCGGTCCCGTCCTCTTAAAAGGACAGTGTGCACCTTCCTAAGGTGACCCCAGTCAATGGCTGGTAGACACTCATTACTTAAGACACCTCCACCTGAAGAGTGGTGCCTCTGCAACATTGTAACTTTGTCCCTAAACACTCTTGTTATTTCTCAGGTCCCAGTGTTTGTATTCATGTATACCTGCCTGTCTATCAGCTATGCCCACCTGCATGTCCACTAGCTATCTCTTCCTGCCTGTCTAGCAGCCATGCCCACCTGCCTGTCTCTCAGCCATGCCTGCCTGTCTGTCAGTTGGCCCAGCCTGCACCTGCCTGTGTTCATCAACATCTATACATCGTCCGGTCCAGCCTGCATCTACCAGTGCTAATCAATACATCAGCCGGTCCTGCCTACACCTGTCAGTGCTCATCTGTACATCAGCCTCTTCAGTCACACCTGCTAGGCTCATCTGCACATCAGCCGGTCCAGCCGCACCTGCCAGTGCACATCTGTACATCAGCGGGTCAAGTCTGAATTTGTGGTTCCCGTATTCTTACAGTGCCTGCCTACATCTACTGTACCTTCTTTTGGGCTGTCCAAGCTATTTGTCCTTAGGGGGTCACCTACCATCTACCCGAGGTCAGTCCTGGTGTAGCACCTGATCCACCTCCTTTGTTGCTACTCAGATCACGGTATCATAAGTCGCTGTGTATCCGAGGTTGGATTAGGTGAAGTTCCTAGATACTCCCCTCCAGGCTTCCTTGGGTCCCGGCACACTAGTTCCATCACAAAGCCCGTCATATCAGTGTTACCTAACTCCAGTCCTCAAGAGCCACCAACAGATCAGGATTTCTCTAGTATTGCAGACGTGAAGTAATTGTCATCTGGGCAATACTAAGGAAATACTGAAAACATGATCTGTCCCACGCATAGTATGATATACCCCACAAACAGTATGATGACCCCTCATGCACTAATTTGATCTATCACAGTAAGTACTGAGGCTCTATGCTGCAGGTGCAATCTTGTGATGTCATTGCACCTGCTGCACTGAGACTCAGTCACACAGACAGAATGGTGGAAGAGGGAGCCAATGGCTTAATCTTCCACTACTATATCCAATCTTATCTGCATCCTGAGGATGCAGATACTGGTGAAATCTAGAGGCCGGGCAGTGGATGGCCTCCTCTATGGAAAAAACACATCTGGAGATGTGTAGGAACATTTAGAGTAATCTTTAATTGGAGAAAAGTGTACAATACCCTTGTTAGAGTGGGAGCTATCAAGATTCCTGGGGTTTAATATCTCACAGTATGTAACAGAGCATTTACTTCTCCAAATGCCCCCTGTTACCTAAAAGAACTATAAGATTACCTCTGGTGAACCTTGCAATTGTCGCAATCTCTGAGCAAAAGTTGATAGAACCACAGAATGTTAGAGTTGGATGGGATCTCCAGAGTCATCGTGTCCAACCCTTTACTCATTGCAAGATTCACTGAACCATCTCAGACAGATGTCTGCACAGCCTCTGATTGAAAACTTCCATTGTAGGAGAGCTCACCACCTCTCGTGGCAGCCTTTTGTTCTTACTGATCACCCTCACTGTCAAAAAAGTGTTTTCTACTATCTAATCTGTATCTTCCATTGTTTCTCCTTTTTCCATGTGTAAATGAGAATAAGGATGATCCCTCTACACTGTGACAGCCCTTCAGATATTTGTAGACAGCTAGTATATAGTGATGAGCGAGTATGCTTGTTGCTCGGGTTTTCCTGAGCATCCTCGGGTGATCTGATCTCTGAGTATTTGGAAGTGCTCGGAGATTTAGTTTCTGCTGCCACAGCTGCATGATTTGCAGCTACTTGACAGCCTGAATACATGTGGGAATTCCCTAACAAACAGGAAATCCCCACATGTATTCAGGCTGTCAAGTAGCCGCAAATCATGCAGCTGCAGCAACAGAAACTAAATCTCCGAGCACTTCCAAATACTCGGAGACCACCTGAGCATGCTCCAGAAAACCTGAGCAACGAGCATACTCGCTCATGCCTACTAGTAAGTCTCCTCTTAGCTTTTTTTGCAAGCTAAACATTCCCAGATCCTTTAACTGTTCCTCACAGGACATACTTTGCGGTCCGTTCACCAACCTGGTAGCTTTCTCTGAACTTGCTCCTGTTTTTCAATGTCTGTTTTAAAATGTGGTGCCCAGAACTGGACACAGTATAACAAATGATCTCTGACCAAAGAGGAGTAGAGGGGGATAATTACTTCACTTGATCTAGACTCTATGCTAGACTCTCTTAGTACATCCTAGAACTGTGTTTGCCTTTTCTGCTGCTGCATCACACTGTTGACTCTTGTGCAGTCTGTGATCTATCAGTATATCCAATTAATTTCACACGTGGTGTTGCTTAGTTCTTTTCCTCCCATTCTGTAGATGTAATTTTGTTTTTTCTTGCCCAGATGTTGAATCTTGCACGTCTCTCTGTTAAATACCACCAGGGCCGGCGTTAGGGGCAGGCAGACCAGGCAGCTGCCTAGGGCCCCCGCTCCCCCAGGGGTCCCCAGCTAGCGGCACATCACGCAGCCACTATGGGGCCCCTGTGAGGCATGGGGGGCCTGCCTGCCCCTAGCGCCGACTCCCCCTGCAGCCGCATTGAACTGTACCAGCGTCATAGATGCCGGTACAGTTCACAGCAATGATGGAGGAGAGAGCGTCAGCTGACGCTCCCTCTCCCATCATTCCCCGCTCTGCCTCTGACACAGCGGGTGCACGATGATGTCATTGCGCTCTCACTGTGTACCAGGCAGAGCAGGAGACAGGAGCAGCCAGCAGCGCGGGCATGAGGAGAAGGTGAGGAGAGTTTTTTTTTCTTTAATATATCAGTCTGAGTACTTCACTGTGGGGCCATTCTGGGGGGGCTGCTATATATTGTGCTGGGCTATATACCATGTGGTGTGCTGAGCTATATATCCATGCTGGGCAATATACCATGTGGTGTGCTGGGCTATATACCATGTGGTGTCCTGAGCTTTATATCCGTGCTAAGCTATATACCATGTGGTGTGCTGGGCTATATATCCATGCTGGGCTATATACCATGTGGTGTGCTGGGCTATATATCCATGCTGGGCTATATACCATGTGGTGTGCTGGGCTATATATCCATGCTGGGCTATATACCATGTGGTGTGCTGGGCTATATACCATGTGGTGTGCTGGGCTATATAGCCATGCTGGGCTATACTGTATACCATGTGGTGTGCTGGGCTTTATACTATGCTGGACTATATACCATGTGGTGTTCTGGGCTATACTGTATATCCATGCTGGGCTATACTGTATACCATGTGGTGTGCTGGGCTATATATCCATGCTGGGCTATATACCATGTGGTGTGCTGAGCTATAAACCATCCTGGGCTATATACCATGTGGTGCTGGGTTATATACCATGTGGTGCTGTGCTATATACCATGGTGGTGCTGTGCTATATACTGTGTGGTGCTGTACTATATACCGTGTGGTGCTGTGCTATATACCGTGTGGGGCTGGGCTATATACCGTGTGGGGCTGGGCTATATACCGTGTGGGGTTGGGCTATATACCATGTGGTGCTGTTCTATATACAATGTGGTGCTGGGTTATATACTATGCGGCTGTGTTATATACCAAGGGGGGTACATTTTATATTATATTCTACTAGATTATGGCCCGATGCTATCGCATCGGGAGGATGCGATAGCATCACACCTCTTGCCATGTTAACCCTCAACACACACACTCCTCAACACACACTCCTCTCACCTTTCACCATCTCCACTCACTCTTTCACTCCACCTACGACCCCTTCTCTCACTCCGTCTCTCATACTCACGCCGTCATCACCGCTGCTCCACGATCCCCGACATCTTCTTCCGCCGGCGCCATCCTGGATCCAGACGTTGTCCACGCCGGCGACATGTTCTTGCGGCGACGCCATCTTGAGTATCGTGAAATCCCGCGATAGTCAAGATAGCGTCGCCGGAAGAACATGTCGCCGGCATGGACGACGTCGGGATCCAAAATGGCGTCGGCGAAATCTCGCGAGTTTTCGCCGACGCCATTTTGGATCCCGACGTCGTCCTCTCCGGCGACATGTTCTTGCGGCAACGCCATCTTGACTATCGCGGGATTTCACCGATCCAAAATGGCATCGCCGCAAGAACATGTCGCCGGCGTGGACGACATCGGGATCCAAAATGGCGTCGGCGTAATCTCGCGAGATTTCGCCGACGCCATCTTTTTGGATCCCAAGTCGTCCACGCCAGCGACATGTTCTTGCGGCAACGCCATCTTGAATCTCGCGGGATTTCACGAAATCCAAGATGGCGTCGCCGCAAGAACATGTCGGCGGCCTGGAGAACATCTGGATCCAGGATCGCGGCGGCGGAGGAAGATGTCGGGGCAGCGACTATGACGGTGTGAGTATGAGAAACAGAGTGAGAGAAAGGAACGTATGTGGAGTGAAAGAGTGAGTGGACGTGAGTGGAGGTGAAAGGTGAGAGGAGTGTGTGTTGAGGCGGTGTGGTGTGTTGAGGGTTAACATGTGCGTGTGTGTGGTGACGTCACCGGTTACAACTGGACGGAAGTTGTTACAACCGGAAGCTGCTTAGGGCATTTATTATTATAGATGATGAGGAAGAAGCCGTCTGTTGTTGGCGGTGATGGCGTGTAGAGGCTTCTTCAGCCAATGTAATAGATTTAGAGTTAGGGGATTCGTGTGTGAGACGACGGCGTTTATAAGCCTTAATCTTGTCAAGTCGATGCTGTTTTTCCTCAGGAGTCTCATTAGCACGGCGTTGTTTTTGTCGTAGTGCTAAAGCTGCTTTCCTTTCACTGGCATTGGCATACTGTGCATCGGTATTGAATGGTGGTATTGATAGGGCAGAAACAGATTGCTGATTAGTTATGTCAGTGAACGGCATATGGGATGAAGTGTAGCAGTAAATTGTTCCACATGCTGATGTGGAAGCATCCTGTTGTGAGTCTAATAATAATGATGAGGAAGAGGCCGTCTGTTGTCGGCAGTGACGGCGTGCAGAGGCTTCTTCAGCCAATCTTATGGATTTGGAGTTAGGGGATTCGTGTGTGAGGCGACGGCGTTTATAAGCCTTAATCTTCTCAAGGCGATGGTGTTTTTCCTCAGGAGTCTCATTAGCACGGCGTTGTTTTTGTCATAGTGCTAAAGCTGCTTTCCTTTCACTGGCATTGGCATACTTTTTGTTATGACTCATGTTGGCACAGGTAAAGGAGTCTATTTGGCAGTTATCTGGCAGTGAAGAAGGCGTCCTGGAGTATTGTAGAGTAAACAGATACTAATTGACCCTGTAATTGCCCAGCAGTAGTTATGAAGTGGTAGTGGCAAATTGGCCCTGTAGTTAGACACCGGCAGAGGAGCAAGGCAGCAGTAGTTATGGCGGTAGAGGCAAATTGGCCCTGTAATTAGACACCGGCAGAGGAGCAAGGCAGCAGTAGTTATGGCGGTAGAGGCAAATTGGCCCTGTAATTAGACACCGGCAGAGGAGCAAGGCAGCAGTAGTTATGGCGATAGAGGCAAATTGGCCCTGTAATTAGACACAGGCAGTGAACAGTCAGAGGAGCAAGGCAGCAGTACTTATGGCGGTAGAGGCAAATTGGCCCTGTAATTAGACACCGGCAGAGGAGCAAGGCAGCAGTAGTTATGGCGGTATAGGCAAATTGGCCCTGTAATTAGACACCAGCAGAGGAGCAATGCAGCAGTAGTTATGGCGGTAGAGGTAAATTGATCCTGTAATTAGACACCGGCAGAGGAGCAAGGCAGCAGTAGTTATGGCGGTAGAGGCAAATTGATCCTGTAATTAGACACCAGCAGAGGAGCAAGGCAGCAGTAGTTATGGCGGTAGAGGCAAATTGGCCCTGTAATTAGACACCAGCAGAGGAGCAAGGCAGCAGTAGTTATGGCGGTAGAGGCAAATTGATCCTGTAATTAGACACCGGCAGAGGAGCAAGGCAGCAGTAGTTATGGCGGTAGAGGCAAATTAGCCCTGTAATTAGACACCGGCAGAGGAGCAAGGCAGCAGTAGTTATGGCGGTAGAGGCAAATTGGCCCTGTAATTAGACACCAGCAGAGGAGCAATGCAGCAGTAGTTATGGCGGTAGAGGCAAATTGATCCTGTAATTAGACACCGGCAGAGGAGCAAGGCAGCAGTAGTTATGGCGGTAGAGGCAAATTAGCCCTGTAATTAGACACCGGCAGAGGAGCAAGGCAGCAGTAGTTATGGCGGTATAGGCAAATTGGCCCTGTAATTAGACACCAGCAGAGGAGCAATGCAGCAGTAGTTATGGCGGTAGAGGCAAATTGATCCTGTAATTAGACACCGGCAGAGGAGCAAGGCAGCAGTAGTTATGGCGGTAGAGGCAAATTGATCCTGTAATTAGACACCAGCAGAGGAGCAAGGCAGCAGTAGTTATGGCGGTATTGGCAAATTGGCCCTGTAATTAGACACCAGCAGAGGAGCAATGCAGCAGTAGTTATGGCGGTAGAGGCAAATTGATCCTGTAATTAGACACCGGCAGAGGAGCAAGGCAGCAGTAGTTATGGCGGTAGAGGCAAATTAGCCCTGTAATTAGACACCGGCAGAGGAGCAAGGCAGCAGTAGTTATGGCGGTAGAGGCAAATTGATCCTGTAATTAGACACCGGCAGAGGAGCAATGCAGCAGTAGTTATGGCGGTAGAGGCAAATTAGCCCTGTAATTAGACACCGGCAGAGGAGCAAGGCAGCAGTAGTTATGGCGGTATAGGCAAATTGGCCCTGTAATTAGACACCGGCAGAGGAGCAATGCAGCAGTAGTTATGGCGGTAGAGGCAAATTAGCCCTGTAATTAGACACCGGCAGAGGAGCAAGGCAGCAGTAGTTATGGCGGTATAGGCAAATTAGCCCTGTAATTAGACACCGGCAGAGGAGCAATGCAGCAGTAGTTATGGCGGTATAGGCAAATTGGCCCTGTAATTAGACACCGGCAGAGGAGCAAGGCAACAGTAGTTATGGCGGTATAGGCAAATTAGCCCTGTAATTAGACACCGGCAGAGGAGCAAGGCAGCAGTAGTTATGGCGGTAGAGGCAAATTAGCCCTGTAATTAGACACCGGCAGAGGAGCAAGGCAGCAGTAGTTATGGCGGTAGAGGCAAATTAGCCCTGTAATTAGACACCGGCAGAGGAGCAAGGCAGCAGTAGTTATGGCGGTAGAGGCAAATTAGCCCTGTAATTAGACACCGGCAGAGGAGCAAGGCAGCAGTAGTTATGGCGGTAGAGGCAAATTGGCCCTGTAATTAGACACCAGCAGAGGAGCAATGCAGCAGTAGTTATGGCGGTAGAGGCAAATTGATCCTGTAATTAGACACCGGCAGAGGAGCAAGGCAGCAGTAGTTATGGCGGTAGAGGCAAATTAGCCCTGTAATTAGACACCGGCAGAGGAGCAAGGCAGCAGAAGTTATGGCGGTATAGGCAAATTGGCCCTGTAATTAGACACCAGCAGAGGAGCAATGCAGCAGTAGTTATGGCGGTAGAGGCAAATTGATCCTGTAATTAGACACCGGCAGAGGAGCAAGGCAGCAGTAGTTATGGCGGTATTAGCAAATTGGCCCTGTAATTAGACACCAGCAGAGGAGCAATGCAGCAGTAGTTATGGCGGTAGAGGCAAATTGATCCTGTAATTAGACACCGGCAGAGGAGCAAGGCAGCAGTAGTTATGGCGGTAGAGGCAAATTAGCCCTGTAATTAGACACCGGCAGAGGAGCAAGGCAGCAGTAGTTATGGCGGTATAGGCAAATTGGCCCTGTAATTAGACACCGGCAGAGGAGCAATGCAGCAGTAGTTATGGCGGTAGAGGCAAATTAGCCCTGTAATTAGACACCGGCAGAGGAGCAAGGCAGCAGTAGTTATGGCGGTAGAGGCAAATTAGCCCTGTAATTAGACACCGGCAGAGGAGCAATGCAGCAGTAGTTATGGCGGTATAGGCAAATTGGCCCTGTAATTAGACACCGGCAGAGGAGCAAGGCAGCAGTAGTTATGGCGGTATAGGCAAATTAGCCCTGTAATTAGACACCGGCAGAGGAGCAAGGCAGCAGTAGTTATGGCGGTAGAGGCAAATTAGCCCTGTAATTAGACACCGGCAGAGGAGCAAGGCAGCAGTAGTTATGGCGGTAGAGGCAAATTAGCCCTGTAATTAGACACCGGCAGAGTAGCAAGGTAGCAATAGTTATGGCAGTATAGGCAAATTGGCCCTGTAATTAGACACCGGCAGTAAACAGGCATAGGACCAAGGCAGCAGTAGTTATGGTGGTACAAGCAATGCCAAGCGTCCGCACAGCAAGTCGGCGTGAGGTAAATGACGCAATTTCACGAATGCAAGATGGCGTCGGCGAAATCTCGCGAGATTTCGCCGACGTCGTTAAGGCTGTGTGCACACGCTGCGGATTAGGTGCGGATTCATCCGCGGGGATTTTGTAAAATCCGCAGGTGAAACCGCAGGTCAAAAGACCTGCGGTTTTACCTGCGGATTGCTCTGCGGTTTTGCCCTGCGGTTTTTCATCTCCTCAATAGAGGAGATGGCAAACCGCAGGAGAATCCGCAGAAAGAATTGACATGTCAATTCTTTCTGCGGATTGAAAACCGCAGATAATCCGCGCGGAAAATTCCGCACCGTCTGCACTGCGGTTTTTGATTCCCATAGGGAATCATGGTACTGTACACCGCAGCAAAAACTGCTGCGGGTCCGCAGCGGCCAAAACCGCTGCGGAACCGCAGCAAAATCCGCAGCGTGTGCACACAGCCTCACACCTCTTGCCATGTTAACCCTCAACACACCACACCGCCTCAACACACACTCCTCTCACCTTTCACCTCCACTCATGTCCACTCACTCTTTCACTCCACATACGTTCCTTTCTCTCACTCCGTTTCTCATACTCACACCGTCATCGTCGCTGCCCCGACATCTTCCTCCGCCGCCTCGATCCAGGATCCAGACGTTCTCCAGGCCGCCGACATGTTCTTGTGGGACGCCATCTTGGATTTCGTGAAGTCCCGCGATATTCAAGATGGCGTCGCCGCAACAACATGTCGCTGGCATGGGCGACATCGGGATCCAAAATGGCGTCTGCGTAATCTCGCGAGATTTCGCCGACGCCATCTTTTTGGATCCCGATGTCGGCGGCCTGGAGAACGTCTGGATCCTGGATCGCGGCGGCGGAGGAAGATGTCTGCTATTGTTCACATTTGATCTGGGTTTGTCTATTTCAGTTTTGTGTGATCAGCCAGCTCCGGATGGGGCTGTGCTGAACTTCTATCCTTATGTTCCTGCTTGTGCCAGTTTGTTTTTGTCCCTTATTAGATTGGCCACTTTTTGCTCTGCTTTCAGAATATACCAGAGTGCTGATATAGTGGGCGAAGTCTAGTGACTTCAGTATTTTTCTATCAGACGTGTTGGGCATTTTTTGCAGGGTTTTTTGCGTGATTGCAGACAGAGTCTTTCATTTCCTGTCCTGTCTAGTTAGTGTGGGCCCCATTGTTTGCTCAGTCTATTTTCCCACCTGCGTTTGTGTTTTCATCTTGTCTCACCGACAATATTTGTTTGGGGGCTATCTATTCCTTTGGGGTCTGCTCTGGGGCAGTTTGGATTTCCCCTTTCTTGCTTTAGGCTTATTTAGTTCGGCTGTGTCGAGGCTTCTAGGATCATCGTAGGTACGCTCCACGGCTACTGCTAGTTGTGTGTATAGGATCAGGGGTTTGCAATCTGCTTAGTTACCAACCTCTCTGGTTTTCTGTGGCTTAGCTTGGTTTAGCTTTCCTACTTGGTGACCCAATCATAACAGGCTACATTATACTCTATGAGGGGGTTGCTATATATTCTATGGAGGGGCTGCATTATATTTTATGGGGGGGTTACATTATATTCTGTGGAGTGGCTGCATTCTACTCTGTGGGGTAGCTGTATTATACTCTAAGGGGTGGCTGCATTATACTATAAGAGGGGGCTGCATTATTTTCTATGGGGGTTACATTATATTGTATGGCGGGGTTGCATTCTACTCTATGGGGTGGTATACGGTATCGAGGACTATGGAGAATACATTATATGAAGAACTATGGGGTGCATTATACTATGGGAAGTGAATGGTACTACATGGATGACTATGGTGGTGCATTATACTATATGGAGCACTATGAGGAGTGTTATACTATATGGAGGGCTATGAGGAGTATATTCTACTATATGGAGGACTATGGGGAGTGTATTATACTATATGGAGGACTATGCAGCACATTATATTATATGGAGGACTATAGGGAGTGTATTATACAATATGGAGGACTATGGGGGACATTATATTATATGGAGGACTATGGGGTGTAAACTGTAGATGTGCTGCTGATAACATGATACTGTATGGTGATCTGTTAGTGATCCATTAGTGATTGTTCTGTTCCCATCATTCTTTCTCAGACAGTGGAAAGAGGCCGGGAAACAAGTGTTAAATGATTTCAATATTGTCGATCACTCTCGTTCAGCGGCCTGAACTCAGCGCATGTAACTACAACCGAAATGCTTCTGTGTGATGTGCAATATGTTAACATTTTGGGCCCAATTTTAAACTTTGCCTAGGGCCCCACTTTGCCTAAAACCGGCCCTGAATACCACTCTATTATCTAGATCCTTCCGAATCCTTTCTCTGTCTTCTCTAGTGTTAGCTATCCCTCCTAGCTTTGCATCATCTGCAAATTTGATTAGTTTACCTTCAGTTCCCCTATCTAGATCATTTATACAAATGTTGAACAACACTGGAGCCAGGACAGAGTTGTGTGGTACACCACTTGAAACACTCTAATTAGATGTGCAACCATACATGTTCATTTTTCAATAAGGAAAGTATAAGATACTTTACAGAATGCTTTTTTGAAGTCAAGATATACTACATGTATATAGATGTACCCATTTGTCCTGGTTGAGAAGGGATTCCTAGCCTAGGACGTATCTGTACGTTCTGGCGATCGCCGCTGTGAGCTTAGCTTACATGACAACTGGGACACAGCTCTCTCACAGCAGGAGCAGTGTACAGCACGGTGGCTCAGTGGATAGCACTGCAGCGCTGGAGTCCTGGGTTCAAATCCCACCAAGGACAACATCTGCAAGGAGTTTGTATGTTCTCCCCGTGTTTGCGTGGGTTTCCTCCGGTTTCCTCCCACACTCCAAAGACATACTGACAGGGAATTTAGATTGTGAGCCCCATTGGACAGCGATGATGTGTGCAAAGCGCTGCGGAATATGTTAGCGCTATATAAAAAACAAGATTATTATTATTACAGTGGCATGTAAAAGTTTAGGTACCCCTGGTCAAAATTACTGTTATTGTGAACAGTCAAGCAATGGCTAAAGTTAAAGATGACAAATTTACTTTATATTTTAGGCACAAAAAATATATTGTCATTTTTAAGATTTAAAAAATTACTAAAAGGAAAATGGTCCAATGCAAAAGTTTGGGCACCCTGCATAGTTAGTACCTAGTAGCACCTCCTTTTGCAAGTATCACAGCTTGTAAATGCTTTTTGTAGCCAGCCAAGAGTCTTTCAATTCTTGTTTGATGGATTTTCTTTAATTTTTCCTTGGGAAATTCTTCCAGTTCTGTGAGATTCCTGGGTTGTCTTGCATGCACAGCTATTTTGAGGTCTATCCACAGATTTCAATGATATTCAGATCAGGAAACTGTGAGGGCCATTGTGAAACCTTCACCTTGCGTCTTTTGAGGTCGTCTATAGTGGATTTTGACGTTTGTTTAGGATCATTTTCCATTTCTAGAAGCCATCCTCTTTTCAGCTTCAGCTTTTTTACAGATGGTGTTATGTTTGCATCAAAACTTTGTTGAAGTTTCATTGAATTCATTCTTCCTCCATCCATAAAATGTTCCCCGTGCCATTGGCTGCAACACAACCCCAAGGCATGATTGACCCACTCCATGCTCAATGCTTGGCAAGATGTTCTTTTCCAGAAATTCTGTGACCTTTTTTTTACCTACACATACCTTTGATCATTGTAGCCAAAGAGTTCAATTTTACCTCATTGGTCCACAGGACTTGTTTCCAAAATGCATCAGGCTTGTTTAGATGTTCTTTTGCATACCTTGTGATGCTGAATTTTATGGTGAAAATAGGTTTTCTTCTAATGACTCTTCCATGAAGGCCACATTTGTGTAGATGTCTCTGAACAGTAGAACAATGTACCACAACTACAGTCTTCTAAATCTTTCTGAAGGTCTTTTGCAGTCAAGTGGGGGTTCTGATTGCCTCTCTAGCAGTCCTATGTGCAGCTCTCACAGACATTTTGCTTTGTCTTCCAGTCCTTATGTTGACCTCCATTGTTCTTATTATCTGCTATTTCTTAAATAGAACCTGTCAGGTCCTCCATGCCCTCCAACCTAGCAGCATTCACCTATGTATGATTAAACTACCTGCCTAGCCAGCAGTTAAATAAATGCTTTAAAAAAGCATTTATAATGTCCCCGTTTCCTATGCTAATGTAGACATTGACTAGTCGATGGGGTGTTAGTGTCCCTAGACTAGTCAGCCCTCTTTTCATATTATCAGGCCCCTGTGGATGTAATAACATAATTTGCTTGAGCTGGCCTCATTGCCAGCTCATACAAATCTAGCACATGTGCACCGCTCATTTTGGTAGTGTTAATGCATCTCTGAAACCAGGTGTATTCTTCCCGACTTCAGAGATGCACTGTTCATGACCAGAAGCCATATTCTGAACTTCTGGTTCATGTGGCGTGCCAGGGTAGGGCTTAACTCCAGCCTCTACAATGTTCACCCAGTGTGCTGTCAGGGAAATGTAGTGTCCCTGGCCACAAGCGCTTGTCCACGAATCAGTCATTAATTGTACAATCCCAGTAACCGCCTTGGTAAGGACACGGGTGATGTTCCTGGACATGGTGATGTTCTGTGTAAACAAGTCTAAACAGCAACATTTCCACTGCAAGCAGCCTGGAAAATGGGACCATTTAGCCTTTAGGCCTGTGTATGGGTGGCTGGAAAATTTCTCTTTTATTCCAAGGCCTGGGACAAGGACAGCTGAACGCTGTGCTGGCACAAAGATTTTCAAGTGCCTATTGATGGTGAGTTGGAATGTGCAGGGCTGGAGGCATTTGTGCTATTGCCGTGGACAGGGGTCTGGGAAGCATCTAACACAGGGGAAGAGGTAGTGGTGTCACCCGCTGGCAATGCTGGACCCAGGCATTCAGACCATAAAGTCAGATGATATGCGCCTGATCATGCTGGTGGTGGTTAGTCTCTAAGTGGTCAGGTCCCTGCTGATCTTGGCATGGCACAGGTTGCAAATTACCATTTTTTTGCCTCAGAACTCTCTTTAAAAAAGTCTCAGACTGGGGAGCTCCTAACCCTTTGACGGAGAAATTCAGGAGTGTAGATCGCCCCACTGCCTCATCCTGTCTGTTTTGGTGCTGCCGATCTCTCGCTCTCAGCGCTGCTGGCATCGCTCTGCATGCCAGATTCCCAGGTTGGGTTGGTGAGTTTGTCATCCACCACCTCATCTTCCAACAACACACCCTGGTCCTAACTTGGTGACTTAACAACAATCTGACTTATCGCCAACTGTGTCTTATCATCATCTTCCTCTTTAGCCAAAATTTGGCATTCCACACTGTCATTTTCTTGTGGCCATGATTGCTCTGAGTTTTATGCATCACTAAACAACATCTCCTCCTGTCAATCTTGGAACATGCAGAGTGAGAGGCCACAATCAGGAAGTGATGTTTTAAAGAGCTCCTCGGAGTGTGATAGTGTGAGATAACTAGTCTCCTGGGACTCAACATGGTGGGTGGAAGGAGGATCAGGATGATGATTAAGTGATCCAGATCATTGGCTGGTGAGACTGGACCATGTGGAAGACTAGGTGGTGCTGTCAAGCCTGCTATAAGCATTATCTGCTATCCAACTGACCACCTGTGCACACTGCTCTGGCATCAGAATTGGTGTACCGTGCAAAGTGGGACTGGAACCTATGTGTCATGGATGGGTGTGTTTCTTGTGCTCCAGAATCAGGCATAGTCACACCTGACCCCACGTCCTCGGCATCTATGTGCACCATCATCAGCACTTCCATTTCCCCAACCCTTACTGCGCGTCTTAATTTTCTAATTTCTAGGTCGCTTTCATTAAAAAAATAAATTGGTCACCTGCACTGGACAAAGCGGTTTTCTGGAGTTTAATACCACAAATCACAAAATACTATGTATGAGTAATTGGATCCAGAAACAGTTTTCAATGCTTTTTGGGAGTGTTATATGCCAACGAAATGTACCATAGAGCATGTATTACTCTATGGATGAGTAGTTGAATACATAAAAATGTTTGAACACTTTTTAGGAATGTTATCTAACACCGAAATGCATCGTAAAGCATGTGATATTCTATCGGTGAGTGATTGAATCAAGAAAAATGTTTCAAGGCTTTTTGGGAATGGTATGTGCCACCAAAATGTACCACAGAGCATGTAATAGTATATGGATGAGTAATTAAATACAAAAAAAAATTCGACACTTTTTTTGACTGTTATATAACACCGAAATGTTCCACAGAGCATGTAATAGTAAGTGGATGAGTAATTAAATACAGAAACATTTTTTAATGCTTTTTGCGAGTGTTATATACCACTGAAATGTACCACAGAGCATGTAATAGTATATGTTTGTGTTATGGAATACAGAAGACATTTTCTATGCTTTCCTTGACTGTATAACACCAAAATGTACGACAAAGCATGTAATACTCTATGGGTAAGTAATTGAATCCAGAAAAATGTTTCAATGCTTTTTCAGAGTGTTATATAACACAGAAATGTATCACAAAGCATGTAATACTCTATGGATGGCATTACAGTCAATTTTTTCACCCCCCCAAAAAAAATGTGGTCAACTGCTATATATTTAGCAATGGACTGTAAAGCTCTAATCCCTGCCTAGTGACTGTATTCAGCCACTCTCCTTGCTTTTGTAACTCTCTCTGTCTCCCTAGGCTAAATGCAGACTGCATCTGATGCAAACAGAAAAGCACAAAATAGGCTTTTACAAGGACTATTAGTATGTTTGTTCAGCTTCAGCACCAGTATCAACACTAGAGGAGTCTGATTCGTTAAGCTGTGCACACACACCTGGGAAAGCAGTTCTTCCCTCAAATAACTGCCACAGAGCTGTGCAATTATGTCAGCGTGCCAAACCTGGTGTCTCCTGTCCTTTAATAACGCCTGATGATGTAACACGGCCAGCCAATCACAGTAATGCCACTAACAAGATGGCTGCGGCATTAGAGTAACTCGCAGGTAATCCACGCATGCTTATTGGCTGTGTAATAAGCACAGAACATGCAGGGATTTGAGTTTGAAAATTGAGCACCGCACAATACTCGCCGAGTGCCGAGCACATCCGAGCACCCCGATATTCGAGTGATATCCCGGTATCACCAAGCACATTCGCTCATCCTTATTTATGTCCCTTTATGAATTCAAACCCCACGAAAGTAATTTCCTTGTACTTTTACTTTCATGACTCCTATGAACTAGGAATGATGTAAGCCGTGTAACACAGGAAAAGTCTCAGGCCGGGGTCACACTTGCAACTGCAATGCGAGAAACTCACGCGAGTCTCTCATCAGTACCCGGGTACCGCCGCCGGCCCTCTGGACCGGAGCGCGCAGCTGCATAGAAATACATGCAGCCGCACACTCCGGTCCCGAGAGCCGGCGGCAGTGCCGGGTATTGATGCGAGCAACTCGCATTGCATTTGCAAGTGTGACCCCGGCCTGAATCCTGAATTCACTGATGGAGGCAGGAGGAAGGTGATAGCAGGAAGTGCTTTATGGAGATATTTTCAGTTTTGCAAGACATGCAGTTTTCAACTTCATCTTCAAAAATGCACATATCTTATATATTAAAGGAGACCATGATTATTCTCTGTGCCTCCATTACATAAAAAACTGATGAAAAAGCACATGCCATGTATCTATTATAAGGCTTTTTTTAGAATTGAATCTTCTTGCACAATTTGTAATCACCTTAAAAAGAGTCTGTCAGCGCAAAATGACTGTTCAAACGAAGCTCGGCACAACTTGGGTCTGTCCAAACATTTCAGTGCACCTGCCCACCTATTTGATTTATATCTATCTCCATCCTTCTCTTCTTTCATTGACAAATCTAATTTTACAGGATAAAAAACAAGTAGGCGGCAAGGTGCACTGAATTGTTTGGCCGCGACAAGGGCGCACCGAACGCCTGTGCTTTGTTTGTACAGTCAATTGGTGCTGACAGGTTGGTCTTAAAGAAGACGTCATCTCTCCTGACTTGTGTGTCTTAGTAAACCTACTGAAAATATGCTGACATGCTCCACTGTGCAAAAAAAAAAAAAAACAGGCAAAAAAACAGGCAAAGCACAAAATTCTGATTACAAAAAAAACCAAGATGTGTGCATGAGATTTCTGAAAACTCATAGACTTTGCTGGTACTGTAAAACGCAGCTGAAATTTTGGATTAAAAAATCAAACGCAGCAAAAATGCCTAGTGTGAACATAGCCTTACACCCTCCCTGTACTTGCCTGGCTTTTTGCATTTTGTGACATACAGAATTGCTGGAAACTTAAGATGACCACTAGAGGGCAGTATAATTTAATATTTTCCAACTGTTTTCTTCCCAGACCTACAACAGTAAAAGCCTTTAGAAAATAAAAATTGTGTCTTTGCTGTCATGTTATTTGAAATTGATAAACCTGTTCTCCTCTGTCACCCTCTGTTCTCTTCTGTCGTCCTCTGTAGTATCTAATCACAGTGGATTGCCACAAATAATAAAATGTGATAATAGTAAACAAGAAATGTGGCCATTAAGAAGTGTTATGTAGTCGATTCCTCTAAAATTTCCAATTATAGAGCAGACTGATAACCGATGGTCCTATTGGTGAGGGTTGCTTAAGGTACTTAAGGGACTTTGTCAGCACAGAACTATTGAAACCAAGTAAATTTAAAGGGAATCTGTCACCTATTTTTTGGACTATAAGCTGTGGCCACCGCCATAAGGGGCTTATCTACAGCATTCTGTAATGCTGTAGCTAAGCCCCCGATGTAACCTGAAAGATAAGAAAAACTAGTTATATTATACTCACCCAGGGGCAGTTCGGGTCTAGTCTGGGTCCGGAGGGTGTCGCGGTCCGGTCCGGTGCCTCCCATCTTCTAGCGATGATTTCCATTTCTTTGCTTCCCGTCGTGGCTCCAGTGCAGGTGTACTGCTCTGCCCTGTTGAGGGCAGAGCAGAGTACTGCAGTGCGCAGGTGCCGGGAAAGGTCAGAGAGGTCTGGCGCCTGCGCACTGCAGTACTCTGCTCTGCCCTCAACAGGGAAGCAAAGAAATGGACGTCATCGCTAGAAGATGGGAGGCGCCGTACCCGGACCGTGACACCCATCGGACCTGGACCGGACCGCCCCCGGTGAGTATAATATAACTCGTTTTCTTATCTTTCAGGTTACATCGGAGGCTTATCTACAGCATTACAGAATACTGTAGATAAGCCCCTGATGGCAGTGGCCGCAGCTTATATGCGAAAAAATAGGTGACAGATTCCCTTTAAGTGCACCTTCCTATCTATTTGTTTTCCCTCTTTCTCCAGCCTTCATCTTCTTTGATTGACAGCTCTGGCTTTATAAAGCCAAAGAAAAACCGAGATCGATGGAAAACAGGTAGGTATTATGGGGCACCGGATGCCAGTGCTTTAAATAAATAAATAATCTTTATTTTTATATAGCGCTAACATATTCCGCAGCGCTTTACAGTTTGCACACATTCTCATCACTGTCCCCGATGGGGCTCACAATCTATATTCCCTATCAGTATGTCTTTGGAGTGTGGGAGGAAACCGGAGTGCCCGGAGGAAACCCACGCCAACACGGGGAAAACATACAAACTCCTTGCAGATGTTGTCGTTGATGGGATTCGAACCCAGGACACCACTGAGCCACCGTGATGCCCTGGTGCTTGGTTTCAACAGTCATTATGTGCTGACAGAGACCCCTTTTATGGGGGAATTTGGGGTCTGAGCACAAGAATTGGATCAGAAAAAGATTTCAAATTTTGGGTTGCGCCTCATTTGCACTTCTTTAAAAAAAATTTCCATGGTTTTTGTAATTTTTCTTAAAAAGTGGCCAATGTTTAACTCAACTCATCAGAAGCTCAAAGCCGGGATGGGTGTAACTTTCTGGCACATGGTTGAACTCGTGATAGATTAGGTGCCTCTTACTCCATAAAATAAAAGTAAGAGTTGAAGGAACATCTGCTGAATGTTCTCCAAGTGGGGCAATGTCAATGGTCAAACTTTTACTTTCTGAGCAATCTCTGGCTGTTGAAAATGAACCCCAACAATCAACTGATTAAGGGGAGTCCGGCTGCGGGGACCCCAAAGATCAGCCTTAAACTATGGAGGAACTCCTTAGAAAAATCTTCAGTTTCCCAGCAGGATCACCACAGGGGAAAGAAGGAGTTACAGACCACATTGAGACCCGAGATCGGATGGTATGTATGAGTTATACATACTCCCGGCCAGTGGACGCAGCCTCCCTCTCCATACACTTGGTCGGCCACGTAAATAGACAGGGCGCAGCCTTGGCTCAATACAAGTGTATGTATGCACTGCTCCCGCTGGCCGGGAGTATGTATAACTCATACATACCATCCAATCCCGGGTCTGAAACCCGCGAATCCCTGTGTTCGCTGGGGGATTCATAAGTCTGCAGTCACACAGAACTTCTGCAGACTTATCGTTTTTGACCCGACAACCCTTTTAAATCAGATTTTTGTGTCAAACTTAGTTTTTGCGTTTGGTAATGTTTTTCTTTATTTTTTTAACATGTCAGAATCTGTATTAGAAATGAAAAAAAATAGATATTATGCAATTTCCACACCGGCTACTGGGGCTATTGTGTACATCAGATTTTTGTGGTAATTTTTTTTTAAATTTTATCTTTTAGCATTTTTTTCCCTTTTTTACATATCACAATCTGTATTTTAAAAAAATAGAAATCTTTCAATTTTCACACTGGTCACTGTTTTTTTTAAACTCTAACTTCCTGTTGTTTCAGGAAACAACACATGTACATAGCCACAATGGTCTAAACTTGGATCCTTTCTTTTGATGCATCTAATGAGTGTGTTCAAGGGTCATTGTGAAGGGAGGAATAACAGGGGTACCAGTGACATCGCCTATTGTGTTATCTGCTGTCTATAGTGGTGTTGGTGCCTGTCACTGTAATCCTGTCTGTTGTGATAATGAGAGTGCGGAAACTTTTTCTGGAAAAGACATAAAGTATGAGTGTAAAAAAAAAGCCCCAGTGGCCAGTGTGAAAATTGCAAGATCACTATTTTTTTTTTTTACAAAAAGCTGATGGAAATAGCAAGTTTAAGAACAAAAAAGTAACCGAAAAAACCTGATCTAAGCAATATGTAATTTTGTTTGATAACTTTTCTTTAATTCAATGGGATATCCAAGTAATATATGGACATACTGGGTCCTTCAGATAGGAATATGTTCTTTGTGGCCGTGTGTTCTACTATGGTAGATAAAAAAAAATGAAGTTTTTGGTGGATTTTTTGGAAATTGGTTTTCTAAGCTGGATGACAGCAATAATGACGTTAATGATTTCCCATTCTGACTGCTTGGTAGTAAAATATCTGCACATGTATGTCCTTTAAGGACAAGCCTTGCCGTGACGAATCCATATGTGAACGTTTGTTTGTACCTAGGGTCAATGATGTGGATCGGCCCCCCACTACCGGTACTGTCACCCGAGGGCTCTGCGACGTCTACGCGCCTCAAGCTGTGACTATGGTAATGCACTTCAGTGTCTAATTTTGCTAAGATCACAAGAGCTGTTCTCCTCCTCCTCCTCCTCTTGCCCCCTTGCATTGATATGGCATGAGCAGCACGTTACTAAATAGCAGAAGCAATTGCAGCGTGTCAAGGGAGGGATGGATCAGCTCTGCTGTGTCTACTGGATCCCAGGACATAGAGGATTTCCCCTACCCACCAGCTGTATACTCCAGTCCCACAGCTACTGATGAAAACCCTTAAGCAGGGGCTACTGGGGAGAAATAAAGGCATGGACAGCAATCTGAAGACTTCATCTGTGTGTGTGTAACCTGGAATCAGGGGGGATGAAGAGCTAGAAGACTGCAGGCAGCCCGCGGAGCACTGTGCATCCTGCTTTTGCAAGAATCAGAAAGCACAATGGCTTTCTATTGTGACATGGAAGCCTTCTATTTCAGCTGAGATCCTTCAAACTCATCCAGACTAGGATTATTCTTATTGGGGATGGTGAAAACCCAGTGGATTATTATTATGGGTGCCAACCACTCACACAAAACTCCAGTGTTTGACGAGAATGAAGACGGTAAGGAGCTGTCCAGTGTGCACGGTGCTGAAATAGTATGCAGATGCTTCCAGCAGTCTGTTGTGTGATGTCTACTCCCTTTGTGACTAGTTCATTGGGAATTTTTTTTTCTTACTGCAATGTATGTACTTTTGTCTAAAAATAATTTTTGTCTAAAAATTATTTTTTTGTCGTTCGGTTTCTTTAAAATGTTGCACCGTTTGCCTGCCATAGCTTTTGTGTTGCACTGTTTATTGCCGGCTGCAGAATGAGTTCACTGAGAATCTGTCAGCACATTTACTCTTGACTGTCCAAAGGGGAGAGTTTGTAACTCTTTTATCATTTTATGAGCTGATTAATGACCACATCAAAGTTGAATGTGCAGCCTGTTTAAAGCCAAACGGTGCAAAATTTATACTAAAACCCAATTGAAAAAAAGATTTTTTAGCTCCAACTACTTGCATTTAAGTAAGAAAGAAATTCTCAAAAGGCTGACAAGCCCTTTAAGAGATCCTTGCTTTCCTTACGTTGTCAGGATTGTGCTCATTAAGAGCTAAGGAGCGTAGTTTCGGTCCATGTGTGATCCATTACAAAACATCAGATCGCACTTGGGCCAATGTTTTTGTACGGGGCAGTGCACATGTCCGCTTATTTTTTTTTACGAGTGGTCCAAGGAGAAAAAAAATCGCAACACGCCCGATTGGCCTCTGATAATGGGACGCCACTTGTCCATTCATGTCTGTGGGTCTGTGGAAAACATCAGATCAGGCTGAATGGAGAAGTTGGAGAAACTTTTTTCTTTTTTTAAATTCTCCACATCTGAAGAATTCCCACACCGATCGAACTTTAATCAAACTCTGATCAGCATGTGATTAGAGGAATTGGACCGATTTTCTCAAATGGAGACCATACGGTCATCTACACCTGCCCTTAAAGTGAACACTTCTAGATATTAGCTCCATTAATATTTACATCCAAAGAGCAAATAACAATTGTCTTCCTTCCGGAATCACCATGCAGAATGTCTTAATCGAGAGACCTAACTAGTGTAGAAAGCTTTCTATTGTCTTCATCTCTTTACCTATCATTAAAAGGGAAAAAATACTACTTACATGTTTATACGGGAAAGTCTGGCACAAAGGAAATCCATAGTTTTTTATTGGAAATGTGTGAAGTGCAGATGTAACAGAGATGGGGGTAACTTAGCCTGACTCTAATGGCGTTATCTTCATTCATTGATCGTCAAACACAATGGAAACATAAATAATAATCATCATTTCAATAGACATCTACCATTGTTCCAAGCGATCTAATGTGTTTTTTTTACAGCAACCTCAAAGTATTCGGTAATTATCCTCGTTATTAGTGTTATGTAAAAATCTCTGAAGACTGATTTTAATTTTTTTTTTTTTTTTACATAGCATATAGGAAAACCCAAGCAATACTGTTTATTATGTCTATAAATTATAATTGCTTTACATGGGACTGCAGGAAATTATCATTGATTGAATTTTACTTACAAAGTTAGAGTTTATAAGAAATCTTTTAAAATTCCTTATAAAAGCGTCCACTTATATACGTTTTAGTAATTCGCTATGTGTAGCCTGTTAGGACAGATGTAATATTTTTCTTTGTGCATTTATATTTTCAATTCTCAACATCATTCATTTAAAAAAAAATAAAATCTCTTGAAATATAATAATTATAATCCAGGGTAAAATATAGAACTTGTCATGTAATGGACTCAGTAAATTAGGATAATGCAGTATGTTTCCCGCCAGTCCTATAACTGGTTGGATTAATGATTTGATCCCAGCTCAGTTCTGCTACATCTACATACACAATGTGATTTTTTAATTTTTTTCCCTAGGCGTGAAATGCGTCAGGATTATAAGAAAGGTCAGCTAGGCATCACGCTATGGATTACCTGTATCTTTTGAGCGGTGGCTGAAACAGCTGTAGATGTTGGGTGAAATCTTAGGAAATGTCATTGGATTCTCCACTGTACACTGGATTTCTAGCAATGAAGAAAATGTGAATGTGTTCTGATTGTAGGACTATGTGTTTAGGAAATCATTCATATGTCTAAACCGGCAGTGTACAGTAATATAGTAACATAAAATATGAATGGACGATGTTACCGGCGCTGACAGTCCCAGAACATCATTTATTAACCTAAGGATTTATAAATTATTACTGGTGACCAACAGTTGACCGTTGGCATCATCTAAACTGATGACTTTATATTAGGCAGCCTGATGGAGAGCTGAAAGGTGAACGAGAAGAAAATTCTTACTGGTTTTCCGATAAGAAAGATGTAAGTGAAAACCTGTTGACTTAGGTTGTAGCTAAGGTACCTTTCGGTTGGATAATTCTCGTCAAACATAATGACATATGGCATGATGATCAGAAGGACTCATTGTTGGCTAGTAGAGTTGAGCGACTTTTGTTTTTTTAGGGTCGAGTTTCGTTTCGTGAAACCCGACTTTTCCAAAAGTCGGGTCGAGCAAGATCGTCCGATTATAGGGAAAAGTCGGGGTCATCCCGAAATACGAAACCCAATGTAAGTCAATGGGGAATAAAAGTTGGCAGTGAGAGGAGGACAGGAAACACACCTACAGTGCCCATTTGAATGCCAAAAGCATCAATTCTTCTTACTTAAGCTTGTCAACCTTAATTAACTTCATAATACAAGTTACGCACTGAAAAATGGGGGTTATTTGGCTAAAGTTGTGGGGGGGTAGGGCTGGCTCCAGGTTTTCATGTGCCCTGGGCGAAAGAGCGCCCCTTTAACACATACCACAACTCATCATGCTCCGATACGGCAGAGAAATAGCGGTATAGTACAATGAAAAATACTTCACTTTTTACATCTCATGACGAGGCCCATCTATTTCTCCATACAGAATCATTGGTCCCATATAATGTTTGAAACAGTATATGATGAGCTCCACATAATGCTACAGTATATGTTGGTCCCCATGGATGAAGCTCCACTGTCTTATGGGCCCAAATAATGCTCCAAACATAATGGGCCCCATTTCTAATGCTCTAGTGTATAATGGGCCCTGTAAATGCTGCTTCAGTGTCTGATGTCCACCTTTGGAATGTTCCAGTGTATGGTGGGCCCCATCTATCATTCTCCAGAGTATAGTGCTCCCCAAAAATTCCCTCGCTAGGGAATCCCTGTACTAGTCTGGACTCCTCGTCGTCCCCATCTTCCATCTCACTGCACAGTATTTCAACCTTGCAAGTGCTGTGATCCTGAGCAAGCAGGGGGGGCCCACTCGTTGGCGACGGCACTGGCACAGGGCCCCTGATAGTACGGTGGTGTGTCTGATGGCGGGTGGGCCGAACCTGCACTTTCATCTGCAGCTTCCTCTTTGTCACCGTGTATGGTGGTATAGTGTGCGGGAAGGGGCACCTGAGTCTCATCAGGGTCAGAATCTGGCTCTGTACACTGCGAGGACAATGTAGTGTTCTGAGTGAATGTACCAGCAGAATCATCTATCAGCGGCTGTGCATCAGTGCACTCCATGTCAGATTCATCTTGGCCTGGGTAATTCACCATTTCACTTGATAATCCAGGCATGGTATGTGAAAACAGCTCCATGGAGTATTCAGTAGTATGGCCTGCTTCATCCTTCAATCTTGGTTGGGGTGAAGGACACAAGGAAAGGTGTGGTTCATGAACATGAGCCTCCAATGACGACTCAGTGCTTTTACTTTTTTCAACTTCAGAAGAGGAGGCGATAGAGCTGGAGGCTGAGTCAGCAATGTAAGACAAAACATTTTCCTGATGCTCTGGCTTTAAAAGCGGTTTGCCAACTCTTAGAAAACTAAGCCTTCGAAGCCTTATGGAGCCAGACGATGACGCAGGCTCAACACCTCCTGCATTCAGTCCTATTTTGCTCTTGCCACTACCATCAGATCCACCACCAACACCATCATTACCAGCTGCCAACCCCCGCCCAATTCCATGGCCTCTTCCACCAGCCTTCCTCATTTTTTGTAGAAATGTAGACAAAATCCAACAAACTATATAGTAATGTAAAACAAGGTACCAGGTGTCTATAGGACAGGGGAGATTTTGAATTTCTGCACACACTTGTGGACACTGGACACTTATGGATTGTGTGAGGCCCACTGAATATCACAGCGCTATGTCACAGGCTCGATGGCACAGGTGTGAAAAAAGTGACTACAGGATAAGGGAAATTTTGAATTTCTGCACACACTAGTGGACACTGGACACTTTTGGATTGTGTGAGGCCCACTGAATATCAGAGCGCTACGTCACAGGCTCGATGGCACAGGTGTGAAAAAAGTGACTACAGGATCACAGAGATTTTGAATTTCTGCACACACTAGTGGACACTGGACACTTTTGGATTGTGTGAGGCCCACTGAATATCAGAGCGCTATGTCACAGGCTCGATGGCACAGGTGTGAAAAAAGTGACTACAGGATAAGGGAGATTTTGAATTTCTGCACACACTAGTGGACACTGGACACTTTTGGATTGTGTGAGGCCCACTGAATATCAGAGCGCTATGTCACAGGCAGAAATTAGCTAGTGTATCACAAACTACAAGGTGTATGTAGGATTGGGCAGAATAGGAATCTCCCTAGAGTGTAGGTCTGTAAGAACGGAACAAGTCCTCCACTTATCCTTCCACAGTGACACACAGATAGCTTCACTGTGGCCGTGATAACAGCCGTTACATGGTACTGAGAGGAGCGTGCACGTACACGGCTGTCCGGTGTACGTAAAATTGTCAAGCTCCGTGTTTTTTAAGTATACGGACTGACACACGCTGTCTCTCTATAGTTTTGAATGTGATCAAACAGCAAATATATTTAACTGTTTGAAAACTAGACAAAACTAGTAGGTGCAGGTCTGTAAGAACGGAACATGTCCTCGACTTATTCTCACAGAGTGACACACAGATAGCTTCACTGTGGCTGTGATAACAGCCGTTACACGGTACTGTGTGAGGAGCGTACACCGCTGTATGGTGTGAAAAAATGCACGCTCAGTACCTCAGCAGGACAAAAAAAAAAATTGGGTTTGCTTTTAAAAAAGCAGTTTGCAGAGCAGTGGGTAAACAGCAATGCAGCTGTCAGGAAGCCTTAGAAGGCAGCCTAACAACCAACACCGCTGATCCACCACAATATAGCCTCCCCTTGCACTGCGCACACAGTGACTGGTGTGTCGTACAGGCCAAATCGCTAGCAGCAGAAGCAGTTTTTTTTTCTTCTTCCCTGCCTAACGCTCTCCCTAAAGAATCAGCAGCAGCAACCTCTCCCTATGCTAAGATCGGCAGAAGTAAGATGGCGGTCGGCGTGCACGCCCTTTTATAACCCCTGTGACGCCCACCAAAGCAAGCCAATCACTTGCATGCCCTTCTGAAAGATGGTGGTGACCCCTGCCTATGTCATCACGTTGCCCACAGTGTTCGTGGATCCTGATTGGCTGAAAAAGAGCGCAAAACAAACTTTTGAAACGCGACTTTGGCGCGTAAGTCGCCGACCTCGTGGCCGACCTCATCCTAGGGTCGGGTTTCGTTTCATGAAACCCGACTTTTCCAAAAGTCGGCGACTTTTGACATTTTTCGACCCGTTTCGCTCAACTCTATTGGCTAGACATCAATTTTTTCATAAAAAATGGATAAGACCCCTACTGTGTCATTCGTACCATTAAATCAAGAGCCAGATGATAATCATTGGGGAGATCATCTAGCCTGACTGATACATAAGTTATGATCTGATGTCTCTTATAAGTGCTTAACATTTTCCTTACTAACATTAGTAGGTCGGATTTACTAATGTGTTTGCTTCTAGACTTTGGCAAAAGGAGAAAATCAATGGGCTGGAAAGAGGTGACTGGGATGCTCTGAGTTAACCTCTCTCCAAGGGTCTTGGATTCGCGGTGGATACTGCGTCCACTTGTTATATAGAACCACGTGGGACGGCCGCAGGTGCCTCCTTGTAGTGTTGGTGTCTCCCTTAAAGCCCAGTCACTAAGAGCTCACAGTACAACTTATTGTACATTGATGAAGGTCCTAGACCGAAACGTCTGTATGTATGTACTGCAATTCATTAAAACCACCTTTCTGCATCAGAATCTTTTTGGTGTGTGCCAAGTCTATATTAATTGAAGTAACTAGAGATGGGCAAACCCAAAGAGTAAAGTTCAGTTTCTGTACCGAACACCTACTCTTCGGGCACGGACACCGAACACAGACTTCTCCAGGAAGTCTGTGTTACTGTTCGGGTTCGGCTGCTCAAACATCGGGTGTTTGTCACTCTGTCATGTGCTTGGCAGCGCGACAAACACTGCTTCTGATCGGCGGTAAAATCATCCCTGCCAGTAAGAGAGCCACGGTTCCCATGCTGTGAGAGCTCAGCTGTGATTGGAGGTATAAAGTTTACTTACGGTCACTGGTGTCAGCTGATGGGACTACTGATCCCAATATCCGACTGCTGCTGCTCATAACAGTGAGAGCAGGAGTGGCAGATGAGAGTATTCATCAGCCACTCCTGCGCTGTAAATAAATAATAAAAAAAGTTCTCCTGTATTTTTGATAACCAGCCAGGCAAAACTCACAGCTGGGGGCTGCAACCCTCAGTTGTCAGCTTAAGCAAGGCTGGTTATCAAGAATATGCTGTTTTTTAAAAAAATTATTTAAATAATTTAAAAACCGGTGTGGGGTCCCCCTCCCCTTTTTGACAACCAGCCTTGCTAAAGAAGACAGCTGGGATCTGGTATTCTCAGGCTGGTAAGGGGCCATGAATAGCATCTAGCATCCTGCAGCTGCTCAGAAAAGGCACATCTATTAGATGCACCAATTCTGGCACTTTGCCCGACTGCTGTGAATTCGCTTTCTGGCCTACCTCTGGTTACTAGTGAAGGTAGTGGAGCTGGTTATATTGACAGAGGGGTCGCGAGTTCTCTTTCTGGGCTCCCTCTGGTGGTTACTGGAGGTAATGGAGGTGATCTGATTAGCAGAGGCTTGCCACCTGATAATGAAGAGGATGATTGGAGATCTGGGTTTTCTGACTGGATTTAAGACAGCCGACTCCCTCTATCCCTGCTGGTGATTTTTTCCTGCCTCCTGGGGTCTTAGTTCCCAGCTCAGTTCCTGCATGCTCAGCTAAGTGTTCTTTTGCTATTGTTCACATTTGATCTGGTTTTGTCTACTTCAGTTTTGTGTGGTCAGCCAGCTGCGGCTGGGGCTGTGCTGAATCTTCATCCATATATTACTGCTTGTGCCAGTTTGTTTTGGTCCCTTATTAGATTGGCCTCTTTCTGCTCTGCTTTCAGAATATACCAGAGTGCTGATATAGTGGGCGAAGTAGTGTGACTTCAGTATTTTTCAATCAGACTTGTTGGACATTTTTTGCAATGTTTTTTGCGTGATTGCAGACAGTGTCTTTTCTTTCATGTCCTGTCTAGTTAGTGTGGGCCCCATCATTTGCTCAGTCTATTTTCCTACTTGCGTTTGTGTTTTCATCTTGTCTCACCGACAATATATGTTTGGGGGCTATCTATTCCTTTGGGGTCTGCTCTGGAGCAGTTTAGATTTCCCCTTTCTTGCTTTAGGCTTATTTAGCTCTCCGGCTGTGCCGAGGCATCTAGGATCATCGTAGGTATGCTCCACGGCTACTGCTATTTGTGTGGATAGGATCAGGGGTCTGCAATCCGCTTAGTTACCAACCTCTCTGGTTTTCTGTGGCTTAGCTTGGTCTTGCTCTTCTCCTCAGTGACCCAATCATAACACCTGACTCTTCCCACTTGCCGTGTAGCGGTGGCAAGTGGGGTTATTATTTGTGGGGTTGATGTCACCTTTGTATTGTCAGGTGACATCAATCTCATGGCTTAGTTATGGAGAGGCATCTGTAAGAAACTTATCCATTACTAATCCTATAGTTGTATGGTAAATAAAGACACAGCCAGAATAAAGTCTTTTATTAGAAATAGAAAAGTAAAACTGTGTTTTGTTTTATTTAAAAATAACAAATACAATTATACTCACCTAATGCCTATTCCACAGAAGTCATCGTTCTCCTGTAATAAAAGTAAATTAAAAAAACAACAATATACCATACCTATCTGTCGTTCTGTCCCATGCCTTAATCCATGTCTGGTGATAAACAGTTTTCAACCTGGATGGTGCCGAGATGTGACCGTCGAGGCTGAGAACCACTGGTGACTGAGCGGCTGCAAATGTAGCCTTAGTGGCTGGTGGTGACGTCACTGAGGTTACATCTGCTCACTGAGGCTCTGTTCCCTGCCGGGCTGAACTGCTGTGACCTTGGTGAGATTCCCGCTAGCAACGTGAGAAAAACTCTCATGATGAATACTCCCATCCGCCACTTCTGCTCTCACTGTTATTAGCAGCAGCAGGTGTCGGATGATGAGATCAGTAGTCCCATCAACTGACACCAGTGACCGGAGGTAAACTTTATACCTCTGATGCACATGACAGCATGGCAATCACTGGATGTTCGGGCCCCCCATTCAAGAGAATGGGGACCAGGTTCGGGCGAACCCACCGGACCCGAACATCCAGGTGCCCGCCCATCTCTATTACTAACTCCATAGTTAGATTGTAAAAATAAAATAGCTGGAATAAAATACATTATTTGAGAGAAAGATACAAGCTCCTCTATTTGAAATTAAAAAAAAACACAGTTATATTTGCCTACACCTTTTCCATTGAAACCCTTGTTCCCTGTAAAAAATAAAATAATGAACAACGATATCTCTCACCTGTCCGAAGTGAACATAATCCATACTGTCCCACAACGATTTGGATGGTTTGGAGAGCAATCACATCAGTGGCCGCTCTTCCAGTCAGTCAGAACACACTGACAGGAGTGTTCCCATGAAAAAGCTCACCGGAGTTTATAGCTCATCAGCTGATGCCTGTGACCGGAGGTAAACTTTTTACTGCCAGTCACAGCTGCTGGCTCACTCTGTCATCTGATAACATGGGAACTGCAGCTCTCTGACTGGTGGTAATGACCTTACCATTGATCAGAACTGCCGGTGTTTCTCATGCTGTCATACAGAAACACCCGATGTTTGGGGTGCTACACCTGAACAATAACACGCACTTCCTGGAGAAGGTGTTTGGTACAGACCCAAAACCTTACTGTTTAGGTTCACCCATCAATAAATATGATTATCCAGGTCAGTACCAGTATGCAGATACCAAACATGTACAGGCTCTTTTTCATTTAAATGGTGAAAAAAATTACAAAGTTTGTAAAAATGTTGCCATTTTCCGAGCCCCGTAGCATCTCCAATTTTTGGGATCTGTGGCTGGTTGAGGGCTTATATTTTCTCACCAAGTTAATGTTTTTATTGATACCATTTTGGGTTAGACAGTATGTTTTGATCGCCAGTTATTGCAATGTCATGGCAACAAAAAAAATACTTAATTCTGTTTTTTTTTTAATTTCATTTTGGATGGGGTAAAAAAGGAGTGATTTGAACTTTTATATTTTTTAAAACATTTTTAAAACACTTTTATTACACTTTTCACTGACTTCAATAGACTCCTCAGGAGACTTGAAGCTGTGATCATATGATTGTTTGTTCCACAGAAGCAAAATGTTAATCTCCTATGAATGCCGACTACGGGCCAATGTTCATAGGAGATCTGCGATGAAAGACACGAAAGGTCTTCTGCAAACCCCTGGCTGTAATGCTAACCCATCGACACCCAGCGATCATATAACAGGGGCTCCAATGGGCATGGTTTGTGACATGTTTCCTGTAAGTGCGAGTTAAATGCTGCTGTCAGAGAATGACAGAGCATTTAAAGTGTCAAGAGCAGCGGGTGGATCACGATTCCAACCGCAGCTGTTAGGGGCATATGACAGCTGATCAAATCAGCTGCTATGGGCCTGAAAAGATGCTGGTTCAGCACTTGAGATGTTGTAATATGTCGCCAATGTGTTCTTTCTGTGCCTAGAAGACTAAGTGCTGTCCTTAAATCTCATGGAGGTCATATGAAACACTATTTGCTGTAGCTTTTGGTGAGGGGTGTACTCATTTTTTAATAAACTAATTTGTGTAAAACTGAAGATTTTGAAATGAAGGCTATATTATTAATCTTACTTTCGTGTTCTGAGTTAAAAAAAGGTTTTTATTAAAGTCAATCTTGTCAAAATTTTGGAAATGTTTCTTGTCTTCAGTGAGATATTAATTCAAATCTTACTTTTCAAACGGGGTGTACTCAATTATGCTCAGCTTTTTACATGTAAGCATCACTGCTCCGAACAGTGATTGGTTGCAGCACTCAGGTGAATGTTAACGTACTTTATGTCATTGTAGGGAAGGTGACCTGACGGATGGACAGACTTGTCAGTTATGATAGAAGTGAAACAGCTGAACAGTATAGATGAAGTGCAGTACCCTGGATGACCACAAGATGGCAGGGGGGTGTGTGAGTTCACGATTTGACTGCAGCTTAGGGCTTTAGAAACCGTTGGTCATGGGGGCGGAGTTACAGGGAACCGGGAAAGTTATTAATTTGACAGTAGCGTTCCAGAAAGTTCCAGTCCCCGGGAGGAGCTCAAGAGACGAGAAGTTTGTGACAAATTGTGTGTTGTGAGGAGAGCTAAACCAGGGGACTGAGGAGGAAAGAAGTCAGGGGGTGGTCCTGACACGAAGTACCGCAGTATAGACGAGGTCCCGAGGGAAAGCATTCCGAATTTGATGACGACAGCTGACCAGTAAAATTGCTGTTGGTGTACAGTGGCCTAAGGCGGCCACAGTGACCAAACTGGCAGAACGTCACAAAGCTGAAAAAGGGACGGTGTGTGTATCCATGTCTCAAGTGAAAGTACAGTGTGTGTGTACCGGGGCCTGGAAACAGAGGGCCGTGAAGAAATTGCGGTGTATTGCTGGGGCCGTCAGACGGACGGCTAGAAATAAACTTGGACCTGTTGTACCCGAAATCTGCCTCCATCTGGTGTCTGTGATGTCTTTGCGTGGTATAAAGAGGGACCACCCCCAGTCCGGCCCACGACCCTACATCATTGCTCCAGGAACGGCGGCAGAGGGTCATTGAGAGATTGAATCAGCGACTTTTGATCTAATATATAAAGCTCAATGTGGGTGTGTGTGTATGTATGTATGTCTGGGATTGGCATCCGCACCGTCGCAGCTACAGCCACAAAATTTGGCACAGTCACACGTCTGGACCCCGAGAGCGTCATAGGTTATATTGTGAGGCTAAATTTTAACCCCGCGCGTTCCAATTCACCAAACAATTTTGCCTGTATCTACATAATGGGGAAAAAGTGAAAGGAAAAGTGTTGGAGGCAAATTGACAGCTGCCAGATGTGAACAAGGGGGACTGAAAGAATGAGAGCGATGGCGCCAAAGAGTATATACCGTACAGTTGCTAAGGTGGGGCCCTGACATGGGATACTCACCACACACGGGAATATGAACACACACACAAAATGCGCCACACACTACCACGTGCTTCACCACATATACCACCCTCAGCACACATTTCACCACACATACACCAACCTCGCCACATAAAAAACACAAAAGTCGCCACTCAAAACTCGCCACACTGTCCCAGAGCTGTTTAAAAGATGAAAAATGAGCTGTGATTGGCTGCTATCAGCAACAGTTTTCTTTGTAGACAGTTGTGGTAACTGAAGCCTATTATTCTTATCATTTCTATGGTGTTATCGTCTATTAGATACCCGGCTCAGCAGTCAGTATCACACAGGATAGGATTAGATACACGGCTCAGCAGTCAGTATCACACAGGATAGGATTAGATACACAGCTCAGCAGTCAGTATCACACAGGATAGGAATAGATACACGGCTCAGCAGTCAGTATCACACAGGATAGGATTAGATACACGGCTCAGCAGTCAGTATCACACAGGATAGGATTAGATACACAGCTCAGCAGTCAGTATCACACAGGATAGGAATAGATACACGGCTCAGCAGTCAGTATCACACAGGATAGGATTAGATACACGGCTCAGCAGTCAGTATCACACAGGATAGGATTAGATACACAGCTCAGCAGTCAGTATCACACAGGATAGGATTAGATACACAGCTCAGCAGTCAGTATCACACAGGATAGGATTAGATACACGGCTCAGCAGTCAGTATCACACAGGATAGGATTAGATACACAGCTCAGCAGTCAGTATCACACAGGATAGGATTAGATACACAGCTCAGCAGTCAGTATCACACAGGAGAGGATTAGATACACAGCTCAGCAGTCAGTATCACACAGGATAGGATTAGATACACGGCTCAGCAGTCAGTATCACACAGGATAGGATTAGATACACAGCTCAGCAGTCAGTATCACACAGGATAGGATTAGATACACAGCTCAGCAGTCAGTATCACACAGGATAGGAATAGATACATAGCTCAGCAGTCAGTATCACACAGAATAGGATTAAATACACGGCTCAGCAGTCAGTAACACAGGATAGGATTAGATACACGGCTCAGCAGACAGTATCACACAGGATAGGATTAGATACACAGCTGAGCAGTCAGTAACACACACAATAGGAATAGGTACACGGCTCTGCAGTCAGTATCACACAGGATAGGATTAGATACGCAGCTCAGCAGTCAGTATCACACAGAATAGTATTAGATACACAGCTCAGCAGACAGTATCACACAGAATAGTATTAGATACACGGCTCAGCAGACAGTATCACACAGAATAGTATTAGATACACGGCTCAGCAGACAGTATCACACAGAATAGGATTAGATACACGGCTCAGCAGTCAGTATCACACAGGATAGGATTAGATGCACGGTTTTTATGTGCAATATAATCATTATAATTTGTTATAACTAACCACAGTTGGTTACTATGCCCAGGCAACACCGGGCTCTTCAGCTAGCTATTTTATAATTTTAAGACAATTTCTGATATTTTCCATGTTCAAAACCCCGAGATAAAGGTACTACAAGCTGTTTACATATTAAGTTGGCAATATTAATGTTACAGTAGATCCAGCAGATGCTCAGCGTTGAAGTCCACGTCTATTAACCCTGACAGATGTTTATACGTGTGTACAGTAGACAGGAGGAGGACGCAGTTCAGGAGCCGCAGGGACAGAATGAGTAGGCAGTGGCGCAGTCTGAAGCTGCACGAAACTGTGAGTGATAGGAATCAGAGAACCTCGCTCTACAGCTCATATCTCATCATCTCCTGTGACTTTATGACCCTTATATGATTTATTTCACATTCCTGAGTACACCAATACTCCATATGTTTTGGGAAACTACTGATTGTGCACTCAGCAGGACTCAGAAGGGAATTAGCGCTATTTGACTTTTCAATTGCATATTTGGCTGGAATAGACTGCGGACCCCGTGTCATATTTAAAAAGCATTGAGGTAATAAAGCAGGAGAAACCCACCACAAGTGATCCCTTTTGGAAACTACACTGTTGTGAGCTCATTTTCGGTGCTGGCGGTGCTGACAGAGGAGTAGTGAGTTCTCTATCTGGACTCCCTCTGTTGGTGAAGGGAGGTAATGAAGCTGATCTAAATGCCAGAGACCGGCCACCTGAGGAAGAGGACTGTGATTGGACATCATGAATTTCTGATTAGATTTAAGGCAGCCGACTCCCTAGTTTCTTTCTGGTGATTTCTCCTGACTGTGGCTTCTGGTTTCCAGTTTGGTTCCTGCCTTCTTAAAGCTAAGTTTTCTCTGCTATTGTTCATATGAGTTTTCATCTGGTTTACTTAGCTTTTGTGTTCAGCCAGCCCTGGCTGGGACTGGGCTGAATCCCCATTTTGTCTCTGATCAGTTGATCTCTTTTGCTCTGTCTTCAGAATATACCTGAGTGCTGATATAGGGAATTGAAGTCTAGCGACTTCAGGGCCTTTTTCTATCAGACGTGTTGGACATTTTTTGGCAGGGTTTTTTGCGTGATTGCAGACAGCAGCTTTTCTTTCCTGTCCTTTCTAGTTAGTGAGGGCCCCATCGTTTGCTCAGCCTATCTTTCTATCTGTGCTTGTGTTTTCATCTTGTTTCACCGACAATACATGTTGGGGGCTGTCTATTGCTTTGGGGTCTGCTCTGGGGCAGTTTAGATTTTCCCTTTCTTTCTTTAGGCTTATTTAGCTCTCCGGCCGTGACAGGGCATCTAGGACCACCGTAGGCACGCTCCAAGGCTACTGCTAGTTGTTGTGGATAGGATCAGGGGTCTGCAATCCGCTAGTTACCAACCTCTCCGGTTTTCTGGGCTTAGCTTGCTTTTTGCTTTTTCCTCCTCGGTGACTCATTCATAACACTACACCCCTCAAGGAATTTATCTCTGCACATGGTGAGTGTCTTGAACCCACAGGTGCCACACAGATTTACAAAACATTGGACCTTAAAAATGAAAAATTATGTTTTGTCCACAATAATGTTGCTTTAGCCGCAAATTTTTCATTTTCACAAGGGTAACAGGAGAAAATGGACCACTCAATTTGTTACATTATATGTCAGGAAAGGTTAAAGGGGTAGTCCAATATCATCAGTTATTTGCAAGATAGGATATAACTTATTGATCACTGGGGATCAAACTGCTGGGACCACAAAGTTAACCCTAAAGTTGGGGCTCTGGATCCCAAAAACAGAGGTCTGATGAGCATTACCTGAATGGAGCGGAGATGTGTTTCTGAACCTCTACTCTATAGGACTGACAGAAAAAGGAAAATCTGTGAAAATGATTAACACACTGTGTATCTAAAATCCAAACTTCAGGTCACTTTGTGCTCAAATTTTTTTCTGCAGCATGTGGATACGATTTCTTGGATCCACAAATATGGACCGAAATTTGGAAATAAATGATGGAAGGAATTTATCACAAGTTTTTATAGCAGTGTTATATGTTCAACTTTTGGTTATTTTACACTGCTCTTGCCGCTTTTAAAAAGTGACTGTAATAATGACTGGTTAGCTATGCAAATGGGATCTAAGAAGATTTATGATGTGTGATTTTGTAAAAAGCTGCAGAAATAGTTGCAAACTCTCCAAAGTAGGTGTAAAATGTAGAAAATCAGCTCTAGAATAAAAGTGTTATATGTGCCAGATTTAGCAAACATCACACAACACTTTGATCAATTTGGCACAGCTAATGGCAACACAGTCACTAGAAGAACTTGATGAAATGCCCCATGCGTGTGAACATACCTATCATGCGAAAGAGTCTAAATAACTTTCTTATAATAGTGAAAAGCTAATCAGTTTTCTAAATATAATAAATGATAGAACTCTGAATAAATTTGAATTTTTCATGTAATTTAAAGTTACGTTGGGTAAAACCAGTTCTGTCTCTTCCGCCTTCCTACATAGAGACAAATCTATTGGCGATTGCAGACTCCATATTAGCATCAGTTCATGCATGCAATAGGGAAAAGGCGCAATTCCTCATCAGCTTGTGTGATCTGTGGTGGACTTTGGGCCGCTCTCGATCATTGCTATGCATCTATTATTATTCTCCTTGTAGGATAGTACCTCTCACTTGAAAGGATCCAGAATGTCCACTCGTTGACAAGATTAAAAATATACAATAAAAAAAGAGAATATAGCACAGGAATGAAGGTTTGTACCACTAAGGATTAACTCAAACCAAATAGCAGGTCCACAAATGCACAAAGTCACAGTGGGTCCAGAAAGTTTTCAGACCCCTTTACATTTTTCACTCTTTGTTTCATTGCAGACATTTGGTAAATTCAAAAATGTTCATTTTTTTTCTCATTAATGTACACTCTGCACCCCATATTGGCTGAAAAAAAACAGAAATATAGAAATTTTTGCAATTTATTAAAAAAAACAAACCCTGAAATATCACATGGTCATAAGTATTCAGACCCTTTGCTCAGACACTCATATTTAAGTCACATGCTGTCCATTTCCTTGTAATCCTCTTTGAGATGGTTCTACTCCTTCATTGGAGTCCAGCTGTGTTTAATTAAACTGATAGGACCTGATTTGTAAAGGCACAAACCTGTCTATATAAGACCTCACAGCTCACAGTGCATGTCAGACCAAATGAGAATCATGAGGTCAAAGGAACTGGCCAAGGAACTCAGAGACAGAATTGTGGCAAGGCACAGATCTGGCCAAGGTTACAAAAGAATTTCTGCAGTACTCAAGGTTCCTAAGAGCACAGTGGCCTCCATAATCCTTAAATGGAAGAAGTTTGGGACCACCAGAATTCTTCCTAGACCTGGCCGTCCAGCCAAACTGAGCAATCTTGGGAGAAGAGCCTTGGTGAGAGAGGTAAAGAAGAACCCCAAGATCACTGTGGCTGAGCTCCACAGAAGCAGAAGGAAGAGGGGAGAAAGTTCCACAAAGTCAACTATCATGGCAGCCCTCCACCAGTCGGCCCTTTATGGCAGAGGGGCCAGATGGAAACCTCTCCTCAGTGCAAGACATATGAAAGCCCACATAGAGTTTGCTAAAAAAAACACTTGAAGGACTCCCAGACTATGAGAAATAAGATTTTCTGGTCTGATGAGATGAAGATTGAACTTTTTGGTGATAATTCTAAGTGGTATGGGTGGAGAAAACCAGGCACTGCTCATCACCTGCCCAATACAATCCCAACAGTGAAAGATGGTGGTGGCAGCATCATGATATGGGGGTGTTTTGTAGCGGCAGGGACAGGATGACTGGTTGCAATTGAAGGAAACATGAATGCGGCCAAGTACAGAGATATCCTAAATGAAAACCTCTTCCAGAGTGCTCTGGACCTCAGACTTGGCCGAAGGTTCACCTTCCAACTAGAAAATGACCCTAAGCGCACAGATAAAATAACAAAGGAGTGGCTTCAGAACAACTCTGTGATCATTCTTGACTGGCCCAGCCAGAGCCCTGACCTAAACCCAATTGAGCATCTCTGGAGAGACCTGAAAATGGCTGTCCACCAATGTTCAATATGCAACCTGATGGAACTGGAGAGAATCTGCAAGGAAGAATAGCAGAGGATCCCCAAATCCAGGTGTGAAAAACTTGTTGCATCATTCCCAAGAAGACTCATGGCTGTACTAGCTCAAAAGGTGTGTCTACTCAATACTGAGCAAAGGGTCTGAAGACTTATGACCATGTGATATTTCTTTTTTAACATATTTGCAAAAATTTCTACATTTCTGTTTTTTTCAGTCAAGATGGGGTGCAGAGTGGACATTAATGAGAAAAAAAGAACTTTTTTGAATTTACCAAATGGCTGCAATGAAACAAAGAGTGAAAAATTTAAAGGGGTCTGAATACTTTCTGTACCCACTGTATATACTACACTATAACTTATAGGGCCAAATGGCCAAGCAACTAATGAAACAATAATGGAAGAGGAAAGATAACCAAAAAGTAGCCCATTTGGTGGCTAGAAATAGGGGATGGGAGAATCCAAGTAGAGACAAACTAGCTAAAAGCTCGTTTCGCATTAGCTTCTTCCAGGGGGCGTGCTATTGATTCATATTCATATTATACATACCACTCACTATATATTAGAACTTACTGTATATTTGGACATTATTAATGCAAAAAGCTGTGAACACATACTGAGTAATGGACAAGTACTTACCTTATATTGTATCATTGATGTCCATAATGAATACATTCCCTAATGCAGTGTCTGCATGTGCAGGAAGTTCTGCTGTCTTTAATTGCACATGCACTGAATGCATTGAGCCACAGTTCAGCTAATGCACAGAAAATGATGGCCCAGACACGAGTCTGGTTGGAAAATCACATGAACGTCAGCATTGCACATCCTATTTTAGAGGTGCCTGTGCCTCTAAACTGGTTACAGAGCCATACACGGGAATTTTTAACAAGCAGGAGGGGTAACATATATAGGGTTTTACAGTGTATTGTGCCACAACAGTTTAGGGACTTTTCTATTTTCTAAAATAGTTTTATCAAGTGGCCTACCCCTTTAATTATTTCTATTACACTCTTTCTGATGCAGCATGGAACAAATGTATCAATGAAACAGAAAATTAGTGTAAATACATGGATGCATATGCTCCGTTTGTAGAAGAATTACACATTCCATTAACAGTAATCTGGACAATCTTGTAAAAGGTGTATGTATGGACCCAGCTAATGCCTTATGACAAATGGAATTATTGCACTGTGTATGCTCATCTAATGTTAATGTTATTAGCAATAGCTGGTTTCCGCAGTAGGTAGTGAAGCTGCTATTGTTGTGTTTCATCTGGGCAATGCAATCGAAGATTCTTTGTTTCAGGGGAACCGAAGACTTGTGAGAGTGATTTGGTGATTTATGATGTGCCCCTGTGGGGAGGCGGACCCCCATATAGTGATTGGGCCGGAACCAAGGGGACCGCCATCAGAGTTATTGAAGGAATCACATCAGGAGGATTAAAAAGGGAGACATGCGACTGAGGTTGTCAGGGCAACAGGGGGCGGGGCTAGGGTAAAAGGAGCAGGGGACGCGCTGAAGTGGCAGTTGGGGAAGAGAGAGAGTGAAGGCAGGATGCAGGGTGACTTGCAGGGGCACCGAGAGGAGCCTGCGAGGAAAAAGCTGGACATTTACTGACAAGAGAGACAAGACAGACGTGAGAGACTGTTCCCAGAGACTGCTCCCCGCTCCCGTTCTGAGAGAAGCATCCCCGCTACCTCCCGCCTTGGCGAGAGAGGAACTTTACCTCAGGTTGTGGCCGTGAGTACCCGTATCCAGGCCACAGAGGCCTGGGCACTTCCCCCCAGCCTTCCCCCATCACGCCGACCCAGCCGTCACCGGCCTGAAGATGCGCCACCTCATCACAGGCGAGATAAGAGGCTCGCTACCCTGGCTTTGGGAGAGACTCCTTGATAAAGGACGGCTACAGGTCATCTGGGGAACTGCGTCATCACCGCACGCCACCTCCATCATTTCCATCAGGGCCTGTTGTGCCCCAACGGCATCGCTTTCTTCAGGGCCTGTTGCACCCCAGCGGCAGCGCTTTCTTCAGGGCCTGTTGCGCCCCAACGGCATCGCTTTCTTCAGGGCCTGTTGCGCCCCAGCGGCAGCGTTTCCTTCAGGGCCTGTTGCGCCCCAGCGGCAGCGCTTTCTTCAGGGCCTGTTGCGCCCCAGCGGCAGCGTTTCCTTCAGGGCCTGTTGCGCCCCAGCGGCAGCGCTTTCTTCAGGGCCTGTTGCGCCCCAACGGCCTCGCTTTCTTCAAGGCCTGTTGTGCCCCAACGGCATCGCTTTCTTCAGGGCCTGTTGCGCCCCAACGATATTGCTTTCTTCAGGGCCTGTTGCGCCCCACCGTCATCACTTTCTTCAGGGCCTGTTGAGCCCCATTCCTTCCTGGGGAAGCGAGACTTCAGGACAGCTGCCTCAGCGACCTCAACACAGCCTCGCTCACGAAACCAGCAGTCCCTGGAAGGCTAAGTGGCTTTAGAATTTGAATAAGATTGTTGAGTCCCTGCGTGGACTGTTTGTTTGGTTCGCAATTGTATGTTTGTTCAAACAAGCCCAGTGGCTAAAGCTAGATAAAAGTTATTTTGCAAACCATCAGTCGTCTAGTGTCTCGTCACTGCATCCTGCGAACCTGCTCAACCCTACACTTGGCGTAGTCGGCAGGATGCAGTCTCCGAGCATAGACGGTGGTGGTGCAGGTCAGGGGGAAGCTGTAGACTCTGTAAATACTGAGGGCCCCCGTACTAGCATTTCATTGGGGGCCATGCTGAACAACCTGCCTAGATTCTCCGGCTCCAATACTATGCTATGGGGGGCTCTTTCGGATGCACCCAATGACCCCTGACCTGGAAGCTGAAGTGGCACTCATGGCCCTAGATGGGGAGGTGCGGAGGTCAGTGATGTTGAAACCTCCGGGGCACCGCAACACTTTTGAAAAGGTGTTGCAGATAGTGGAACAGACCCACGGGGATCCCACTAATGTGGGAGAGTTAAGGACCCGTCTGTTTAGCCGGATGCAGGCAGAGGGGGAGACGATTACTCAGTATATGAATGTACTCCAAGAATTGCATACGGCTATTGAAAGAAAAGACGGGGTAGGGGTAGGACCTGTTGACATTACCCTACGTGACCTACTGGTGACTGGACTGCGAGATCCACTGATAAAGCAGGCATTACGGGAACAGATCAGAATGAATACCCAAATAGACTTTTCAGAAGTGGGAAGTCAGGCAAGGGTTCGGGAGCAAGAGCAGGGGATGGCGGTCCCCGTGGGGAAGGTCCGAGGTGTGGAGGCCTCCTCGAACACAGTTGAGGAACCTCAGTGGGTGGAGGAGATGAAGCGAGAATTGAAAAATATTAAGAGCGAGTTGGCTGAAGTAAAGAGAAGAACCGAACCGGAGACTGGACGACCCAGTGTTAATCCCGGTCCCTGGGGGTCACGTTCTCCACGGGGTGGTCAATCTACTGTATACCGGCCCGGTGTTATGAGTGTGGAGAACCAGGCCACTTCGCCCGAGAGTGTCCGCGGCGTGGGAGATACCCACCTCGGCGGCCATTAAACTAAAGGGCTCCGGGCTGGGGGGACGCCGCTCGGAGCCGAAAACCACAACTAGGGGTGGTGGAAGTCCTGAAGATTTGGTAGCAAAGTGTCTGGTAGTTTGGGCAGAAGTAGAGGGCCGGGCCGTCCGGTGTCTGGTGGACACGGGGTCACAAGTAACCACTATGCCCGCAGCATACTTTCAACAAAACTTTCCGGAGGCAGCAAGGCCTCAGTGGGCCCCATGATTAGACTAGTAGCCGCCAACCAACTGCCGGTCCCGGTTGCCGGGGTAGTGTGGGTGCAGGTGACGTTATGCGGTAAACCCCTCGGCCGCAGAGGGGTGGTGCTGACTCAAGGAGAAGCTGATCAACGACACCCCGTCACCCTAGGCATGAATATTTTAAAAGAGTTTGGTAACCTGTTGCTTAATGATCCCACACAAAGGACACTGAAGCAGTGGGGTTCTCGCACAGCTCAGGGACAGGTATTCCAGCAGCTGGTGCGAGGTGCGTGGGTGCATCGGGACTGCCAGGAGGGTGATGCTCTGGGCAAGGTCATCGCGTCAGCGGCACCCCTGCTTGTGCTGCCTCCTGGACAGACAGTGGTGGCCCTGCCAATTCGGGCCCCGATACCTTTGGAGGGCGTAGAGGTGCAGGTGGAGCCGTGTCACTCAGAGCACTTACCTCCTGGCATACTGGTGGCCCGTTCCCTCGCTACGGTGTGAAAAGGAACCGACCTGGTCTGCTGCGTTAACCTTGAAGACCGAGATACCATTCTGAAAGCACGGACTGTACTGGCCAAACTAGTAAAGCCTTTAGAAGAAGTGCTGCCCGCTCCTGCGGTTCAATTACAAGTACACCCCGAGGATCCTTGGGAGGTAACAATACGAACCTTACAGGCCCACGAAGTCTCGACACAAGAGAAGGGCCGAAATATTTTGGAGCAGATGCGGGCCGAGCTTTCTGGACTAACTGCGGCCCAACTTTCACAAGTAAAAGCATTGCTGGGACAGTACCATGAAGTATTTGCTAGCCATGAGGACGACTTTGGGTGTACCAAGCCATCACTCATGAGATCCCCACAGCAGGAGCGGCCCCTATCCGAGAACGATATTGACAGATCCCGCCACAACTCTATCAAGAGGTGAAAACTTTGCTGGCTCAGATGCTGCAAAAAGGGGTGATACGGGAAAGTCAAAGCCCTTGGGCGGCCCCCATTGTGTTGGTCCGGAAGAAAGATGGTTACTACCAAACTCTCCTTCCTCGCCATCACCGAAACCTGGCTCACCCCTTCTGACACAGCCTCTCCTGCTGCACTTTCGTATGGCGGCTTCCACCTTTCTCACACCCCCCGCCCCAGCAGCAAACATGGTGGAGGAGTTGGTTTTCTCCTGTCAGATACCTGCTCCTTCACCCCAATCCCACTGCCACCCTCTGTTACCCTCCCTTCCTTTGAGGTGCACTCTGTGCGCATCTACTCCCCCTCCAACCTCCAACTGGCTGTCATCTACCGCCCCCCAGGGCCAGCCACCACCTTCTTTGACCACTTCACCACCTGGTTACTTCATTTCCTTTCCGCGGACATCCCTACTATCATCATGGGCGACTTCAACATCCCCATTGACACTTCCCTCTCAGCTGCCACTAAACTTCTATCTCTCACTTCCTCCTTCGGCCTCACTCAATGGTCTTCTACAGCCACCCACAAAGATGGCCACACACTGGACCTCATCTTCACCCGCCTCTGCTCCCTATCTAACCTCTCTAACTCACCTCTTCCTCTCTCTGACCACAACCTGCTCACATTCTCTTCCCTCTTCACTCCATGTCTACAATCCCCACCCCACAAACTTTCACACCCTCGCAGGAATCTTAAACACCTTGACCTACACTCATTCTCCGAATCCCTCCTCCCTCTTACAGATATAAGTTCCTTACACAATGCGGATGACGCTGCCGCTCTATATAACACCACAATAGCTGTAGCTTTGGAATCCGCTGCCCCACTTACACATATCAAAACTCGCAAAATCAACAGACAGCCCTGGCACACCAGCCTGACCAAAGAGCTGAGGCGAGCTTCCAGGGCTGCTGAGCGCAGATGGAAAAGATCCCACTCCAACGAGCATTTCATCGCATTCAAACAGTCCCTCACTACTTTCAAGACCACACTCGCCACAGCTAAACAAACCTACTTCTCATCTCTCATATCCTCCCTGTCTCACAACCCTAAACAGTTATTCAACACCTTCAATTCTCTCCTCCGCCCCCCAGCACCTCCTCCCTCCCCACTCATCTCAGCTGAAGACTTTGCCTCATTTTTCAAGCAGAAAATTGATAACATCAGGGACAGTTTTGGTCAACAACCCCCAGAGCCCTTCCTCCCGACTTCCCAGCCCTCCACCTTCAAAACCAACTTCTCCACCATTACAGAAGATCGACTCTCCACTCTACTCTCAAGATCACATCTCACCACCTGTGCACTCGACCCGATCCCATCCCACTTCATCCCAAACCTCACCACAGTCTTCATCCCAACCCTAACCCATCTCTTCAACCTATCACTAACAACTGGTGTTTTCCCCTCAAGCTTTAAACATGCCTCCATCACACCTATCCTCAAAAAGCCCTCTCTTGACCCATCCTCTGCATCTAGCTATCGCCCTATATCACTTCTCCCATACGCCTCCAAGCTACTGGAACAACACGTCTACCTTGAACTGTCCTCCCATCTCTCTTCTTGCTCCCTCTTCGACCGCTTACAATCTGGCTTCCGGTCACACCACTCCACTGAAACTGCCCTTACTAAGGTCACCAATGACCTCTTAACTGCCAAGAGCAAGCGACACTACTCTGTCCTCCTCCTCCTGGACCTGTCGGCTGCCTTTGACACAGTGGACCATTCCCTATTATTACAGACCCTCTCATCCCTCGGCATCACAGACTTGGCCCTCTCCTGGATCTCATCATACCTAACAGACCGGACATTCAGCGTCTCCCACTCACACACCACCTCCTCACCTCGCCCCTATCTGTCGGAGTCCCACAAGGTTCAGTCCTAGGGCCCCTGCTGTTCTCTATTTACACCTTTGGCCTGGGACAGCTCATAGAATCTCATGGCTTTCAGTATCATCTTTATGCTGATGACACACAGATCTACATCTCTGGACCAGATATCACCTCCCTACTAACCAGAATCCCTCAATGTCTGTCCACTATTTCATCCTTCTTCTCCACTAGATATCTGAAACTCAACATGGACAAAACAGAATTCATCATCTTTCCCCCATCTCACGTGACCCCCCCTACGAACCTATCAATTACAGTAAATGACTGCCCACTCTCCCCAGTCCCACAAGCTCGCTGCCTCGGAGTAATCCTTGATGCTGATCTCTCCTTCAAACCACATATCCAAACCCTTTCCACTTCCTGCCGACTTCAACTCAAAAATATTTCACGCATCCGTTCATTCCTCACCCAAGAATCTGCAAAAACCCTAGTCCATGCCCTCATCATCTCTCGCCTTGACTACTGCAACCTCATGCTCTGCGGCCTCCCCTCAAACACTCTCGCACCCCTCCAATCTATTCTAAACTCTGCTGCCCGGCTAATCCACCTGTCCCCCCGCTATTCCCCAGCTTCTCCCCTCTGTCAATCCCTTCACTGGCTCCCAATTGCCCAGAGACTCCATTACAAAACCCTAACCATGACATACAAAGCCATCCACAACTTGTCTCCTCCATACATCTGTGACCTCGTCTCCCGGTACTTTCCTGCACGCAACCTCCGATCCTCACAAGATCTCCTTCTCTACTCCCCTCTTATCTCCTCTTCCCACAATCGCATACAAGATTTCTCTCGCGCATCACCCCTACTCTGGAACTCTCTACCACAACATATCAGACTCTCACCTACCATCGAAACCTTCAAAAAGAGCCTGAAGACCCACCTCTTCCGACAAGCCTATAACCTGCAGTAACCACCGATCGACCAAACCGCTGCACGACCAGCTCTACCCTCGCCTACTGTATTATCACCCATCCCTTGAAGATTGTGAGCCCTCGCGGGCAGGGTCCTCTCTCCTCCTGTACCAGCTATGACTTGTATTGTTTAAGATTATTGTACTTGTTTTTATGTATACCCCCCTCACATGTAAAGCGCCATGGAATAAATGGCGCTATAACAATAAATAATAATAATAATAACACTACGATTCTGTGTGGATTATCGTAAATTGAATGCTTGCACTATTAAAGACTCATACCCACTGCCCCGCATAGAAGAATCTCTGTCTGCATTGGGCAAAGCAACATATTTTTCGACCTTGGACTTGGCCAGTGGGTACTGGCAGGTGCCCATGTCAGAAGAGGACAGAGCTAAGACGGCGTTCATAATGCCCATGGGACTGTTTGAGTTTAATCGTATGCCATTCGGGCTGGCCAACGCTCCCGGGACCTTTCAGCGATTGATGGAGCAATGTCTAGGGGATCTCAATTTTGAGGCCACGTTGATCTACCTGGACGACATCATTGTCTATGCTGCCTCCTTCGAGGACCACCCGAAGCGGTTGGTACAGGTACTCAGCCGGCTGCAAAAGTACGGGTTGAAGATGAAGCCTCAGAAATGCCACCTATTTCGCTCTCAGATTGAGTATCTGGGTCATGTCGTTTCGGCAGAGGGTGTGAGGCCATCCCGGGAGAAGGTTGCTGCTATCCAGGAATGGCCTACCCCCGAGGCGGTGAAAGACGTGCGGGCTTTTCTGGGGTTAGCTGGATATTACCGTCGTTTCATAAAGGATTTTGCATGTCGAGCTCGAGCCCTGCATGACCTGCTGAAGGGGGCTCCCGCTGGGGCCAATGGGCGAAAAATCCAGTGGCAACACCCTCAGGAAGAGGCCTTCCGAGATCTCAAGGCTGCACTCTCGGATGCCCCAGTGTTGGCTTATGCGGATTTCTCTCAGCCGTTCATCCTGCACACTGACGGGAGTCTTCACGGGATAGGGGCTGTGTTGTCACAGGTTCAGGATGGCCGGGAGAGGGTGATCGCATATGGAAGCCGTTCTCTCCATGACTCCGAGCGTAACCCTGACAATTACAGCTCTTTTAAGCTCGAGCTCCTCGCAGTGGTGTGGGCTATGATGGAGAGATTCGCAGAGTACCTAGCGGGCTCCGAGGTGGTAGTGCGAACTGACAACAACCCACTGGCTCATTTGGAAAATGCAAAGTTGGGGGCTTTGGAGCAGCGATGGGTGGCCCGAATGGCGAAGTACAATTACAAGATTATTTACAAAAGAGGGGCCGAGAATTTTCATGCAGATGCTCTCTCCAGGATTCGACATACAACTCCTGGACAGAATCGAGAAGAAGAATTAGAAGGAGAGGAAATACCGTTCGCTCTTACCGCTGCCGTGCTCACCAATGTTGATGCAAAAGTATCTTCCCCAGAGGCCCACAGGAGCATCCTGGAACAATCTCGGGATAAGTGGATACAACAGCAACAAGAAGATGAAGAAGTTGGACTTCTCCGGACATGGGTCGCCGCTGGTCAATTACCCACTTATACTCAACGACAAACTTTGTCCCAAGACCTGTCGCTGATGCTGCGACAATGGGAGAGACTGATTATCCGAAAGGGACTACTGTACCATAAAATCACTTCGCAAACAACCTCAACGACTGTTTGGCAGGTGGTTACGCCCGGAGCTCAACTACACGAACTGGTTCAAGAGGCTCACGAAAAAGGGGCCCACTTTGGAGTCAAAAAGACTTTGCAATGGTTACAACAGAAAGTTTATCACCCACGCTTGTCGGCTGTTGTGGACGAAGTTTGCCGTTCCTGCCGCTTATGTGAATTGGCCAAACCGCCTGCTCAGAGGGCCGGAACACAGACAATTGTGACTTCAGCACCCTTTGAGCTCCTGACAGTGGATTATCTGCACATTGGTCCCGCATTCCAGGGATACGAACACTGCCTCGTCATGGTGGATCATTTCACCAAGTTCGCTGTGGTCACCCCTACTCGAGACCAGACCGCGGAGTCAGCCGCCTCCGCAATTTGCAGAAACTTTATACAAGTGTACAGCTGTCCTCAACGTATACATTTCGACCAGGGAGCATGTTTTTTGGGGAAAGTTATGGAGGAACTACATCATCTTTATGGGATTGATAAATCCAGGACCACACCATATCACCCGCAAGGGAATGGGGCTTGTGAGCGATTTAATCGGACATTGATTCAAATGCTACGCACTCTGGAGAGTGACAAGAAAGCTCGTTGGCCTGAATCTGTTTCTGAATTAGTATGGGTTTATAATAATCGGGTACATCGAGTTACGGGCTTTACTCCTTATTTCCTGCTGTTCGGAAGAGAGGGTAAAGGGATCACGGAGGTAGAGTTGGACCCCGAAGAGCCTCGGCCCTGGACCGGAGTGTCGTCTTGGGTCCGAAATCATCGCCACAGGCTGCAAACTCTTCACCGAATTGTACATACCAAACTTCAAGACTGGGAACACCCAGGGAAGAATACAACCTCCCCTCCCCATCTCCAAAGCGGGGACCGTGTGCTTGTACTAGATCAACGCCCCCAGAATAAACTGGAGTCACGTTGGGAAGAGAGTCCTTATCGGGTACTACGCTGTATCCATCCAGAAGGACCTGTGTATGAAATACGGCCCGAGCAGGATGAAACACTGCCCACCCGCATTGTGCATCGTAATATGTTACACCCGTGTATTTCCACCGACCCGAAGCAACTGGAACCTGTCCCGAAGACATCCGAACCGGAGTCCAAATGCTGGGACTCGGACGACGAGGATTTCCCTCCAGTTCCCAAGGGCCCTTCACCCAATATTGAGCCAGATGACACAATTAACCCACCGGCATCATGCAGCCCACCGACGTCCACCACCCCAGAAGATTCCACCCCAGTCGAACTTAGACGCTCCGAGTGGTCAACAGCCGGCAAACCCCCCGAACGGTATGAACAAGACCAGTTCGTATGGCAACGAATATTGACACCTTTACAGGCAAATCTCAATAGACTAACTCCCTCGCCCGAGGACTGGCGAGCTTACAGGGTGGGGGAATGTGGGGAGGAGGACCCCCATATAGTGATTGGGCCGGAACCAAGGGGACCGCCATCAGAGTTATTGAAGGAATCACATCAGGAGGATTACAAAGGGAGACATGCGACTGAGGTTGTCAGGGCAACAGGGGGCGGGGCTAGGGTAAAAGGAGCAGGGGACGCGCTGAAGTGGCAGTTGGGGAAGAGAGAGAGAGTGAAGGCAGGACGCAGGGTGACTTGCAGGGGCACCGAGAGGAGCCTGCGAGGAAAAAGCTGGACATTTACCGACAAGAGAGACGTGAGAGACTGTTCCCAGAGACTGCTCCCCGCTCCCGTTCTGAGAGAAGCATCCCCGCTACCTCCCACCTTGGCGAGAGAGGAACTTTACCTCAGGTTGTGACCGTGAGTACCCGTAACAAGGTCACAGAGGCCTGGGCACTTCCCCCCAGCCTTCCCCCATCACGCCGACCCAACCGTCACCGGCCTGAAGATACGCCACCTCGTCACAGGCGAGATAAGAGGCTCGCTACCCTGGCTTTGGGAGAGACTCCTTGATAAAGGACGGCTACAGGTCATCTGGGGAACTGCGTCATCACCGCACGCCACCTCCATAATTTCCTTCAGGGCCTGTTGCGCCCCAACGGCAGCGCTTTCTTCAGGGCCTGTTGCGCCCCAGCGGCAGCGCTTTCTTCAGGGCCTGTTGCGCCCCAACAGCATCGCTTTCTTCAGGGCCTGTTGCGCCCCAGCGGCAGCGCTTTCTTCTGGGCCTGTTGCGCCCCAGCGGCAGCGTTTCCTTCAGGGCCTGTTGCGCCCCAGCGGCAGCGCTTTCTTCAGGGCCTGTTGCGCCCCAACGGCCTCGCTTTCTTCAGGGCCTGTTGCGCCCCAACGGCATCGCTTTCTTCAGGGCCTGTTGCGCCCCAACGGTATTGCTTTCTTCAGGGCCTGTTGCACCCCACCGTCATCACTTTCTTCAGGGCCTGTTGAGCCCCATTCCTTCCTGGGGAAGCGAGACTTCAGGACAGCTGCCTCAGCGACCTCAACGCAGCCATGCTCACGAAACCAGCAGTCCCTGGAAGGCAAAGTGGCTTTAGAATTTGAATAAGATTGTTGAGTCCCTGCGTGGACTGTTTGTTTGGTTCGCAATTGTATTTTTGTTCAAACAAGCCCAGTGGCTAAAGCTAGATAAAAGTTATTTTGCAAACCATCAGTCGTCTAGTGTCTCATCACTGCATCCTGCGAACCTGCTCAACCCTACACCCCTTTAAACAGAATGGCACTCCATTTACGTTATGCAGGTGTTCACAGATATTATTCCAACAACTTTTCTCACAGGAAGGCAACAAACTTAATAGTTTTGTAACGTTATACAAGGCAGACAATCGGTATATATAAAGGTGGTCTTACATTTCACTGACACTTTAGTGACATTTGTGACAATCTGCTGGCAATCTCTTCAGCAGCACCTCCTTCACTCAAGCACAGTAGATGTGCCTTTTTCTGTCTAGTACAGTGCCCTCTCACAGTGTGCACTGCAATGTCTGGCACTTTGCACACTCTTGTGGCTCACCCTTCACAGTTTCACAGTTACCATGTCACAGTTTATCACACTTAGGAATTAGTATCTGACCAACTCTGCACCATCAGATATTAGTTAACAGACACCTCTGGTACCTGGTAGATGCACTTTTCACATTCAAGAATATTCCTCTATGATCCTTTCTGTTGTGGCAATCCACACACCTCTAATTCTAGAACCCTCATGCAGATGGGCTAGTCTTCTCCATCTGTGATGGCCAAGGTACTGACCAACAATGTACAAATAATTTGCTAGAAGTCACTAGTGTACAGAAAGACATTAATCCGCTCTCTGTTGCTTCAGCAGTGTGGGAAATAATGGTGGCAGCAGATATTTTTTTGCTTGCAAACCACAAAGTGAATCTTAAAGTGTTCGAATTCTCATGAAAGCACAAATTTCAGGAAATTCGACTCTAAGGCTAGTTTCACACTAGCGTTTTTTTTGCGCTGCGTTTCGTGCACACATAAAACGCATGACAAAAACGCTTACAAACTCTTGTAAACGCTGCGTTTTTTTCTCGCCTCATTGTGCGCGTTAAGCCAAAAAAACGCAGCGTTTGTGAGCATTTTAAAGCATTTTTTATGCGTTTGATTTTTTATTGCGCATGATGTCACAATCACAGGAGTAATAATCCTTGACCAATTAGTGCAACAGACTCCACCAATTGCACAGCAGTGGGTGTGTGTTATTGGAATTCTTTATATAGACCCTGTTTACAGCTATTCTTCACATTTGCTTGTTGTTTTTCGTGACGACATGGATCTGTGCTGGAAGAGTTTTCACTTCAACTTGGATCTGGACATCAGGCTTATGCAGTTGCTTGCCATGAATAAAGGGAGAGAGAGACAGCGAAGACGGCAGCGGCGGCGTTTGTAATCTCATCCAATTGTTGAACTCCGGGAGAGCCGTGGAGCGTACCACACCCTCTACAGCGAGCTACAGGCAAACCCGGAGAAATTTACTGATTACACACGAATGTCCCAACAAAGCTTCATGTATTTGCTTGGTCGTGTACAAGATGTCATCCGTAGACAGGACACACAGCTCCGTCGTGCGATTCCTCCCAAGGAACGGCTCCTGGTCACATTACGGTACGTAGTATTGCAAAACAAATGCCTGTATAATTTTATTTGTTCTCTGATGTACAATTCTATTCTGGCAGGATTCTTTAACTGCCATGTACTTAACCAAAGGCTGCAGCATTATTTTTCTACCATTTATTAAAGAAAAAGATGCATTTTTATTCATTGGTATGCTTTTTTTGTGTGTTTTTGTGTGTGGTAAAAATCCATATACACAAATATTAATTTTTGTTGTTTCTTTGTGTCACAGATTCCTGGCTACTGGAGAGACACTCTCTTCACTGCACTTCCAGTACCGGCTAGGAATATCCACCTTGTCTGGAATAGTTGCGGACACCTGCCGGGCTTTGTGGGACGTTCTCTGTCCAGAATTTGTGCCCCTGCCCACCGTGGAAAAGTGGTGTGAAAATGTTGAAAGATTCTGGACTGTCTGCAATTTTCCTAACTGTTTGGGTGCGGTGGATGGGAAACACATCAGGATTATAAAACCTAAGAGACCTGGATCAGAGTACTACAACTATAAAAAGTACTTCTCTACAGTACTCATGGCCATTTCTGATGCAGACTGTAAGTTTGTTCCAGTCGACATTGGGGCATTTAGTCGTGGAAATGGCAACCAGTTCAATTTCCCCATGCCACGGCCTCTTCCCAACACCGAAGGTCTGCCACAGCCCTTTGTAATGGTTGGGGATGAGGCATTCCAGATGTGCCAAAACCTCCTCAAACCCTACTCCAGCCTGGACTTGGACCACACCAAACGAATTTTTAATTACAGGCGGACCAGGGCAAGAAGAACTGTAGAGTGTGCCTTTGGTATACTTGTGTCCAGATGGCACATTCTCGGCACAGCCACTAACCTTAAACTGGAAACCGTGGATGAGGTGGTGAAGGCCTGTGTTGTTCTACACAATTTTGTGATGGTTAGAGAGCACCTGCATTTTGAACTCAATGATGCCGCTCCTAACCCCTTGTCAGAATTTAATCAGCACCCTCTCAGGTTATCCGTTGAAGTAGGGCAAATGAGGGACCAATTTGCAGCCTACTTCAACTCAGATATAGGATGGGTGGCCTGGCAAGAGCAAATGGTGTAAGCAATTTTTTTTTGGTTGTATGTTAATAAAAAGCCTTTGTTTATACCTGTAGTCTACTCTGTCTTTTTCAATTTAAAATTATGATACAAGGCCAGGTTACTGAACATATGGCGTGTATTTTCCACATCATCTCCTCAGTTTATAAACACACACTGAATAGAGGATGGGGTTATTTACAAGGTCTAGCTATAATAACCTGGGATTGTATTAAAAACAGTTAAATGATGTTAAAAAACACCATAGTAGATTAACTGTTAAGGATACAAGGCAAGGTAACAATAGATAGGCCTTGCACTCAACACCATCCTCTATTCAGTCTGTGTGATATTACCTGAAAAAAGAGAATGAGGGGATTTGGAAATTGCAAGTCATATAGATTTGTGTTTTGACAACACATATCTCCAAGATTGACACACGAAACATGTTTCATTAATGGAGCTATGTGTTCACAAAAATGCAAACTGTACGGCGCAGTTTGTGTATGGCGCAGTGTGTGTAGGCGCCGAAAGACACATTAACCAAACTTTTTGAGAAAAAAGTATTCAACATTTATTTTTTAAGTAAAAAAATAAACAAATTATTTTCCCTTTGAAGAATGTTTGAGGGAAGAATGGGATACTTTAGGGGCGTGGAGAGACGAGGAACGGCTGGAAATTGAGGAAGGGGTTCTAGGTGAAGGGGCTACTAAATTAGTGGGGGAAGGGAGTTCAGGCATGGAAAAGGAGGCAGGTTGAGAAACATTAGAAGGAGAGGGGGACTGACTAACAAAGTCTTTTGTTTCTTGGTCTTCTTTGGGGCAGGAGTCACGAGCCTGGACCGACTACCACCGTGTGACCGCCTTACATTACTTTATCGCCTAGAGCTGGTGGAGCATGATCGTGATGAAAAAAATAATGAATGTGGGTCTCCCCTAGGGTGCACGGTGGTGGTTCTGGCGGTGCCCCTTCGAAGGAGAAATTGTGGTGTCGGTGCTCATCGAAGGTGAATTGTGCGCGGTGCTTCTGTTAGGAGAAGTGGTGGCGGTGCTCCTATCAGGCGAAGTGCTGGCGGTGCTCCTCTGATGAGGAGTGGTGGCAATGCTATGAGGAGGCGAAGTGGTGGCGGTGCTCCTCTGATGAGGAGTGGTGGTGGTGCTATGAGGAGGCGAAGTGGTGGCGGTGCTCCTCTGATGAGGAGTGGTCACGGTGCTATGAGGAGGCGAAGTGGTGGCGGTGCTCCTCTGAAGAGTAGTGGTGGTGGTAATGCTATGAGGAGATGTGGTGGCGGTGCTCCTCTGAAGAGGGGTGGTGGCGGTGGTCCTTGAATGGTGAGGAGTTGTGGCGGTGGTCTCATACAGTTGAGAAGTGGTGGTGCTCTGATCCAGAGATGATGTTCTCTCTGTGCTCCGAACAGGAGAAGAGGTTGCTGTGGCCCAAGATGATTTTGCGCTTGTGCACCAAGATGATGTCACCATGGCAGTACTGGTGTCCAGACCGGAGCAGCGCTTGACATGGTGGTGGTGGTGGTGGAGTGTCCAGCAGCACTCGGCATTTGTGTTGTATAGTGGTGTCCTTCTTGGCTAGGAATGCATGTGGCCGTGCATTGATATGCAGCAGAAGTCGGTACTGTGGTGAAGCGAGTCAGTGGTGGCACAGGTGGGAATGACAACACTGACTGCTGCACGTACTGATTCTGCTGCATAGCCTGCAAGTAAGCAGTGTAACACAGTCAGCTGTTGCTCAGGACTAAGGTGATCCACCATGCCCCGTTCAATTTTACTAAAGAAATGGTGCGCTGGTCTATTGAGGTCGGCCTCCAGCCGGTCAAGGCGCTGTGCGGAAGAGTGGAAGAGGTGTTCCATGTAGTTAAAACCACGCTCCATTGGTGAAAAACCACTTTCCACTCTTTCGGACAGCGTCTTAAGGCTGGCATGAAAGGCCTCACTCAAGTGCATGAACTCGGGCAAGACAGACCTGTCCAAGGCCCTTTGCCGCTGGCGGGTAGTGCCCGCATAACCAGTGGCAGAGACCTGGGACAGGGGAACACCTGACTGACCAGCTTCCTGGTCACCAGCTGTTTGTGTTGCTGACCTACAACTTGCTTCCTGACTGTTGGATGGCTGGGACGGGTCTGAGGTCGATCAATGAAGAACCGCTCCCGGGACAGCTTGCAGGGTGCTGCTCCAGGTGCTGTGGAAACAAAAGTTAAACATTAGTATCAAGCATTTTCAAGACGGATGAGCTGTGGAATAGAAAAGGAACAAAAAACATTAAAAAAATATACTTACACTCTGGTGGCAAGGACTGGTTGTAAGAATTCCAACGCGCGATGATAGCGGTACTTGGTTCTTCTCCTTGCCGCTGAGCCACTGCGAACCTGTCCCTCAGCACGAACATCAGTGTTAAAGGGGTCCTTCTTCGAGCGCCAACGTGTGTGGACTTTGTTCACTGTTGAAAAAATGTCAAAGAAAAATAAAATTATATTATACAATGCACTGATGGTAACATCTGTATCAACACACACCTGAGTGAACTTGTCAAACAGTCAATGCGGCATCCCAGCCAATTGAATACACAATGCATACACTGTTGAACCTGAGGACACTTGTGTGTTTTCTGCAAGTATATATCTTGCAATAAACACACATGTATCATCAGGATCAAGAGTGAAGCATGAAATATACAGCCTGACAATACACAATGCGTACACTATTGAACCTGAGGACACTTATGTGTTTCCTGCAAGTATATATCTTGCAATAAACACACAAGTATCATCAGTATCAAGAGTGAAGCATGAAATATACAGCCTGACAATACACAAGGCATACACTATTGAACCTGAGGACACTTATGTGTTTCCTGCAAGTATATATCTTGCAATAAACACACATGTATCATCAGGATCAAGAGTGAAGCATGAAATATACAGCCTGACAATACACAATGCGTACACTATTGAACCTGAGGACACTTGTGTGTTTCCTGAAAGTATATATCTTGCAATAAACACACAAGTATCATCAGTATCAAGAGTGAAGCATGAAATATACAGCCTGACAATACACAAGGCATACACTATTGAACCTGAGGACACTTATGTGTTTCCTGCAAGTATATATCTTGCAATAAACACACATGTATCATCAGGAACAATAGTGAACCATGAAATATACAGCATGACAAAAAACAATGCATACACTATTGAACCTGAGGACACGTGTGTTTAATGCAAGTGTGGCACCCCTGAGGGTTCAGTCGCCACAGAGGTACTGCACCTCCTCCTGAGGTGTGGTACCCCACTATCCAGGTAAGGTGGAGACACCTGACCACGCTCCAACACCTACAACCCCACACCACAAAGTAGTGTAGCAAAGCACCTTCGGCGGCTCCCTGCTTGGAGTATAGCAAAGCACCCCTTGGTCGCTCCCTGCTTGGAACACGAAACGTGCTGGGAGGCGGGTGGAGTTAGTTCACATAAAAGAGCAGGAAGAGTTGAGTCAGTCAGTCAGTCTTTCATTCAGTCAGTGAATGAGGATGTAGAAGGACAGAGTGTGAGACACAGAGAAGATCCCCGGGAGAGGGATGGAAGAAGGAAGTGCTGCAGAAGGCCACAGTAATCTGGGTCTGCTGGCACAGGAAAGAGACAGAGAAAGGAAACTTGATTCTCCATTGGGAAGAAGGATTAGCACGGAACGTAAGGAGAATAAGAGAACAAGGACCAGGGTTAGAGGAGAACCCTTTTCAAGTTCTAAGCGCAAGGCCGGGGTTTACTCTTGAATCGCGCGCGATTGCAAAGCGCTGACATGTGCACTACACTGCGCACGTCAGCGCCCCCATAGACTCTAATGCTATTTTTTGCGCATTGTGTGCGCTGACACGCGCATGCGCATTTTTAACGACGTTGGGCGGAACAAAAAATGCAACATGTAGCGTCCGGCGCGTCTGATCGCAAACCTGGAAAATGCGCAGTGCACTAAAACGCTGAGGCACGCGTGCAATCGCTAGACACTGCGCCCGCCATTTTAAAGATAGGGGACCATTGCGCATGCGACTGATAGCGCACGATGCGCTGCGCGATAAAACGCTTGTGTGAAACCAGCCTATGTCAATTTTTGAAGGATCGATCCACTCATCTCCGACATTCACATATGTAGGTGTCATGATTTGAGTGCAGACTGGACCAGATCATGACACATGGATGTGTGAATATGGTCTTACTTAAAACCTTTCCTGATCAGCTTTAACGCCCTCTCAACCAGAGTAAAGGGGGCTTCACACATAGCGATATCGCTAGCAATATCGCTAAAGCGTCACCGATTTTGTGACGCAGCAGCGATATTGCTAGCGATATCGCTATATGTGACACTTACCGCCGACTGGCTTCCCCGCTGGCTATCGCTGATCGAGCGAGAACGTCCTGGGCTGTTTCTCGTCGGGCGCTTCCTGCTGGCGCCGACGAGCGACGCGTGGACACGGGCGGGAGGACGTCTTCATCGCCGCGTGTGACAGGTAAGTAACGACCGCCTACCGCTGCTACGTCGCTGGTGAGATCTGCCTGTTTGGCAGCTCACTAGCGACCATTTAGCGATGCACCAGCGATCCTGACCGGGTCGTATCGTGGTCGGGATCGCTGGTGCATCGCTAAATGTAACGGGGCCCTAAATCTTGCAGGCCCTGTGGGAACTCATTATAAAGATAAGGTTTTCGTAATACAATCTTCATGGGTACATTGATCCTCCACTCCTTCATATACAGTTTGATGATTCAGTAGTGTAAATTGTCTATATATATATATAAAATAATATTTTTAGGGTGTGTACCCTGTAGTTAGTAAATAAGTAAATAGTAATAGTTCATAAATATAACATAGGCCGCTAAGTTACCACTGATTTGGTAAAAGGAAAACTGTAAAAGTCGTCTCACCGCGACAAGGTGGGTGTACCCAATTGGGAAAGTTCTATCCTGTCTCTAGCTTTAAAACCTCACCTTGTGTTAGCAAACCTCAATATAGATAAGGGAAGAACAGGACAGGGGCCGACTGTTCAGACACCTGCCCATAGAAAGCTATATAGATGAAATGCCAAGTTCAGAAGCGGGGAACCTCACCCCTGTTTGTACAAAGTACGAGAAACTATGGCAAAACTAAAGAAATGAGCCGAAGCACAGGCTGGTATGTGTGCAATGTGTAAGAGCATGTTCACACAGTCAAAACCCAAGAAAAAAAAAACAAATGAGCGTATGCCCTATAGTAAGTAAATGTGTAAATAGTGATAGTACATGTAAATATATATATACATACATATATAGGATAACTGTAGAAAATGCTTGGACTGCATGGTCACAGGTGTTTTTAAATTAGCAGGAGGCTGCAAAAATGGTCCCATGTATATCATTCTCAGCTTTTTTTTTGTCTGAGAACCCATAGACATAGGAGGTTTATTTTATTAGATCAGTTTGCTGGGTTTTGGTGCTGTGTTGGCCATTGATGGTGTGGTGCTGTGTCTGTGATGCAAAGCTGTGTGGGCCTTGCCTGGCAGCATGGGGGCCGTGGGGCACCTGGACCTCTCTCTGTGCCGGCATGGTGTCGTGACGGCAATGAGTGCCACACACAGTTACACCTATCCGGTTAGGGACCTACTGAGAGGCTCTCCATGACGTGGCAGTGGGCAGAAACGTTTTGATCGAAATGTTAGCTAAGAACCTTGCATTCTGTTTTGTAGACTTTGCCTAGCTGCCATAGATTAATGTACCATATTTGGATATATTGTGTGAACTGACAGAAAATAAAAACTTAATAAACTCACCCATAATCAAAAGTGAAAATAATTATTCCTTAAAAATAAAGACCACAGACATACAGAAACCCAAAGTGCATAAGGTTCATCTCCGCTAATTATATCTTCTTGTTTGTATGTATGCTCGTTAATATTCTGCTCACCAAACCCTTTTTTCTTTTGTATCGATTTTCTCAGGAGTCGTAAGACTTTTTAATAACCTTGTGCAAAGATCACAATTTTGATCTGACCCAGACTTAAAGTAAATTAGGCTAAAGAAAACTAGTATTCGATTGACAGATATTTAGAGAGCTACTCCAGGAGGATAAAGTATTGGTTACCTCCAGCTTTTAACCTCTTCCTGACAGGACAAGTTTCATGCTTGCATTTTCATTGATTTACAATACAATATGCAGAAAAAAGCAGGGAAATAAAGGTTATATGAAAAAACAACAACACTGTGCCTTACTTTTTTGAGGTTTTGTTTTTACAGCATTCACTGTGCAGCCAAAATGACCTAGTAACTTCATTCTGGAAGGCAATGTGACTACAATGATAAATTTATGTCTGTTGTTTCATACAGTATGTATACAGCGGGTACGGAAAGTATTCAGACCCCTTTAAATTTTTCACTCTTTGTTTCATTGCAGGCATTTGGTAAATTCAAAAAAACACTTTTTTTTTCTCATTAATGTACACTCTGCACTAGAGATGAGCGACTTTGCCTTTTTTCGGGTCGAGTCGGGTTTCATGAAACCCGACTTTCTCAAAAGTCGGGTCGAACGAAATCGGCCGATTATCGTGAAAAGACGACGGCCGACTGAAACACGAAACCCAGTGCAAGTCAATGGGGAACCAAGGTCGGCAGGGAGTGGAGGACAGGAAACACACCTACAGTGCCCATTTGAATGCCAAAAACATCAATTCTTATTACTTAAGCTTGTCAACCTTAATTTACTTTATAATAATAGTTAGGCATTGAAAACTAGGGGTTATTTGGCTAAAGTTGTGGGGGGGGTAGGGCTGGCTCCAGATTTTCGTGGGCCCCTGGGCCAAAGAGTGTCACTGGGCTCCTTTAACACATACCACAACTCATGATCCTCTGATACGGCAGAGAAATAGCGGTATAGTACAATGAAAAATACTTCACTTCTTACATCTCATGACTGATATCCATTTTAAATTCTCCAATAGCTCCAAAAACGGACAGAATATTACTCCATACAGTATTATGGCCACCGCATAGTGCGCCATACAGAGTAATGAGGCCCATATATGTCTCCATACAGAATCATTGGTCCCATATAATGTTTGAAACAGTATATGATGAGCTCCACATAATGCTACAGTATATGTTGGTCCCCATGGATGAAGCTCCACTGTGTTATGGGCCCAAATAATGCTCCATATATAATGGGCCCCATTTCTAATGCTCCAGTGCATAATGTGCCCTGTAAATGCTGCTCCAGTGTCTGATGTCCACCTTTGGAATGTTCCAGTGTATGGTGGGCCCCATATATCATTCTCCAGAGTATAGTGCTCCCCAAAAATAGCTGTCCCAACATTGAAAACAATTAAATAAGTCTCCTCGCTAGGGAATCCCTGTACTAGTCTTTACTCCTCGTCGTCCCCATCTTCCATCTCACTGCACTTGGACTGTTTAGGCAGAGGGTGTACAGACGTGATGTCATCGTGCTCTCTGACCAGAATGTCACTGTCAGGAAACGCAGAAGACGTCACGGCGGTGGAGCAGGGAGAGGTAAGTATTTCAACTTTGCAAGTGCTGTGATCCTGAGCAAGCGAGCACTCATTGGTGACGGCACTGGCACAGGGCCCCTCATAGTACGGCAGTGTGTCTGACGGCGGGTGGAGGGCCCTCCCACCGGCAGAGACACTTTTGCGCACTATGAGGGGCCCTGTGCCAGGGCTGTCGCCCATGAGTATGCCCCCCCCACCTGCTCAAGGAACCTGCACTTTCATCTGCACCTTCCTCTTTGTCACCGTGTAAGGTGGTATAGTATGCGGGAAGGGGCACCTGAGTTTCATCAGGGTCTGATTCTGCCTCAGTACACTGCGAGGACAATGTAGTGCTCTGAGTGAATGTACCAGCAGAAAAATCTAGCAGTGGCTGTGCATCAGTGCACTCCATGTCAGATTCGTCTTGGACTGGGGAAGTCTTGATTTGACTTGCTAACCCAGGCATGGTATGTGAAAAGAGCTCCATGGAGTAATCGGTAGTGTGGCCTTCCCCATCCTTCACTTTTGGTAGTGGTGAAGGACACAAGGAAAAGTGTTGTTCCTGACCAGGAGCCTCCACTGACGACGCAGTGCTTTTATTTTTTGAAACTTCAGAAGAGGAGGTGAGAGAGCTGGAGGCTGTGTCAGCAATGTAAGCCAAACTTGTTCCTGAAGCTCCGGCTTTAAAAGTGGTTTACCTTCTCCCAGAAAAGAGAGCCTTCGAGGCCTTGTGGAGCCAGACGATGACGCAGGCTCAACACCTCCTGCCTTAGGTGCTATTGTGTTTTTGCCACTACCAACAGATGCAACACCATCACCACCACCATCGGGACCTCATTTTTGTGAAAATGTACCCAAAATACCACCAGCTATATGGTACTGTAAAACAAGGTAGAAGGTGTATCTACTATTGGTGAGAATTTGAATCTCACTATAGATTTGAGGACGCAGAACTATTGTCTCAGGCCCAGTAGAGATTACACCTCAATGTAACAGGCTGAAATTGGATGGTGTATGACAAGGTGGAGGGTGTCTATAGGATTTGTGAGAATTTGAATCTCACTATAGATTTGAGGACGCAGAACTATTGTCTCAGGCCCAGTAGAGATTACACCTCAATGTAACAGGCTGAAATTGGATGGTGTATGACAAGGTGGAGGTTGTCTATAGGATTGGTGAGAATTTGAATCTCACTATAGATTTGAGGACACTCAACTATTGTCTCAGGCCCAGTAGAGATTACACCTCAATGTAACAGGCTGAAATTGGATGGTGTATGACAAGGTGGAGGGTGTCTATAGGATTGGTGAGAATTTGAATCTCACTATAGATTTGAGGACGCTGAACTATTGTCTCAGGCCCAGTAGAGATTACACCTCAATGTAACAGGCTGAAATTGGATGGTGTACGACAAGGTGGAGGGTGTCTATAGGATTGGTGAGAATTTGAATCTCACTATAGATTTGAGGACGCAGAACTATTGTCTCAGGCCCAGGAGAGATTACACCTCAATGTAACAGGCTGAAATTGGATGGTGTATGACAAGGTGGAGGGTGTCTATAGGATTGGTGAGAATTTGGATCTCACTAGAGATTTGAGGACGCTGACAATGATGCTCTCAGTCCAAGTACGGACGCAGGCAGCCTAATAAGCAGGACTGCTGCACACACAAAAGGGTGGAAAAATTAACGCTTGGTAACTGTGCAGAAAAGAGGAAGAAAAGTATTTTTGCTTTTAAAAAAGCAGTTTGCACAGCAGTGTGCAAACAGCAATGCAGCTATCAGGGAGCCTTATAAGGCAGCCTAATAACCAACAGAGCTGATGCACAAAAATAGAGCCTCCCCTGTCAGTGCACACAAAGTGTTGTGTTGTAAGTGGAAATCGCTAACAGGAGAAGCAGTTTTTTGGTTCTTCTTCCCTGCCTAACGCTCTCCCTTATTCTGAATCAGCAGCAACCTCTCCCTAATGCTAATATCGGAAGAAGTAAGATGGTGGTCGGCGTTCACGCCCTTTTATAGCCCCTGTGATGCCACACAAAGCCAGCCAATCACTTGCCTGCCCTTCTCAAAGATGGTGGTGACCGATGCCTATGTCATCGCGTTGCCCACAGTGTGCGTCCTCCATCATTGGCTGAAAAAGGGCGCTGGAAGCATCTTTTGAAACGTGACTTTGGTGCTCTGGTCGCCGACCTCGTGGCCGACCTCACGCTATGGTTGGGTTTCGTTTCATGAAACCCGACTTCAGCGAAAGTCGCCGACTTTTGAATATGACCGACCTGTTTCGCTCAACTCTACTCTGCACCCTATCTTGACTGAAAAAAACAAACAGAAGTGTAGAAATGTAATTAAAAGAAAAACTGAAATATCACATGGTCATAAGTATTCAGATCCTTTGCTCAGTACTGAGTAGACATACCTTTTGAGCTAGTACAGTAATGAGTCTTCTTGGGAATGATGCAACAAGTTTTTCACACCTGGATTTTGGGATCCTCTGCCATTCTTCATTGCATATCCTCTCCAGTTCTATCAGGTTGGATGGTGAACGTTAGTGGACAGACATTTTCAGGTCTCTCCAGAGATTCTCAATTGGGTTTAGCTCAGGGATCTGGCTGGGCCAGTCAAGAGTTGTCACAGAGTTGTTCTGAAGCCACTCCTTTGTTATTTTAGCTGTGTGCTTAGGGCCATTGTCTTGTTGGAAGGTGAACCTTCGGCCAAGTCTGAGGTCCAGAGCACTCTGGAAGACGTTTTCATCCAGGATATCTCTGTACTTGGCCGCATTCGTGTTTCCTTCAAGTGCAACCAGTCGTCCTGTCCCTGTAGCTGAAAAACACCCCCATAGCATGATGCTGCCACCACCATGTTTCACTGTTGGGATTGTATTGGGAAGGTGATGAGCAGTGCCTGGTTTTCTCCACACATGCCACTTAGAATTATCACCAAAAAGTTCTATCTTCTCATCAGACCAGAGAATCTTATTTCTAATAGTCTGGGAGTCCTTTATGTGTATTTAAAGCAAACTCTATGCGGGCTTTCATATGTCTTGCACTGAGGAGAGGCCTCCGTCAGGCCACTCTGTCATAAAGGCCCGACTGGTGAAAAGCTGCAGTGAAAGTTGGCATTGTGGAACTCTCTCCCATCTCCCTACTGCATCTGTGGATCTCAGCCACAGTGATCTTGGGGTTCTTCTTTACCTCTCTCACCAAGGCTCTTCTCCCACGATTGCTCAGTTTGGCTGGACGGCCAGGTCTAGGAAGACTTCTGGTGGTCCCACACTTCTTCCATTAAAGGATTATGGAGGCTACTGTGGTCTTAGGAACCTTGAGTACTGCAGAAATTCTTTTCTAACCTTGGCCAGATCTGTGCCTTGCCACAATTCATCTCTGAGCTCCTTGGCAAGTTATTTTAACCTCATGATTCTCATTTTGTCTGACATGCACTGCGAGCTGTGAGGTCTTATATAGACAGGTGTGTGACTTTACAAATCAAATCCTATCAGTTTAATTAAACACAGCTGGACTTCAATGAAGGAGTAGAACCATCTCAAGGAGGATCACAAGGAAATGGACAGTATGTGACTTAAATATGAGTGTCTGAGCAAAGGGTGGTATTTCAATTTTTCTTTTATAATAAAGTTGCCGACTTTTTACATTTCTGTTTTTTTTCAGTCAAGATGGGGTGCAGAGTGTATATTAATGAGAAAAAATGAACTTTTTTGAATTTACCAAATGGCTGCAATGAAACAAAGAGTGAAAAATTTATAGGGGTCTGAATACTTTCTGTACTCACTGTACATATATATCAGTATTGTGACAAAGTGCTGGATGGGAGATACATTTCATGGAGGCTATTAGCTTCACTGATTTGAAACCCATAAGTTTGTTCCAGCACATTATGTGTTGAGAGTGGTTATTTGGCCAATTTAAAAGGCTAGTTTTTGTGGACAACCATAGAGCAGGGGGGAGGTTGTCCACCTTATCTCCACCCGAGGGTGTGGTCTTGGGTTTAAATAGTTGGCCTCTTGAAGCATTCAGTATTCAGTGGGTCTGGAGCTGGCAGCTCCAGAGAAGTTGTTGTGTCTTGAACTGTACTGAGCCTAGTTGTTACATCCTGAGCGGGCGGATCCCTGAAGCTGTAGAGGCTGTATACTACTTTGTTTGTTCTCCTGTTTTGCTAGAAGGGCCGTGTGTATTTTCACTGTGCATTGGTTTATGCCACATGTATAATAAACCAGCAGAAGATTTAAATAGACAGTACCTGTGTCTACCTCCGTGCGCAGCTGAATGAGCCAATCTACCACAGTTGTTGCTAGAAGCGTGGGCAAGATCCACAGCAAGCAAGTGGGACAGCTGTGGACAAACCGCATTTCGTGGGTAAAGGCGGCTATAGGCATGGAACAAAGGTCAGACAAAATGGAGGTGCTGATCCAGCACCTGATTATAAGCCAGCAACAGCAACAGCAGCACCAAGAGCAACAGCAGCACTGGGAGCAGCAACAAGTACAGCAGGAGATAAATAAACTCCTGATGCAGCAGATCCAACAGCAGCAACGATAGATGGAACTCCTGACAGTGGATTTCTGCAGCAAAGAACCCGCCCCACCCCCAAAGTCAAGATGATGACACATACGTCAGGAAAGCAGTAAGACAAGCAATGCAAAAAATGACAATGGCGATGATGTGAAAGCTTAGTTGACTGTGTTGAAAGGGTGGCAGAGCGGGAGAAGCTGCTGCTGGAGCAATGGGCAGAGGTGTTGGCCCCCTATCTAACTGGCGAGCAACATAAGGCTTATCATAACCTGGCCTAACAAGATGCTTGGGAATATACCAAACTAAAAACTGCGATACTGGCATGCTCAGGGGTGACTATGTTTGTCCAAGATCAAAGGGTCTATCACTGGGCGTATTGCAGTGATAAATCCCCTCGTTCCCAAATGTTCCATTTTCTGCATCTGGTACAGAAATGGTTGCGACGGAGTCCTCCACCAAAGCCCAGATAGTAGAGCAGGTCATAATGGACAATCTTATCCACTCCCTTTCCAGGCCGGTACAGACCTGGGTGCCCAGGGGGACCCCCAAAATGGGGACGACCTGGTAAACCTAGTGGAAAGGTACCAGGTGGTCAGCAGGTTCCTAAGGAAGCCATGTGGTGCTGCATACTGATACTGGGATACCCAGAGGGAGCCTAAATCCCAAAAGAGGGATACTACTGGGGGAGTCCAAGGTCTCAAGGGGTTGCTGTGGGGTTGCCAAAGGCCACTGGTAAAGACTTGCTATACTGGAGGTGGCACGGTTCTGGACACATAGCCACCTGTTGTCCTATGTCCTCCGAGCGGATGGACTGCAGCCTAGGGAGGCGCTGTTCGTACTATGCCTATTCCACCTCCAGTGTGGACTATCAGCACAGTGAGGGGCCACAGTCATGTCCCTTGACAATAAATGATATACTGGTGGCAGGACTCTTGGACTCGGGGAGTTTGGTTAACCTGGTAAGGGCCACACTCCCTCACCAGTTGATCCCCAGAAAAACTGTGGGCGTCCATTGTATTCATGGGGACCCCTAGGACTACCCCATTGCTAGAGTGACTACAAAAACTAACTGTGGGGATGAGTTACATGAGGTCGGGATGGTTAAGGACCTGTTACACCCGGTGATAATAGAGGAGATCTTTAGCCTGTTCTGGCGGAAGGTGGGGATACCAAGTGACTCAGACAGGAACTAGTTCAACCATGATGAATCCCCATCGCAGTCAAAGGTGGATAAGTTTCCCTTGTGTGTCGTTGCTGGTGACGAGGATGAAATGGTGACAAATGAGGCCGAGATTCCTGAGTTGGGATTTCTGGGGGCAATTTTGGGACTGCCAAAATGCAGGATCATACTTTAAAAAATGCATTTGACAATGTGACTGTGATAAATGGGGTTGCTCAAGAGCTGGAGGCCGACACCAGATTTCCATATTTCACTTTAAATGAAGAGATGCTTTATTGGGTGACTAAACTGAGAGGGGAAGTGAGCAGTTGTTGATACTAAGACACTATAGGTGTAGGGTATTAGATGTGGCCCATTCTCATGTATTAGGTGAGCATCTGGGAGGAGACAAAACAAGTGAGTTCTTCAGAGGTTTTACAGGCCTGGGTGTCACCGAGACATTGTTAATTTCTGCCAATCCAGCCCTACCTGTCAGCTAAATGCTCACATATCCCACTTTTGCAGTCCTCTAGGGCCATTGCCCATTATAGAGAACCCATTTGACAGGATTACCATGGACTTTGCTAAGTCCGCCAGGGGTCACCAATACATTCAGGTGGTAATGGACTACATCACTGTCTACACCACTAAGAAACTCCTCCGCCAGGAGTATAACTTGAGAGTTAGTTCATATTTTCTCCCAGACGGGCCTGCCAAAGGAGATTCTGATAGACCAAGGGACTCCTTTTATGTCGAAAGTGATGAGGGAGTTGTGCAAGGCTCTCCAAATTACCCATCTTTGGATGTCGGTGTACCATCCACAAAAGGACAGCCTGGTGGAGAGGTTCAACAAGATCTAGAAATCTATGTTCAAGAAAGTCATCGAGAAGGATGGCTGAGATTGGGATTGCCTGCTGCCGTACCCACTGTTCTCAGTTAGAACAGTGCCACAGTGTTAGAGCACTACAGAGTTCTCAGCATTTATGCTGCCATACGGACGGCACCCTCGAGGACCTCTGGACATTGCAAAGGAGACCTTGGTAGCAGAGGTAACACCCCACCAAAGTGTCATCGAACATGTGGCCAAGATACAGAACAGGATCATGAGAGTGATGCCGCTTGTGAGGGAGAGCCTCCTTCAAGCCTAAGAGGCACAGGCAAGAGTCTACAACCGGTCGGCTATAACTGAGACAGTTTAGCCCTCGAGACCGGGTGTTAGTGTTGATCCCCACTGTGGAAAGAGGGATCCTGGCCAAGTGGCAAGGGCCATATGAGGTTATCAAAAATTTGAGTGATGTCAACTACATGGTCAACCAGACATGGAAAAGAAAGCCATACCAGATGTACCGTATTAACATGCTCAAACCATGGTGAGACAAGGAACCGGTGGAACCTACGTGCCTGGGGGCCTATCCTGAAGCCAGGGTCGAGGATGTCACAGTGACAGAGACACTGTCACCGACCCAGAAGCAACAGTGCTGAGAGCTGCTTCACAATATGGGACCTGTTTTCGGAATTGCCAGGTAATACACAGGATGTGGAGCATGAAATCCTGATGGAACCGCATGTGAGGGTGAACCAAATGTCGTATCGGATTCCCGAAGCCCGCCGAAAGGAGAGGGGATGTTGAGCCTGGGTGTCATCGATGAGTCAAAAGCGGCTGGTCCAGCCTCATTGTCCTTGTGCCGAAACCGGACGGAGAATGGCGTTTCAGTAATTGCAGTAAACAAAATGAGGTGTCCAAGTTCGGCGCATATCTGATGGGTTAATGAGCTCATTGAGAGGCTAGGGTCAGCCAGATATATCACCATCCTGAACCTAACAAAGTGGTAGTAGCAAATTCTCCTGTCTCTAAGTGACAAGGAGAAGATGGCCTTCTCTACATCAGTATACAAGGATGCCGTTCGGTCTGCAGAGAGCCCCAACTACCTTCCAGAGGGCTATGGACCGAATCCTAGCCTCTCACAAAAAGTATGTCACACCTTATCTGTATCATCTTCAGCCCAGGTTGGGGAAGTCACCTGCAGAAGGTCCAGGCTGTACTGGATGGATGCACTGATGAAGGCAGGGTTTACCATAAACCCAAAGAAGTGTGCCATGGGGAAAGAAGAGGCAAAATACTTGGGCTACATCATTGGAAGGAGTGAAATAAAGCTGCAATTAAATAAGGTGGATGCAATCCACCACAACCAGTCTCCAAGAAGCTACCCCTTCATGAATAAAAATCCTGCAGGGCACGCAAGGTCGCCCTGCTCGTGCCAGCACATGTCCAGGCCCATTAGAAGTTCGCCAATGATCATCTGGATGATCCAGAGGAGGCATAGAAGAAGATCATTTGGTCACATGAGACCAAATTAGAACCTTTTGGTATCAACTCCACTTGCCGTGTATGGAGGAAGAAGAAGGATGAGTGCAACACAAGAACACCATCCCAACCGTGAAGCATGGTGGGGGAAACATCATACTTTGAAGGTGCTTTTCTGCAAAGGCGACAGGGCGACTGCACCGTAATGAATGGAGGATGGATGGGGTCATGTATCTCCATATTTTGGCCAACCACCACCTTCCCTCAGTTAGAGCATTGAGGACGGAGAGAGCTGAAACTCAATGTTGCCCAGCGACAGCACCGAAACCTTAAAAATATGGAGAAGATCTGTATGGAGGAGAGGGCCAAAGTCCCTGCTGCAGTGTGTGCAAATTTTGCCAAGAACTACATGAAATGTCTGTTCTGTGTAATTGCAATCAAAGGATCCTATACCAAATATTAAGCTCTGTTTTTCTATTGTATCAAGCAATTATTTCATGCAATGTAAAAATGAAACAATGTGATTTTCGGGATTCTGTCTCTCACAGTTGAAGTTTACCTACAATAAAAATTACTGATCTATACAATTTTTGGTGGGAAAACTTGCAAAATCGGCAGTGTATAAAATACTTATTTTCCCCACTGTATACAATAGGGGAACATACTGATAACGATTTTCTTGGATGCAGTGCTCCTGAGCAGCATACTATCACATTGTCATCTCCCTTTGAAAATATTGTATCATCTAAAATACATTGATGGATTTGGTTAATAATAATAATAATAATAATAATAATAATAGATGGTGATTTCAGTGTCTGGTAGCAGGTAAATTAAGACTACATTGGTTGTCATGTCTCTAGAAGCAACTAATACAGGGTAAATCTATAGCTTGCCATAGCTTCCCCTAGCAATTACAGCTGAGCATGAGGAATTTTTGATGTTGAACAAGTGCTAATGCAATAGCCCTGGTACGGGGCTATTCCGTTCACTGTTATCCACCCCCACGCAGTGTCCACAGCCGATTGAATAACCACTGACAACAGGTCTCGGGGATTACAGCTGCTTTACTTCAGCAGAACGGGGAGATATAACATGGAGTGATGGTAACAGTTCACGTGGGGAATCCACGGCCAGTACAGTTCAGGATTGGATTCTGACACAGAATTGAGGTTCTGGAGCATTAAGAACCTGTACTAGAGAGGAGCAGTACCTGCAGGTAATTCTAAGAGAGTTCATAGCCTCTTGGTAGCATAAAGCCAGAAGAGGGAATATATGGCAATATGTACAGACCTGAAATCATTTCTCAGCTCGTCACGGTACGTGCAGAAATATACTTGAAGTAAATAATGGATAATTTGCGGTGAGGCGGGGGACCCTCGATTTAATCAACACGCAGAGCAATAGGTTCTTCTATACACATTTAGTGTGACCTAATGCTGGAGAAGCACGCCTTAAACCGGACAGCAGGGATCCAGGGTTAAAAAAAGGTTAAAAGTCTTCAGCCATCTTGGCTGTAAAAGTCAGGGGAAGATCCAAGGCGTTAGGCCTGGCTGTAAGTCTTGACATGAAGACAAAGATGAACCTCCAGGCTTGGAACCTGGAGGGGGTCGGGAGACCCCTCACATGAGGTCTGCTCTGGGTCACATCTTGAACCAGACTCCTCAGGGAACCTTCCAGAACCCTGTCTTGTCTCAACAGAGACTGGAGATAGCTCCTCCCATTGAACCTTGGTGACAGGGTCACCGACCAATAGGATCTCTCAATTCTTGTGTCAGACTTCACATTGTGAGATTAATATATAAATCATGAATATATGAGATTAGTGAGTAACGGATTAATTTAAACCATATAACAGTAAAAGGATAACTTTAGGGGTGAGTTGAAGTGTACAAAAGCTATTCACGGTCCAGGGTTACTTAAAGGGACATACCCAGTCTGGACCGGGTCACTACACTAATAAGTCCACTTCTGCTTCCGAGACTATGGGCACGTAGCTGCAGTCAGGTGACCGCCTCCTTATGACGTCAGTGCCTTATCCTGGATTGGACGGCACAGGCGTATGCACACATGAATATGATCATGATTGGAGAATATGCCCATGTGATCGATAAACCTCTCCTGATTGGTCCATGGCTACCTAGGATGCTTTAATGTGATTGGTTGATCAAGACATGACCCCGTGTCTATTTCTTGGAGTCTTATAATGTATAAACAATACGTTATTGAATACTATGTGATTCCTGTGTTTTGTGTGGTGCTCTTTTGTATGTAGACATATATGGAGTGTGATTTCGATATGTATTTTTGCACCAGCACTTTGTATATTGTCTGTGGATTTCAAATGTATAATTGTTTGGGGGTATGACCAGGGGGTAGAGTGCTTGCTTTTTGGTACGTCTTTAATGATTTCTGCAATTTAAAACTGGCATTGTACACTATTTTGTAATGCTTGAAGAAGACCTATGGTGGGTCAAAACATTGAAGCTGTTAGGAACGGCGGAACGCACTAAATAAAAATAAATAATAAAGTGCGTTCGCCGCTCGGGGTCCACCGTGCAGTAGGTGTTACACCGCTGCTAGGTAATGACAGAGGAGCAATATGGCGGTATAATGCGCACGGGTTCAACTTCACCCGAAGTGTGCACAGAGGCCCCGCAACATAAACATACAAAAACGCTGAGCCTGTTAGTGACCCAGGCCTCAGGTAAATGCACACACGGTATCTGGTCACAGGAGCAGGACCTAAGACAGAGAAGCTGCGTCCCTCTAGACCTACCGTGTGTGCGGCGTCGCTACTGCGAGCGCCAAGAAGGGCTGCAACTGCAGCGCGGCGTAGGACTATGCCGCTCGACGACAAAGCTAGAAAGCAAGTGCAATGTCGGACGCTAGCGTAGCGGTGCGGTGTGCACAGTGGCCTAAGGTTTGCCACTGACTGGCGCTAACTGCTGAACTAATTCCCTATCAACATACGTAATATCAGTGGGAAGGGGTTTTATAATGAGTCAGTCACCAGAATCATACATCCGTCACCATTCACACATAGCAAGTAAAGTCTGTACTAGCGCATGGCCGAATGGTCATACGCGCTTTTTATAGCCATGCGGGACCTTCCTGATCTCCGAGATGGACCAATGAGATCTGGAGCAGGACCTGGGCACATGACTCCCGATCTCCAATGGGAGATCGCCTCGTGATAATGCCCAGTAGGAGCACAGAGGAGCACAGCCGTCTGCTGCAAAGTAATCTTCTCTGCAGTAGATAGACAGCAGGAGACCGCAGAATGTGAGGCTCTGGGTTCCTGCAGAGCAGATGCATAACCCAGACGCCTAACAGAAGCTCATGGTAGAATAAAGAAGTTTTGAATTTCCTTCACCAATGTTTGGGCACTATGTATCTAATTCATCTATGTCCTCTCACCAAGAGCGCTCCTTGGGATTTTTTTGACGGTCCAAAGGGCAATTGCCCTATCTAGTTGAGTGTTTAAATTGGAGTGCTGTGAGCATTTACCTACTTATATACTATTTTCTGAGCAAGTGGCAATTAACAGGTGTGGGCAATATGAAAATCACCTGAAACCAGATAAAAAACGGATAAGTTGACTCAGTCTTTGCAATGTGTGTCTGTGAGTGCCAAACTAAGCATGGAGAACAGAAAGAGGAGAAGAGAACTGTCTGAGGACTTGAGGACCAAAATTGTTGATAAATATGAGCAATCTTAAGGTTACAAGTCCAAAGGAACATCAGTGTCTCTGGAGATGAACTTGTAACCTTAAGATTGTTGATAATTTTCAATAATTTTGGTTCTGCTTAGTGTGGCACACACAGACAAACAATGTAAAGAGTCAACTTCTCCCCTTGTTATCTGGCTCCAGGTGTGATTTTCATATTGCCCATACCTGTTACTTGCCACAGGTGAGTTTGAACGAGCATCACATGCTTGAAAACATGTGTAATTGCAATAATTTTCTGGGATAAATACTTCATTTTCTGGAACAATTTCAAGGGTGCCAACACGATCGGCCATGACTGTTTAATACCGCAGTGATCTACACCAGCTCATAGGGACAGTAGTTTTAGTAGTTTTAATTTTTTTTTTTATTGGGATGCTCACGCTATGAAAAGAAAGCCCCCCAATAAATTTAATAGAGATCCTATTTTTGTCAATGGCTTTGATAATCTTCCCCCCAGAGACCCTTGCAGCTTCTGTAATGTTGTATTACACATAAACAGCTATAAATGGAATTTCTGAGTATTATTTGCCTCCTCTTGACTCCACAGCTACTCAGGCAGACCAAATATATTTTATGTGAATGAAAACTTAATGGACAGCGACTGAGAAACATTATGGATGATGCACTTTCATGTTGTGCGGAAGCCTCACACCCACTTAATTGAATTGTTCTGTATCCATTGAATTCTCTTTGTATACAGCCTGCATCATGTTTGGTTATTATCAGCATGCAGGAAAAGAAAACACATATTTTCCATTAGGACTGGGAGTCTAAGAATGATTAAAATTCATGACACTGGCCATTTCATGCAGAGTTTAGCTGTTTGGTTTCAAAGGGCAGATTCCGCTGTGTATTTTATGAAGCCTTTTGTCTGCAGAGTTAATTACTACTTTGTGTGTCTTGCTTTGATACACTATGTATTCAGAAGAAAAACCACTTCTGGCTTGAATAGTCCAGTATAAACTATATAATAGTGTTTAGAAATATTGCACAAACACTCTATCGAATTCTGGATGTCAGTGATAAACTGGAGATCTTTGAGCCACCAGAGAAAATGAGGTCCACCCTCCATCTACATTGAACATCTGCACCAAGGGCAGCACTGAACGGTCTGCATGGAGCTCCGCTACTGTTAAGCTTCACTACCGTATACACATACACTCTCAATTTGCACATATACAGTGGTGTGGAAAAGTGTTTGCCCCCTTCCTGATTTCCTATTCTTTTGCATTACATTTTAGAAAAATATATTTTTTAAAAAATATAATACAAAAATGTAATTATTGGAATTGTTTTTATGTTATTACTTTTTAGTAAGTTTCTTGAAAAAAAAATCCCTGACTTTTATTTTATTTTTTATACTGAGATGTATCTATGTATTACCAATACATTATGCCTATCAAAAGTGCAAAAACTGTTTTAGGTTTTAAGGCAAAATAATTTCTGTGGCTCACTATTAGGGTTTCTACCTTCAGTACCACAAGTTCTAAGTTACAATCAGATATGTGAAAAATCAGAGAATTAATGTAATATTTAAAGGAATCCGCTACTTAGAAGATGTCAACCTTTTACAGATTTTTTGTGTTTATGGTCTTCAGGAGGTTTAGCGTATGAACGTCACACATTATCCACACCATTAAAATATATGTGCTAGCTTTTACATTCAAATTTTCTCTTCAGAGAGGAAGAGGACTAGAACTCTAGTGCCACCTATTGGAAGTAGCAATCCTAAAAGTCAATGTCAACCCTTTAACAAGCCTTGTTACATGACTTAGGATAAAAGCCAAGACCAGAATCTCAATTTGCAGACACTGTGTTTTGGGGTACTGCCCCTCGTCAGTGCAAAGTGTGAGATCTGGTTTGGCTGTGTGAGAGGATCGTTAAAAGGTCGACATTGACTTTTTGGATTGCTACTTCCAATAGGTGGCACTAGAGTTCTAGTCCTCTTCCTCTCTGAAGAGACAATTTGCATATTTCCCAGAGAGAATTGTGGCTTTGAGTCTCCTCATTTCAGCATGCTTAGCATGTCATTCTCCGCAAGGAGAAACGATACTTCTGGGATATTGGTCAGATGCCTCTCTCACAGCCAAACCAGATCTCACACTTTGCACTGACGAGGGGCAGTACCTCAAAACACAGTGTCTGAAAATTGAGATTCTGGTTTTGGCTTTTATCCTAAGTCATGTAACAAGGTGTCATGATACCAGTGCTGGGTGATCGGCACTGCTGGGGTTAATGTTCTGACCTCAGTGCAGACTCTCACCTGCACACCTGGGACCTATTATGGTGGCCTCTCATTGGTTCTGGGGAGGCTTTTTATAGCCTCAGGAAGCTCCCATCCCCTGTCAGTTATACATTCGCCCTTGGCATTGTGTGGTGACCCCTGAGTGTGTTAGTGCTGTGTTCTGGTTGCATGATTCACTGTGTACGACTCGGTCTGTTCTCTGGATATTGCTTTGGATTCTGCTTGGTACCTTCTATGTCTGTTTGGCTTTGATCTCTGCTTGGCCCTGACTATCCGTTCTGTCTCATGCCTGGTACTTTACTGATATCTTGTGTATAACCTTTGCTTTGTCTGACCTCCCGTCTGTTTATCCCTCCTGTACCTCGCTTGCCTGTACTGTGCATGACCCCCGCTTTGCTCGACTTTGAGTTTTCTACCTTCTTTGAAAGCAGGATGCTAAGCCCCGCCCCCTTGCAGTCACATGACCATTCACATGACCGTAGGTCCTGTTCCGGCTTGCTAAACTTCTATATTCAGGTCCTGTGCATCTTTATTTTCTGGCTGTTCTTGTCCCCAGGGGTCCCTACGGTGCGGGTGAGTCCCTGCTTAGTGGTGGCTGTATGCCGGCGCTGTCAGGACCCTGACATTATAACTGACCATCAAGTTTTTTGGGGGTTTTTTGTGCAGAGAGTTATGGATCCCATACAGTCTCTGGCTGACCAGATGAAAAGTCTGAGTCAGATGTTTCAGGGTTTATCCCTGGAGCAGCAAGCTCTGGCTCGTTCTCAGCAGCAGGTTTCTGAAACAGTGCGGGGAGCTCTTGCTGCTGGGTCTCTGGGGGCTTGGTCGAGTGATGTTGTTTTGGTGTCCCCAGAACCACCTGTTAAACTGCCTGACTTTTTTTCTGGAAACAAAAAGGAGTTCAGAGTCTTCATGGAGGGGTGCAAACTTTTTTTAGTTTGAGACCACGTTCCTCTGGGGACAAAAGTCAGAGGGTTGGGGTCATTATGTCTCTGTTAAGAGGGTCCCCACAAGCTTGGGCTTTCTCCCTTCCTCCCACTGCCCCTGAGAGAGTGTCTGTGAATGCATTCTTTGAGGCCCTCGGGCACATTTATGATGAGCCTGACCGAGTGCGATTGGCAGAGGACATGGTGATGAGCGTCTGTCAGGGGAAACACTCAGCTGAGTGGTTTTGTACTGAATTCTGCCGCTGGGCCGCAGAGGTCTCTTGGAATGACGCCGCACTCCGAGGACTCTTTCGCAGAGGCTTGTCCGAGCGGCTGCAGGACGCCTTGGCGTTACATCCCCCACCTGACTCTCTCGAGGACGCCATGACCCAGGCCGTCCGGATGGACCGCAGGCTGCGGGCCAGAGGGGTGATGCAGGTGGAAACTCCATTGTTCCCCAGTGGAAAAGAGACTGCCCCTGAGCTCATGGATGTAGGCGCCCTCTCCCTGAAGGATACAGAGAGGAAACGCCGGAAGGACAAGCAGTTATGTTTTTACTGCGGTAAAACGGGACATTGGAAAAGGGAATGCCCTGATTGCCCGTCTTCAACCCGGTCGGCGGGAAAACGACTAGGTCTGAGTAGTCAACGGGGAGACTACTCAGACCCTCAGGTACCCTTTTCCTCGTTTTCTAAAGTGTTACTGCATGTGGAACTGTTTGTGGACGGTAGTTCTTTTTCCTCTACAGCCTTCGTGGACTGCGGATCATCTATTAACCTCATTGACTCCCAATTTGTCACACACTGTAAGATAGGGACAGTTAGGCTCAAGGTTCCGATCAAGGTGATGGCCATTGACTCCTCTCCCCTCACTAAGGAGGGAATTCTCTTTATGTCTGACTTGTTTTCACTCAGAGTGGGCGCTACTCATGTGGAAAACCTAAATTGTTTTGTTCTGGACAATCTACCTGCAGGGTTGGTGTTGGGCATGCCCTGGTTACAACGTCATAACCCAGTTATTAACTGGAAAACGGGGGAGATTGTTCAATGTGGGTTTAATGATTTTAAGTTATGTGATAAATCCGCACTGCTGGTTGAACCTGTTAAATCTGTGTCTGTATCATCTGTCGAGCTGGAAGGTATTCCGGAATGCCTGAAGGACTTCGAAGATGTATTCTCCGAAAGCGAGGCCGAGACGTTACCGCCACATAGACCCTTTGACTGCGCTATTGAGCTGGTCCCGGGGGCTAAATTACCTAAAGCTCGTCTGTTTAATTTGTCCGGTCCTGAGCGCTTGGCTATGAAGGAGTACATGGCTGAAAGTCTGCGCAAAGGACACATACGTCCTTCAGTCTCACTTGTGGCGGCAGTTTTCTTTTTTGTAAAGAAAAAAGATGGCGGGTTACGTTCCTGTCTCGATTTTCGTGAGCTTAATCAGATTACGGTACGGAATACGTACCCCCTTCCGTTGATTCCCGATTTGTGTAACCAACTATCAGGGGCAAAGTGGTTTTCTAAACTGGATCTTTGGGGGGTATATAATTTGATAAGGGTCGGAGAGGGGGATGAATGGAAAACCGCGTTCCTCACGACCGAGGGACTGTTTGAAAATTTAGTCATGCCGTTTGGTCTTAACAACGCCCCCGCCATATTTCAGAATTTCATCAACGTGGTATTCTCAGATCTCATTGGTCGTTTTGTCTTTATCTACTTAGATGATATTTTGATATACTCCTCCGACAAGCATTCTCATTTGGAACATGTATGAACTGTTCTCCAAAGACAGAGAAAATCATCTGTATGCCAAATTGGAGAAATGTGTATTCTGTGTGCAAGAATTGTCTTTTTTGGGATTAATTGTATCCGGTGAGGGTTTTCGCATGGACCCCAAGAAGGTGCAGGCCATTGCGGATTGGGTGCAACCCCGAGATCTTAAGGGTCTTCAGCGCTTCTTGGGGTTCGCCAATTATTACCACAAATTTATCCGGGGGTTTTCGCAAGTGGTCAAACCTCTCACGGATCTAACCTGCAAAGGTGCGGATGTGAGAAATTGGTCCACACTCGCAAAAGAGGCCTTTGCGACGCTGAAAATATGTTTTATGTCTGCTCCTGTCTTGGTACAGCCAGATCCATCCAAACCATTTGTGGTGGAAGTGGATGCCTCCGAGGTGGGGGTGGGGGCAGTGTTATCCCAAGGGTCTGCCACTCTAATCAACCTCAGGCCATGTGCTTTCTTTTCCAGGAAGTTCTCTGCTGCTGAAAGAAATTATGATGTAGGCAATAGAGAGCTTCTTGCGGTCAAGTTGGCATTTGAGGAATGGAGGCACTTTTTGGAGGGGGCCAGTCACCCGGTTACTGTGATCATTGATCACAAAAATTTGTCATACATTGAGTCTGCTAAAAGATTAATGCTCAGACAGGCCCGTTGGTCACTTTTTTTTTCTCGTTTCCAGTTTACTATTACATTCCATCCAGGGTCAAAGAATGTCAAGGCTGACGCCTTATCTCGTAGTTTTCACCCTGTGTCTGCCCCTGAGCCACCGTCCTCCATCCTGCACCCTGGGGTGGTGTTAGCAGGGATCTCTTCTGAATTGGAACGGGAAATTGAGGGGGCCCAGTCGCTGGCTTCTGCGGCCAAGCCAGGGGGCAAGTTGTTTGTCCCAGAGCAACTTTGCCTTAAACTCTTGCAAGAGTTCCACAAATCCAAGTTGTGTGCTCACCCTGGTATATCAGCCACGCGACTGGCTGTGGCTAGGATCTTCTGGGGGCCTACCCTTGGTTCTGATATAAAGAAATTCATTTCTGGTTGTGGGGTCCGCGCTTGTTCCAAAAGCTCCCATAGCCGGCAGGCGGGGGAGCTGATGCCCTTGGAAGTTCCCGAAAGACCGTGGACCCATCTGTCCATGGATTTTATTACCAATCTTCCCTCTTCCAGGGGTAATACGGTGGTATGGGTAGTGGTGGACAGATTTTCAAAGCAGGCTCATTTTGTACCCCTGTCCGCATTACCTTTTGCTGAGACCTTATTCAGATTGTTTGTGCAGCATGTGGTCCGCTTGCATAGGGTACCCCTGAATGTGGTGTCTGATCGTGGTGTGCAGTTTGTGGCTAAGTTTTGGTGTGCTTTCTGCAAAAAATTAGGGATATCTCTGTCCTTTTCGTCTGCATACCATCCTGAGAGTAATAGTCAGACGGAACGCACTAATCAGTCTCTGGAACAGATCCTCAGATGTCTGACTTCTGCTAGACAGAATGACTGGTGTGATATACTGCCGCTGGCTGAATTTGCCTTCAATAGTCGGGTGAGTCAATCCACTGGTATGTCCCCTTTCTTGATCAACTATGGGTTCACTCCTCATTTTGGTGAGTTTTCTCATCTGGATACAGGGTGCCCCGGGGCTGAGGACTATGTGCAGCGGTTAAAAGATACATGGGCAGAAGTCCAGCGGCGTATATCTAGGTCTCAAGGCAGGTATAAGCTTTTCGCGGACAGGAAACGAACACCTGGTCCCATGTTTCAGGTTGGAGAGAAAGTTTAGCTCTCCAAGCGAAACATTAAGTTAAAGATTCCGTCAGCCAAGTTGGGCCCCAAATTCATTGGCCCGTACAAGATTGTGGAAAAAATCAACCCAGTAGCGTACAGGCTGTGCCTTCCACCCTCTTTCAAGATCCCTAACGTCTTCCATAGATCTCTACTGAAACTGTTTGAAGCAGTCCGGGGAGAATCCGAGTCCGCTGCTCCTCCGGTTTCAGTTGAGGGACATGTGGAATATGAGATTGGTCACATCGTAGATTCTAGGTTGGTACGGCGGTCAGTACAGTACCTAGTTCATTGGAAGGGGTATGGGCCGGAGGACAGGTCCTGGGTGCCGGCCCGGTTGATGCATGCGGATCGTCTGGTTCGGGCTTTCCATGCTAGATACCCGCGCAAGCCTGGGGGTCCAGAGGCCCCCTGTTGAGAGGGCGGTACTGTCATGATACCAGTGCTGGGTGACCGACACTGCTGGGGTTAATGTTCTGACCTCAGTGCAGACTCTCACCTGCACTCCTGGGACCTATTATGGTGGCCTCTCATTGGTTCTTGGGAGGCTTCTCATAGCCTCAGTAGGCTCCCATCCCCTGTCAGTTATACTTTCCCTTGTCATTGTGTGGTGACCCCTGAGTGTGTTAGTGCTGTGTTCTGGTTACTTGATTCTCTGTGTACGACTCGGTCTGCTCTCTGGATATTGCTTTGGATTCTGCTTGGTACCTTCTACGTCTGTTTGGTTTTGATCTCTGCTTGGCCCTTACTATCCGTTCTGTCTCATCCCTTGTACTTTACTGATATCTTGTGTATGACCTTTGGCTTTGTCTGACCTCCTGTCTGTTTATCCCTCCTGTACCTCGCTTGCCTGTACTGTGCATGACCCCCTCTTTGCCCGACTTTGAGTTTTCTACCTTCTTTGAAAGCAGGACGCTAAGCCCCACCCCCTTGCAGTCACATGACCGTTCACATGACCGTAGGTCCTGTGCCGGCTTGCTAGCCTTCTACATTCAGGTCCTGTGCATCTTTATTTTCCGGCTGTTCTTGTCCCCAGGGGTCCCTACGGTGCGGGTGAGTCCCTGCTTAGCGGAGGCTGTATGCCGGCGCTGTCAGGACCCTGACACAAGGCTCGTTAAAGGGTCGACATTGACTTTTAGGATTGCTACTTCCAATAGGTTGCACTAGAGTTTTAGTCCTCTTCCTCTCTGAAAAGACAATTTGCATATTTCCCAGAGGAGCATTGCGGCTATAAGTCTCCTCATCTCGGCATGCTTAGAATGTCATTCTCCGCAAGGAGAAACGATACTTCTTGGATATCAGCTTTTATATTGTGACTCTTTTGATCTTTATGAAGCTTAAACTCCATATTGATCTTAATATAGGATTGAACCCTATATGATCAAGATCTTCCGTCCCCTTTCCTGTCCGAACTACTTATTTCTTGCTATGACCATTGACAATTGTCACCTGCTGTCTTTTGGCTTGACATACGGCTGCAGCTGGGTTTAGCAGGTTGGTCATGGGCAGTACAATAATGGCAATATGCTTGGTATGGTGTGATGTGAAAACTGAGAAAAACTACTAAATACTGTTGTTAAAAATAGAGTCATATTAAAAAAATAGGATATTAAATAAATTGTTTGCACCATAGACGCTTATGGCATATCCACAGGTATATCACAAATATCATATCTGTCAACCTGTTTTGAAAACTGGATTTTTCTGACCCTCTTTCGAACTGATGAGGTGATCATTGTATGTGAATGGGAATTTAATTAATAGATGGCCAGAAATATGCATGTCTTTCTCCATTAGTATTAAGAGAATCAGTAGAGAAAGTAGGCACTGAGCTCCAGAATGCAAACCGTATGCCAGAGGTCACGTACCAACCACTTGGTCAGTGAAGCAGAGCGGAATCCTAGTAGTGGTTACATTACACAAGGCTAAGAATCCTAATGTTACACTACATTGCTGAGTCTTTTGTGTCCAAAAAGAGTACTAAAAGAGTACCCATGGGGTTTATTTATTGAAAGAATGGCTGCTAATGTAAAAAAAAGTGAGGAATTTGAATATCTTAGAAGAGCTGATGGTGTTGCAATTGAGTAGAGCTGGATTAGCATGTTGAGGCTAGGCAAAGGAATCTGAAGCTGTAGTATCAATATACTTTTAAGAATAAGCTGCAATGTGTGTGTTGCAGGGGAATAATGCTAATTCTGGCAATTATATGAAGAAATATGCATTTTTCACCATTTTTCCTTTTCCTGACTTTCTCCATCAGTTGTCTCTGAGCTAGTGGGAGAGAACTAGCTGTTATGATGTCTTCTATATAGTGCACACAGAGAAGGGAAGGATTCCTGCTTCGGTCTTTATGTAGCAGTGCTCAGCAGTATAGAAGTGAATGTAGCATTGAGGTGACGTAAAACAATTAATAAAAACAGCAGCACCATCTGTGTGTCCCTCTGTCTCTCTTAATCTACTCCTTCCATCTTTCTCTCAACCAACTTCAATAGGGAGCTGTAAACTGATACCTCAGTGAGCTGGTAGTCCACCTTCTTTTGAGCAAGATAGATTTTAGCAGTTTTTGAGAATGAATGATCGGTTAAGGAGGCAGGGTTGGTGGAGGAGAATAGGAGAAAAAGTGAAGAAGAAAAGTGACTTATCAGTGGAGAAACAAGCATTTTTCTCCGATAGGATAGAATACAAAGTTTCTTACGTACACTTGTATTATTGATTATTTTGCAAAGTTTGCTGAATTAACAGTGACCCATTAGGAAAGTAATTCCATTACCATCCTACCCAGATAACTCATTTGTAAGGAACTCTTTTGTGTGACATCTACAGCACTATTGCTAACTAGAGATGAGCTAATTTGCTCAGATTTTTGTCCCCAAATCTGATTTTGACATATTCGTGCCACATTCGAACACTGTTCATGTCTTATGATTGTTTCCTAATATATTCGGTAATTTCTAATCCCATTGACTCTAATGACGTTCGGCTGTGTTCGACGAATATTGCAAAAACAAAATTTGATTCCGATCGTATTCGGAACCGAATCCGAACAAATTCGCTCATCTCTATTGAGATTGTCACCCACTTTGGTCTAAAAAATATTTAGCCCTTCCATGCTAACCGTCACTCAGTGGAATTTTCAACATGCCCCAAGAATGTATCCCAGCTATGCCCTGGAGTAGATTTCTGCTATAAATTTATAGTTTGTTAACTATATCCCCTTCACTAAGCCAAGCCCACCAGCATTGCCGGAATAGAAATGTCAAATATTGCAAAATTTTAATCACAAATTCCCCAAAATTGTGCATTTTCCATTCTTTAAAATTGGTGTAAAAACTCGATGAATTAATCCCATCATCTCTTTCAAGTAATTTTTGCCCTTGAAGATTCTTGTGGATTCACAAATGATCAACTCCTGTAATTCAGTGTTAGACTTTAAAAGACTTAAAGTCTTTTTCCCATGTCACCAATGCAGAACTGTCCGAATTGCCTTGTAACCTGAAGCCTGGTGATATTTCTAATTACACATGTAATAACTGCTTGTAAGACTCATCTTTTCCCATCCATTTCTTTGTATCTAATCCCTGTTCTGGCAGAAAATGAGAGCAATTTCCTTTCCTGTGGCTTCTCTCGGCTTGCAGGAGGATTTACATTCACAGCGAGTTTCCCGTGTAGGCTGACAGCGCTGCCACTGATTTGAAGCACATGCACAAATGATTTGTCAAACTGCTTGCTTAGCTCAACTAAAGGTTTGCCTCCGGCGATTCTTTTGATAGCACATCCTTTGTTTATATACAGTCTACACTTAACTGGCAGTGTTGCTTCTTCTCCCCATGGTCCAACTCTCCTTATTGATTTTTTTTGTCATTCCCTGCCTATAAGAGATGAAAACGGTACTACGACAGCTCTCGTAATTTAAATGCCATCATTCGTCCAAGGAGTCTCCTTGTTAATCGTCAATGTCATTCAGCCGAGGCCAATGACCAGCACACAACATACAACCTGGCAGATATTAAGTGGAATGTAGTCAACCCTTCAGCATTCCATATACAAATATCATGCAAATTATCGAATATCTGACCACAAAAGCATTATATTTATCTCTAATTTACAGGATTTTATTTCTGCTTCAGATAATGTTGCACTCCATCATGTCTATTAGAGATGAGCAAACCCAAACTTAAAAGTTGGACATTCTTTCCGGACAGCTAGTGTCCGGTACTAAACGCCAAACACGGACTTTCCCCGGAAGTCCGTTGCAATGTTCGGAGTTCCAGTGGAAGTCCATTGCATAGAGAGATCCAAAGTTCGGGTCTCCATTGTTTTTAATGTTTCAAGTTCGGGTACAGTTTTGGTTCCCAAACCAAACTTTGGAATAAAGTTTGCGTCAGGTACTGGAACCCTAAAGTGTCAAAACTAAAGGAACACAAAAAGCGCAATAGGGTCTTATCCGGGTTAAATGCTGGAAAAGTAATTTAGATTGTACTCACCCTTTTTAAGAGAGGTTCAAGCATGTAGGATCAGTAATCTGCTTGCTGCACGTCCAAAGGTCAGCTCTGTGACCGCTTACACATCAGTTTTTGGAATAAATTCTCGGACTTTTGTGCGCTGCCAGATAAATTCACCAATCCAATATTTAGGAAAAAGATTAATTCATTTATTTCCCAACGCGTTTCGAAATGTATACCATTTCTTCATCAGGGGATGACAATATCTATGAATATTGTCATCCCCTGATGAAGAAATGGTATACATTTCGAAACGCATTGGGAAATAAATGAATTAATCTTTTTCCTAAATATTGGATTGGTGAATTTATCTGGCAGCGCACAAAAGTCCGAGAATTTATTCCAAAAACTGAGAGGTACTGGAACCCGAAATTCCATGGGTCTCTTCATCCCTAATGCCTATGTTTTAAAGTGGTTTCCTGGCTTTAGGCTACAAGTTTGCAGTTACTACACATGCAGTGAGGATTCTCCAGTGTTGGTGCCAGGAGCTGGCGGTCATGTGACCACAAGGATGAGATTTGTATCCTTCTGGCCACATTCTAACTAAACTGTGTCTGGCATCACTTAATCCACTCATCTAGTCGGCATGTGACTCATCTCGATCACATTCTTGCGGTCACGTGCTTGCCACTCTCGGCGCTAGCACTGGAGAATCGCAATGTGTGTGACTTAGAGTGATTGTAGCTTAAGACTGGACAACCCCTTTAATATACATAGATGGAAAGGAAGAAGCTTTATTAAGGGAAGAGCCATATAACTCAGACATGGATTGCAGCACAATGCTCAGACTGGCCATCAGCTCTCCAGTCCTGACCCGATTGTGATAGCTGCACACTTGTGTCAGTAAATCCGCCAGCCAGTCCGAGCATTGCGTTGCAATCCTTGTCCAAGTTATATGGCCGTCCGTATCTTCCGTAAACGGGTTTTCTGGTTTTGGAATCTCACAGTGATTGACTTTGTATGGAACTGGGAAATTCAGGAAATTTGAATTGAACTCAATTCTTCACGAATCGATCTTCTTATGTAATCAGTCTTAAATGTTCGTCATTTATAGGCAATTTGTCTATTTGGACTAATGAAAATCTTAGCCTTTCCCAGCCCAATGCATCTCACATCTATGCTCGTCTGAAGATTGTCTGCCTCAAGGCATCATTCACACTATTCAGCTACATTTAGCAGTAACCAGGCTTTGTGTGCCTTTATGTATTGAACAAAGCCCCCCTGAAACCCACACTTTCAATCCCACCTTAATCAAAACAACTTTTTCCAATTATCCCTTGGAGAAGTAATTAATAAAGGGGTTCACTTACTTTCCTCTCTGCATTGTGGATGTTTACTTATTGTTGTTTAGTAAAAGACATGAAGCGTACAACTGTTTGTATTATTAGCTTATTTAAATTGTGTTTGCCTATTATTGTGACTTAGATAATAACCGGACCACATTTTATTAGTGTAAAATGCGGAAATATAGCTTGTTCCAAAGGGTGCACTTACTTTTTAATGGAATTGTGTTACTCCTAAGCTTTATGCTTGATTATACACGGCTTTTCTTTATAATATAAAGTTGAAAACCCTGTACGTGTGCAAAGGTATAAAAAGAAGACTCCTCGGAGTCTTGATTCTGGTTGAGAAACGGGTAATTAATTTAATTTGTATTTTAACAATTAAATGTAATATGTTCATTATTTTAAAATATTGCAGCTATTTCTTTTATATTTTACATTTTTTTTCTGGGCATGTTGGATACACACACATTTACTTTCTTTACTGTCTGTACAGTCAGTAAAGCAGAATCTTTGCTTTATGGCAGCTGCAATGAATGGGGGTCAACTCACAGACAAATATCAAAGTTCATTATAGCAAGAAGTGATGGAACATGACCCAAAAAAACAATGAATGATAGAGGTGTTAGGCTGTGTGGACACGACACGCTGCGGATTGTCCTGCGGATTTTTCAGCGCGGATTTGTCAAAAAACGCAGGTAAATCCGCAGGTCAAAAGACTTGCGGTTTATCTGCAGTTTTTCTGCGATTTAGCCTGCGGTTTGACATCTGCCATGGAGCAGGTGCCAAACCGCAGCGGAATCTGCACAAAGAATTGACATGCTGTGGTTTTGAAACCGCAGCAAATCCGCGCGGAAAAATCCGCACTGTCTGCACAGCGGTTTTCATTTTTCATTGATTTTAATGGTACTGTACAGAAACTGCTGCGGATCCGCAGGACCAAAACCGCTGAGGATCCGCAGCAGAATCTGCAGCGTGTGCACACACCCTGACTGTCAGGCCATGTGCACACGTTGCGGATTCTGCTGCGGATCTGCAGCGTTTCAGGCTCTGCGGGGTCCGCAGCAGATTTAGGTGCGTTGTACAGTACCATTGTTTTTAATGGTAAACTGAAAAACGCTGTGCACATGCTGCGGATTTTTCCACGCGGATTTGCTGCGGGTTCAAATCCGCAGTGTGTCAATTCTTTGTGTGGATTCTGCAGCGGTTTCACACCTTCTCCATTGTAGAGGTGTGAAACCGCAGGGCTAAACCACAGGCTAATCCGCAGGTAAACCGCAGATCTTTTGACCTGAGAATTTACCTGCAGATTTTTCCAAATCCGAGCGTGAAAATCCGCAGCACCTAAAACTACGTGTGCACATGGCCTTATAGTGTTACTGTGTTGGCTTTTCTGGGTTTCTAGCAGTGTTATAGAGCTCTTATTAAAGCCTTGATCGCTAATATTAGTGAAATAACTCTGCTCATCCAGCCCAAGTCTAAATGGTAAAGCTGATCAGTTAGGTAAAGCAAAATGTAAAAAAAAATGTTTACAGTAAAAATGTGATATTGTCATTAACCCCTTAGTACAAAATGACATACATCTATGCGATGGAGCAACCTTCACCCATGGGTTATGCTTTCTATGTTACATAGCCGGCATCTGTGTCTAACAGCTTCAATCTCTAACAGTAGCATTTACATTGAGAGTTTGCTGTCACTTGCTCACCGGCTCCCATCAGCCTCCTGTAACACAATCATAGTGCATTGACGGTTTATCATAGCAGCTGAGTTCTTACTGAAGGCCCCCACCAGTGCCATCTTGATACTTCTGTGAGGCTTCACCATAGGAGCTTCATAAGAGCATGCGATTTTCACCATATACTGCAATGCTGACGATCGCAAGTTCAAGTCCATTGGGGTCAGGTTTCAGACGAAACTCCGCCTTTTTTGCCCTAGTCGGACCAGTTTCATCTGAAACAAATTTTGTTTCATGAAACCCGATCCGACCAACTCTAGTCCCAGGGGCTAAAACAAAATAGAAAAAAATAAATAAAATATATATAAAAAATACAGATATATGAAAAAATATCAAAAATTTAATAACTTAATCACCTTGCTTTTCTCCAAATTAAAATTAATGAAATTAAAAAAAATAAAAACAATGTAAGGCCTCTTTCACACATCCAGTATTAGGGTTCCGGCGGCGTGCGGCGAAAAGCCATGCCGCCGGAACTGGCCTGTAGCGGTGACACCGGATGTGGATGCGTCGCCGGATGCGGCCTGGATAAAATTTAAAGGAGCCGCAGCACCGGACAACGAGAGCCAGCTATAGAGACGGGAGCCACGCTGTAGAGACGGGAGCTGCAGCGATGAGAGCCATCTGGAGAGAGCGGGGGGACGAGTGAGTCAGACAAAGAAAGGTATGGAGAGAGAGAGAGTCTTGCGCTTGCCGGGCATCTGTGGGGTTAAATCACACAGTGTCCGGGCATGCGCACTTTAAAAAGCCGTTCCGGCACTGCCAAAAAACGTTGCAGACGCCGGACGGCGCATTTTTGCCGTATCCAGAAAGAACCGGGGCCGCCGCATGTACATCCGGCACGATGCGGCAATCATTACTTTCTATGTGACAAAACTGGATCCAATTCCGGATCCGGTTTTCACACTTTTCTCTGCATCGTGCCGGATTCAAAAAGACGGATGTGTGAAAGCAGCCTTAAAGTACTCTCTATTTTTGTCTTTAATAGTCTCTGGTACTTTTTAGCACCAAAAAGCTGCAGGATGTTCTTTTTAATTGTCATAAAATTTGAGCAAAAAATTTAGATGTGCAAAAAATAACTCCAGAGAGAACATTTACATAAAAATTTTGTGTGTTTGGAAAAAGACAAAATGGATTAATCAGCCGAAAACATTTTAAAACACCAAGTGTTGCCCACAATAACGAACATAAAAAGAAAAATTAGATAAAGAGTAAGGTGCAAATGAAAAATACCTGAAAAACACCCAAAACTAGTAAAAAAAACCCCAAAACATGCAAATGCAATAATAAATAGGGTCCAAACTTTTGTGTGGACTCACATGACCACACTCTGGCCATGGTTTTCCTTGCCTCTGTATCTGGGTGTGGTTCGGCGATGTGAGTTTAGCTGCCCATCCGTTAGGGCTCGTTCACATGACCGTATTTTTGGTCCGCGTGCCTTCTGTAAAAAAAAAAATGGACTACACTCGGACCAATGCTATTTAACGGGGCAGTGTCAGGTTGACTCCGTTATACTGATTAAAATGATACCTTGGTTGTTGAAATCCGTCTTCATTATGAATATCTATTCAGAGCACCTCATATAGCCCCTCCCACACAGGCCGCCCCGGAGCATGAGCATATCATTAACACAAAACGGAAACTAAAGATTAAACAACAACCACAAGATGGATTTCATCAACCAATGTATCATTGTAATCAGTATAATAGCGCCGACCTGACACTGTGTGTAGGTTACCGAGCAAAATCCTGCTGACAGGTTCCCTTTAAGTGTCAAAAAATTTTAATTTTTCTTTTTTCCCCTGTAAATGTCTGAATATAAATATTTTGTCTTAGGGTTTTTTGGATCACTGAAATCAATATCAAACACGTGATAATTAGCTTGCCAGCTTAGCCAAATAAAAGGAAAACTACTTAAAGGGGTTGTCCCACAAACAAAGTACATTTTAATTACTAGATCTTTGAATAAAAATAAGTTCTACAATAGGATGTGTTAAAAAAATCTCCCGAAAAGTGTTAAATACTGCAATGCCTTGGACAAGGTATGAAAACATTAGATATTTCACGAAAATGTGTGATCATCGTACTTTTGAAGAGTTTTGTTTGTTTTCTGGCTCATACAGATAAAGGCATAATGAGGAAGGTTCCTGCCAGTCAAATACATCAGTTTAAAATAGCAGCTTCTAAAATACCATTACAATGCAGCAAACAGATTATTGAAGCTGTTGGTGCCTCTGGAGTTCCCGAACCTCAAGGTGTAGGATACTCCAGAGGCTTGCAGCTCTTCATAAACCTTCTGTTCAGCCACCCCTAAAGAGTAATCACAGCAGAAATGGTAGCACTGGGCCCAGACATACATGAAGACTAATTTAAAAAAAGACTTCTTTACTGATGAGTGCCGTGCGACCCTGGATGGTCCAAATGGATGGAGTAGTGGATGGTTGGTGGATGACAACCATGTCCCAACAAGACAGCTACATCAGCATGGAGCTGGCAGAGTCATAGCTTGGGCTGGTATGATAAGGAGAGAGCTGATAAGCCCCTTCAGGGTCTCTCAAGGTGTGAAAATGACCTTGGCAAAATAAACAGAGTTTATGACTGACCCCTTTCTTCCATAGTACAAAAAGAAGAACTATGCCCATCCGTAGCAAAATCATCTTCTTGCATTACACTGCACCATCTCATGCTGCAAAGAATTCTTCTGAGTCTTTGGATGTTATGGCCATAAAAGGAGAGAAACTCATGGTGTGACCCCCATGTTCTCCTGACCTCAGCCTTATTAAGAACCTTTGGAGTATCCTTAAACAAATTATCTGTGTGGGTAGAATGTAGTTCACATCAAAACAGCAGCTATGAGAGGTTCTTCTGACATCGTGCTGTAAGGTAGTGGAAGTGTTGACAGCATTCCCCCTCAAAAATATGTAAAATGATGTTTTGTGTTATGGTGTTTGAAATGTCTAAATATTGTTGGTGATGGAGTGGTGTTCTGTCCAGAATTAGGTACTGACAGGAATAATTGGAGTTAACAGTTGGGACTAGCCCAGGGGAGAGGAGCTAAGTGAAGGCACAACAGAGAATTTCTGGGTATAATGTCAGATAGGAACCAGCCTGTAGCAGTAGCAGACCTAAGGTGGCAAGAGACAAGCGACTGAGAGGATAGTAAGATCCTATACAGGGAATAAAGTCACAGTCTGAAGTCAGTCTAGAGCAAGGGTGGGCAATTAATTTTCCCGAGGGGCCACATGAGAGACCGTGACTGTTGTGGAGGGCCGAACCAATAGGCCGAAATTAATTCTGCTCAATATTAATATTGATATATTATATTTATTATGTTATTGATAATTTTATTAATATTAATAGTATCACTTAATATTGAGCAGAATTAAGTATGCTGACATCCCCCTATATATCGTTTGAACCCAAACTCAGCCCCTTCTGTATATCGTATGAGTCTCCCCACAGCCCCTTATATGCGGCATGAGCCCTATGCAACCTCCCCCATATGCGGCATGAGCCCCACACAGTCTCCCTCATATGCGGCATGAGCCCCACACAGCCTCCCCCATATGCAGCATGAGCCCCCCACAGCCTCCCCAAAGAAGGCATGAGCCAACACAGCCTCCCTATACACACTGCATGAGCCCCACACAGCCTCCTTATACGCACTACATGAGCCCCACACAGCCTCCCTATACACACTGCATGAGCCCCACACAGCATCCCTATATACACTCCAAAGACGCTTTGTACAATGAGTATGTATTTTATTAATGGAAAATATTACACAAAAAATAAAAAGGAGAAACCGCATACCATACAGAAACTGGAAAATAGCATAACACTGGATGGGTGTTGGTAACTAATATATGGACCACATTAGGTAAAAGCACATAAAAAACATACAAGAATGTAAATAATGCATGCAAAAATGCATAAAGTGCTAGTGCAACAGTAAAATAGTTATAGAGTTAAAACTCAAATAGTTCATGATAATATCTCATGTATTAAGAGCTAGTCATGTGTTCCATAGAACTTGTAGCATGCTAGTGCACAAGGAAATTAATTAATTATACCATACACACTGCTGGTGTTTCCATATCTGGTCCTCTCATAAGGGAACAAAAGCCCTTAGTAACAATGATGCAAGTATAAGGAGAAGGTCAGGTATGGAAAGTGCACCTCATGGCAAAATAAATAAACAGTTATATGGATTATATTTACCCAAAGTTGGAGACCACCCAGTGTCCAAGAGTTGAATCAAAATCAGACGTCTCTGCAATTCTGCGCTGACCGATAAGTCGGCAAAAGTTCACGGACATGTGAATGGTCCCATTCACTACTGTAGGTGCGAGTGCTACACAGAGAGCACACGTAGGGCAAAAACGGATTTTCCAATGAGGCCTCATACGTCCCCATTATAGCTTAAGGCCTTGTGCACACATTGAGCATTTGATGAGTTTTTACATCAGTATTTGTAAGCCAAAACCAAGAGTGGATCAATCCAGAGGAGAAGTATAATAGAAACACATCCCCTTGAGAAAGCTGTACCCCAGACAGTGAAACGCGCGTCGGGGCTTTCATCCTCTTCAGGGGTCACTCCTTCCCTTCTGTTGCTCATTTGGTAAGCCTGCCCATATTATTGTTATATTGATGTGACATGTACTATTATCCTGTGATTAGGCTTTACCTGTAGATTATCTACTGCATTATGCCATTACTATATCACTTTTATGATGGAAGGGTGACCCTTACCCATAGCGTCACCATCTTGTATCTTTATCATATTTGTTTGCGATTGTCTTGTACTCTTAAGTTTTTGATACTGAATAAAATGTTGATATATTTTTACAATAGGCACTCGTAGCTTATTTTTCCACCTTGTTACTTACATCACCACTTCTGTATTTATCACCCATTCATGGTTTTGTCACGCACCAGATTCCTGCACTTTGATGTCGTGAAAACTGCTTAATTTGTAACAATTTTGAGGAGCCTCAAATTTGTACAAAAAAAAATTGTGATTTTTCAAAACTTTTTAGGACAGTTTTCTGGTGCAAAAGATTTGATGAATCGGGGTCGATGGGCCGGTGTGTAAATATAGCGGGTGCAGAGGTCACAGTTCTACTTGGGCCACGGCGCATAGGGTGGCCCTTAAGTTCTCGTTGGCACATATAAGAAGACCAATACTGGTAAAGATTCATGAATCTTTCTTACATAAAAGCCTGTGGGGAGAGGTTTCTGCTGCAGCAAGATAAGAAAGAAATATTTTGTTACGTTAAAGGCAGCGGGGAGAGGTTTCTGCTGCAAGATGGAGAAGTAAACTGGGTAATATCTGACTTTCTTGAATACAAAGCACACAGCATGAAAGGAATAATGGATAATGGAGATGTGTCTGATGGTAAATAAAAGTGAACTTTTTTTAACCTGTTTTTTATAATAAAGAAAATGTGGAAAATGAAAATATCTGGGGAAGATAGAGTGTTTCTTTAATGGAGATAAAGGTTTGGCTTTGATGTAAAGGGTTTATTTGGTTTCTAAAATCAGCTTTTTTTCCCTGGTGACAGGTTCCTTTTAAAGTAACTTTATATAGGGAAACTCTTTTGTTTTCCATTAAACATTGTCGATATGTATAATTAGTACATCTCAACCACTATGGATAAGTCACTTAGTGCAAATCATAGTTTTCACCATATAGATCTATTTAATTCCCTTTTATAGAAAATTAATATTTTGAGTAGTTAACCCTTAATATACAGATATACAATAGTCCTTGTTTCCCCTTGTATATAAGATCTCACCTGCTAATAAACATTTATTGTCTTTTACCTGAATGTTTTTTTTCCTTTTATCTTTCAGTTAATTTTGACCACTTCCAAATATTACGAGCTATTGGAAAAGGGAGTTTTGGAAAGGTAAGTCGCCTTATATTACCTATGACTGTGTCACTATATTATCATTAAAGAAGCACTCCTTCAAAGTTTTTATCCTCTTAACATATTGCAACCATCATTTTATATCACACTGTGTACTTACAATTGCTCATTTTGCCTTTCTACCCTATTAATTCTCTTTTCTCTGCTCTGTGTAGAAACAGGTGGAATCTAGTCCTTGCAGAAATTAGTCCTCTCTTCATCTCCTGACTCAGCTTCTCCCTTCTCCCCCATGCTAGGGACTTTTACAGTGACTCATGACTCATACAGGGAAAATTGACCTCCTGTTTCTACATAGAGCTTAGAAGGATTCAGCTCGCCAGTTTTTAATCATGTAATGTCATAGACCGAATGGAAAAGGGAAGAATTAACTGGTAAAAAGGAAAAATGAGCATTTGTAAGTACACAGTGCTATATAATATGATGACTGCAATATATTAAGAGGATACGGATTCTGATGGGAGGAGGTGGAAAAGGTGGAAAAGGAGGAAGAGGAGGAGGAAAAGGAGGAAGGGGAGGAGGAGGAAAAGGAGGAAGAGGAGGGAGAGGAGGGAGAGGAGGAGGAGTGCTTCTTTTATTACTTCCTGTTGGATATATCATTGAGTTTCAAAATCACAAACTTTGGTCAGATTTATAGCTAGATTTTCCTTAACCCAGGGTACAGATTTGACCAGCCCCGCTAAAATCAGCTGCTTCAGCCAAACTTAAAGAACACCGTTACGTCATTTATTTATTTTTTCTTCACATAAATCAATAGACCACAATAAAATAAGAAAGGTCATATATCTTATCCAAGAAATTGGCCTCTCCTGAACTGATCATGTATTATCAAAATTCTCAACCCACGGGTAAAAGTTGCATTCAGTGAATACAGATTTTCACATTGCTGAGATAGGAGATGACAGTTGGTGCTAATAATATTCTGTGGAGTATTTTAACATGTCCTTTCCGAAGAACTTGCAGTAGAATTCTAATGTCTTCCTCTAGTTCCTCTCCCCTTCATAGAATATTAAAAGCACCAACTGGCATCTCCTATCTCAATAATGTGGAAATCTGTCATCTCTGACTACAGATTTTACTCCTGAGTTGAGAATGAAAGATCAATCCAGGAGGAGAAAGAAGCAGATTTTTCTGATAATATATAGAACAAAGTTTCAATTTTCATCTGAGCTATTTATATATGAAATGTAAATTAAAACAATGGCAATCTTTAGTAAATTGGTAATGGCCGTGTTAATATTGCTCCTATGAAACAGCAAAAAAATTGTACCCATCTATTTATATAATTGCCCTGTAATGTTTTCATCTCCTGTTCTGTCCACATGTCACCGTATCCCAGAATTCCAAGCGAAGGAAGTTCACCGACCGCCATATTGGGACACCCAAGTAATGGGTGTCTCAATATGGAAACTGCTGCTGGTACCAAACTATTGCGCGGTACCACCAGCGGAACACCGTTGCACCACACACACAAACACTCTATACGCCGTACGCACCACACACACACTCACACACTCTCACACACTCTCACACACTCACTCACACTCTCTCTCACACTCTCACACTCTCACTCACACTCACTCACACTCTCACTCACACACTCTCACTTGCACTCACACACTCAGACTCACACTTACACTCACTCACACACTCACACTCACATTCATACATTCACACACTCACACTTTCACAGTCACACTCACAGTCACACTTACACACTCACACTTTCACACTCTCACACTCACAGCCACACTCACACACTTAGACTCACACACCACACACTCTCACAAACTCACACTCACCTACACTGACACACTCACTCTCACACTCACATTCATACACTCACATACTCACATTCTCACAGTCACACTCACAGTCACACTCTCACACTCACAGTCACACTCACACACTCACATTCACACTCACACACTCAGACTCACACTCATACACTCACACACTCACTCACACTCAGACTCACAGACTCACACTCTCACTCACACACTCACTCACACACTCACACTCATACACTCACACACTCGCACTCACACATTCACACTCTCAAACTCACAGTTTCACACTCACTGTCACACTCTCACACTCACTTTCACACTCACACTCACACACTCATGCAGCCTCTTGCGCAGTACCGTCGCACTGTGCCTGCCTGATTTCCACGAAGGTGCAGTGAATCATTAAGCTGATCCCGGCGGCAGATGCGCAACGTGTCTACAGGCAGAGGAAGCCGGTCACATTAAAGGGGTTTTCCCACAAACGAAAGTTCATTTTAAAAATTGTCTGTGTCTGACCATGTACGGAGCATACCACGTCTCCTGGGCAGGCGAGGAAGCAAAAGACAATACTGACATTACAGCAGAGGATCACAGAGAATTCATTTTGTGAGGCAAAATATTTCACTGACTGTTTTTAAACAATATTTTACCTCACAAAATGTATCCTCTGCGATCTCCAGCTGTAATGTCAGTATTGTCTTTTGCTTCCTCCCCTGCCCAGGAGCTGTGGTGTGTTCTGTACATGGTCAGACACAGGGATGAGAGAGACAGAGTACAGGGGGGAGACAGCTCAAACAGGACAGCACATGAGGGGAGAACACAGCACAGGAAGGAGAGAGACAGCAGACAAGGGGGATAGCCCATGGGGTAGACAAGTCAAAGAAGAGAGCACAGACAGGAGAAGTCAGCACATGGGGAAAGAGAGAGTGGATAGGTGTGTGAGCACAAAGGGGGGAGAGATTCTCAATGCTGCAAAGCCTGCCCCCATCGTAACATTACTGCTCTCCCGATGCGATAGCATCCGGCCTCCATCTAGTGTCTTCCATCATAGTGTCTAGTGCCTTTGATCATCTAACCATCCCCTGGTGTGCTGGCCCCAGCTGCCAAATTATACCCAACCATCTCCCACAATCCCTCTCTCCTGACCCTGTAGTGTGGCCTATATATGTAGTAGTTGCTAAGGGGAAGCACGCAGTGTGGGGTACAGCACGCAAGCATCCCATAAGCAAAGCATCACAGAAGATAAGCATCCAGCAAAACGGCAGTTATACATGGCAGTTAGTCAGGGCAGGAGTCAGGTAACCCACACCTTGCCTTCCCCTTTAACCATATGCTTTATTTTTATCCTCCTGTGTTCCCCTTGCCATCCACATTCATCACCCTATCCCCCCTCCATCACGACTCATACACATCAGCCCCTCTATACTTCCCTCTCCCATGTACAGCTCCCACACACTCCTCACCTTCCTGAGAAACCTCAGCCCATCTTGCCCAAACACATCGCAGAAAAAAACTACTTACATTTCCAACAACTATTGGCTCTTTATCTTCCTTCTCCTACTGATTTCAGGGGACATCTCCCCCAACCCTGGTCCACCATCCCCCAACCTCGACCCCTACCCTACCACATATCGAAACCACAATAATCTGATTAACATTACTTGCACTCCCTCATCTCAATCTTTTAATTGTGCCCTCTGGAATCCACGGTCTGCTTGTAACAAGCTTCCTTTCCTACACAACTACTTTCTGAACAACTCTCTTAATCTGTTGGCCCTCACTGAAACCTGGATTCAGGATTCTGACACTGTCTCTCCTGCTGCCATTTCCTACGGTGGCTTACAATTCTCTCACTCCCCGAGACCCACAAACAGACCTGGTGGTGGAGTTGGCATACTTCTGTCCCCACAATGCACTTTCCAGGTCATCCCCCCAGTCCCATCACTCTTATTCCCTTCTTTTGAGGTCCACACCATCAGGCTCTTCCGTCCCCTCTCCCTCAGGGTAGCGGTCATATACCGGCCCCCAGGCTCACCCACCCTCTTCCTTGACCACTTTTCAGCCTGGCTGCCACACTTCATGTCCTCAGAACTACCAACCCTCATCCTGGGAGACTTCAACATCCCCATTAACAGCCCTAATTCCACATCTGCATCCCAGCTTCTATCACTAACCACCTCTCTAGGCCTCTCACAGCTTTCAACCTCTGAGACACATAAGGACGGTAACACCCTTGATCTGGTCTTCTGCCGGCTCTGTTCAATCTCCCACCTAAACAACTCACCGCTTCCACTCTCTGACCACAACATTCTCTCCTTCACGCTCACAAATCCTCGCCCACCCCAGCTCATTCCTACCTACCACACAGTCAGAAATCTACAAGCTATTAACCCTCAGACACTTTCAGATTCCCTACACTCATCTCTGTCCCCAATCTCCTCTCTTTCCTGTCCTAATCTGGCTGTTCATCACTACAATGACACTCTTAGAAGCACCCTTGACCAAGTAGCTCCCCTCACCCTCAGAACCTCCAAACACAGAGTAAAAGAGCCCTGGCTCACATCGCAAACTCAACTTCTCCAGCGATGCTCCAGGAGTGCTGAACGCCTATGGAGAAAAACCCGCACACCAGAAGACTTCATCCACTTCAAATTTATGTTAAGAACCTATAACGCTGCCCTTCACCTTGCCAAACAGACCTACTTCACCACCCTGATCTCCTCACTAGCCAACAACCCCAAGAAACTTTTTGACACTTTTCACTCCCTCCTCAGGCCAAAAGCACAAGCCCCTATCACAGACATTTGTGCTGATGACCTGGCCTCCCACTTTACAGAAAAAATAGATAATATCCGTCAAGAAATCTGCTCCCAACCACCAAGTGCTGTGACTCCCATCCCTTCCTACATCTCCCCTGGCTCACTCTCCACATTTGATCCCATAACAGAAGAAGAAGTCTCCAGACTCCTCTCTTCTTCTCATCCGACTACATGCACTACCGACCCCATTCCCTCACATCTCCTCCAGTCTCTCTCTCCAGTCGTCACAACCCACCTAACTACAATCTTTAATCTCTCCCTCTCCTCGGGCATTTTCCCATCCTCCTTCAAACACGCCATCGTTACTCCACTACTAAAGAAACCTGCTCTCGACCCATCCTGCACAAACAACTACAGACCAGTCTCCAATCTCCCCTTCATCTCTAAACTTTTGGAACGCCTAGTTTACTCCCGCCTTACCCGTTACCTCTCCATTCACTCCCTTCTAGACCCTTCACAGTCCGGCTTCCGCCCCCTACATTCGACTGTTGACCTATCTGCAGCTTTCGATACTGTTGACCACCATCTCCTACTCTCTAGGCTCCAGTCACTAGGCATTAAGGACACTGCACTCTCCTGGTTCTCTTCCTATCTCTCTGACCGCTCCTTCAGTGTTTTGTTCTCTGGCTCCACGTCATCTCCTCTTCCTCTTGCTGTCGGGGTACCTCAGGGCTCAGTCCTTGGCCCCCTTCTTTTCTCTCTCTACACGGCCCCAATTGGACAGACCATCAGCAGATTTGGCTTTCAGTACCATCTTTATGCTGATGACACACAACTATATACGTCTTCCCCCGACCTTACCCCCGCTGTACTACAGAACGCCAGTGACTGTCTGTCCGCAGTCTCCAATATCATGTCCGCTCTCTATCTGAAACTCAACCTCTCCAAAACTGAACTTCTTCTGCTCCCGCCGTCTACTAACCTCCCTAAATCTGACATTTCCTTCTCCGTGGGTGGTACCACAATAACACCCCGGCAGCAGGCGCGCTGTCTGGGTGTTATGTTTGACACCAATCTCTCCTTTACATCCCATATACAATCCCTTGCCCGCTCTTGCCGCTTACACCTAAAGAACATCTCTAGAATCCACCCTTTTCTCACTATGGAAACAACAAAAACCCTCACTGTTGCATTGATCCACTCTCGCCTGGATTACTGCAACGCTCTATTAATTGGCCTCCCCGTCACTCGACTATCCCCTCTCCAGTCCATACTCAATGCAGCAGCCAGGATCGTCCATCTGGGTAATCGGTACTCGGACGCGTCCGCTCTTCGCCAGTCCTTACATTGGCTGCCCATTCATTATAGGATCCAATTCAAAGTACTTGTTCTCACCCACAAAGCTCTCCACAGTGCGGCACCCCCTTACATCTCTTCTCTCATTTCTGTCTATCGGCCTAGCCGATCGCTGCGCTCTGCAAACGACTTTCGACTAACCTCTGCACTAATCCGTACCTCCCACTCCCGACTCCAAGACTTCTCCCGTGCTGCTCCTATCCTCTGGAATGCTCTACCCCAAGAAATCAGGACTATCACAATTTGCATAGTTTTAGGCGCTCCCTCAAAACACACCTGTTCAGAGCGGCCTATCACATTCACTAATCAAAGTCATTCTCTGTGTAAGTGTGCGTGCGTAGCCCATTCACTATCTCCATCCATCCTTCACTCCTGCAAGATGGCTGGACCTTCATTGTAAATACACCATTGTAAATACACACCTGTACTCTGTATCTCCCTCACCTCATTGTAGATTGTACGCTCTCACGAGCAGGGTCGTCTTATTTCGTCTTATTTTGCTTTAATTATTGTATTGTTAGCGTTGTTACTTATGACTTGTGTTTTGAAACTGTTAAACTGTAAAGCGCTGCGGAATATGTTGGCGCTATATAAATAAAGATTATTATTATTATTATTAGTGTCTATATAAATAGTAATACCCAAAATGCTGATAAAAATGATAGGTTACTCAAATGCACTATGTAGAATACACATTAAGGCTTAACAACAGAATGTAAATCATAGAAAGGAAGGCCGAAATATTACTCAAGGACATTCAAGGTACTCCCCAAAACCTTTATAAAATATAAGGAATGGTTAAAAATGTTTTATGCAATTCAAAAATTCATATCATCCAATCAAATTGATCACAAAAAGGGCTCTAATTATAATAAGTGAGTGTATAATATGATACAAAAAATTAAATTATTATATCAGTACAACAGGTATCACCAAGATATCAAACATACTAGTGATCCTATAATACTTGAAGCTGCTTTGCCCAATTCAAAATTTCCAACAGGGCCCTGAGCTTTCATGAATCTTTACTAGTATTTTTCTTCTTATATGTAACATAGAGCCCTTACGGGCCATGGTCCATGTAGAACTGCAACCTTTGCACCCACTATAGTTATACAACTGCCCATCGACCTTGATTCATCAAAGCTTTTACACCTGAAAACTATCCTAAAAAGTTTTGAAAAATCTAAAGAAAATTTTTGTAAAAGGCGAGGCTTCTCAAAGTTGTTGCAACTTTTGCAGTTTTCACTCCATTTTCCTCCAGCTCCATCAAGGTACGGGGATCTGGTGCATCATAAAGTCAAAGTCATGATAAGTGGTGGCATTCGTTTATGGCACAAACCTTACTCCTGTCCTAATGGAGTAAGATTTGCAGTGAGGCGCATGAGAGAACATGTCACTTTGCGCCTTGCCTGATTCGTTAAGAGGCTTGCGCACACCAATCTGCTCCATCACCGAGACAAGCGTGAAAAACTTCATTTTTGATGAGTCAGGGCCATTATATTTACTCCGGTTTTGTGTACAGTTTTTTTTATACAGTAGATGGTATTGTCTCATTGTCATGGATCGGTAACAGTATAGGCATCTCACATGGGCCAAAGGGGCATCTTTTGTGTCCCCCTAGAATCCAGGGACCGGATACAGTCCAATCAGAATGTTAAACTAAGAACTAAGTTTTGTAAATTTTTGTTTAGCATTGATAAATCATTGTTTATGTTTTGGATGTGTGTTCCATGTATTTTTCTACAGCTATAAAATATGGTCATACACATGAGTCATTCATGTTAGCCCACAGATTTCAGCAAAATTGGGTGTGGAGACCTCACAACTCTCCTCCCAATAGATGATGTTGGGAAAACAAGAATCAGCCATGTTAATTTTCAACACCGGATCTTTTTGTTCTCAGGGAACGTGAGCCATCAGCATTGTTTCTGGCAACAAATAACTCCACACCCAGTCAAATATATATATATACATTTAGCCAAACTGATTGTTATGTATTTAGGGGGTTGGTTGGAATATCTGTTGACAAAAGAACAATTGGCTGACAACTCTCTAATGAGTATGTTCAGCTTTACTAAGTGTAAAGGATAGTGTGTTCTCGAAAACAAAATATGCGAATCCTGCAAAAATGTACAAACCAACAGGTCAAATGCTTGTTGAGTCCATAAATTGTGTAAGTTGAGTCCATATGGTGTTTGAGTCCATAAGATGAGTCCATATGTTGTGTATGTTGAGTTCATATGTTGTTGAGTCCATATATTGTGTATGTTGAGTCCACATGTTGAGTCCATATATTTTGTAAGTTGAGTCCATATGTTGTTGAGTCCATATATTGTGCATGTTGAGGCCACATGTTGAGTCCATATATTATGTAAGTTGAGTCCATATGTTGTTGAGTCCATATGTTGTTGAGTCCATATATTGTGTATGTTGAGGTCACATGTTGAGTCCATATATTGTGTAAGTTGAGTCCACATGTTGAGTTCACATATTGTGTAAGTTGAGTCCATATGTTGTTGAGTCCATATGTTGTTGAGTCCATATATTGTGCATGTTGAGGCCACATGTTGAGTCCATATATTGTGTAAGTTGAGTCCACATGTCGTTGAGTCCACATGTTGTTGAGTCCATATATTGTGTATGTTGAGTCCACATGTTGAGTTCATATATTGTGTAAGTTGAGTCCATATGTTGTTGAGTCCATATATTGTGCATATTGAGTCCACATATTGAGTCCATATATTGTGTAAGTTGAGTCCACATGTTGTTGAGTCCACATGTTGTTGAGTCCATATGTTGTTGAGTCCATATATTGTGTAAGTTGAGTCCACATGTTCAGTCCATATATTGAAAAGAAAATTGTCATGAAGACTTGTAATTAATATTATCCAGAATTGAGATCGCTGCCTTCATTCCATGAATTGGTGGAAGTCTCAGCTCATGGTCTCCCACAGATGACATCTTCTGACATCTGACCATGGCATTTCAGAAGAATTATCTCTCACCTAAACATGTTCTGATGGGCTATCTGTATTCTACACTTATAAATTGCGCATTGTGTCTTCAGGTATGCATCGTACAGAAGAGAGACTCCAAGAAGATGTATGCAATGAAATATATGAACAAGCAGAAATGTGTAGAAAGAGACGAAGTGAGAAATGTCTTCAGAGAACTACAGATCATGCAGTGCCTTGAACACCCCTTTCTGGTAAATCTATGGTATGTGAGATTTCTTTCTATTGTCTTTATGCGCCTTTTGCTGTGTGGGATGAGTATGTTGATATGAGAAGCTGCATATCCAAAAGTGATGTCAGAAACCAACCTCACCATGCCATCCAGATCACCTTTAATTTCTCAAAGTGTCATTTAGCAATGACTTTATTGAGCAGTAAGTACAATGCTCAAAACTTAAAGCGCATCTACAATTTAAGGTATGCTTTTAGAATATGTTGACGTGTATGTACATGGGATATTTCTGACAATTTGTGACTTATATCTTGCACTTTTTCCCCAATTTTCCACTCAGCTTCAGGCTCCATAACCAATTTTCAGTTGTCTCTCATCTAGTGGGTGGTTATGATGTCTCTTATACAAAACATAAACAGACGTAAGGGATTCCTGCTCTCCTATCTCTATGTAGCACACGTTCAGAAGCAGTAACAACATGGAGGACATCACACAGCAGTAATGAGCAGTGCAGCTGTGAATCCAACACTAGGATGAGCTGAAACATTTACTAGAAAGCTATAGCATGATCTGCCTGTTTGCTTCTCTAATTGTGTTTCACTGTGTATCTGCCTCTTCCTACCCCTCTAATTTCTAGATAATTTAAAAGGAACTGTAATCTGATACTTCAGTAATATATGGCAGTTCATCTTGTCTTAAAGGGATCTGTCAGATCCTCCGTGCCCCAAAAACCACATGTAGTTGTTTCTGCATTTGTAAATACCCTGCCTAACAGTCCCTTTTTTACATTACATTCATAATCCAATCTTTAGAAAAAGTAATTAAAAAGTCAATTTATGATATGTAAATGAGGAATTTGACAAATCTTAGAGTACCGTTACACTTAGCGTTGCACCAGTGATCCCGACAACGATATGGATCGCTGGTGCATCGCTAAGTGGTCGCTAGTGAGCTGCCACACAGGCAGATCTCACCAGTGACACCGCTGGAGTCGGGGGTCGCTACTTACCTGTCAGACGAGGCGATCCTGACGTCCTCCCGCCCGCGTCCACGCGTCGCTCGTCGGCGCCACAGCAAGCCCAGCAGGAAGCGCCCGACGAGAAATGATCCAGGAGCTTCTCGCGCGATCAGCGATAATCAGCGGGGGAGCGGTCGGAGGTAAGTATCACATGTAGCGATATCGCTAGCAATATCGCTGCTACGTCACAAAATCAGTGACTTTACAGCGATATTGCTAGCGATATCGCAGTGTGTAACGGGGGCTTTACTGGAACCTCTGCTGTGGCATAACGAATGCCGCTGCTCGCCATGAAATTGCTGAGCATAGGTCGCCACACCCCATCATGCCCCCGTCCTGCTCAAGTGCCATCTGCTTTATCATTGTTGGGTGAAAATGACATGAAAATTGTGCATTTTCAAAACTTTTTTCACCAGAAGTCTGGCAAATAAGTTTTGATGAATCGTCCCCATAGAATTTTACAAAGCATTCTAATATTTAGTATAAACTAGCTAAAGAGCCCGGCGTTGCCTGGGCATAGTAACCAACTGTGGTTAGTTATAGCAAACTATAATGATTATATTGCACATAAAAACATTTCACATCATATATTCAACACTACAGATTTGCAACACAAATTAACTAAACGATTACCCAAATATTGATAGTATTTTATTTTCAACTCATTCAAGAGCTATCCTGTGTGATACTGACTGCTGAGCCATGTATCTAATCCTATCCTGTGTGATACTGTCTGCTGAGCCGTGTATCTAATCCTATCCTGTGTGATACTGACTGCTGAGCCATGTATCTAATCCTATCCTGTGTGATACTGTCTGCTGAGCCGTGTATCTAATCCTATCCTGTGTGATACTGACTGCTGAGCCATGTATCTAATCCTATCCTGTGTGATACTGACTGCTGAGCCATGTATCTAATCCTATCCTGTGTGATACTGACTGCTGAGCCATGTATCTAATCCTATCCTGTGTGATACTGACTGCTGAGCCATGTATCTAATCCTCTCCTTTGTGATACTGACTGCTGAGCCATGTATCTAATCCTCTCCTGTGTGATACTGACTGCTGAGCCATGTATCTAATCCTCTCCCGTGTGATACTGACTGCTGAGCCATGTATCAAATCCTCTCCTGTGTGATACTGACTGCTGAGCCATGTATCTAATCCTATCCTGTGTGATACTGACTGCTGAGCCATGTATCTAATCCTCTCCTGTGTGATACTGACTGCTGAGCCATGTATCTAATCCTCTCCTGTGTGATACTGACTGCTGAGCTGTGTATCTAATCCTATTCTGTGTGATACTGACTGCTGAGCCATGTGTCTAATGCTATTCTGTGTGATACTGACTGCTGAGCCATGTATCTAATCCTATCCTGTGTGATACTGACTGCTGAGCCATGTATCTAATCCTATCCTGTGTGATACTGACTGCTGAGCCATGTATTTAATCCTATCCTGTGTGATACTGACTGCTGAGCCATGTATCTAATCCTATCCAGTGTGATACTGACTGCTGAGCCATGTATCTAATCCTCTCCTGTGTGATACTGATTACTGAGCCATGTATCTAATCCTCTCCTGTGTGACACTGACTGCTGAGCCATGTATCTAATCCTATCCAGTGTGATACTGACTGCTGAGCCATGTATCTAATCCTCTCCTGTGTGATACTGATTACTGAGCCATGTATCTAATCCTCTCCTGTGTGATACTGACTGCTGAGCCATGTATCTAATCCTCTCCTGTGTGATACTGACAGCTGAGCCATGTATCAAATCCTCTCCTGTGTGATACTGACTGCTGAGCCATGTATCTAATCCTATCCTGTGTGATACTGACTGCTGAGCCATGTATCTAATCCTCTCCTGTGTGATACTGACTGCTGAGCCATGTATCTAATCCTCTCCTGTGGGATACTGACTGCTGAGCCATGTATCTAATCCTCTCCTGTGTGATACTGTCTGCTGAGCCGTGTATCTAATCCTATCCTGTGTGATACTGACTGCTGAGCCATGTATCTAATCCTATCCTGTGTGATACTGACTGCTGAGCCATGTATCTAATCCTATCCTGTGTGATACTGACTGCTGAGCCATGTATCTAATCCTATCCTGTGTGATACTGACTGCTGAGCCATGTATCTAATCCTCTCCTGTGTGATACTGACTGCTGAGCCATGTATCTAATCCTATCCTGTGTGATACTGACTGCTGAGCCATGTATTTAATTCTATCCTGTGTGATACTGACTGCTGAGCCATGTATCTAATCCTATCCTGTGTGATACTGACTGCTGAGCCATGTATCTAATCCTATCCTGTGTGATACTGACTGCTGAGCCATGTATCTAATCCTCTCCTTTGTGATACTGACTGCTGAGCCATGTATCTAATCCTCTCCTGTGTGATACTGACTGCTGAGCCATGTATCTAATCCTCTCCCGTGTGATACTGACTGCTGAGCCATGTATCAAATCCTCTCCTGTGTGATACTGACTGCTGAGCCATGTATTTAATCCTATCCTGTGTGATACTGACTGCTGAGCCATGTATCTAATCCTCTCCTGTGTGATATTGACTACTGAACCATGTATCTAATCCTCTCCTGTGTGAAACTGACTGCTGAGCCATGTATCTAATCCTCTCCTGTGTGATACTGACTGCTGAGCCATGTATCTAATCCTCTCCTGTGGGATACTGACTGCTGAGCCATGTATCAAATCCTCTCCTGTGTGATACTGTCTGCTGAGCCGTGTATCTAATCCTATCCTGTGTGATACTGACTGCTGAGCCATGTATCTAATCCTATCCTGTGTGATACTGACTGCTGAGCCATGTATCTAATCCTCTCCTGTGTGATACTGACTGCTGAGCCATGTATCTAATCCTATCCTGTGTGATACTGACTGCTGAGCCATGTATCTAATCCTCTCCTGTGTGATACTGACTGCTGAGCCATGTATCTAATCCTCTCCTGTGTGATACTGACTGCTGAGCCATGTATCTAATCCTCTCCCGTGTGATACTGACTGCTGAGCCATGTATCAAATCCTCTCCTGTGTGATACTGACTGCTGAGCCATGTATCAAATCCTCTCCTGTGTGATACTGACTGCTGAGCCATGTATATAATCCTATCCTGTGTGATACTGACTGCTGAGCCATGTATCTAATCCTCTCCTGTGTGATACTGACTACTGAGCCATGTATCTAATCCTCTCCTGTGTGATACTGACTGCTGAGCCGTGTATCTAATCCTATCCTGTGTGATACTGACTGCTGAGCTGTGTATCTAATCCTATCCTGTGTGATACTGACTGCTCACCTGTGTATCTAATCCTCTCCTGTGTGATACTGACTGCTGAGTCATGTATCTAATCCTCTCCTGTGTGATACTGACTACTGAGCCATGTATCTAATCCTCTCCTGTGTGATACTGACTGCTGAGCCGTGTATCTAATCCTATCCTGTGTGATACTGACTGCTGAGCTGTGTATCTAATCCTATCCTGTGTGATACTGACTGCTCACCTGTGTATCTAATCCTCTCCTGTGTGATACTGACTGCTGAGTCATGTATCTAATCCTATCCTGTGTGATACTGACTGCTGAGCCGTGTATCTAATCCTATCCTGTGTTACTGACTGCTGAGCTGTGTATCTAATCCTATCCTGTGTGATACTGTCTGCTGAGCTGTGTATCTAATCCTATCCTGTGTGATACTGTCTGCTGAGTCATGTATCTAATCCTATCCTGTGTGATACTGTCTGCTGAGCCGTGTATCTAATCCTATCCTGTGTTACTGACTGCTGAGCTGTGTATCTAATCCTATCCTGTGTTACTGACTGCTAAGCTGTGTATCTAATCCTATCCTGTGTGATACTGTCTGCTGAGCTGTGTATCTAATCCTATCCTGTGTGATACTGACTGCTGAGCGGACTGGTGAAGCGCTGGCAGTAGATAGGCCTAGGGTAGCCCCAGTGAAAGAGCCGTGAGTAACGTCACTACGACAGAAGGAAGGTGCGGGTACCCGGGCCTGAATACGGAGAGCTGTGGAAGTGCTGCCGTGTATTGCTGCGGTCCTCAGGAGGACGGCCAATAAACTCGGACCTGTTGCACCCAAAATCTGCCTCCGTCTCGTGTCTGTGTCGTCTGTTCATGGTAAGCAGTGGACCACACCCCAATCTGGGCCCCCACTACACCTGTGTGATACAGTCTGCTGAAACGTGTATCTAATCCTATCCTGTGTGATACAGTCTGCTGAGCCATGTATCTAATCCTATCCTGTGTGATACTGACTGCTGAGCTGTGTATCTAATCTTATCCTGTGTGATACTGACTGTTGAGCCGTGTATCTAATCCTATCCTGTGTGATACTGTCTGCTAAGCCGTGTATCTAATCCTATCCTGTGTGATACTGTCTTCTAAGCCGTGTATCTAATCCTATCCTGTGTGATACTATCTGCTGAGTCATGTATCTAATCCTATCCTGTGTGATACTGTCTGCTGAGCCATGTATCTAATCCTATCCTGTGTTACTGACTGCTGAGCCGTGTATCTAATCCTATCCTGTGTTACTGACTGCTGAGCTGTGTATCTAATCCTATCCTGTGTGATACTGTCTGCTGAGCTGTGTATCTAATCCTATCCTGTGTGATACTGACTGCTGAGCTGTGTATCTAATCCTATCCTGTGTGATTCTGTGTGCTGAGCTGTGTATCTAATCCTATCCTGTGTGATACTGATGGCTGAGCTGTGTATCTAATCCTATCCTGTGTAATACTGACTTCTGAGCCATGTATTTAATCCTATCCTGTGTGATACTGGGCTTCCCCTGCAGTCTGTGTCAGAGGGTGGTCTGTGTTGGTACAGTAATAAATTGTGTTATTTCCAGCTTTACAGACGATAACACCATAGAAATGATATGAATAAAAGGCAAAATCGTTTGGTGAGTTGGAACGTGCGGGGTTAAAATTTCGCCTCACAACATAGCCTATGATGCTCTCGGGGGTCCAGACGTGTGACTGTGCAAAATTTTGTGGCTGTAGCTGCGACGGTGCAGATGCCAATCCTGGACTTACACACATACACTTTTTCCCCATTATGTACATAGGGGCAAAATTGTTTGGTGAATTGGAACGCGCGGGGTTAAAATTTCACCTCACAACATAGCCTATGACCCTCTCAGGGTCCAGACATGTGACTGTGCAAAATTTTGTGGCTTAAAAACACGTGTGACATGCACAAATGTGAACAAGTCGGTCGGACAGTGTTCACACCACCCACTGACTGAAACACAAAAAGAAAACACAGAATGACAAATGTGCAGAAATACCCTGCAGTGACAAATATGACAGTAATCAGCAAGTGCTGGTAAAAAGATGGCAATAAATACAGGGTATTTAGTCGATACATTTTTTTGCAAAAAAATGTATACCAAGCTACTCCATCTCGTCAAGGTAACCCTTAATGGAGCAGTCCCTATCTAATGTATTAAAACCTGAACATATGAACAGTGTCTAAATGAACAGGATTCAGACAGGCGCTTCCTAGTATGGGCACGTGGTGTAAGACAGCGCTTTATGTGCATGTCACACAAGAGAGGGTTGGGGTCTCTCAAACATTGCATAAGCAAGGAAAAAAAGGGATTAAAAACACATGTGACATGCACTGTCATATTTGTTACTGCAGGGTATTTCTGCACATTTGTCATTCTGTGTTTTCTTTTTGTGTTTCAAAATTTTGTGGCTGTAGCTGCGACGGTGCAGAAGCCAATCCCGGACATACACACATACATAAAACACACACATTGAGCTTTATATATTAGATGAGCAATGGTAGAGACTGGCTACTATGATGTCTACTATGGAGGGATTCCTATGTAAAACCTTTTTCAGAATTAGCACCCGCATGGTGGACATTATATAAAAGTACTGAGCTGTAATCTGGTCCCTAAGTGAGCTGGCAGTCAATCTTGTTTTGAGCAAGATGGATTTTATCTGCTCAAGGTGGGACATTGCACTTGTAGCTCTCCTGCCTTCTTTGTATTTTCCCGGCCCACTGTCTAATTCCTTTTTCTGACTGACAGTTCGCTCTTGTTTCTGTGACATGCTTCCCATGACCTGTCATTCAGACACAGAAGGCAAGCGCAAGAGGGAACATAGGGAGGGAAAAAGAGCTGCAAGTGCAATGTCCCGCCTTGAAGCACTTGCAGCTCATTTGCATATAAATTCAACTCTGCTTTTCTCCGAAATAACAAAATGGATTTCTACAAATCTACATGGATTTAATCAGCATGAAAGTGCCTGTACATAAACGTCTTTAGCTAGATGTATAAAATCCTCCTGCCAGGGGCGTATCTAGTTCTTAAAAACGTGATGAGCTTCTGTGAGTCTCGATTGCTCACATTGATTGCACACGTTGATTTCTACTGCACATGCCATACTGTTTACCCCTACCAGCTATCACTTGTATTTTAGCTTGGTCACATTCATTTGCGTCTCAAGCTATTCTAAATGCTTGATCCTAAATAAAGGGTTCTTTCCTTTAATCCTCACCCAGTTGTCATTTCAAAAAATAATATTAATGGCTATCAAATGTATGTTTTCATGGAAAGAGATCTGAAAATAAACTTCGCTTGGCAAAATAAATCTGTTTTTAGATTCTGCAAATTTAAAGAAAACTGTATGATGAATGTCGAAATCTGACTCAATTCATGCAGAAGCACGGGGGCGGCTGGACGAGGATAAACTAGGAATTACACTACGCAAAGTATCCAGCAACCGCAACTCGTTTTTGGAAGATGACTTTTATTTTACAGTGTGTGGAAAAATGAGACTTTGACAGACTAATCTTTTTTATTTAATGCATCACTTTTTTTCCTATCATAATCTTCATTTTCTAGTTGAGGAAGTCAAGGACATGGAGGAGCAAGGAATATTTCACCAGAAGCAAAAAGTACAACCGTGAAGAAATCCATAACACGGAAACAATCATTAATGTGATGGCTTTTTTTGTTCTAAAAATCACATTTATGGTTTCACATTCTGTCAGACTCCTTTTTACAAATTAGCTAAAATCGTTCTGAAATATAATATGCATTTGCATGATAATAATGCATATACACTTCTATGAATCATAGAATGTCAGAGTTGGAAGGGACCTCCAGAGTCATTGTGTCCAACCCCCTGTTCAATGCAGGATTCACTAAACCATCCCAGACAGATGTCTGTCCAGCCTCTGTTTGAAGTCTTCCATTGAAGGAGAACTCACCACCTCTCGTGGCAGCCTGTTCCACTCATTGATCACCCGCACTGTCAAAAAGATTTTTCTAATATCTAATCTGTATCTTCTCCCTTTCAGTTTCATTTCATTGCTTCTCATTTTTCCATGTGCAAAAGAGAATAAAGAAGATCCCTCTACACTGTGACATCCCTTCAGATATTTGTAGACAGCTATTAAGTCTCCACTATGCCTTCTTTTTTGCAAACTAAACATTCCCAGATCCTTTAACCGTTCCTCTTAGGACATAATTTGCAGTCCGCTAACCACCCTCTTTGCTCTTCTCTGAACTTGCTCCAATGTCTTTTTTAAAATGTGGTGCCTAGAACTGAGCACAGTATTTCAGATGAGGCCTGAGCAATAGAGGGCGATAATGACTTCACGTGATTTTGACTCTATCCTTATCTTAATACATCCTAGAACTGTGTTTGCCTTTTTTGCTGCTGCATCACACTGTTGACTCATGTGCAGTGCGTGATCCATTTGTATACCCAAGTCTTTTTCACATGTGCTGTTGCTTAGTTCTATTCCTCCCATTCTATACATGCAATTTTCATTTCTCTTGCTCAGATGTAGAATCTTACATTTCTCCCTGTTAAATCCCATTCTATTAATCACTGCCCAATGTTCAAGATTATCTAGATCCTTCCGAATCCTTTTTCTGTCTTCTCTAGTGTTAGCTATTCCTCCTAGCTTTGCATATTCTGCAAATTTGATTAGTTTATCTTGAGTTTCATTATCTGGATCATTTATAAAAATGTTGAACAATACAGGCGCTAGGACAGAGCCTTGTGGTACCCCACTTGAAACACTCTTCCATTTATTACCACCATTTATTACCACTTTTTGAGAACAATCACTGAGCAAGTTATTAATCCACCTAACTGTAGCCGTGTCAATCCCATACTTGGTCATTTTTTCAATACCTTCAATTCTTGCCAACATTGGTCAGACAGTTGTAATAACATCACACATTATGGTCTGTATTAAAAATGTTCAAAAGATTAAAAGATATTCCAGCACTTCCTCCCTTAATTTTAGTTTTCTATGACCCTGTTTTATATTATTACTAGCTGAAGAGCCCGGCGTTGCCTGGGCATAGTAGCTAAGTGTGGTTAGTTATATCAAATTATAATGATTATATTGCACATAAAAACATTTCACATCATATATTCAACACTACAGATTTGCAACACAAATTAACTAAACAATTACCTAAGTATTGATAGTATTTTATTTTCAACTCATTCAAGAGCCTTTTGATAAACCACTTTTTTGGTTTTTCCTTTCGGTGCAAAGATGAACAGATTTTTGGCAGTTCCAACTCTTGAACAGACCACATAATGTTGACCATGAGAAAAGCATGGAGATTGCAAATCGATCCCTACTACTTTCAAGGACTTTCCCTGAGCCTTGTTAATGGACATTGCAAATGCCAGTCAAAGTGGAAACTGGAGGAGTTTAAAATCAAAAGGCAAATCAGATGGAATGAGTGGAATGAAAATGTCCTTTCCTTTGGCAAATCCTGTTGCTAAGCAGTGTATCTAATCTTATCCTGTGTGATACCATCTGCTGAGCTGAGTATCTAATTCTGTACTGTGTGATACTATCTGCTAAGCTGTGTATCTAACCCTATCCTGTGGGATACTCTCTCCTGAGCTGTGTACCTAATCCTATCCTGTGTGATACTGTCTCCTGAGCTGTGTATCTAATCCTATCCTGTGTGTTAAGGCCCCGTCTCACTAAGCGACTTACCAGCGATCCCGACACCGATATCAGACAGCTTCACCAGCGATCAGCACAGCGATGCCGAGCGCCCGGCATCACTGGCCATCCTGTAAAAAATAGAATCAAAATAAAAAATATAGTTATTTCTCACCATCTGGCGTCGTGTTCAGTCATCCCGCCTCTCTCCACGCTCCGGTCCCAGTGATCCTTTGCATGAATGACCGCGAGATGTCACGGTCTCGCGGGATAACAAAGTCTCGCGGTCATTCGTGCAAAGGATCACTGGGACCGGAGCGTGGAGAGAGGCGGGATGACTGAACGCGACGTTGGAAGGTGAGAATAACTATATTTTTTATTTTTTTAATTATTTTTTACACCTGATCGCTGGTCTCCCGCTGTCACACACAGCGATGCGTGCTGGCCAGCGGGAGACCAGCGACCAAAGAAATGTCCAGAGGTTTCTTGCAGCGATCAGCGATACCGGCAGGGGGGCCGCACGCTGATCGCTGTCACACACAGCAATCTCGCTGGTGAGATCGCTGTTACGTCACAAAAGTTGTGACTCAGCAGCAATCTCGCTACCGAGATTGCTTAGTGAGACGGGGCCTTTACTGTCTGCTGAGCTGTGTATCTAATCCTATCCTGTTATACAGTCTGTTGAGCCATGTATCTAATCCTATCCTGTGTGATACTGACTGCTGAACTGTGTATCTAATCCTATCCTGTGTGATACAGTCTGCTGAGCTGTGTATCTAATCCTATCCTGTGTAAGGAAGGTGACCTGATGGACGGACTTGTCTGTAGGGAGAAAGGACGGTTGGTGCACTGTAGACGGATGATTGTAATGACAAAAGGGAAACAGCTGGGGGAAAATGGAATAGGAGTGCAGTACCTAAGCTTGACCACAAGATGGCAGGGGGGAGCGTGAGAACAGGACTTTACAGCAGCTTAGGGCTACGAAAATGCTTAGTCATGGGTGGCGGGGAGATAGGAACCCAGGAGGGGATTTCCCGAGGAGGGAGATAAATAGGACAGGAGAGGGTTCCAGACGATTCCAGTCCTGGGAGGAGCTCAGGAGGAGAAGAGACAGTGAAAGAGAACAAAGAGTTGTGGAGAGCTCGACAAGGGGACTGAGGAGAAAAGAAGTCAGGGGGTGGCCCGACACGAAGAACCGCAGAACAGACGAGGCCCCAGGGGTACCAAACTGACGACGACCTCGGACTGGTGAAGCACTGGCGGTAGATAGGCCTAGGGCAGCCCCAGTGAAAGAGCCGTGAGGAACGTCACTACGACAGAAGGAAGGTGCAGGTACCCGGGCCTGAATACGGAGAGCTGTGGAAGTGCTGCGGTGTATTGCTGCGGTCGTCAGGAGGACGGCCAATAAACTCGGACCTGTTGTACCCAAAATCTGCCTCCGTCTCGTGTCTGTGTCGTCTGTTCACAGTAAGCAGTGGACCACCCCCCAAACTGGGCCCCTACTACACCTGTGTGATACAGTCTGCTGAACCGTGTATCTAATCCTATCTTGTGTGATTCTGTCTGCTGAGCCGTGTATCTAATCCTATCCTGTGTGATACAGTCTGCTGAGCAGTGTATTTAATCTTATCCTGTGTGATACTATCTGCTGAGCCATGTATCTAATCCTATCATGTGTGATACAGTCTGCTGAGCCATGTATCTAATCCTATCCTGTGTGATACTGACTGCTGAGCTGTGTATCTAATCCTATCCTGTGTGATACTGACTGTTGAGCCGTGTATCTAATCCTATCCTGTGTGATACTGTCTGCTAAGCCGTGTATCTAATCCTATCCTGTGTGATACTGTCTGCTAAGCCGTGTATGTAATCCTGTCCTGTGTGATACTGTCTGCTGGGTCATGTATCTAAACCTATCCTGTGTGATACTGTCTGCTGAGCCGTGTATCTAATCCTATCCTGTGTTACTGACTGCTGAGCTGTGTATCTAATCCTATCCTGTGTTACTGACTGCTGAGCTGTGTATCTAATCCTATCCTGTGTGATACTGTCTGCTGAGCTGTGTATCTAATCCTATCCTGTGTAATACTGTCTGCTGAGCTGTGTATCTAATCTCTAATCCTATCCTGTGTGATACTGGGCTGTGTATCTAATCCTATCCTGTGTGATACTGTCTGCTGAGCTGTGTATCTAATCCTATCTTGTGTGATACTGGGCTGTGTATGTAATCCTATCCTGTGTGGTACAGTCTGCTCAGCCGTGTATCTAATCCTATCCTGTATGATACTGGGCTCCCTCTGCAGTCTGTGTCAGAGGGTGCTCTGTGTTGGCTCGGTAATAAATTGCGTTATTTCCAGCTATACAGAAGGATGATAACACCATAGAAATTATAACAATAATAGACCTCAGTTACCACAACTGTCTACAAGGAAAATGTTGCTCATAGCAACCAATCACAGCTCAGCTTTCATTTTTTAAACAGCTCTGGTGAAATGATAGATGCTTAGTGATTGGTTGCTATGTGGAGTGTGCGTGGCTGATACACACACACATACATACACACATTTTTTCTGTTTTCTCTTGTTTTTCCAGTGTAAGTGATGTAATGGTCACGTGTGACTGGACACACTGCCTCCAGCAGGGAGAATTTATATGACACATGCGACCCTGGATATACCGCCTCCAGTAGGGCAAATTTAAATAATAAAACGTGCAGCCGGATACACCGCCTCCAGCAGGCGAATTTCAGAATTGCATGTAAAACTGGATACACCGCCTCCAGCAGGGCGAATTTAAATAATAAGGGGAAATACCAGGGAAACAATTACAATGGTGGGCCCTGCGATAGGGAACGGGGACGTGGAGACCTCCTGCACTCCCCTGAGCCAGTCTCTACACTCCTAACAGTCCCTATACAGGCTCCGCACCTGTCGCCGAGCTGGAACCTAAGAACCCTAGCTCGCCCTGCACCTACCCCTCACTAGTGAAATGGATGGTGCAGAAACTAATCCCACCACTGCACTGAAACACACAAAAGGAAAGTCACAAAACAGGGGTAACACCACTTAGCTTTGCTCTGTCTCCAAGCAACAGAGTCCACCACCAGAATTCAGCTTCCACCTGAAGCTACTACACCAGAGCTCTGCCTGAGCTGCAAGAAACTCCTCTCAGTTGTTCCTTCCTCCACCAGACTTGGTTGGAATGAGCAATATCACCAACAGTGATTGCAACACCTGACACTCTTTTATAGGTAAGAGCCAGCAATCACACCTGCTTTATAATCATGTGCAATAACGCTCACCACCACCGGGGGCAAACTAGAACAAAAGACACCACTGTGTAATAATCCTAATGGCCACCGGGGGGCAAAACCAAACTTATGTACACAGCTTAAGGAAAAAAAAGAAAGGTTACATGTGCTTTTAACTTTCATCATCCAACCTGGATCATGACAAGTGAGAGTCGTCTCTATCAATTGAGACTTTATGAGGCACTATATCTGTACTTACAGTTATGAATTATGAATGTTTTTTTGGAGTTTTTTCTTTATATATGTCATTTTTATATATATAGATATTGTGTAATATTAGAAATCAAGCTGAGAAATATTTTAAGAAATCTTTTCTGTGTCTCAGTTCGCCATGTCCTGCTCCTCGTCATTGTTCTCTGTGCAGCTTAAGACAACTGACTGCAGCAGGAGCCACCCCCCTCAAAAGATTGATAAGCCCTGCCCCTAGATTAAGGGAAAGTGGCTTCAGCTGTTTACCAACTGAATAAGAAGCTAATCATCAAAAAGTTAGCTCTGTCTTCTCTACAGGATTACATACTGGGCTGCTTGCTGTAATTTTTATAAAAACACATCTTTATCAGCAGGAGATTATCAACCTACTGCCATGTAGCCCTTCATATATCATGGGCTTTGTATAATCCCATCCCAATCACTGATTGGCAGTTTTCTGCCTATGCACAGTGCACACAGAAAGCCAATCAGTGGTGTGGGTGGGGTTATACAGAGCTCAGCATTCAGAGAACTGGTTGATCTAGAGTGAATACAACTTTTATCAAAAGTACAGCAAGAAGATCAGTAAGAGACAAATCCCTGGAATAAGGGGATGTGCACCTACATCATGCTGGTGTCAAATTGGTTGGCAAAAACTACTTGGTAACAGATTCCCTTTAAATGCATAAATGGTACGAAGCTGTTAGCTTAGGTTAGATGACTCACTCTTTTATGAGTAAAGAGACTGTTTCATGGGCGTAGGAAGCTTGCATTTGCAGTGTTTTTTTCTTCTTTCCGCAACACGATATAATCTACATGTGAGTTTTTGTAATACTTAGATCCTACATCAAATATGCATGACTTGTCTGAAGGTCTGTAACGTTATTACTTAGGCCTGTTTCACACTTGCTTTTTTTTGCAGCGCGTTTTTCCCGCAAAAAAACGCATTGAAAAACGCATACAAAAGCATACAACTGCTGCGTTTTTTTCAAGCATTTTTATGAGCATGCATGAAAAAAACGCAGCGTTTTTATGCGTTTGTATGCGTTTTTAGTGCGTTTTTACCGCGTTTGCGTTTTTTTCCAACATTAGGTGGCCCCTCACACTAACCCAAACCATGACTTTACTAACCCTAACCCTGACCCTAACCCTAACCCTAACCCTGACCCTAACCCTAACCCTAACCCTAACCCTTAACCAAACCATACTTAACCCTAACCCTGACCCTAACCCTTAACCAAACCATACTTAACCCTAACCCAAACCCTAACTAACCTTAACCCTAACCCTAACCCTGATCCTAACCCTAACCCTAACCCTGACCCTAACCCTAACCCTAACCCTAACCCTTAACCAAACCATACTTAACCCTAACCCTGACCCTAACCCTTAACCAAACCATACTTAACCCTAACCCAAACCCTAACTAACCTTAACCCTAACCCTAACCCTGACCCTTACCCTAACCCTAACCCTAACCCTGACCCTAACCCTTAACCAAACCATACTTAACCCTAACCAATAACTTAACCCTGACCCTAACCCTAACCCTGACCCTAACCCTTAACCAAACCATACTTAACCCTAACCCTGACCCTAACCCTAACCCTAAACCCCCTTAACTAACCCTAACTTTACCCAAACCCCTAAATTCCATTGTCTAAACTAATGGTAAAAAAAAAAACGTATGTGCAAAAAAACGCATACATAAGCATGCCAATGCGCACATATGCTCACCATAGACTTATAATGGGTGTCTTGCTGTAAAAAAACGCATTGCGCGCGCATGCGTTTTTTTGAGGCAAATCGGACGCACAAAAAATGCAACAAGTTGCATTTTGTGCGCCCGAGCGCATACCGCAAAAAAACGCATGCGCAGTAAAACGCGTACAAAAGCATGTGTATGCGCACATAAGCGCATCCCATGCAAAGTATAGGAAAAAAAAACGCATGCGCTATTTAGCGCTAAATTACCGCGAAAAAAAACGCAAATGTGAAACCAGCCTTAGAAAAACCATCTGAAAACTCTGTCTCAGCTCTACTGATGGGTCTTTCTCCCGCATCGATAGATTAAAAATATTCAGCTTTCTCAAATTCATTTGTGTTCAACTTTTCAGATCAATTGAAAAACATCTTTTTGGAGTTTTAGCACTGAGACCTCACAGTAACAATATAACAATGAAAGCCCTAGAGGTCTCTTTAATGGACAGGCCATTGACCAACTCTATAGTTAATGTAGTTGACTAGCTTTACTTAGATGAGCAATTCTGGCAAAATTCAAATTCACCTGTAAGTGCTTTTTTCCCAGGAAATTCGATTTGCAGAGAAGTTATTTTCTACAAATGTAATGTCCCTTATTATGCTCTGGGGTCATTTTTATTTTTTATGCAAGAAGTAAAAATAACAAAAAATCCTTATACTCAATGCTCACCTCTCCGGCCACTCTGCTTCTCACTGCGACTCGTCAGGTCCTCGTCGCATCTTCAGGTCGCAGTCAGCTGCATTAAAATCACCGGGCCTCTAAGTTGGAATTTCCAAATTTAATAGGCCTGGGAGGGTTCTCAGTATGCACTCGCAAAGGGTTCTGTATATGCGTCCATCTTGGTTTAGGTTGTGACCTTTGCGGGGCTCATGCACAGAACCATCCTGGAACTATCAAAACCTGAAGTCCTGGCCAAGTGTGAGAGGCTCAGGTATTTCAGTGTTGCCGATGGCGTTCTAAAGTTGGAATGAGAACTGGATGGGTGACATTGAGGAGCAGAGGGACCGAAGAGATTAGTGGTGAGTAGAGATGAGTGACTTTGCCTTTTTTAGGGTCGAGCCGGGTTTCATGAAACCCGACTTTCTCAAAAGTCGAGTCAAACGAAATCGGCCGACTATCGGGAAAAGTTGGAGGTCCGACTGAAACACGTAACCCAATGCAAGTCAATGGGGAAGCAAAGTCGTCAGAGAGTGGAGGACAGGAAACACACCTACAGTGCCCATTTCAATGCCAATGACATCAATTCTTATTACTTAAGCTTGGCAACCTTAATTTACTTTATAATAATAGTTATGCATTGAAAACTAGGGGTTATTTGGCTAAAGTTGTGGGGGGGGCTAGGGCTGGCTCCAGGTTTTCGTGTGCCCCGGGCGAAAGAGTGTCAGTGGGCCCCTTTCACACATACCACAATTCATGATGCTCCGATACGGCAGAGAAATATTGGTGTAGTGCAATGACAAATACTTCACTTCTTACATTACATGACTGATATCTATTTTAAATTCTACAATAGCTCAAAAACCGGACAGTATATTCCTCCATACAGTGTTATGGCCACCACATAGTGCGCCATACAGAATAATGAGCCCCATATATTGCTCCATACAGAATAATTGGTCCCATATAATGTTCCATACAGTATATGATGAGCTCCACATAATGCTACAGTATATGATGGTCCCATATAATGTGCCATACAGTATAGGATGGTCCCCATAGAGTAGAATGAGCCACACATATTGCTCCATACAGTATAATGAGTCGCATATCAAGCTCCATACAGTATATGGGCCCCATATATTACTCCATACAGAATGGGCTCCATATAATGCTCCATACAGTATAGGCCCCTTATGTGCTCCATATAATGCTCCATGCCCTATATGATGCCCCATAAATAATGAACCTCATATGATGCTCAAGTATATGATGGGCCCCATAGATGATGCTCCATTGTATGATGGGCCTATATAATGCTCCATAAGCAGATTGCAGACCCCTGATCCTATCCACACAACTAGCAGTAACCGTGGAGCGTACCTATGATGATCCTAGACGCCTCGGCACAGCCGGAGAGCTGACTAAGCCTAAAGCAAGAAAGGGGAGATCTAAACTGCCCCAGAGCAGACCCCAAAGGAATAGATAGCCCCCAAACATATATTGTCGGTGAGACAAGATGAAAACACAAACACAGGCAGGAAAATAGACTGGGCAAATGATGGGGCCCACACTGACTAGACAGGATAGGAAAGGAAAGACGCTGTCTGAAATCATGCAAAAAACCCTGCAAAAAGCCCAACACGTCTGATGCAAAAAACACTGAAGTTGCACAACTTTGCCCACTATATTAGCACTCTGGTATATTCTGAAAGCAGAGCAAAAAGAGGCTAATCTAATAAGGGACAAAAACAAACTGGCACAAGCAGTAACATATGGACGGTGATTCAGCACAGCCCCAGCCGGAGCAGGCTGACCCACACAAAACTGAGATAGACAAAACCAGATCAAATGCAACGAGAATAGCAAATGAACACTTACCTGAACATGCAGGGACAGAGCTGGAAACATGAGACCTCAGGAGGCAAGAAGAAAATCACCAGCAGGGATAAAGGGAGTCAGCTGTCTTAAATCCCAATCTGAAACCCCAGATCTCCAATCGTCATCCTCATCAGGTGGCAAGCCTCTGTTAATCAGATCAGCTCCATTACCTCCAGTAACCACCAGAAGGAGCCCAGAAAGAGAACTCGCAACCCCTCTGTCATTCTGACCAGCTCCACTACCTTCAGTAATAACCAGAGGGAGGCCAGAAAGTGAATTCACAGCAGGGCCCCATATGATGCTCTAGTATCTGATGGGCCCCATATGATGCTCCAGTTTATGATGGGCCCCATGGATGATGCTCCATAGTATGATGGGCCTATGTAATGCTCCATATATAATGGGCCCCATATGATGCTCCAGTATATGATGGGCCCCATGGATGATGCTCCATTGTATGATGGGCCTATATAATGCTCCATTTATAATGGGTCCTGTTGTGAGTTCATTTTTCCCTTCACCGTTGAGGTCTAATGAACTCCCTCCTCTGGTGAAGGAAGGTAGTGAGGCTGATTACCAAACACCTGGGCAGCTAGATGATGACTGGGTGGCTGGAATTGAGGACTGGATATAAGGCAGCCGACGCCCTTCTGCCTTGCAGGTGATCCTGCTGGATTCTTGGAGACCAGTCTGATTCCTGCGTCTCAAAGCTAAGTTTTTCTGCTCTGCTTTGTACACTTCAGTTTTGTTTTTGTTTTGCCTTGTTTTTTGGGAGTTCTGCCATCCCCGGCCGGGGGTGAGCTGAATTCCATTTTTGTCTCTGATCTGTTGATCTTTTGTTCTGTCTTCGGAATATACCTGAGTGCTGATATAGTCTTTTGAAGCCTAGCGACTTCAGGGCCTGTTTTTCCTATCAGTCGGTTGGCACATTTTGGATAGGGTTTTTGCGGATGGCAGACAGCGGCTTTCCTATTCTGTCCTATTTAGTTAGCTTGGGCCCCATCATTTGCTCAACCTATCTTTCTATCTGTGTTAGTGTTTTCATCTTGCTTCACCGTCATTATATGTTGGGGGCTGCCTATTGCTTTGGGGTCTGCTCTGGGGCAGTTTAGTTTTTCCCCTTTCTGTCTTTTGGCTATGTAGTTCTCCGGCTGTGATCGAGGGGTCTAGGGCACCATAGGAACCCCCCACGGCTACTGCTAGTTGTTGTGGATAGGTTCAGGGGTCTGCAATCCGATAGCTGCCAACCTCTCTGGTTTTTCTGGACTTAGCTAGTATTTTGTTTTTTCCTCCTTCGGTGACTCATCGTAACAGGGTCCCATATGATGCTCCAGTATATGATGGGTCCCATGGATGATGCTCCTTTGTATGATGGGCCTATATTATGCTCCATATATAATGGGCCCCATATGATGCTGCAGTATAAGATGGGCCCCATTGATGATGCTCCAGTGTATGATGGGCCTATACACTGTGTGCAGAATTATAAGGCAAATGAGTATTTTGATCACATCATCCTTTTTATACATGTTGTCCTACTCCAAGCTGTATAGGCTTGAAAGACAACTGCCAAATATGTAAATCAGGTGATTTGCATCTCTGTAATGAGGAGGGGTGTGGTCTAATGACATCAACACCCTATAAAAGGTGTGCTTAATTATTAGGTAACTTCCTTTCCTTTGGCCAAATGGGTCAGAAGAGAGATTTGACAGACTCTGAAAAGTCAAAAATTGTGAGATGTCTTGCAGAGGGATGCAGCAGCCTTGAAATTGCCAAACTTTTGAAGCATGATCACTGAACAATCAAGCGTTTCATGGCAAATTGTCAGGAACACCACACTGCACTTGCTCACTGAGCCAGTGTGCGTGTCCTGAGTACAAAAACAGTGCTCAAAGATACCTGTGGAGCGGGCAGCAGCGGTGACGATGCATGCTTCACCTGAAGCACGTGATTGCTGGGGGCGTGGCCTAAGCTCCACAGAGCTAGGAGCTGCAGGGAAACTCCTAGAAAGGTAACTACAGGACAATGTTACCAAGGGGCATAGACAGAGACAGAAACCAGATCAAGCTGGGTCAAAGCACGAGATAGCAGGACAGTACCAAAGGGTTAAACAAAGCGAATAGTCAGGACATAGCAATAGATCAGAAAACCAGAACGGGCAATGGACGGTACAATAGGGACAAACTGCAACGGAGTAACAATAGCCAAGCCAGGAGGTCAGAACCGGAGAAGACAATAGTACCAAAACGAGAGACGGAGTGCATAGTGATGGAAAAGGCCGGGTTATACACGGGAATCAACAAGCAATGCAGAATACACGCACACCAGAAGGGTCGGTCAGACACACAGCCAGAATAACAGTATAGCTGACAGAGAATGCTAGTCTGGAGTGAGTATAAATACCCCTCCCAGATCCAAAGAGAGGCCAGTAAAAGTTAACCCTGTGAGAACAGGACATTAACCATGTCCTAACCATGACACAAATAGCCAACAGGGTCGCAAGAAGCGTGTTAATAAAAAAAGGCTCAAAATAACTGCCCATGAATTGAGGAAAATCAAGCGTGAAGCTGCCAAGATGCCACTTGCCACCAGTTTTGCCATATTTCAGAGCTGCAACATTACTGGAGCATCAAAAAGCACAAGGTGTGCCATACTCAGGGACATGGCCAAGGTAAGGAAGGCTGGAAAATGAACACCTTTGAACAAGAAACATAAGATAAAACGTCAAGACTGGGCCTAGAAATATGTTAAGACAGATTTTTGTAAGGTTTTATGGACTGATGAAATGAGAGTGACTCTTGAGGGGCCAGATGGATGGGCCCGAGGCTGGATCAGTAAAGGCCAGAGAGCTCCACTCTGACTTAGACGCCAGCAAGGTGGAGGTGGGGTACTGGTATGGGCTGTATCATCAAAGATGAACTTGTGGGACCTTTTTGGATTGAGGAAGGAGTGAAGCTCAACTCCCAGACCTACTGCCAGTTTCTGGAAGACACATTCTTCAAGCAGTGGTACAGGAAGAAGTCGGTATCGTTCAAGAAAAGCATGATTTTCATGCAGGACAATGCTCCATCACATGCATCCAAATACTCCACAGCGTGACTGCCCAGTAAAGGTCTAAAAGAAGAAAAAATAATGACATGGCCCCCTTGTTCACCTTATCTGAACCCCATAGAGAACCTGTGGTCCCTCATAAAATGTGAGATCTACAGGGAGTGAAAACATTACCCCTCTCGGAACAGTGTCAAGGAGGCTGTGGTCACTGCTGCACGCAATGTTGTTCGTAAACAGATCAAGCAACTGACAGAATCTATGGATGGAAGGCTTTTGAGTGTCATCGTAAAGAAAGTGGGCTATGTTGGTCCCTTTTTTTTGGTTTTGAATGTCAGAAATGTTTATTTCCAAATTTTGTGTTGTTATATTGGTTTACCTGGTGAAAATAAACAAGTAAGATGGGTATATATTTGGTTTTTATTAAGTTGCCTAATAATTCTGCACAGTAATAGTTACCTGCACAAACAGATATCCTCCTAAGATAGCCAAATCTAAAAAAAAAAAACCACTCCAACTTCCAAAAATATTAAGCTTTGATATTTCGGTTGATTGAGAACATAGTTGTTGTTCAATAATAAAAAGATTTCTCCTCTGAAATACAACTTGCCTAATAATAATAATTATGCAAGCAGTGTATAATGCTCTATATATAATGGTCCCCATTTATAATGCTCCAGTGTATAATGGGCCCCGTATATGATGCTCCAGTGTATGATGGGCCCCATTTATAATGCTCCATATATAATGGGCCCCATATGATGCTCCAGTGTATAATGGGCCCTATTTATGATGCTCAACTGTATGATGGGCCCCATATATAATTCTCCAGTGTATAATGCTCCCCATATACAGTTGTGGCCAAAAGTATTGACACCCCTGCAATTCTGTCAGATAATACTCTGTTTCTTCCTGAAAATGATTGCAAACACAAATTCTTTGGTATTATTATCTTCATTTAATTTGTCTTAAATGAAAAAACACAAAAAGAATTGTCCTAAAGCCAAATTGGATATAATTCCACACCAAACATAAAAAAGAGGGTGGACAAAAGTATTGGCACTGTTCGAAAAATCATGTGATGCTTCTCTAATTTGTGTAATTAACAGCACCTGTAACTTACCTGTGGCACCTAACAGGTGTTGGCAATAACTAAATCACACTTGCAGCCAGTTGACATGGATTAAAGTTGACTCAACCTCTGTCCTGTGTCCTTGTGTGTACCACATTGAGCATGGAGAAAAGAAAGAAGACCAAAGAACTGTCTGAGGACTTGAGAAATCATATTGTGAAGAAGCATGAGCAATCTCAAGGCTACAAGTCCATCTCCAAAGACCTGAATGTTCCTGTGTCTACCGTGCGCAGTGTCATCAAGAAGTTTAAAGCCCATGGCACTGTGGCTAATCTCCCTAGATGTGGACGGAAAAGAAAAATTGACAAGAGATTTCAACGCAAGATTGTGCGGATGTTGGATAAAGAACCTCGACTAACATCCAAACAAGTTCAAGCTGCCCTGCAGTCTGAGGGTACAACAGTGTCAACCCATACTATCCGTCAGCGTCTGAATGAAAAGGGACTGTATGGTAGGAGACCCAGGAAGACCCCACTTCTTACCCCAAGATATAAAAAAGCCAGGTTGGAGTTTGCCAAAACTTACCTGAAAAAGCCTAAAACGTTTTGGAAAAATGTTCTTTGGTCAGATGAGACAAAAGTAGAGCTTTTTGGGCAAAGGCATCAACATAGAGTTTACAGGAGAAAAAAAGAGGCATTCAAAGAAAAGAACACGGTCCCTACAGTCAAACATGGCGGAGGTTCCCTGATGTTTTGGGGTTGCTTTGCTGCCTCTGGCACTGGACTGCTTGACTGTGTGCATGGCATTATGAAGTCTGAAGACTACCAACAAATTTTGCAGCATAATGTAGGGCCCAGTTTGAGAAAGCTTGGTCTCCCTCAGAGGTCATGGGTCTTCCAGCAGGACAATGACCCAAAACACACTTCAAAAAGCACTAGAAAATGGTTTGAGAGAAAGCACTGGAGACTTCTAAGGTGGCCAGCAATGAGTCCAGACCTGAATCCCATAGAACACCTGTGGAGAGATCTTAAAATGGCAGTTTGGAGAAGGCACCCTTCAAATATCAGGGACCTGGAGCAGTTTGCCAAAGAAGAATGGTCTAAAATTCCAGAAGAGCATTGTAAGAAACTCACTGATGGTTACCGGAAGCGGTTGGTCGCAGTTATTTTGGCTAAAGGTTGTGCAACCAAGTATTAGGCTGAGGGTGAAAAAAATACTTTTGTCTGGCCCATTTTTGGAGATTTGTGTGAAATGATCAATGTTTTGCTTTTTGCTTCATTCTCTTTTTTGTTTTTTCATTTAAGACAAATTAAATGAAGATAATAATACCAAAGAATTTGTGTTTGCAATCATTTTCAGGAAGAAACTGAGTATTATCTGACAGAATTGCAGGGGTGTCAATACTTTTGGCCACAACTGTATTGCTCCAAACATTAAAAAATGAAATACCTCTCCTCGCTGCGCACTGCTCTACTCTAGACTCCTCAGTGTCACCATCTTCCAGCTCTCTGCACTTGGACTGTTCAGGCAGAGGGCGTACAGACGTGACGTCTTTGCGCTCTCTGACCTGAATGTCACTGTCAGGAAACGCGGAAAAGGTCACAGCGGTGGAGCAGGGAGAGGTAAGTATTGCAAGTGCTGGTGCCCTGAGCAAGCAGGGGGGCCCACTCGTGGGTGACGGCACTGGCCCAGGGCCCCTCATAGTACGACGGTATCTCTGACGGCGAGTGGGCCCCCCCACCGTCAGAGACACCGGCATACTGTAAGGGGCACTGTGCCAGTGCTGTCGCCCACGAGTGGGCCCCCCCCCTGCTCAGGGCTATGGCACTTGCCTGGGTGTGCCAGGTGCTGACGCCGGCCCTGGGGGGGTACAGCCCAGTTAGGGAGGTGGAAAAACTGGCATATGTTGAGGTGTAGGCTGGACGTTCAGCAGCTGCAAATGGAGGAATTGCACAAGTTGGTGGAGGAGGAGGACAAAGCGAGCCATTTTGCTGGCAAACTCTGTGTCATCTGGGGAAGGTGGTACAAAATCCATTGAAACCCAGGCATGGTTCATTTTAATGAAGGTGAGATCACCAACATTTTGGGTCGACAGCCGGGTCCTTCTTCATGTCAGGATTGATCCTGCAGCACTGAAGACTCTTTCTGATAGAACACTACCAGCTGGGCAAGCGAGCTCCTGTAAGGCATATTGTGCCAATTCATGCCAAGTGTCAAGTTTAGAGGCCCAGTAGTCAAAGGGGAATTAACTGTGAGGGAGAACATTGATAGGGGAGGAGAGGTAATTTTGAACCATAGTTGACAACTGCTGTCTCCTGTCTGTTGCAATCGATTCAGTATTAACAGTCGTGTGAGCGGTCCTCGAGAAATCAGTCCACAACATGGTCATGAAACCCCTGTCTCCAACGCCAGTTCGGCGGTGTGCACCACGAACACCTCTTCCATTTGGCCCAGTACGGCACGTGGTAGAACCTGCACCGCTGCTGTGTGCTGGGAATGCCTCTAACAAATGGTTTACCAGAGTTGTTTGTTTGTTCGCCAATATTAGCTCTAGGTTCTCCTGTGGCACGATGTTCTGTAATTTGCCTTTATAGAGTAAATCGAGGATGCTGGCCAACCAGTAGTCATCATCCTTCATAATTTTGACAATGCGGGGGTCCCTTTTTAGGATCCGCAACAGATAATCACACATGTGGGCCAATATTCCAGGTGTCAATGATGCACTGACAGTGGTGGGTGGAGGAGCACTTTCTGCCAAATCCACATCCCTCCAGTCATGCACAAACCCTGTACCTGAACTTGACAAGACAACATTTTATCTTGCCCCCCGAGAAGCATCCTCCTCCACAAAATAATCATCCCCTTCATACTCCTCCTCCTCTTCCTCTTCTTCCTCCACCTCGTCCAGGACAGTTCCCTGAGCAGACAATGGCTGACTGTCATCAAGGCTTCCCTCCTCCTCCTCCTCTTCCTCCTCCGTTGAAGACGCCTGATCCTTAATGTGCGTCAAAGTTTGCATGAGCAGACACATAAGTGGGATGCTCATGCTTATGACGGCATCGTCTGCGCTTACCAGCCATGTGCATTCCTCAAAACACTGAAGGACTTTACAGAGGTCTTTCAGCTTTGACCACTGCACACCCGACAACTCCATGTCTGCCCTCAAACAGCCTGCCCGTGTATCCTCCCACAAATGCATTATAGCCTGCCTCTGTTCGCACAGCTTCTCAACCATGTGCATGGTGGAGTTCGACCTTGTTGCAACATCTATGATTAGGCAGTGCTTGGGGAGGTGGAGCAATCGCTGCAGCCTCTGCATTCGACTGGAGTCTACGGGCGATCGACGAATGTGCGAGCACAGTCTTTGCACCTTATGGAGCAGGGCTGTTAACTCTGGATAATTATTTAGGAAGCACTGGACCACCAGGATCAAGGTGTGAGCCAGGCAAGGTATGTGTCTGAGTTTTGCAAGGGCTATGGCCGCCACAAAATTCCGGCCGTTATCACTGACTACCTTGCCTGGCTCACGATGTAGACTGCCCAGCCATGACTCAATTTCTCGCTGCAAGTACTCGGCCAGTACCTCCGTGGTGTGTTTCCTATACCGTGGGCTAGGTAGCACTGTTCCACCGCCGCTGTCCCCTGTGGAGCCTGCATCCACCACATTAACCCAGTGCGTAGTGATGGACACATAATGGCCCTGGACATGCCTACTGGCCCATGCATCTGTTGTGAGGTGCACCTTTCCACTCACTCATTGAGTGCATGGACAATGCGGTCTTTCACATGCAGGTGAAAGGCAGGGATGACTTTTCTAGAAAAAAAGTGCCGTCTGGGTAGGTCATAGCGTGGGACAGAGTAGGCCATGAGCTCTCGGAACGCTTTGCTTTCAACCAAACGGAAGGACATCATCTCTAATGAGATCAGTTTGGCAATGTAGGCGTTCAAAGCCAGTGTACGCGGATGAGAGGATGAGTACTTTCTTGTCCTACTCAGAGTGTCTGATAGGGTGAGCTGGACTTGAGAGCTGCATATTGGGGAACTAGCGGTGGACCTGACGGACTTAGAGGGGGTTGGTGATGGCGGTGGTGGTGGTGATGGCCTAGATTCAGTCTTTCGTTGCAAAAACATTGTGATTCCCTGACTGCTTTGGCCTTGCGACGACACCTCAACATTTGTTGCTGGTGGTGTGCTTACTGGTGGGCTTACAGTGAGGGAAGAGATGGAGCGTTGCTGGCTACCTTCAGTCAGAGCAGGTGCACATGTGCTACCTGAGGTTTTGTAGTTCATCCACGCTTTAAATCTCCGTATATATTTCCTTAGTCACACACAGATGCTCTCCCAGTATGGATTTGGCCGTAATACAAACAGCAGATATACGGTACTATATCAGAAACATCAGAAACATACAGCTGTATACGGTGAAGGGAAAAATTTAAATCTCCGTATATATTTCCTTAGTCACACACAGATGCTCTCCCAGTATGGATTTGGCCGTAATACAAACAGCAGATATACGGTACTATATCAGAAACATCAGAAACGTACAGCTGTATACGGTGAAGGGAAAAATTTAAATCTCCGTATATATTTCCTTAGTCACACACAGATGCTCTCCCAGTATGGTACGGTGTAGGGGGAAATTTAAATCTCCGTATATATTTCCTTAGTCACACACAGACGCTCTCCCAGTATGGATTTGACCGTAATACAAACAGCAGATATATGGTACTGTATCAGAAACCTACAGCTGTATATGGTGAAGGGGAGAATTTAAATCTCCGTATTTTTTTCCAGAGTCACACACAGACGCTCTCCCATTATGGATTTGACCGTAATACAAACAGCAGATATGCGGTACTGTATCAGAAACATACAGCTGTTTACGGTATAGGGAAAAATTTAAATCTCCGTATATACTTCCTTGGTCACACACAGACACTCTCCCAGTATGGATTTGACCGTAATACAAACAGCAGATATATGGTACTGTATCAGAAACCTACAGCTGTATACGGTGAAGGGGAGAATTTAAATCTCCGTATTTTTTTCCAGAGTCACACAAAGACACTCTCCAAGTATGGATTTGACCGTCATGCAAACAACAGATATACGGTACTGTATCAGAAACGTACAGCTGTATACGGTGTAGGGAAAAATTTAAATCTCTGTATATATTTCCTTAGTCACACATAGAAACTCTCCCAGTATGGATTTGACCGTTATACAAACAGCAGATATATGGTACTGTATCAGAAACATACAGCTGTATACGCTGTAGGGAAAATTTAAGTCTCCGAATTTATTTCCGGAGTCACACACAGATAGCATGTATTTGTCCGTGATACCAGCCAGTACACGATAGTGTGTGAGGAGCATACAGCTCTATACGGTGTGGGAAAAAATGAGTGGTCGGTAACTGTGCAGAAAAAAAGAATAAAAGTATTAGTGCTGTGTAAAAAGCAGTCTGCACAGCAGTGTACACACAGCAATGCAGCTATCAGACAGCCTAATAACCACCGCTGCTGCTCACAAGAAAATCCTCCCCTGTCACTGCACACTAACTGTACAGCACAATTGCTATCAGCACAAGCACAGAATCACTTTTCTTTCCTGCCTAACTCTCTCCCTACTGAGATACAGCAGCAGCAACCTCTTCCTATGCTAAGATCAGCAGAAGTAAAATGGCGGTCGGCGGTCAGGGCTTTTATAGCCACTGTGACGTCACACAAAGCAAGCCAATCACTGCAATGCCCTTCTCTAAGATGGTGGTGGCCGCTGCCCATGTCATCTCATTGCCCACAGTTTGCGTCCTTGCTCATTGGCTGAGAAAAGGCGCCTGCAAGCATTATGGGAAACGCCACTTTGGTGCTCAGGTCGACGACCGCATGGCTGACTTCATGCTATGGTCGGGTTTCGCTCGGCGAAACCCAACTTTGGCGAAAGCCGGCGATTTTTGAATCTGACCGTCCTGTTTCGCTCAACTCTAGTGGTGAGGTAACTAGAAGGATTTTTTAATTATTTTAACTTTTAACATTTTGAAAGCTTTGTACAGTTTAGAAAAATGGCGGCTGGCGGCCAGTGGCCAACATTTTTCTGAATCCGCATAGAATTGAATTACAAAAATTTGAATAGAACTCAATTCCACTCAAATTTATTCACTCATCTCCAGTAAAGTCTAAAGCTGGCCATATACCAGATTATTGTTATCGGAACCCACAAATTTCAAGGGGACAGGTCGACTATTCATTATGTAAGGGGGGACTATGTACTTTGCACCAACAGCAGATGTTGAGGAAGACAAGGATCCATTCCGATCTGGAAAGTATCCGAGCCAACCTTGATTGTATTTGGGAAAAGTAGTCTGTTCTTCACTCAGAAACCAATCTATTAGTCTCCTTTAGTAACAGATGACTAGGAACCAGCAGGAATTCTGTAGTTTGGAACCAAAAACAATAGACAGAAGTGAAGTCTTGTGACTTTGCAGTGAGAGCTTTGAGGTTACCATAAACGGCCACTACATAATGAACAGAGCTGTGGTGTCCCGGCTATGTACATTGTGTACACAGTTGACCGGTGGGACTTTTAGGTGTTGGGCTACTGCCGATTTAACTCCTTCATGACCGAGCCTATTTTGACCTTAATGACCTGGCCATTCTTTGCAATTCTGACCAGTGTCCCTTTATGAGGTAATAACTCAGGAACGCTTCAACGCATCCTAGCGATTCTGAGAATGTTTTTTCGTGACATATTGGGCTTCATGTTAGTGGTAAATTTAGGTCGATAATTTTTGCATTTAAGTGTGAAAAAAATGGAAATTTGGTGAAAATTTTGAAAATTTCGCAATTTTCAAATTTTGAATTTTTATTCTGTTAAATCAGAGAGTTATATGACACAAAATAGTTAATAAATAACATTTCCCATATGTCTACTTTACATCAGCACAATTTTGGAAACAAAATTTTTTTTTGTTAGGAAGTTATAAGGGTTAAAAACCCCACTATGAGGGGTCTATATGGCAGAAAATACCCAAAACTGACACCATTATAAAAACTGCACCCCTCAAGCTACTCAAAACTACATTCATGAAGATTATTAACCCTTCAGGTGCTTCACAGGAATTAAAGCAACATGGAAGGAAAAAATGGCCATTTTAATTTTTCCAACAAAAATTTTCTTTTAGCATCAATTTTTTTCATTTTTACATGGGTAGTGGGATTAAATGGATCCGAAAATTTGTTGCGCAATTTCTCCTGAGTACACCGATGCCTCATATGTGGTTATAAACCTCTGTTTGGGCGCACGGCAGGGCTCAGAAGAGAAGGAGCGTCATTTGACTTTTTGAAAGGAAAATATGCTGGAATATTTAGTGGTTGCCATGTCGCGTTTGAAGAGTCCCTGTGTGCCTAAACATTGGAGCTCCCCCACAAGTGACCCCATTTTGGAAACTAGACCCTCCAAGGAACTTATCCAGATGCATAGTGAGCACTTTGAACCCCCAAGTGCTTCACAAATTGATCCATAAAAAAGTACTTTTTTTCACAAAAATTTTCTTTTAGCCTCTCTTTTTTCATTTTCACATGAACAACAGGGTAAAATGGATCCTAAAATTTGTTGGGCAATTTCTCCTGAGTACACCGATGCCTCATATGTGGTCATAAAACACTGTTTGGGTGCATGGCAGGGGCCGAAAGGGAAGGAGCGCCATTTGACTTTTTGAATAGAAAATTAGCTCCAATCGTTAGCGGACACCATGTCGCGTTTGGAGAGTCCCTGTGTGCCTAAACATTGGAGCTCCCCCACAAGTGACCCCATTTTGGAAACTAGACCCCCGAAGCAACTTATCTAGATGTGTAATGAGCACTTTGAACCCCCAGGTGCTTCACAGAAGATTATAAGCAGAGAAAATAAAAAATCTTTTTTTTCCTCAAAAATGATTTTTTTAGCCCGCTATTTTTTATTTTCATGAGTGTAACAGGAGAAATTGGACCCCAAAAGTTGTTGTCCAGTATGTCCTGAGTACGCTGGTACCTCATATGTGGGGGGGGAACCACTGTTTGGGTGCACGGCAGGGCTCAGAAGGGAAGGAGCGCCATTTGACTTTTTGAAAGGAAAATTAGCTCCAATCGTTAGCGGACACCATGTCGTGTTTGGAGAGCCCCTGTGAGCCTAAACTTTGGAGCACCCCTACAAATGACACCATTTTGGACCTAGACTCCCTAAGGAACTTATCTAGATGCATATTGAACACTTTGGACCCCCAGGTGCTTCACAGAAGTTTATAACGCAGAGTCGTGAAAATAAAAATAATTTTTTTTCCTCAAAAACTGATTTTTTAGCCCGCTAACTTTTATTTTCACAATGGTAACAGGAGAAATTGGACACCTAAAGTTGTTGTCCAGTTTGTCCTGAGTACGCTGGTACCCCATATGTGGGGGTAAACCACTGTTTGGGCACACGTCGGGGCTCGGAAGGGGAGTAGTGACATTTTGAAATGCTGACTTGATGGAGTGGTCTGCGGGTGTCATGTTACGTTTGCAGAGCCCCTGATGTGCCTAAACAGTGGAAACCCCCCACAAGTGACCCCATTTTGGAAACTAGACCTCCCAAGGAACTTATCTAGATGTGTGGTGAGCACTTTGAACCCCCAAGTACTTCACAGAAGTTTATAACGCAGAGCCATGAAAATAAAAAATCATTTTTTTTCACAAAAATAATTATTTCAGCCCCCAATTTTTGATTTTCCCAAGGGTAACAGGAACAATTAGACCCCAAAAGTTGTTGTGCAATTTTTCCTGAGTACGCTGATGCCACATATGTGGGGGTAAACCACTGTTTGGGCACACGTCGGTGCTCGGGATGGAGGGAGCACTGTATGACTTTTTGAACGCAAAATTGGCTGGAATAAATGGTGGCACCATGTCGCGTTTGGAAACCCCCTGATGTGCCTAAACAGTGGAAGCCCGTCAATTCTAACTCCAACCATAACCCCAACACACCCCTAACCCTAATACCAACCCTAATTTTAACCCTAACCACAACCCTAACCCCAACACACCCCTAACCCTAATCCCAACTCTAACCCTAACCACAAGCCTAACTATAATCCCAACCCCAACCCACCCCTAACCCTAATCTTAACCCTAATTCCAACCCTGACCCTAATTCCACCCCTAACCCTAATAATTCCAACCCTAACCCTAATTCTAACCCTAACCCTAGTTCTAACCCTAACCCTAATTCCAACCCTAACCCTAATTCCAACCCTAACCCTAATTCCAACCCTAACCCTAACCCTAGCCCTAGCCCTAACCCTAACCCTAGCCCTAGCCCTAACCGAAAAATAAAAATATTTTCTTTATTTTATTAGTTGTCCCTACCTATGGGGTTGATAAACGGGGGGATTATTTACTTTTTATTATTTTGATCACTGTGAGAGTTTATCACAGTGATCAAAATAAATGAATGAATCTGCGCATGCGCCCGCCATTTTCCAACATGGCTGCGCCCACCATGTGGGACACCGGGACGGCCAGAGGGACAGGAGGTACCAGGGTGGTTGAGGGGGATCGGAAGGCTGGGGGAAGCGGAGGGAGGGGGAGGGGAGCTGATGTTGACTGTGGCGACCGATCGCTGCCATCAGTCGGTGGCGGCAGCCGATCGGTGCCGTCAGTCAGTGGGGGGTCTCTAAGGGTGTCCGCAGTCATGGCCGATGCTATTGCAGCATCGGCCATGGTTTGATTGTAATATATATTTCACCAAATTTCATTGGTGAAATATTACAATCTCAATGCGCATGCGCCCGCCATTTTCCAAGATGGCGGCGCCCATGAGCCGGGACAGTGGGACATCAAGAGACAGAGGGGGACTCGGAGGCACCGTGGAAGGTGAGGGGGGTGATCGGACTACGGGGGGAGCGGAGGGAAGGGGAGGGGGAGCAGATTGTGATGGCAGCAGCCAATCGCTGCCGTCAGTCCGTGGCGGGGGCCGATCGCCCCCACCAGCCGGTGTTGAGGGGGTCAGATTAGGGTCTCCAGCCATGTCCGATGCTACTGCAGCATCGGCCATGGCTGGATTGTAATATTTCAGCAATTTTCCCAGTCACCCGACCCTCAGGGGGTTTTGAAGTCATGACACAGCATATGAGTCATGGGTCGGATTGGCACCGACTTTCATGACGCATACGCTGTGTCACAGGTCGGGAAGGGGTTAATAACAATGTCCTAATTCTAAAGATAGATCATTATTATCTTATATCTGGACAACCCTCTAAGTTTTGATATAGGTGCTTTTTATGCCTCTACTGAATAGGCTAGGTATTAGAAAGCAATTCACAGCTCCATCAAACTAAGATTATAAGAAATAGAGATATATTGCTTCTCTATGAACACAATCATGTAATTTCTTTTTATAATGGAAAAAGCTGTATTGAAGATATACCAGTAGTTGAAATTTATTTTTGGTGTACATTTATATTCAAGTTATCTGTTGGAAAGACTAAAATAAGATGACCCTGTATGGGAAAAACATGTTTCTCTTAGAATATCCTAACAAATGATTCAATTTTGTCATTTCTATGCATTTCCCAGTTCCCTCATGATTTCTTACAGCAAATCAGCCACACAATTAACCACCTGGGTTTCTAGTCCTGTGTTCCCATAGGCTTCCCTTAGTCAGGATTTCAGAGGCTACAGCTGTTCTTTCCTCTAATACTTATCTTTGGGTAAATGTATAATGCTCCGGTTAGCTATAATGCATTCACTAATTAACCATCACATTGAAAATACTGATAAGTAAAACATTATTTTGTGACAATGAGTGGGATATATTAGGCTTGCAAGTGATCAACCAGTTCTTGAAGTAGATGTGTTGGAATCAGGAATGATGGGCAATGGTAAGGAACCAAGCAAATGGTGATGGATAGACTGGATGTGAGCATCCTACAAGACCTATCTTGTATGGCCTACCATTAAGCAGTGCTCAGTATATACCAGGCTTGGTAAAGGCAACATGGTCAAGGATGGCCATGGCTCGTTGGGGAGTGAAGGCTAGTCTATCTGGTCTGATCCCACAGAAGAGCTAATTTAGTTCAAATTACTGAAAAAGTTATTGCTGTCTGTAATAGAAAGATCTGAGAACAATTAGCACATTGTAGACTGATTTGTGTAGCGCTGAGAAATCACAGACCTGTCAGATCTAGTCTAACCAGGAAAGAGCCTCAGAACTGGACCATGTAGTAATTGATGGAGAAGGCTTAGTCTGTTAACTCATATTTTACTTTATATCATGTGGACAGTCCAATGAGTATGGATCACTTACCTTGCGAAGATATGACACCAGGATGTACTATGGGAAGAGAGAAATCTAGCGGAACGAGTGTCATACTCTGGGTAACGTTCTGCTGGGAAACCTTGAGTCTTAGCATTTGTGAGGCTATGACCAGCTACTATAATGATCCTGTCACACTGTAAACACATTTCAAAAATGTAATGTGATGACTTTTCCAAATTCCCCAGATCTCAAACTGATTGATCATCTGTGGAATGTGCTGGAAATATCAGTCCAACATCTCAAAATGTACAGGACTGTAAAGCTCTTGGTGCCAGATACCACAGGACAACTTCAGAGGTCTTGTGACATCCATGCTACCATGGGTCAAGAGCTGTATTGGTGGCAGAAGGAGGACCTTAACAAAATTGTTGCTCATCAATGCACAAATCCTACCTCAAAATAGAATACATTGTACATTTCTGGCCAATTTTACTGATATAAATAATGGAGATAAATACATTTTGCAGTTGTTTTCAGGCCCTGATACCTCTGGGCCCCCCAAAGAAAGGCTGACATATCAAGATAATTGCATCCAAACACAACTATCATACTATAAGTTTTTTTTTTAAACATCCAGATCCTGCCACCCAGAGGTATAACTTGAGGCCACTGTGCCTTTATGTAAATTCTGTCCTATGGCTCCCGAAGCATGCCATTAATGGTCGTCATGCTCCACATGATTACATGTGTCCTAGTGATTGATAGTGCTGGAGGCTCAGAAAGAAAAGAAGATGGATGGCAGAAGAGAGAAGTCACAGTTGTTCGGATAACCGGAGGCGGGAGAGGTAGTCATAGGGCTGAGGAGAGGTGATTGCAAAAAATTTTTTCTCATCTTCTTTCTCAGAGTGCATTGGCTGTAATTTTGTTGGAATTTGCTTGACTCAATGAAGGAAAAATTCTTATTGAATTAAATTCATAACGATTCAATTAGCTCATCTCTAGCGGAATTTGATTTCCAAACCAAATCAGATTGTCAACGCAATTGTACGTCTTTAGATGGAAAGATAACACAGTTATATCTTGGCAGATGATTCATCAAAGCTCCCAGAAAACACCCCATCATAAGCATTATTGCAGAGAGCAAGAGGAAAATCCAAGGTCCTCTGAGGATGGTGGGAGATGCCTTTTAGTGAGTGCCCATAAATTATTCACACTCAGTGGTGATTCCTGCTCCACATTTACCCTCTACAATATTAGGTCTTAAACACATAGGACAAGCATACAGTATTATATATGGATGAAATCATATTATGGCACGATGCTGATGTCCGGGGGGTCATGTTACACTGGTCTTGGAACAATGAAATGCAATATGTGGATTAAGAGAACAATCCTGGGGACCTGATCCCCTGCAATATACAGTACCTAGTGCATGGGCTGAACGGGTGTCACCTGAGACAGGAATTCTCCACACAGTAAAAGTGTCCCAAACAAGAGTGCCCCCATTTTAGCCCACCAATAGTGTACCACTGTCAGTTCATTATGTGATCATGGTCCTAACTACCTCTTCCTCTGTTACCAGATGGCGCTTAATTTTCATTGCGGATGTTGTTTCCAATTTAACCTTGGTATAGCTGGAACTTGTTATCCCACTTGTGTGTTTCTGCAGAGATCTGTTGTAATTAGATTTTGGCTGGGAGCAATGGATGATGCTGTTTTCTATTTAAAACCCTAGTACTCTTTCTCAAGACGCCAGTTATAGGTTACACCCAACCCCGGTTCAGTCCCTGTACCTCTGCTACCTTAATCCTACACGTCACATTCTGTTGCTGATCTTGGATTGTTTTGACCCATACTCTGCTTGATATTTTTGTTTTAGATTTTGTCCTTTCTTGTTTTGACCTGACTTATACGATCCTCCGCTGCCAGCTCACTCCACTGGCCAGTAGTCACTTGGTGGACGATACCCAGGTGGTCGAGATCTCTGTATAGGGTTTAAAGGTTGAATGCCATTATTTCCTCTGGGAAATATTAAGTGGAATAGATAGTGTAAATTCTGTCCGTAGAAACCCTTTTAAGAGCTGAAAGTTACTATAAATAATGCCCCCCTACAACCACTTACTTTTTAGGACAGTACAAGAATTATACCTGCTGGCAAAATAAACACCATGACATCACAAAATAGGGATAATAATCTACATAGTGTATGGACTGAAGGGGTTCAGATTGATGCAATGATTCAAAACACAGCAATGAGAGATCTCATCTATTATACATCGCCCTCAATGAATGGAAAATAGCAGAGTTATTTATTATGTGTGGGAAAAAAAGTAGGAAATCATACTTTTTTAACCTTTGTCTTTGACCGAACCAGTGTCTATCTTTTATCCAATAGTACCATTGTCTGGATCATAGCAATGTTATAGGCCAAGATGAAGAAAGACGTACAGATGTGTCTGCCCTAACATTCTGGTATTTTCATTAAGAATTTCAATTTCTCACTATACAAATTGAATACATTATCATGACATACTAGCAAAACACTCTACAGGTTGCAACTTAGAAAACAAGAGATCCTCTCTGTCTCCTGTAAAGTGTAAGCTCTTATGATCGGCAGAGTATTCTCTCTGCTGTAGAGTGTAAGCTCCTATGGTCAATGTGGTCTTTTCTCTCTTCTGCAGAGTGTAAGCTCTGAGAGAGAAGACCTCAATGACCAGAAGAGCATACACTCTACATGAGAGAGAGAGAGGAACCTACAGACCATAAGAACTTATTCTCTACAGGAGTGAGAGAGAGGGAGAGAGGGAGAGAGAGGAGAGAAAACCCGGCTGACCATAAAAGCTTACACTCTACAGGAGAGAGAGAGAAAGGACTCCACTGACCCTAAGAGCTTATGCTCTACAGGAGAGAGAGAATACCCCCTGACCATAAGAGCCTACACTCTACAGGAGAGAGAGGACCCCACTAACCATAAGAGATTACACTCTACAGGAGAGCGAGGACCCCGCTAACCATAAGAGCATACACTCTACAGGAGAGAGAGAGGACCCCGCTGACCATAAGATCTTACACTTTATAGGAGAGAGAGAGAGAGGACCCTGCTGACCATAAGAGCCTACACTTTACAGGAGAGAGAGAGGACCCCACTAACCATAAGAGCATACACTCTACAGGAGAGAGAGGACCCCGCTGACCATAAGAGTTTACACTCTACAGGAGAGAGAGAAGACCCCGCTGACCATAAGAGTTTACACTCTACAGGAGAGAAAAAGTACACCGCTGACCATAAGAGCTTACACTCTACAGGAGAGAGAGAAGACCCCACTGACCATAACAGCTTACAGTCAACAGGAGAGAGAGAACTCTGCAGACCATAAGAGCTTACAATCAATATGAGCGAAAGGGCCCTGCTGACCATAAGAACTTGCACTCTACAGGAGAGCGAGAAGACCCTGCTTACCATAAGAGCTTGCACTCTACAGGAGAGAGAGGACACCGCTGACCATAAGAGCTTACACTCTACAAGAGAGAAAGAGTACCCAGCTGACCATAAGAGCTAACCCTCTACATGAGAGAGAGGACCCCGCTAGCCATAAGATCTTACACTCTACAAGAGAGAGAGGACCCCGCTGATCATAAGAGTTTACACTCTACTGGAGAGAAAGAGTACCCCGCTGACCATAAGAGCTTACACTCTACAGGAGAGAAGACCCCACTGACCATAACAGCTTACAGTCAACAGGAGAGAGAGAACTCTGCAGACCATAAGAACTTACAATCAATATGAGAGAGAGGGCCCTGCTGACCATAAGAGCTTGCACTCTACAGGAGAGAGAGAGGACCCTGCTTACCATAAGAACTTGCACTCTACAGGAGAGAAAGGACCCCGCTGACCATAAGAGTTTACACTCTACAGGAGAGAAATAGTACCCCGCTGACCATAAGAGCTTACACTCTACAGGAGAGAGAGAGAAGACCCCCCTGACCATAAGAGCTTACACTCTACATGAGAGAGAGGACCCCGCTAACCATAAGATCTTACACTCTACAGGAGAGAGGACCCGCTTACCATAAGAGTTTACACTCTACAGGAGAGAAATAGTACCCCGCTGACCATAATAACTTGCACTCTACAGGAGAGAAGACCCCACTGACCATAACAGCTTACAGTCAACAGGAGAGAGAGAGAAGACCCCACGGACCATAACAGCTTACAGTCAATAGGAGAGAGAGAGAACTCCGCTGACCTTAAGAGCTTACAATCAGTATGAGAGAGAGGGCCCTGCTGACCAAAAGAGCTTGCACTCTACAGGAGAGAGAGAGGACTCTGCTGACCATAAGAGCTTGCACTCTAGAGGAGAGAGAGGACCCTGCTGACCATGAGAGGTTACACTTTACAGAAGAGAAAGAATATCCCGTTCCGCTGGGAACCTCTGATCTGTGATGGCCCAAGTACTGACCATCAATGTACAAGGTGTGATAATCCATATGATGTCATAGCTGCAGGGCATTATGAGAAAGCCTGTGTGACAACCCAAAGTGATGTTAGCCTGCACTCAGATGCTTCAGTAGTGTGGGAAATGGTGCCAGGCAAGATTTATTTTTAGAAAACAGCAACTTTAATCTCAAAGTATTTGAATTCGAACTTGGAGTTCAGTAAATTCAGCTCGACCTCGATCCACCTAGGATTGAGCTACTCATCTCTACTGGCCACATATAAGCACATATAACAAAAACATCTCCCTATAAAGTATATAAAGTGGTCCGAGACTAACATTGATTTACTGTAATCCTAAATGTTTATTTAATTTAACGATATTATTGCTTTTCTAATAAACTTTGTTTAAAAATTCCCTATCATTCCCTCTCTATTCTATCTAACTGTTTTATTGATTATTTTTACCAACTTCCAGTTTGACATCTTGTTTGAGAATCCCCAGTGCATGCTGTGATACTCAAACTAGATGTCTTCAAGGGGTAGATTCTGTGGTCATCAATTATATCCATTTCGGTGGCTGGGCTAGTCCCT